>NW_024467122.1:28441079-29641079 GCF_017591425.1 Ochotona curzoniae | reverse complement strand
TGCCAGATAAAACAGAAGAACAAATAAGAGAAAGAACTGAATGCATGCTATAGCAAACACACAGAAAGTGTGACGAGACAGCTTCTGAACTTGGTTTGTTCTATGTGAACTTTAGAGCCACCAAGAAGATGTACATCCATAGTGTGTGGGGTCTCCTTGTTGAGTATGGCTTCCTGTTCTCATTCAGGAAGTGGAAATGTACTTAACTTTGATGGACAGCTACTAGTCTCAGTGAGACGCAACCATATATAGACACTGAATTGATAACCAATTAAAAATACTTTTTTTTAACTGTCCTGGTTTAAAACTAATACAATGATTTGAAAGAAAGTGAGGAAAAGAAAGAGAAAATCTTTCATTCACGTACTTGTTCACTATACAAGTAACAGCAATGGCCTGGCCCAGGCCGAAACCATGAGCCTGGAACTCCAACCGGCTCTCCTGCATGGGTCCAGGGCTCCATGTGTTTGAGCCAGCTTTTATTCCCTTCCTAGGCGCTTTGCCAAGGAGCTAGATTGGAAGTGGAACAGCCAGAACTCCAACCAGCACTCCGATATTGTTGATGTCACAACCGGCATTTAATCCATTGTGCCGTAACACTGGTCCCTGGACTTTAGAGTTTCAGAAAGAGGAGGGTGAGTTCCCATCCCAGTATCTCGCTATGGGCTTAGGTGTTCAGACATCATTCATCCCTTCCACGCCAGTGCTACATCACAGCGTTGGCTCTGGGGGGCTCTAAAAGGGAAGACCCCTGGAAAGCAAGGGGAAGTGTTATTTAATGATTGCTTTTCCTGTTCAGAACACAGGGGCAAAGGCATCTTACAAGCAAATCTCAGAGCCTCTCTGTGGAAGGGCAGGCTCCCTAGGAAACATGTGAGATGGTGAGCAGGTGCCAGACCAGCTAGAACGCTACCACCCACCCAAGCAAGGGCCTCCACAGTGAAGTCTCGCCATTAGACCTCATCGAAACCCTACAGCCCCTCATCCCATGTTGATATTCAGATCCTTCCCTGCTTTTAGAGGCATTTTCACTAGCTTTACCACAAGTGGTATCAATAGGTTATTTATATTTTGAACTCTATTGAAAAGAGGATTATACCAAGGCATTTAATTTTAGTTAAGAAAATATAGAAATTACTCTCATGTATGAAAAGCAGTGCTTTAAAATGAAAGAAAATAGTTCACTTCTCACCGTCACAGCAGTAGCACTGGTAAGTACTTTTAAATTGCTCCACTTTGCTATTGTCTGAGGTCCTTGATAAGCATTCTGCATTTTAAAGCTTTATCTATTTCTCATCATTAAAAAGCTCATTAGTTAGTCAGCGCAACGGTACTTTCTTTATAGTTCATAAATTCAGATTATAACCTTTTGTCCTATAAATGGTGCCACTCATTAAATCATCCAAAACACTAGTATGGAGACATTTCATGGTAAGATTTCAAATGAGATTTCTACATTTGGAACTCTCAATAAAATACCCTGGCTGCCTAAAGTTTTTAAAAGAGACATAAAATCAACAAGATTTTGTTGTGACATGGACTCAGCTTCTCACTGAGCTGCTGCAGATCACATAAAAAAAAAAACCCACCATCAACCCTGCGCACACACAACAAGGGCCAATGGAGTTAGCAAGTAGACTAACTTAGATATTTTTTCCATTAACCGAGTGTCCTTCTATACTGTTGCTTTATTTTTACTGCTTTTGTATTTCTAACACCAAGCTCTTTTTTCCTAGGCTAATGCATTTCCTGTTTCCACAATGGTCAACTTCTGTAGTGACACTTCATTGAGAAGCTAATATATCCTCAGGTGAACCCAGGATTCACAGTAACCCATCAGACATGAACTAACAAACCATTGGGCAGGTAAAACCCAAACCCATCACTGATCCCAATTTGCACCTACGTAACCTCAAGATTCAGAGATATGGTATCTTGTTGGAGATTTGGTTCTGATGCTAGTAATGTGGAATACGAGGGTGAAGTGATCTTGGAGACCTCAAGTCCGTAGGTAGAACATCTGTCACATCCTTCATGTTCATATTCTGTTTGATATTTTACCCAGGCCTGGCTATCACTGATTTGAAATGGACACATAATGCAATGATACTTGTATTTTTCTTTCAAGCGACCTACCTGCTTCTACTCTGTGTAATCCTGGAACACTGATTTCATTATTTGCTTACTTTTATGGGAAATGGAGTTTTCTTCCATCTGCTGGTTTTTTCCCATGACTGGCACCAAAGCGGGGCTATGCCAAAGCCAAGAACTCCATCCAGGTCTGCCACACAGTTGGTAAGGACCAAGGAACCCCAGCCACCACCTGTTTTTTCCTGGAGTACAAATCACCTGGAAGCTAGAATCAGAAGTAGAGCCAGGACTGAGACCCGGGCACTCCACCAGCATGGGATATATGCATCCCAGGCAGTTCCTCAACCAGAGCAAAACTCTTGCTGTCACTCTTAGGTACATTCTAACAGGGACTTACTTCCTAGAGTCTGTAATGAGATAATGAGGCAGAAGGATGAGGGCAAAGCAGCTTTAACACACGGGCAAAAGCTAGAGTGGTTCTAGGTGCATACTGGTAACATGACATTCCCCAACAAACTGCTCCATGCTATGTATCAAGTCTCTTACACTAAAGAACTTTAGAAAATATGCTTATGTCCTATGCTGCACTGCATGGGTAGGCAAGTTAAACAATTTGAGCATGAATACACTTGACCCCTCTTTGTATTACAACCACATAAAAAAGACGAATGAGAAGAGTGATCTCTTCCTTACCATTAAACCCCTTGCCCTTTCATTCTCTTTATGAGGATTTTTTTTTTTTTTACCTTCTGAAAAGAATTTAGCATACCGAGAAGGAAAGATACATTGCAGTATGCATCTGTAATCCTGAATAAAAGATGGACTCCCCATGAGGTTGTGAAATGTATCTTGACAATAGGAGGCTGGACTTTCTATCATTGTCTATATCTACAATGTCATGATACACTTAAATAGCAGAATGACGGACAAGTGATTGTTGTCCCCTTCCCTCCCCAGTCCCCTCTCTCCCATTGATTTTCCCTTCTCATTTCAATGCATAGTCTGAAGGACTATACTATTATAATAATAGAGAACAACAGTTGAGGGCAGGGAAACTGGGAACGGTGGGAGGAGAAATCCCTGAGCCTATAGAACTATATCATGAAAAATTAGAAAAAAATTAAAGGACTTTTTGTTTTATTTTCAAAAAATGTATTGATAAATAAAAATTATATATATTTACAATGTATAAATTTATGGTGATTCTTGAAAATATCCCTCTCTTTAGCTGTCCCTGATCACAAGGTGACATTGGGTGGACGTCTCATCATTTGTATCTACTGAAGCCTGTTTTTGAGAATCTTCCATGATGCCCAGGACCTAGGATTGCATGGCCCATAGTATCATAAAAAGTTGGTGCATAAGAAGCATACATTGGGGACTGCATGATAACTTAGCGGCTAAAGTCCTCATCTTATACATGCCAGGATCCCATACAGATGCCAGTTCTAATCCCAACAGCCCACTTCCCATCCAGCTCCCTGCTTGTGGCCTGGGAAAGCAATCGAGGATGGCCCAAAGCCTTGGGACCCTGCACCCACGTGGTAGACCCGGAAGAAGCTCTGGGCTCCTGGCTTCCCATTGGCACAGCTCCAGGCATTGTGGCCACTTGGGGAATGAATCATTGGACAGGGGATCTTCCTCTCTGTCTTTCCTCTCCTCTGTGTATCTGATTTCCGATTAAAACATAAAATAAAATAAAATAAAATAAATCTTTAAAAAAGGAAGCATACATGGCTCACTGTTTCCTAACCACTAAGCCATCTTCTCTCCTAACACTTCTCTACCCTCCTATCGTGCACAGTTCTTCCCTCAGTGGGAAACATACAGCCAAAGAGATCAATGTCAGAGCACAAGTCAGCAGTTCCAGGTTCTAGTCCCAGTTCTACAAACCTTGCTTCTGCGAGTCCAAACTATTTTCTAATCCACTTACATCTTCGCATCTCTGTCCAATAACAACCTGGGATGCTGGTGCGATGTCATCAGTGAAGAACTATTGTTGGGTCTTAGAAATTTTCTTTAAGTGTCATTGTTTATAGACAGTTTAGTGTCATTGATCTAACAACCTCGCCTCGCCCTTGGATAGGTTTAGTTTTTCTCAACCTTCATTCCTACAAGTTGGCAGATTTATTGTGTGTGTCGAAGCACACACTTTGGAACTTTAAGTGAAGCATATTTTTAAATATTGGCTCTATTCTTCCTAAAAGTTCTTCTGAGTCGCTGTTTTACAAGATCCTTAGCTTCCATAGGTGATGCTATTTATTCAACAGAAACATTATTGGGGTGACTGGCATATTTCCTGCAGACAGAATCCTATTTAAAATACATACAAGAGCTTACTCTATCAACCGCCTACCAGAATTATTTTATAGAGTGAAAACTCTAACACATCATGTTTTGAAGAGCAAATTTTCAACAAACAAGGCCTGTCTCGACACACCATATCTTCTTGTCACTCCATAAGAATGACTGAGACCCTATGGTCTCACCTCATTGACACCCCTGAACAATGGACTCTTGGCTTGTTTAACCACTGTCCCCTGGGCACCTCTGTCCACTCCAGTTTCTGCCCACCTACATGGTACACACTGCTGTGTGTTCCCACCACAAACCAGGCTTCAACGTGGCCATCTTTGCTGCCCTGATTTCTCCTGCTAATCAAGAGCTCCTCAACCCCTGATACCGATTCACGGTGACACGTGGGCAGCTGGACCACATCTCTCCCAGGAGTGAAACACTTAAACTGAGTGGTGTTTGCTCACATAGCCCAGGGTTTCCGTGTGCCCACGTCACTTCCTCGCACTGGAAGCCAGTGTGCTGCCGCCTGACGCTGTGATAGAACACAGTGGATCTGTTGGGCCAGATCTGTGCTCTCATCAAGAGGGTGGAAAAGTACTCCCAAAACTCAGGAACCAATCAGCAAGCTGACGAAGCATGACCTGGACTGGCTCCAAGTGTCAGTTAAGGAACTTGATGTAGAAAGGCTTTAGCAGTTACTATCCATGGAAATCCACTGCCCCACCTGCAATTCGTCCTCAATTAGCCAGTTCTATGGCATTAAATGTATGACAACTAGGGAGAGGCGCACACTTGACATGCATATTTTTCTTTGCGTTGCATGACAGAATAATGACTTCTCATAAGATTAATATCCTGGGGCTGGCCCTGTGGCATAGCAGGTGAATGCCTGTGACACAGGCAGTCCATATGGGTACCAGTTTGAATCCTGGCTGCTCCATTCCTGATCCAGCTCCCTGATAGTGCACCTACAAAAAATGGCCCAAGTGTTGAGGTTTCTGCACCCACATGGGAGCCCTGGCTTTGACCTGGCCCAGCCCTGGTTGTAGACTGAATCAGCAGATGAACAACCTCTCTTTCTTTCCCTTTCTCCCTCTGTAACTTTGCCTTTGAAATAATACATCTTTGAAACAAGCAAGCAAAACAGGTTAAGGTCCTACTCCCAGAGTTTTTGAAGACGTGTGTGTTACCTTCAGTGGCAAAACACACTGCAGGTGTGACACAGCTGAGGCCCTTGAGATGGGTAAGGAAGCCTGGATCATCCAGGTGGGCCCCATGCACTCAATCCCAAAGGTTCTCCAAACTGGAGAATCCTTCCCAGCTGTTGTCTGAGGCAGCCACAATAGCAGAAGAACGCAGTGCTGAGGGCCTGGAACTGAGGAATATGGGTAGCTTCTAGAAGCTGCAAAAAGCCAGGAAACAGATTCCCCACCCTGGAGAAAGGACAAGAAGCTCTGGCCATAACTGCTAAGCGCATACATTTGTCTGGTTTCTTTTCCTTCTTTTCTTTTTAAAGGTTTGTTTTACTTTTATTGGAATGGCAAATTTACAGAGAGAAGGAGAGAATGGAGAGAAAGATCCTCCATCTGCAGATTCATTCCCCAAGTGGCATCAATGGCCAGATCTGAGCTGATCTAAAGCCAAGAGCCAGGAGCTTCTTCCAGATCTCCCACGGGTAAAGTCCCCAGGCTCTCCCAGGCCACAAGCAGGCAGCTGGATGGGAACTGGAGCAGACAGGACCGGAACCAACACTCATATGAGATCCCAGCCCCTACAAGGCGAGAATTTAGCCACTAGGTCACCACACAGGGCCCCATTCTCCTGGTATCCAACACCAATTGTGTGGTCGTTTGCTGGCCCCCATAGCACATGCACAGAACCTGGGCTACATTTGCTGCCAAGGTTTATCTTACTTAATGCTTTGAAGAGCTTTCGCTCTGAGTCTCTCCTCTAGAGGCTTTCTGGAAAACAAATGACTCCCTTACCTTTGACATTTATTTTTTTTCTTTCCCACGTTGGCTGAGGCCTTCTTGTATCCACTAAAAGGCTCCGGCAATATTATCTCAGCATATAGCCCCTGTCAGCAGCAATCCGCCCAGGACGTTGCATTTTCCCCCTCCGTAAGTGGGGTGGAGGGGCCTTGCTCTGGGCAGTGAATGCATTAACCACAGACGCACTCCAGGGAGGAAAGAAAAGAAGATGTTTTGACCAGCTTGACTGTAGCACTCCAGGCCTGGAGTTGTTCCCTGAGTCTAAATTGCCGTTGACTGGGCAGTTTTCCTTCTAAAAGCCTCAGGATGCCTGAGGGGGCTACCCTGGGAGCAGAGTGGGGAGGGGATGAAGCAAGGGGCTGGGCTCCCAGAAAATGGTTCTCAAAGAATCCTGATCTCACCCACCATGCCCCGCCTGGGCCACTCCCCTCCCCAACAGGGAAAAGTTCTAAAAACAACTAAATGCGAGCCTCAGGGGAAAAAAAATTGCCTAGTCAAGCAGTTGCTTCTACTTCTGCCTGTTGAACATTTGGGTCGCCCGATGCAAACGTTAAAGCTGTGTTCAAACCCGAAAAAATAAAAATAATAAGCTGTCAGAGTAATTACTAAGAACATGCAAGGATTATACAAAGTAAACTGCAGCCTGCAAAAAAGAGAATTGCATGTTAGCTAATTGTTAATTTTAGCAATCGCAGCGGCTAATTACCACAGCACACATTGACTATTAGCTTGATGCCCCAGCACCTGCTTCCTCCAATGAACAGATTTCTTCATCGCTAGCACAGGAGCAAATGTGTAATTATTGGCCATCATTGGGGCGATTTTTCAGTGATTCTTTTGTGCGATGTGAATAAAGCATAATGACATATTTTATTAGAGGGCAAATAGCTGTTTGTTAATGGAAATGATTTGAAATCCGAAAAACTAGAAGCTAGGAGCATGTTTTCGGTATCAGCGTGAATTCAAATGTATTTTCTTTTAACTCTTTATCAAAGGAGCATAGAAATCAAATCTAAACTGAGTATAATATATTTAATGATATGTACAAACACAGCATTGATTAATTACCTCAAATGCTTTCAATGGTACACCATTTATTTTGTTTCAGTCATGTGAGAAATTTTAGTATTTCATATTGAAATTCTTATTTGGGGGTCCAAGAGTGTTGGCGGAACTGATCTGCGTCACACCTCGATTCCTGGAGAACTCTCTTTTCATTGGTGCACGTGGCACTTGCTATGATGTGCCAAAATTCTGGGCTTCACTGGCCACACTGATACTTCCCTAAAAAGAAAAGTGTGTGCGTGACGCTATCAGTTCCCAAGTGATAACCACAGGGCAGCTCACAGGCTGTGACCAAGGTCCCCAGGACAAGACTGGAACACCCGCAGGCTTGGAAGTGACACTCTTTCCCGCTCTCCCGACTTCAGGAACAGTAGATCACTGCTCAGGAACCTGTCGAGGAATGAAGGCAGTGTCTCGGAGTCTTGGAGAGGATCGCATTTGTCTGTGCGAATGAGAATACATCAAACCAGAAAACCGTTCTGCCTAGGGAATGATGTAATGCAGAACACAGTGTCCTCCTCCTCACCACTGTCCCTGGCCGGGTTCTCCCACCTCTGCCTCAGTTTTCTCCTTTCTCTCATCTTTGTGTTTTCATGCTGGAATAATTGCGCTAAGTATAGCGCTAAATTTCACTCGGACTCCCCAATGGGGGAAAAAAAATGAGAATGGATTCATGAAGAAATAATACAGTCAGGATTTAGCCTAATGACTACTGCCTGCAGCCCATTCCATGGGCCTGGGTTTGGTTTCTAGCTCCAGCTCCGGACCCGGTGTCCTGTTAATGTGGTGACCAGGGAGGCAGTGGTGATGGCTCAGGTGATTGGGCTCCTGCAGACCACATGGGAGACCTGGATTGCGTTCCGGGCTGCTGACCTCAGCCCAGCCCCACCCAGGTTATTGCAGCCATTTAGGGATTGACCTGGCAGAGAGAACACTGTGTGTGTGTGTGTGTCCCAGTATTTCTGTGTCTCCAAAATTCTTTTACAAAGAAATAATCCTGGCTTGATCAACATATCCCTATTGTTCAGATCAAGCTCTGGTTTGAAGCTGAGTGTTTCATTCCATCACATGTTTGAACCTTGTTTGTATTTCTAACTTGGAACACTCTGTGCTGAATTCCTCCTAAACTGTGCCCCTCCCGTTCTCAACAGGAGAGATGAAAGGGCTGTGCTTGAGATGTGTGTTTGCCAAGCTTTCGTCACTCCATTTCCCTCTTGGGTTTGTTATGAGCCTGTGTGTTTTCAGAGGTCATTGACAGGCAACCACGTCTGTTCCCCAAGCACAGAGAACTTGCTCCTAATTGCCAGGCTGATTGTTTTATTGCCACTGTTTACAAACAGGGAGAAGCCCCCTTGAATGGGCACTTCCCCTGCTTAGCACAGACATCCCCAGGATTTTAAGATGTAGATAAGTTCAGTATTCAGGTTCACTGTTTGACCCATTAAACTGGTATTGAGGTATAATTTGTGTGTTTTCCCAGTACCGTTGCACATAGAATGGGGTTCATTTCCACACGTTTGAATAAATTTATCCAGTTCAGTGAACCTGTTGTGAGGCGCAGCAAAACTCAGTAGGTGGCTTTAAAGTCCTGTAATTAGCCCATTACAGAAAATCTGTACTTTAGATGCGTGCACATTGGTTAATAAGCATAACACGCTTCATATATAAATAACATTACAGTAAATGATGCACTGTAAAGGAATTAAAGGCCAATGGAGTTAAACAAAATACTTGAAAGAGACCTCAAATTAGCATGTTTCATTCCAATCCACTGCACAGGAAAAGCCTCCTGCTCTTACTGTACCAGCTCCACAATAGCATGGCTGTGCCCAAGGTGCCCAGCTCTCTCCCTACCTGTCCCCTTGCCACTCCGTGCACTGGGAATGGGCTTAGCTTGGCCTCCCTTCCGCTCATTTCTGACTATGGACAAGGAGGTGAGATGAAGGATTGGAAGAAAGACTTGCTCCCTGCTGGGACTTCCTGGGCTGACACTTGCTTGAGTGCTTCCTCCATGAGTCACAGGGGTTGAGTGGGCCAGCCCGGCTCCTCCCACTCTGCCTGCTTCTCTCCCTCAAGTCTGTTTGACAATCATTTCAGCATGAAGTGCTACGTGAATGTTTCAGATGCAAAAACTTACCTTTAGCATTTTGAACATTTCATTAGAACATTTACTGTCAAACACTCCTGGGTGATATTGCCTCACTCCGGCTTACTTCAAAAAAAATCTTTTCTTCTCTTTTATAATGAAGTTCCTTTGCAATGGCCCCCAAACGCAGACTAACAGTACCATCCACCTGTTGTTAGGCGTCTAAGAAGGTGTACAAGTGCAACTCATGGAAAAGGACTATAGCTATGATAGCCAGTTACAGACTAAACCTATGCTAGAGTGGAAGCCAAGAGCCCGCGCCAACTTGCTTCCTTTTATATTCCCCTCATCCGGAACAATCCACTCATACAGTGCCCACTGTATCGAGTAGTTCAGCCAATTTTAGAGATGTGGTGATAAATTTAATCCTTTTCTAAATAAAGGAAATTGTTCAGTTGGTCTAAATCCAACTGCATAGAATCAATGTATCCAATGATCAATTGAATGCATCACAAATTTTTCAAATTTATCAAATGTAGTTATTTACCAAAATCATATACTTTTAAAGATATTTACAAAAATTGTGTAACAGTTTACATAAGTCTGGTTTTCATTTGATGTTTATCATGGAATTTTGAGGACCAATGTATCAGTCAGCTAAGGACAATTTCATTATGAACAATTTCATTTTGGTTGACAGATAATTATGTAAGATTTGAGTGTATGTTTATATTAACGGATGACTCTATCATCCATCTTATGTTCTTCTAGTAAGAACATATAAAAATATAAGCAATTTTGAGCTACGCAGTGCATTTTCGTTCACAGTAGCGACCATTCTGTGCCACACATCAGTAAGCTTGTTCCTCCCAGCTGGCTGAAACTTTAACCTTTAACCACCATCTTCTCTTTTCCCATCCACCACCTGCCCCTATTAACTGGTCAATTCCTATTTTACTGTCTACTTCTGTGAGTTGAGCACATCTTATATTAAAATATTTCATGTATTTTAACCCGTTATACTTATTTTCCTTAAGAATGTTCATTATTATGTTGATTTATTATTTAAGTCATCTATACTTTTCTAAATTCTTAGCATTTAATAATTATTTTGCTATGTTTAATTAGTATTTGAAAATTCTAATTTTAGAGGCTAGCGCCATGGTATAGCAGGCTAAACCTCCACCTTGAGTGCAGCATCCCCATATGGATTCTGGTTTGTGTCCCAGCTGCTTCAGTTCTGATCCAGCTCCCTGATTATGGCCTGGGAAAGCAGTGGGGGCAGTTCAAGTCCTTGAGACACTGCGCCCATGTGGAAAACCCAGAAGAAACCTCTGGCTCCTGGCTTTGGATCAGCTCAGTTCTGGCCTTTGCGACCAAGTGGGAAGTGAATGAGTAGATGGAAGATCTCTGTGTCTCTCCTTGTCCCTCTATCAATCTGGTATTCAAGCAAAAATAAATCTTAAAGGATAAATTTTTTTAAAAATCTGATTTTAATTGGTCTTACTATATGATGTTGTTGCTATGTATTTTATAGTTTATTTGCCCTTTTAGCTGATCTTTTATATTCATTTTATTTGTTTTTGCAAAATAGAGTTATAATAGCATGAATATAATCAATTTTTTCATTTTATCATTCATTATGTCAATCCCTCCAAAAATTTCTTACCTCTATGGTGTCTTTGAACACATTTGCCCTTTTGGTTCAAATTTGGATGCTCAAAAACCATACAAAACTATCTCCATTCCTCCTTATTATAAAATGCAGTCGAGTGCTTTATCTTTTGTTACTTGTAACGTCTGTCATTTGAAAGCTTCTTTTTTCCCCATTAGAACCATGGTTAACGTTTTTCTTTTATAATTGCTCAGTATCACGGTAGACTTAATTTGCTTCTCACAAGTAAAGATTTAAATTTGAACATTACATGTGGGATCAAATTATTCCAACTGACATAGTGTTTAGCCTCATCTTTTTGAATCTCATTTAGAAATTTCTCCCACCGTGAAGTGTTTGTATATTCTATTACCAAAAGCTCAGATGCTGTGTCAGCCTTGATTTTGACTGGCAATTAGTGTGTGCAATCTCTGCACTTTGTGTTGGCTTAGTTGCCCTGAATCCTCCTTTACCAATTTCATATTTAAAGGAATGAATGTCAGAATTGAGGTGCAGATATGAAATAAAAGTTTGATTAGGGATTTTTAAAAATACCCTTTTCTGAATAATATACAGTACTCTTTAAAAAGCTAAGCACGCTAAGACCCCTATGGGTTAGCAAGTAATGTTCTTAAAGGATATTATGAAGACAGGATTAAAATTGATCAACTAAATCTTTACAAAAATCACCAAAATGCTGTTAAAATGTTCTATCTAATAGGATTTGTTGCATAAATTATAAACAAGAAGTTAACCCACTCGGTTCAATATAGCACAACTGTCATTTAGAAAACCGCAACTTGGCAAGTTATTTTTAAGTGATTTAGGGCTAGGGGGAAAAAAAAGTACAATCCCTGCTCTGTTGGAACCTCCAAGTGGTGGAGACGGACATGGATCATATTGGACAGGCTCATGGCGCTAGGAGGGCCTGTCCTGCAGAACCAGCCTGGCTGGGCAGAGTGCAGCGAAGTCAGCAAACCTGGGCAAGGGAAAAGCAGGATCAAAACCCAGGCTCTAGAACACAGGGAATCTGTAGACCAAGACCTTGACCAAGTTCTTAATCCTTCTCCCCTCTCTCTCTAGCTTGCTGATTTTCTTCACTCCATCTCCTGCAGAATGATCATTCCTTGAGAGACAGAAAAGGGCCCTGCCTTGTGGTGTAGTAAGCTGAGCCTCTGTCTTCAGCACTGACATTCCACATGAGCACCTGTTCGAGTCCTGTCTGCTCCAATTCCAAGCCAGCTCCTTGCTTTTGGCTTGGAAAAGCAGCAACCTAAGCTTACATCCTTGGGCACCTGCACACATGTGGGAGACCTGAAGAAACTCTTGGCTCCTGGCTTTGGATCAACTCAGCTCCAGCAGTTGTGGTCTTTTGGAGCAAATCTACAGGTGGAAGATTCTCTCTCCTTGTCTTGCATGTGTCTGTAACTGCCTTTCAAACAAAAATAAACAAATCCAAAAAGGAGGGGGCTCCCTTTGCTAAGATCCATCATGTAGCCGTTAAGTCTCTTTATGACAGTGCTATTTTTTCATCCATGAGTCATTTTACCACATTTAATCTTTAAGGTAATTCTGTGAGGCAAACATTATTATCTGCATTTACAGATAGAACTGAGGCTTAACAAGATTATATAGTTGATTCAAGGCCACAAAGGTCCATCCATATGATACTCAGGGTTAAGAGCTAATGCAAAAGACTAAAATATATATATTTGTATGGTAGTACTGGGAGCAGCAAAAGTCTTGGCTGGGTTGCCAACTTTTATTCTGATAAATCCTAAGCCCCAGATGTGGTCTACTCCCTGAGAATGCCATCAAAACTTAATGCTGTGTCCTACAGAAAGGGCATTAAAGGCATTCTTGGGATCTTTGTAGTCCCCTGATTATTGTAAGTGAGCATTGGCTAGCATAAAATTTGGTAGACCTTTTCCTACCAAAATGTTTAGGTGGAAAAGAACCTCAGTGAACACCAGCTAATTTTTGTAAAAGCAAGATTGCAGTGATAAACAGCATCATATAAATGGTTTATAGGGGCGGAATGTGAAGAGAGTGGGTTGAACTACAGAAAGATATGAGAAATTTCTAACAGTGGTGAAATTAGCCTACATCATGTATTTGATGGTGGTTGTAGAACTACATTTAATGAAGATCATTGAATCACAGATTTTAATGAGTAAATTTTATTGTATATAAAGTCAATCTCACAAGAGGGAAAAAAAAGTGCAATAGGAAAATAAGAGGAGGAATCCACAGGTTGGTTTTCTTTTTGTTTGTTTTTTTGGTTTTTTGTTTTAAGATTTATTTTATTGGAAAGGCAGATGTACAGAGAGGAGACGGAGAGGAAGATCTTCCGTTCGATGATTCACTCCCCAAGCAGCCGCAACGGCTGGAGCTGAGCCAATCCAAAGCCAGGAGCCAGAAACCTCCTCCAGGTCTCCCACGCAGGTGCAGGGTCCCAAGGCTGGGCCGTCCTCGACTGCTTTCCCAGGCCACAAGCAGGGAGCTAGATGGGAAGTGGAGCTGCCGGGATTAGAACTGGCGCCCATATGGGATCCCGGGCATGCAAGGCAAGGACTTTAACCGTTATGCTATTGCGCCGGGCCCCCACAGGTTGTTTTAAGTGCACCAAAAATTAATGAGTTAAAAGACATACAAGACCAAATGCAGAAATAAGACCTAGACACAAAACTGGAATAAGGTCACCTTACAAGGATTTAGGTCTTCTGCCAATTACAGGAAGACAGAGAAGAGGATGTCATTGGTTAAGACGTGAGGCCTAGGAGGAAGCAGTAAAGGCGCAGTTTGGATTCTGACCTCCCACATGGGAAACGTGGCTGGGTTCAGGCTTCTGGCTTTGGTCCAGCTCAGCCCTAGCCACTGCAGGCATTTGCAGAGTGAGCCCCAAGACAGGAGCTCTACCGGTCATCTTGGTGTGTGTCCCTCTGTGTTCTGCTCCTCAAATAAACTTTTAAAATATTTTTAAATGCTTTTGCTATTTTTTTACCAGTTTATTCATTCAAGAAGTGTTACTTGTGTGCTCATAATGTATAAGGCATGGGAATTTGTTCAGAAACAGCATCGATTCCCAAGAGTCAGGTAGAAGGATAGTGAAATATACATCAATTCAAAAGACAGAAAAGTGAGTTATTCACATGATTTAGAAGAGAGCAGAGAGCAGGAGTCCCTCCAATGAGGGTAGCAGAGAAAGCTTCATGGAGGAAAGAAAATCGACTCAGGTCTTGAGAGGAAACAATTTCAGAAGGACGACCCAACCCGGCTGAAGGCAGGACGGAGGGGGACAGGAAGTGATGGGGCACACAGGAAGTCATCCAGGCTGGGTGAAGTCCTTTCCCACAATCCACTTGAGACAGGATGAGAAGGAATTTTTTTTTAAATAGACACACAGGCAGGAACTACCCCCTGAGTAGATACTTGGTTAAAATGTTTTAGTTAGAAATTATGAACATACGTATAAAAACTGCGTATAACTATATGTCCGAGAGATGTTTCTGTCCACATGTAAGTGGGTAATGTCTTGTCGGGAGTGTGTCCATCTCCTCAAACCTTTCCCATTTCTTTGTGGTGAAATAGTCCAACTACTGTGTTCTACTTTGCTTTTATAGAGAAATAAATCAACAGTATAACCTATGGTCACCCCGCTGGGCCACGGGACCCCAGAGCTTTTTAGTCCTCTGTAGCTGTGACTTGGTACCTGCTAATGAACCTTTCCTTCCCCCCTTGCTCCCCAGACCCTGGCATCCAACATTACACTTTTCACTTCCATGACAGCACGTTTGTTACCCTGACATAGGTGTGAAAGCGTCTAATACTTGACATGTAACATAACCACCTACTGTTCTATGTTGTAAATGACAGAATTTCATCCTGTTTTATAGCTGAGTAGTATTCCCTAGTAAAGATGGACTACACTTTTCTTATCTGCTCCACTTTTAAAAGACAACGATTATATCCTGGTGAATATTTCAGGTAGAAATATTTTCATCAGGTTTTGTAAAATTCCCAATGACGGTGAGACTATCATCTGGATGGACAGCAGATTTTCTGTTCTACTTATGTCTTACAGACAGACACACACACATCCTTTGGAAACTGTCCTTAAAACCAGCTGCTCACCTCTCTGGCTATGAAAATATTTGTTAGATTGTTACAATGACCCAAAATATATTTTGAAAGGAAGTGTCTGGGTTGGCATTGTGACATGGCTGCTTAAGGGGCCACCTGCCATGCTGGCATCCCATGCAAGCAACAGTTCTCATTCTGCCTGTTCCACTTTTGAATCAGCTCCCTGCTGACGGTCTGAGGAGGGCAGTGAGAAATGACCCACCTGTTTGGAACCCTGCAGCCATGTGGGAGATCTGGGTAGAGACCCTGGGCGATGGCTTTGGCCTGGTCCAGTCCCAGCCACTGCAGCCATTGTGAACCAGCAAATGGAAGATCTCTCTGTCCTTCACTCTTTTTGTAACTCTGACTTTCAAAAATATAAATAAATATTTTCAAAGTAAGAAAAAGATTGACTTCCAAGAGGCCACCATGACCTAACAACAATAGCATGACTATGCAGTGAGTGGTTTCATTTGCTACTGTACCAGTATCTTCACCTTTATTCATATGGCATTACGCGCCCTATCAATATGTGGATTAAGTTTTTGAACTTACTGCACCACATTCTCCTTTAGAAAGTTTAAATAAGGCCATTTCAGAAAGGTGTAATTAGAAAGAAAAAAGAAAAATGGGCCCAGTGCAATGGCTCAGTGGCTAAATCCTCGCCATACAGGCCTGTGGTTCCATATGGGCACTGTTTCATGTCTTGGCTACTCCACTTCCCATCCAGCTGCCCATCCCCAAATTGCCACAACAGCCAGAGCTGAGCTGATCTGAAACCAGGAGCCAAGAGCTTCTTCCTGGTCTCCCATATGGGTTCAAGGATCCAAATACTTGAGCCATCTTCTGCTGCTTTCCCATACCACAAGCAGGGAGCTGAATGGGAGGGGGAGCAGCCATGGCAAAAATCGTTGCCCATATAGAACACTGGCTTCACAGGCAGAATCTTAGCCTACTATATCATTGAGCTGGCTCCCCCAAGGCAATTCTTTTTTAAAAAGAGAGTTATTTATTTAAAAGGCAGAACGACAGAGATAGAAAGAGACACACAGTGAGAGATCTTTCTGGTTTACTTCCCTAAATGCTTGCTAAAAGCCAGGACCAGTTCCAGTTGAAGCCAGGAGACAGAAGCTCCATCTGGGTCTCCCACATGGTGGCAGGAACACAAGTGCATAGGACACTATGTACAGAACAAGTAGCTGGTTCTGAAGGATGGAGGAACCAGGACTCAAACTAGGTGTTCCAACAGGGGTGCAGGCGTCCTGCTGAGTGACTTAGCCACCCTGAGCCCAGACATGGCCGTTATTGCAAGCTATTTAAAAACATAATTTCCAAACAAAAAAGAATTTTTAGGTTAGAAAAATTGCCTAGAGACACATCACATAAAACTCGTACAATGGCCTACATTGCAGGTAATGAGAATACATAAGTAAGATATATGAGGGACCAGAACAAGAAGAAAGAATGAGAACACACAAGAACCTGGGCCAGATGGCTTCCCCTGGTGGAAGAACTGGGATCTTTTAAAGAAATCGTTTGAGTAGTTAACTTTTACATGATCATACGTTTTCTTTAAATTCTTTCAAACTTAAAAAAAATATTCACTTTCAAGGCACGAATTAAATGTTCTTAGCATTGGTGGTGTTTGTTTTGCAAATTATCATTTACTATGTACTTGCCTCAAACCAATTTTTGGAAGTTGTTGGATTGTAAATGGTAAGTGGATAAATAAACACAGTAAACCCCGTGAGAAAGCCGGTGGAGTCGGGTGGGCTGAGAGGGATTAGAGCCAAGTATTTCTTTGCTCTGAATTTTCCACTCATCCCTTTTTTTTATACTCCACATTCTAAACCTCATAGAATCTCTGTAGATTTCATAATTTCAGTTTTACCCAACTCATCCACCTTACAATTATGAATATATGGACATAATTAACTGAATCACTTTGCGAGAGAGAGGGAAAAAAAATATCCTACTTAAGGCTAATTAGATGAATCACGAATGCCTGGAAGAATGCATTTCAATAAGGCATAAAAAAAAAAAAAACTTTGGATAAAAATTGAATGAAGTTTCCAATTGTGTCTGACCACAGAGAATATTGGTGAGCATTCATTCCATGCAGATTATTAAATTGTATTGATTTAGGATCCCAAAACTCTAAATACCATCGTCGCCTCCAGAGACCTGATCACACTAACATGTCACATTCATAAAAAACATGGTGCCCTAATTGGGAGTCTCCCGCCATCTGCACACTTGCCTCCCGGCGCACATGAAATGATCAATGGGAAGGCAGGGTCAATCCAGGCAGACTGTGAGTGAAATTAAAATAATAAAATGTCTAAACATTTAACTGCAAATAGGAAATCTTTATACCCACCCACACCCTATTCTGTAGCATAAAGCTAAGGCACCATTATTCATATACCTCAAGT
Source organism: Ochotona curzoniae (assembly GCF_017591425.1). Classification (NCBI taxonomy): domain Eukaryota; kingdom Metazoa; phylum Chordata; class Mammalia; order Lagomorpha; family Ochotonidae; genus Ochotona; species Ochotona curzoniae. Next base: position 29,623,337 of record NW_024467122.1, on the reverse strand, counting down.
AATTTGCAGGCTCCATACAAAAATCTCATTTAAAATAAGAAATTGCTATTTCTGCACATTTATTCTACCAAATGCCAGCTAATTGCTGCAATGGCCATTATAAAGAATAATTTTCGCTTAGTGAAAAAAAAAAAAAGGAATGAAGAGAACATTTTCTGGTTTTGTTCCACGGCGAAGGCTCTATTCAGTGAATGCTGAATGCACAGCGTTTCACTGCTACATTTATTATGCTAAGAGGTCAAGTATTACACAGCATCTTGTATTACGCTTTGCATGCTAAGTATTTCACTTCACAAATTGACCCTCCGGTGTACTTACTACATAATGCTTTAAAAACCCAGCTAAAACGCAGGACAATTAGCAATACTTTCACTCCCAGTTAACAATGGGAGCACCAATGTAGGTGATTGCATTTACAGTGTAGCTTTCTTCACAAAACATTTTTGACACATTAAGGTACTTCGGAATTGTGCAGTACCAGTCCTCTCTTATGAATGGCTTTCTAGCATTTGCAGAGAGAAACAGTTACTGTATGTTAGAGCTTAATTGAAAAGAATTCAGCCACGGCCTATGAAGCACCAATTAGGGTGATATTATATCATAAAAAGCTGTAATATCCATTTTCAGACTTGTGCATCAGCCAATACAAAGTAGGACACAATTAAAAATGTATACAGTTTAAACTCTTGAAACTGTTAAATTTAATTAGGAGTTCAGTATGAGTGAAAAAAAAAAAGTGGCTGGGTGGGGGGAGCAGTGGTAGAGATAGGACAGGCTCTGGAGGGCTGGGAGACCCACAGGCAGCAGTAGCCCAGGACCACCAGAGCAGCGGGTCTGTGCGGAGGCCACGTTTGGTGGTTGCGAGTGTGGGATGTTGGCTTTGCCCCAGCTTCTAGGGTCAGAGGAGTATTCACCCCAGTCACGAAGCGCTGCTTCTCCACATCTGGGAGGGAGGGCAGCACCTGCTCTGCAAAGGACGAGGCAGCCAGGCACTGACCTTCTCTGGCCCATGCAGATCAAGCACAACTAAAATGACCCTAGCTGCCTTGCTTTTCATAAAGTGAGATGCAGATACAATAAAATGGACATGGCCAGACAGGCATAGTGTTTTTGCAGGTTTGTCTTGGAACCTAATATTTAAATACTGGAACCTGCGTGAAATCCCACTTTGAGGTGCCAACGGCAGGTAATTATCAGTAAAACAACATGATGGCCGCTCCTATGCGCCGCCTGTTTGACTGACTGGAGTGCTTCTCCTTACAAATCCCACTGATAGCCTTCAGTCAGCTTTAGTATGTTCTCAAGTTGGAGCTTATTTTGAATTCCACTGGGTAAATGAGGACAGCACGCTTTGAAGCTGCATGTCCTAAGCATTCCTTTCATTTGTAAACAGTCTACAATGTTGTTGCTTTTTTTTAAAGAAAGTTATTAACCCTGAATCTAAAAAAAAAAAAAAGTTTTCATAATCAATAGAATGAAACTAGAAAGCAGTGCATTTTTCTGTTGTCATTTAGAGTTATATATCAGTTATACATCTTTGAAAATTATCTTTATTAGGTCTGGAAGAAAAGAGTTGTTTTAGTCATTTGTCAATGATCACCAAATTTCCCAAGGGGATTTAGACAAAGTGTGTGTTTGAAGAATGCAAGTAGAAAAGTTTTCATTTCTGATTTGAGAAGAGTTGCTCCTGAGGCTATTCCAGATCTTCAAAAAATTAAGAATTCAGGGTCAGCGTTGTGGGAGCCTTTGCCTGTGATGCCAACTGCTCCACTTCCGATCCAGCTCCCTGCTAACATGCCTGGGAAAGCAACAGAAGACTGCCGAAGGGATTGGGCCCCTAAATCCACATCAGAGAACTTTAAGAAGCCCTGGGTTCCTGTCTTCCACTTGGCCCAGCTCCAGCCAGTGTGGCCACTTGGGGAGTGAACCAGCAGATGGAGGATCTCTCCCTCTGTCTCTCCTTCTCTATCTCTGTTTCTCTGCCTTAGCATTAAATACATGAATACATATTAAAAAAAAAATTCAGTAAGCTGTGGGGTGAGAATCACATTTGGTATAGCAGTTAAGATATTCCTGAGATACATACACACACATTCCAAGTGCCTGAGTTCATGTTCCAGCTCTATTTCTAATTCCAGCATCTTACTAATGTGTGTCACGGCAGGCAGGAGGTCATAGCTCTAGTACCAGGGTCCCAGATCCTGGTTGAGTGCTATCCTTCTCTGGCTTTCTCCTGGCCAATCCCTGGCAATTGTAGGCCTTTGGGGACTAAACCAGCAGATGAAAGATCTCTCTCTCTCTCTCTCTCTTTCCTCTTTCTCTGTCCTCCCCTTTCTTTTTGTTGCTCTGTTTTTCAAATAAATAAATATTAAAATTTTTAAAAAATCAGCAACCAAAAAGAGATATCTCACCGAGGATCCTAAAACATCCCAGACTCAAACCCAGTGACTGCAAGAGGCACAGGCATATCTTTGAAGCAATGTCTGTTTTGGTTTCCAAGATTTTGAATTAAAGTATGACTTCAGCAAAACAGCAATAGGTGCTACAGAGAGCTTCAGTAAGGGGACCGGAAGTGGGTTTTTTGGTAAAGATTTTTTTATTTTTATTACAAAGTCAAACTTACAGAGAGGAGAGATTCAGAAAATGGCCTTCTTACTGTTGCTGGTGGAAATGGGAATTGTTATCACCCCTTTTGTTTTTTTCAAAAACAATCTGGCAACATTTATTAAAACTCAATATCCAATTCACTCTGGTTCAGAATTCACACATTTGGAAATCTACTCACCAAAATACAAGCCTCGGTACACAGGAATATATGTCCAAGGGAGTTATTACAGCCTTGTTCAATGTAACAAACTTGGCAGAGTTCTCCTGATAAACACCCTCTGCTTGGTAATGTATAGATATGCTTATCTGAGATTAGATATCAGTGAGTTCAAAATGTCCAAAGATACATGCTGATCAGATAAGGCCACAGTAGAGGTGAGGTAGCAGTAAAGCAGATGGGGAGGGAGGCAGCTTACCAAAAGGGAAACAAGACAAAGTTAGTCCACACCAAAAACATCCAACGTGTACATTCTTATCACATTGATTCACCAATGTAAAGATTTATCAACAGAATTTGTACATAATGCAAATCTGATTATTTAAAATAAAATAAATAACCCACAGTGACATCACTTGTTTCAGAGTAAGGGGGGTCAATCACTTTTCCCACCAGACTCTAGGGGGCGCTAATGCTGTTGGCTGCTGGTAGTAGTCTTTCCAGAAGAAGAAACCCTCGGGGTGGCAGGTGAAGCATACTCAAGGTCACTGACAGACAGTACTGGGTTGGCTTTCCAAAGTATGTGGACCTGCAAACCCACTCTACCACTGCTCAGGTTTTTGCAAGATTACCTCCAACTTGCTGTTACTCGCACAGACTGACAGTCATTCCAGCTGGCACAGTCTCCAAGTGGGAAGAGCTGCTTTACAGCTTCTTTAACCTAGTCATTTTAATAACAATGGTTTAATTTGGAATTTCTTCTAACTGGTAGGTCTGGCAAGCTTATCTGGGCAAAGGTTTGTAGTGGAAATTAACATGCATTCTTTGTTTCTTTGTAGAAACAAAAGCCATTGTTTCCCAGCAAAGTGGACAAAGCTGTTGAGCCTAATGGCAGCCTCCAAGTTCTTCATAATTTTAGTGGATTTGTTACATCTCCTGCGGTGTTACTTTCTTTAATAGCTTCCATATCGCTGTGAAACAGAGCCCTTTGTCAAAGAAAACAATTATCCCAAACCAACAAGCTTGCTTTCATAGTGCAGAAATTTGCACATCTCTCAAGTCTGCTCATCGGTTGAGAGCCGTGGAGAAGCCAGGACAGGGACCGTGAACAGCTGAGCCTTGTGATGGGCTCACTGTTACCTGAAAGTTTCACAGCCACACTGCTAAGAAAAGGTACAGCTGACCAAGTCACTAGCCGAGCCCCACCGTGCATGACATACAACCTGAGGCAGGTTCTCTTGACTCTCTGTTGCCAGCACCCTTTTTCATTCTCCTGCATACAATCTCAGAGAACCCCCTTCTGTTGCTTAACAAGAAACATTTGTAATTATATACCATGTTCATGATTTGCCATCTCTTCCACTAAAACATAATCTGTCCACAGACAGAAAAAAAAAAAAAAATACTGTAACAACAACCCCTAAGTACAATGGTTGGTGCCTACCCAAAGTCAGCAAAAACATACTGATTTAATGGATCAATGACTATCTAAATAGAGCCTCAAATTATTTCCCCATTCAGTATATGGCTCCAAATGCATGAAGATTTGAATTTTAAAGTTAAGTCATAATTCTGACCCTTTGTCTAAACATCCAGTAGATTATCTAAGGGAGTGTGGTTCCATTCTGCACAGTTATTCTGAAAAGAAAACCACTGGAGCCATTCGCTCCAGTCACGTGGAAGAGAAGGGCTCTGCTAATCGATGCTTCATTTGTCACTTTGCTTCTTCATAGAACAATTAGATGAAGTAGGATATTTGTTATGAGTTCTAGAAGAATCTCAACCACTCTTGCTGCTTTTTGAAATGAAATCCCAAGAGTAATCAAAGCATGGATGGAAGAGAATTGTACAGTCTAATGACTTTCGATTTGTATTTTATGGGTGAAATCCTAGTTTTCAGAAGGAAATCTTACATAGAAGCTCAGTATTTTTTTTAACTAAATGTGTATGTGTATATAGATACAGATTAGAGGGAAGGAAGTAAGGAGGGCAGGAAAGCAAGAAGGAAGAGAGGAAGGAAGGAAAGAAAGAAGGAAAGCAGGAAGGAAGGAAAAAAGGGAGAAAAGAAAGGAGAGGAGGAGGAAGGGAGGGAGGAGATGAGACAAGTGCCCTACCTAAAGAGAAAAGACCCAACAGAGGTCTCCCCCAGGGCTGTGCCTCCACTTCACACTGGACTTCTGCTCCACCAATGCCTGCCTCCTCCACCTGCCCAGCAGTGCCCCTGATCCACCACTCGGGTCAGTTGTCTACAAATAGCTAGAAAATCAAGAGTTTGAATGACTATCTTATTGTAAAATTGAGGAAACCAAAACTTAGAGGCCTATCCTTTTTTAATATTCCAAAACCTTTTGTCAAAAGGAAAACACTCTCCTGCTTGTTAGTTTATTACTCTGTATCACCTTCCCCCAAAGAATCTTATATAAGCCACTATTCTATTTTGCAATTAAGCCAGCATAATTTAATTTTGCTTATATAACTTTATTTCCAAAAAAAATGTTTAGGAATACAAAAAATTTTATGAGCAGTATTTTCCTGTTACAAACAATAGATGTATTCTTTTTTAAATGAAAATAATGTTAACCTTTATAGTGTCTGGATCTTACTGACTTAAGTTTATTATAAAGATACAGGGATGAATTAAAAGAGGACATTATTAACATTGTCAAATGAAACAAACATTACCTTATCCAAATGAAGAGGAGATAGATGTGGTTACTCAATACAAAGCAAACATGATGTTTGTCAAAGAGCAGACATGCAGTTATTGATCTGAAATTGGCACGATGACAAACTACTCTGCAATTCTTCCTCTTCCCAATTAAGATGTCTCTCTTGAACTGATTGAAAGCTGTTTGATAAGTATACTTTTTTTCAAGAAGGTATGCTCAGTTGGGGGTCTTTTATTAACCTAAAATTCTATCATTAGCTCTGACTCGCACCAGCTGCTGTGTAAATGCTGTGTTGCTGTAGACCTCCACTGGTATTCCAAATATTGCAGGTGAATCTCTGACTTCCAAATCCTCAATCATGCGGTATGAATAATTAACATCTGATAAATGCAAAATAGAAAGGACTCATTAGAAGGCATGGTACTAGGCTCACAATCTTCCCTTAGCTCCTCATAACACTGAGGCAAACAGGATTCCGTGGTTACAAAATATTTCTAAATCTCTCAACTTCTCAATTTGATCAAAAAATAGGAAAGATAGGGCACCAATGAAATGCTTCAGTTTTATAGTTTTTTATAGTGTTAGACTCTGATACATTCTAACTAATGCTTAATCATTTGTTAAACTTGCAGATAATTTTCCAATTGTTTGGTGCTTGTAACCACTACAATTGTCTTCCCCTATAAATAGTTTACTGCCCTTCACTTACAACAAAAATCAGAAGCTTTTTGATTCATGTGCCTAATATTATTTCTATGCAATATTTCATAAAACGTGCAACACAGGGCCCAGCGCGGTGGCGCAAGTGGTTAAAGGTCCTTGCCTTGCACGCCCGGGATCCCATATGGGCGCCGGTTCTAATCCCGGCAGCCCCGCTTCCCTTCCAGCTCCCTGCCTGTGGCCTGGGAAAGCAATCGAGGACAGCCCAAAGCTTTGGGAACCTGCACCCGCGTGGGAGACCTGCAAGAGGCTCCTGGCTTTGGATTGGCATAGTATTGGCCCGTTGTGCTCACTTGGGGAGTGAATCATCGGACGGAAGATCTTCCTCTCTGTCTCTTCTCTCTGTATATCCGCCTTTCCAATGAAAAAATAATAAAAATAAATCTTAAAAAAAAAACGTGCAGCACAAAACAGTTATAGGAAAATTCCTTAAAATGTTGAATTTACAAATACATCCACCTTATATACCAGGTATATCAATTAGGAGTTTTTTCTGAATGTATTTTGTGTGTTTCAGGAGATGTATTCTAAACCACAGTAAGCTTGAATCCAATAAGGAAGCATATTAAAATAAAACATGCCATGATAGCAAATGGCCAATGGCAAAATATTCTAAAAGTTAATTTATAAGCCTCAGTTTCCTTTATCTCTAAAATGAAGATACTATTAGTATCAAGCTTGTCAGTTTATGTCAAGCACAAAGAAAATGCATCTATTGTATTTAGCATAGCACAGCATATTTGTTTTCAATTTCTATATGACAGATTACCTCCTGCCAGGTTTCCACAAGTCAATGCTTGAATCAGCTTAGACTTGACCCAGGATCTCGAAAGGCTGCAGTGAAGGTGCTGTCTGGGCTGCTGTGTTCACATCTGGAGACTCAACTGAGAAAGAAGCTTGCTTGACTTCTTGGTAGAACTCATTCCCTGGGGTGGCTCTGTGACAAAGGATGCACGCTTCTTTCTGGCTGTTGATTGAAGTCTTCCTGAAGTTCTAAAAAATATGAATTCTCCCTTTAACTCATCAAGTCAGCAGAGCAGAGCCTGTCAACAAGGCAATCTTACACAATGAAAAACATCCACAGAGGAGCAGCCCATTATTTTTACCACTGTTTGTGAGATTTAAATAAATCTCACACCCTGTCCACTCTCGGATGTGAACCCCAGGATAAAGGGATCTCTGAGGACTGTGGTAGACTGTGTGCCAAATACAGTCCATGAATGAAGAAGTGAATGTGTCAGTGGATGAGTAAGTGAATCAGTGAACTTGAGGATGAATGGAGTAAGCCACACCTTGCTCCTTTGAACAACAGACGTAATGGCGTAAGCCACAAACAGATTCTTTGAACAACAAAAACCATGAAAATTATTTCTAATACAGGGTAAGCAGGTGGAAAATGAGTCTCCCAATATGAAACTTCATGCTGAAAACAGTGTTTTGAAGAGTTGTGTTGCTGAATGTCAGAGTAAGATCTCAAAGATGGTGGAGAATGGAACCCTAAAGGAGGATTATGATTTTTAGTTGCAGGGCTAGTGCAATGGTTTAATGGCTAAATCCTCACCTTACACACACTGCAATTCCATGTGCATGCTGATTCGTGCCCTGGCTGCTTCACTTCCCATCCAGCTCCCTGCTTGTGGCCTGGGAGAGCAATAGAGGATTTTTTTTTTTTTTTGGGACCCTGCACCCACATGGGAGACTAGAAAAAAGGCCCTAGCTCCTAGCTTTAGATAATCTAACCTCTGGCCATTGCAACCATTTGAAAAGCCAACCAGTGGATGGAAGATCTTTGTCTCTCCTTTCCTCCATAAATCTTATCTGCCTTTTAGATAAAAATAAATCTTTTAAAAAAAGATTTTTTTGTTGCACTTTAAAGTATCATTTTCCCACAGAGCAAAAGGAAAAAATAGAAATGAAGCAAAATGGTTCCATACATTTTAAACTTCGAAGCAACAGAAAATTATAATGCATAATCAAAAATTCAGTGTAAGAGGAAAATATAGGTGGTTATCGTCTCCAAACATATGAAGACTTGTTCCAACATGCATATAAACACAACTGATATCCTCAAGAAATAAATAGGCAAAGGAAATCATGACAAGATTCATGCATGGAAAAACAAGAATAGTCAAATTTTCAAAGTGGCTAAATCGAATACGAATCGGAAAGAAGCTTACTTTAAGATGCGAGAATAAGCAATAAAATAAATTGCATTAGTATTATTCACTAAACACCTGGCATAACTTGTAAGTCACCCCGGGCAGACAGATATTTGGTGATAATTGACACTCCGTCAGCAGGAAGAGAGCTGGTATAGACGACTGAAATCTCCAGAGAGTAAAAGAAAAATATCACTTCTAGATCATAGGTTCATAGTAACATGAATCTAACACAGCAGGGGAAATCTATTCAGATTCCTTTCACATTTACATCTACCACTCCAGTAGCTGGAAAACAAGCAGACACAGATCAGACTCAAGCAGAATGAGAAAAACAGACAGACAGCCTGGCTAAACCACTGGAGGCGAATCTGCCCAAGACTGAAGCCTGTTTATCTACTTTCACGAGCCTTCTCACTGTCTCACCTTGCCTGTGGATGACCCCTGCTTGGTGACCGTGTGTGGGATTGCAGCAAGGCCAGCAGTTTCTGGATACAGCACAGGAGCAGTGATGCCCATGGGTCCTGTGCCTTTCCCTCTGTGTTGGACTCATTCTAGCCCAGTTAGCATCGATGCCAACGATGACCTGCATGATATGTTTGTCTACATGTGTCCTCAGATTACAAAGCATAGATCACAGCAAGTCTGCTGTCATGGCCAGGGAGGGAGGGGAAAACGAATATTTAAAGGAGTAACAGTGACCACTCACAAAGCACGTGCTGTTGTCATTACTGCTACTTTAATCTTCGGCGGGAATGAAGCAGAAAAGAATGGGTCCTTAGGATCTAGGTGGGCTCTCCTCCGCTGTCAGGGAGGAGGAGTGTCACCACACAACCCCTGTGGTGGTAGGAGCACAACCCAGCCAGAGGAGCACAGTACCTGAAGATGACAGTGACATCACAATCAGTGGTCTCACAGACACGCTCAGAGCCTGTGGTTTCTGGACACAACTCCAGGCTGACAAACAACAGGAAACCTGGTAAGCCCTTCACACCAGGCCCACCCACCACCCTCACTGTCACGGGGTGGGATTCCTCTGAGACCTGTCAAGGGGATGGGGTATGGAGAGCTGGGGAAGAGTGGACAGCAGGGTGGCATGGGAAAGGTGAAAGGAAATAGGGGAGGAAGCTACAGAACTGAGCCCAGGCCATTTGCCATACCTTTCTGAGAACAGCCGCTTGGTATTATCTTCTGGAAGAAAGAAGGAAATGAGTTACAAAAGAGACATTCAGCAGGAATGAGCAGATCACACATCTATTCCTAACTTTTGGCCCAGATGAAAGCTGAGTGTCCCCTACTGGTCCCCACTAGTCTCCTTCGTTCCATGCTCACGTAATAAATGGTTTTCATCCTTTAGATGTGTCCAAGCCGAACTCATTTGCAGATCCAGCCACAGGGGTAGTTTCATGAGCTCTTGTCTGCATTTGGTAAATCTTCAGCATGCATACCCACATCTAAATGTCTTCTTTGCGTTACAAACTTTGTCCAAGCCCCATGTTCAGACCTAGAAACAGATAGATGATTCAGATTTTAAAGATGAAGATGATCTTCTTAGAAAATGCAAAACAAAAATGAGATTGGTAAAGTTGTTCTTTTTGTTATAATATTAATGAGAAATGAAAAGTTAATACTCTGCTGGTGAGAAAACAGCCTCACTTCCTGTTCTTCATGTGAAACTAGTTTTCTGACTCCTGTTAAAATGTTTGCCAGTGCAATCCTAGTCTAGTATCACAGTACAGGGGGAAAAATCAGCAGTGTAAGCAAAGATTTCTGTAAGCACGTGAGCACCTGAATGTCTGTGGGAAAAAAGCTAAACTAGAACTTGGTACATCTGTCCGATGGAACATTTAGCTATTATCAACAAAATGCTTTCATTAAAATAGCAAGCAAAAAAACCCCACATGATATGATTTCAGCTATGTTTTTCTAAAGCACAGAAAAAAAATAGAAATGTAACAAAATGCTAGGGAAAAAAATGAAGAATGAGGAATCCTAATGGGTTGTGAAAAATTGACTGTGAGGTGAGCAGTGAGGAAGTGGCAGATGTCAATTGGAACTAAATATAAAAGAAGGCTCAGTTTTTGAAGACTTGTGCAAGCAACGGGCCACAACAGCTAATGCTATTCAGAACTATTTGTAATAATGAAAGATAAGTGTTGGCCCAAGGGTGTTGGGAGAAGAGAGTCACTTTTCATGATAAACAGAAGCCTCTTAGTGTGGCTTAGCTAAGACATTTTGAGTGACATTTGAGTAACAGGGGATGGGTTCGGGTGTGCTTAGGAGCCCCTGGTTTCTGTGGAACAGCTGGATGATGGTGAAGCTAAGAGTAAGAATTCAAGAAATGGGATGCACAATGCGTGTATGGATATGTATGGAAAGAGGAAATGGGCTAAACCTTAGGCATCTTCACATGGGATTCTGGTGTTTGCAAGGTAAGAGGATTAGTCTACTATGCCATGGCACTGGTCCCTCTAGTGGTTTCTAAACTATGAAGCACATCCAAAAATGCAGGATAATGTTCTAAAGCCACCATTGTGCAGTCAAAATATTTATATTAACTTGTGTGAAAGAGAACAGAAGGAACCAAGATGCCACATACCTGCTGTGTGCTTGATGCTTTCTACGACTTTACTCACCAACCCCCTCACAACGGTGTTCCATGTAAATATGAATTTGTCCACTTAACCTCCTCTTTATTCCCTCTCTTGTGAGTACAACCTTTACTTCTCCACTGACTTAGATATGCTCTTCGTTCCATAGTCTCTTCCAAGCTGGTACATCCTCCCCTTCAATTCCCACAGGCCATTTTCTGACTTCTTGGCTCTGTTGAGTACCACTGTGTCCTGCATGTGCAGCAATTTATACTGAGAACTAGAATGCTAGGAGTCCCCTCTGCCCTTTGGAGTTCCTCTGTGCCTTTACCTCTGTGGGAACTCTTGCACAGGAACCAGGTCATCTGTCCCTGTGCTGGACCCTGCCACCAAACCCAGGAGCCCACTGCTCCCAGCACTGCTCTAACAAACGCCATCTGGTTATGGGTCATCCCTCTCTTGCTTGGTCCCCTCCCAACACTCCCTTGGAAAAGGGATGGGAGTTGTGAGTTTTAAAGGTACACACTTAAAACCTAGAGCTGGGACCCTCTCCCCTCACTTTCAAGACTAAGGGTAAGAAGTGTTGGGTGTGGGGGTGGAGGGGAGGGAAGCTATTTGAGATCCTGGGAACTGATGACCAAGATCTTTGGCAATAACGTGTCTTCTGAACTTTTCTTGGAGAAGAGTGGTGTTTTATTCAGAAATTCAAGGAGTGAAGTGAAAGGAAATAAAGAGGACACGAGCAATTTGACTTTTCAAATCTGAGCGTTCATCCTTGTCCTCTGTTTGCAGGGGGATTTACTCAGCCTGCTGTGTGACATTTTCTTGGAGACACACCTGCTGGATGACACCTCATGCACACCAACCACTGTAGGCCACTATGGGGGACTCTGTCAGAGTGGATGAACTCTGCTTCTCCCCTCCTCCCTGCCACTCCCAGGACTCGCAGCTCACAGAAGAGGATGCCTAGCACCCTCTAGGAGTGACTGTTGTGTTCTCTTTGATGCAGGTCCAATTCTTAGGTTTTCCATAATATATGTGTACCAATGCTGGTTATGTAGTTGAAAACAAAATCAAATTAAAAGAGGATAAATACTCCTCCATTCAAGCTGGCACCCAGCGCTATAGAGGGCCCAGCCAAGCTACAGTCTTGGCCAGCACTGGCCCACAGCTCCCTCTGCCCTTCTCCTTGACTGTGAATGCAGGTCCTAAAAGGCAGCAGATAGACGCCTGGCTCAGTCTCTTGTCTCTTGCTCCGCTGTTTCACCACTAGGCAAATGTATATACTCAACCTTAAAGCTTACTTTCTGTAGTGAGAACTCCACTTGTGATGTTAGTAATTAATAATAGTAATAATAATAAATGCATCTGAGAACACTTTGTTCATGGTTTTGTATAATGAATAAGCTGGATGTTGAACATGGACTCCAAAATTAAGGCTTTTGACATAATGTTTTGAACTAGTGTCATCCTCTGTCATCCATTTCTTCGGTGATCTTAAATAAAATACTCTACTCTGAACATTCCATTTATAGACACAAAATCTTTTGCTAAGCTGTTTTCTTGAAGTATAAAGTTTGAAATTATTTGGGGCATATTTTTCAAGCCATATGAGAACAATATTATGTTTTCTTTTTAAATTTTTATTTTATTAATTTGAATGGCAGAGAAAAAGAGACAGAGAGGGACAGATGGACAGATAAGCGGTGCCCACCCAGCTGCTGGTTCACTCTCTGACTGCCCACAGCCTATCTCTGATTACTGACTTCCTGTAAAATGTTTCTATCTTGATCATGCTCTTCATCATTGCAAGAGTCTCAGAAGCTGATCAACTGACTTAGGCTCTCACAGCGAGTTCAAAAACCCTACACTTTCTTTAAATTTTACCATATTGCTGCTCCATGTCTTTAGTTGCTAAATTTTAGTAATGATGGCATGTTACTTACTCAGAAATTTTTAAACTGTAGCTTAAGGAAATTCTTAAAAAGAAGCTACCTTTATCACAGTTCTGAGACTAATCTAGAGATATAATTATATGAAAAGGTCCATCCTATTTTGTTTCATATCTGCTCACCCTTAGAAAGCCAGGTACCAAACCTTAAGAACAGGGTTTTGAAAATTTGAAGTTGTCATTCCGATTCATGCAGAAAGAGGCAGAGGGTGAAGTAGAGTGGAAGGAGAGAAAGAGAGAGAAAGCAAACAATTGTAGATCTTAGAACTTCCCCTATTATTACAATTAGTAACGAGGCAACTAGAGTTTCTCTCCGATTACTAATGTTTGAAAAATTCATCGAAAGCACAAATCAAAATCTCTGTTAGGAAAAGCCAAACCTAAGTGATAATCAGCGAGGCAATATCCAGTAAGCGGTCTAAGGGCTGTCGTGCGGTGTAGTCAGTTATGCCACAGCATGTGACAAGGGCATCCTAGACTGGAGTGCTCTGCTTCCAACACAGCTCCTTGCTAATGCGCCTAGAAGGCAGCAGAAGATAGCTCAAGTACTTGCGGGTCTCCAGGTGGGAGACCCAGGTTGAATTCCTGGCTCCTGGCTTCAGCCTGGCCCTGGCTCTTGCAGTCATTTGGGGGAGTGAACCGTTAGATGGAAAATTCTGTCTTCTCCCTTCCTCCTTCCCTCTTTCCCTCTTCCTTCTCTGACACTTTGCCTTTCAAATAAATGTGAGGGAAGAGAGAGAGAGACCCAGAGCACACAGCTGGATTGCAGCTCTGGACTTGGGAGTTTCAAATGTGTAAGTTCCCTTTTCTCAGAGAGTAAAGGACACATGCAAACATAATGGAGAGACCTCAGCTAGCTACAGGGAACAGGGAAAGGAGGCCTGTGGGTGTTCTTCAGCATTCCTGGGTGAGGTTGGCAGATTGAAGAAAAATAAAACGACAAGACAAGCATTTGAATTTCTAATAAACTACCAATATTTCAGCATGAAATGTTGTAGCAACATTTGGGACATATTCGTACTAAAAAGCTGTTTGGGGTTTGAAATGAAGCATAACTGGGCACTCTGAGCTTTGTGCGGCCACCTTCTCCTACAGGCTAGTCCCTGGTGCTTCCCTGAGCCGGTACGGAAGTTCGTATGTGCAGACATGCCAATGAGACCAGATCTGGGTCAGAAGCAATAACAGCAAGTTTGAGTTGAGTCCTTGCTTTTATATGCACTCCCTTTTCACGTGTTTCATCGTCCACTTGGGCCTTTTGTCTTTGATTGAAAGTCTCTATGAACTGTGCCTGAATACCACGGCGTTAATCACAAACCTCCTAAAGCATTTTTATATTGTGTGTGACGAATACCCATATACTTAGGATTTAAAGCACAAACTACAAGTACAAAGTACAAAGGGAGCACAAATTAAGCCATCGTCTTGTTATGGTGTATATTAGAAGCCTTATTTCATTCCCCCTCCACCCCCGGTTCTTCTGCATTTGTCTGTGCAATTGTTGTGCCAAGATTTTCATTGATAAAAAGTATTTCAGTTAACTGCTGAGTGAACAGGAGGAGTTGCAACTGACGCACATGCAGGCTTGTAGTCAGAGAGGCTTCTTCCCAAGTCCCTCTTGTTGATGCTATGCAGCAAATGATCTTCATTGTTGATAAGAATGCACTTACCATGTTCACATGTGTGTGACAATCACATAAAAAAACAAATGATGACTTACTGATATTACGTGTAGGTTAGATAAGGTCTGTAGCCACTTCATCATATCTGAAAGTCCTGTTCATAAAAACACAAAAGTTGTCAGACCTGTCCACAGGGCCGATTTGAAACCAGTTTCCAGACTACCTGGCATCTGCCATGGGCGTCAGGGCAGGGCGGGACTGAACAATGAAAGAATCTGGTGCATGGAGGGTGGGGAGTCAGCCCCCTTTGCTCCCATTCCCTCCACACTGCCAGCCTCTTGCCTTCAGCATTCCAGGCAGCCCAGATTTATCACCTCCGTATAGTCACATGGATGGAAACGACCAGAACAAGTGGACGAGAGCAATGGTAGTAGTGGTGACAAGATGCAGTGCAGACATGTGCAGCAAAGTCCTCTGGGTCACCAGCAGCCGTTTATGTCCTTGGGCAATTTGTATGATTATTATATTACTCTGCAATAGCCTAACAGTCATTATTATTATGAAATCAACATCAGCATTTTTGTCTCACAAATAATTTCTTCTCTACCACCTTCTTTCTAAGCCTCCTAATTTCAGCTCATGGAAGGGACCAGAGAATTCTCAAGATCCAATTCTATCCAATTCCCTTTCCCCAAATCACCTTAATGTGATATTCCAGGAAATGCACGCAGCACATCTTTGCTACAGAGTTGCAGCATTTCTGAGGTAAGGCAGCTAATTTCTCTTTTGTGTAACTCAACAAACAACTATCACTTAAAGCCTAAGTAAGTAAGTGTTCACATTGCTCAACTGTGCATCAGTGGGTTAACTCAAGGTCTGGGCAAATCACGCCTTTCCTACTGAGTCATGCTGGGAATGTGGGGTGGCCGCTCAAAACAGTCCTGATAAATATGAAGTTTACGCAATGAAACCTACCAAAACTGTTCTGTCGCTTGTGGCTCTGGCATCCCATCTCTCAATGCCAATCTAAGTCCTGGCTGCTCAGTTTCAATCAAGCTCTCTGCTACTTCACTCCGGAAGGCAGCAGATGACGGCCCAAGTGCATGGGCTCTTCTACCCATAAGAAAGACTGGGAGGGAGTTTCAGATCCTTGGGTTTAGCCTAGCCCATACTTTGCTGTTGTGGCCATTTAGTGAGAGAAACAGCAAGTGGAAGATGTCTCTCTTTCTCTCCAGCCTCCTCTCTCTGTGACTCTACCTTAGAAATAAGATTCTTCAGAGATACACATCCTAGAGGTCACTTCATGATACTACATAGCATATGCTTGTTAACGGAGCTTTTGGATGCTTCTTAAACATTACCATTAAACTCAATGCTGGAGCAAGAAAAAAATAAATAAATAAATATCGCTTTAATTCTCCTAAATGCACAGGTATATCTTTGAAATAGATTTCCAAAATTAAGAGTTCAGAGGGGCCCAGTGAGATGGTCTGGTGGCTAAATCTTCACCCTTCATGCGCCAGAATCCCATATGGATGCCGGTTCAGGTCCGAGCTGCTCCACTTCCCATTTAGTTCCCTGCTGTAGCCTGGGAAAGCAGGAGAGGAAGGCCTTGGACCCTGCACCCCCCCCCCCACCATGGGAGACCTGGAAGAAGCTCCTGCTTCCTGGCTTTGGATGACCTGAGCTCTGGTCATTGTGGCCACTTGGAGAGTGAACCAGGAGATGGAAGAGCCTTCTGTCTGGATCTCCTTCTCCCTGTGTATCTGCCTTTCCAATCAAAATGAAGAAAGAAAGAAAGAAAGAAAGAAAGAAAGAAAGAAAGAAAGAAAGAAAGAAAGAAAGAAAGAAAGAAAGAAAGAAAGAAAGAAAGAAAGAAAGAAAGAAAGAAAGAAAGAAAGAAAGAAAGAAAGAAAGAAAGAAAGAAAGAAAGAAAGAAAGAAAGAAAGAAAGAAAGAAAGAAAGAAAGAAAGAGAGAAAGAAAGAAAGAGAGAAAGAAAGAAAGAGAAAGAAAGAAAGAGAGAAAGAAAGAAAAAGAAAGAAAGAGAAAGAAAGAAAGAAAGAAAGAAAGAAAGAAAGAAAGAAAGAAAGAAAGAAAGAAAGAAAAAAAGAAAGAAAAGAAAGAAAAGAGAGAAAGTTAGTTCACAGCACATTGATGAAGTTCTTCTTGTTCAGCATTTTTCAAAAAATGACTGGCCCGTATGTCAGACGGTGCCGGTTGCCTGTCTCCTCCCTGATTTATAAGCTGGAGAAGGCAAGAACTGTAGCGAAAATGTAACATGAAGAAAGTTAAAGCAACTCCTCAATCAAAAGGCGGAGATTCAGGTGTTGATCAACAGCCACTTTCAAGTTTCTGTTTCAAGATGAAAACGGAACTCAATCCTGAATCCGGTACTGAATCCGGAGTGGAAATTTCAAGAACGAGACTGTCCCTTCAAGTCCAGGTTCAGGGGTCACTCTCGAGTGAGCGTCCTGGGTTAGCCACACACAGACACATGGACCGGTAACACAAAGGGGAAGACGTGCCTAATGCGGCTCAGCAGCAGGTGACTGCGAGCGCTTGCTAGAGGTCAGGCCAGCTCAGCGAGGGAGGAAAAAGTACACTTGGACCAGGGTTTGTGCAGAGCGGGAGGTCTTGCCCGGAGACAGAGCGAGCTCAAAATGCTTCTCCACAGTCGGACAGCCCGTGGGAGGGGCACCTGGCATGCCTCTGCAGCCCTCCATGCTTGTCAGTGAAGAGGCCAGCAAAGGGCATGGGACAAACTAGATGGAGACCTAGCAGAGGGGACAACTACTCTTCCTCGCTCTTCCCTTCCCAGTGCTGCTGCTGTGCTTGCACACAGGCCCTGGGAGAGCTTCCTCTCCACCAGCTCATGGATACCCTTCGCCACTGCCGCGTATAAAGCACTAGAATGGCAGGCGGGTCATCTTCTTGGGGTATATCAATAACGTGGCAGTATCATGCAACAACTGTGAGTATGCTTTCATCCAGCAGTTCTACTTCCGGGAATCAAGTCTGCAAGGACACAGAAGAGTACACCCACAGCATGCCTGTTGTCGAAGTATTATGGTGGAAAGCAAAGACGTTAAGCCAAAATGACTTACGCATCATCAACCTGGTTGTGGTTTTCTCCATAAGACCACATTATGCATTGCCCTTTGCAGCTGCTAGAGGTAAACTAAGTGGAGGAAATATGGCAACAGCTACAAAATGTCATTAGTGGAATAAAGGGGAGTTTAAAGGGGCCAACACACTGTATGATTTCCATTGTGATTTTAAAGATGATATGAAAGAAATATGCTGGTGAAAAACAGAAATTATTATTAATGGTCACCAGTAAGCAATGGAATTGATGAAACTAGGGAAGGGGGAAAGGAACTTTTTAAAGTTTTAAATTGTTTTCTATTGCTTTTACGATTTGAAATGTCACTTGTGGCCAGTCTGTAACTTCTCAGCTTTCCGTGGTGTTTAGATTATATCATGATTTAGTGGCTAATTTTTGATTTGGAATGACCATCACTTTGAAAACTCTTGGAAAAGGTTGAGTGGCTGAGTGAAAAGCTATGGTTGATCTTAATTGAGATTCACTGAACTGAATTCAGCCTTATGGGCCTGGACTCAGAGAGCTTAGCAAGATTTCCCATGATGGCAAAAATTGATATGTTGTGCCTTCAGGCAGCTGATGAGTTTGGCAACGACTTTTGTATCACTCTTGATGACTTGTAGACTTCTCAGCTGTCACTCTCCTGGACGTATCTTTCAGGAACTGTTTTGCCCTTCTTTTGTTTTCTGCAAGATTTCCCCTGCCACAGGCTTAAAAATCATGAAAAAAAAAATCTTTACACTGCATTTTGTACAAGGTCAGGGAGCAGTAAAGAAGAAAGCATGCTCCTGCGTTCCACCAGCGTCATGTTGCTAAAGAGACTGCTCAGGGCTGACTCACGTGAGGGAGATTCTGACATCAGGTTTTCAAATCCTGATCATTGGAGCCATTCAGTCAGTGTCTGTGTCCGATCCTGAAGAAAGAGAACCTGAGACAAGAGGTGAGAAGATGAGAAAATGACCAAGCACGTAAAAAGAAAAAAGAAAGAAAAAAAAAAAAACACTTGGTAGATACAGTTGACAAGAGACTACAACACAAAACTCAGATGGAACAGAATACCCCTTGGAACATCAATTTCTATTTTATCTGCCTGCGTTTTCCAGGACTTCCTATCACAAAGATGATACTATCTTTCATAACTAATTTAACAAAGTTTTCCAGTGCTGAAAAGCTCAGCAGTTTCACAGTGCAGAGGGGGAAGGTTGCAGTACGTACAAGATGCTGGCGATTGCCTTGCTGTGTCAGCACTCTTCTCTCACAAGAGTGTTTTGTTTTTGCACGTGTGCACAAACCTATATTTTCTCCTCAGTAAGGTAACAAGTGTGTATCGTAAGCATTCTAAACTAACGGGCATGTTAAGCAAGTAAATCATTTACCTTGCTATAATTATAACCAGGTCTAGTTCTGCAGAAATTCATAAGTAACTTTGAGCAATGTTCAGAGTAACCTCAAAATATTCGGGAGGTCCCATTTTACAGCTAAATGCTCAAACACAACAATTGTTGGACTAGGAAAAGAAGGGTGATGAGCAAATGAGGAAGAAACAACAAAAGTGAAGGGAGAAGTAAAGATCACCATGACACAGCTGCAGTGAGTCTCCTTGCCTTGTTCCCTCAGTGCCAAACAATTTGTCTTCTCCAATTACAAAAAATGATTGTAGTCATCGAAGAAAATCTGCTCGTTCACAATGAATATTTTTTTTCTAACGTGTTTTGATTTCAAATATATGTATTAGTGTAATTTGGAGTGTTAACTAGCCCTCAATATTTACATTTCGATTCCTGGAAGCAAATTATCATAGCAACTAACACGAAGTCCAAATGCATATGTTCCGTTATTGGAATGCTATAAAAACAATTTTTTAAAGTCATTTCCCCCAAATAAACTGCATGCAGTATACCGAATCAAAGTCCGCAGTATTGGGATACCTCTTCAAATTCATTTCAGTGTAGTCTGTTATCTCCATTGGACCACTAATCAACTTTATTATCTGCAGTGTCTCCAGTCCACAGCTATTTGCCCCAACGGCTTTCGCATCATAGTATCCTCTCATCAGAATGTGGGTTAGGTTCCCTAGTGTGATCACTTATCCAGTTGCTCGCCTGATTATTCACATGTTTTTGAGATTTGTGAAATGTGGTAGATAAACAGGTTTACGCTGTGTGCAACTTGGAGGGCAGCCAACGTCTGTCTGCCTACACGATATATTTACTCTCTTTCCCCAAACCTCTCTCCCATCCAGAGAAGCTGTATTTTAGGACTAAAATCAGTGTCGAATGCAATCCAGTCATGTCACTGCAGAAAACAGCAGGTGCTCATCCACTCATTTGCAGTGATTCTTGCAGTGAGGAAAGTGAATCTATGATTCATCCGATGGACAAAGAAATGTCACGGGGCCCATTTAGAACAGGCAAATGCCAGAAAGCAACATTCTCCTCTGAAGGTGTGTCTGCTTGTAGGAAGCAAAACCTGCCTCAAGAAAGCCAGGACACTTTGCTGAAGTGCTCTGGCTGTAACAGCAGTGAGCAATGGCAGGCTCCCTGTCTCCCAGCTCCCTCTGTTTCATTGCTTTTGTGTTGTACTTCTAAAATAAATATCAATAAATCATTGCGGCTAGATACTCTAATATAGACAGAAACGTACTTGACTCCCTACAGTCATTACAATTGGAGGGGACTCTGATTAGGATGCTTTACTTAATTAAGTGATATCGTCTAAAGAGAGTTCTTCCCTCCATTTTCTGTTTAACAGTCTTACCAAACACCAACAGAGGAAATTCATTCTGTTGTTTGCCTTCCTTATTGTAAATGGTTTCTTTTCATTCAGATTTTCCAGAAGATGCCATGTTAATGAAATGGCTAATAAGCCAAAGACTGTGATCCCACAGCACAGAGATTCTGCTTTAAATCGTCCCGGTCTACAGAGAATGAAAACATTCTCTCTCTCCCCAGTTCCAGAAATGGATTTTTAAATTTTACTTTTATAGTATCTGTAACCTAAAATTAAAATAATTTAAGAGAAAAATTTTCCTAAACATTGCCCTCAGTCTAGCTTGCGTATGTTCAGCGGAGATCTTAAAAGCCTGATTTAGAGAAAATAGGAAAAATGTGCAAAGAATCGGCACTCCTTCTGCATTAGATGTTATTTGTGAGGCACTTTGATTTTACTGAAAGAAGTCATTAAATGCGGATTGCCAATACAAATATGATTATATATGTTTTCTAAATAAAATGTTATTATGTTGCAACTGAACTCCTCCATTTATTGTTTGTTTACCTCATGCTCAAACACATGTTTTATTCATGGATGTCTAGGAGAAAAAAAAATTCACCTGATAATCATACCAAGCATATTTAACAAAAGCGATACTCCTTCTATCAGTGAACAAGTCGAAGCAGAATGATTTCATTTTTTCCTCCCGTTTAGTTCATCCAACGTGCAGGATTCTTCGCTTCCAGCTTTTGTTTCTCCCGCTGCTGCCTTTCAAGCCTCTAATGTATGCATGCCAATCCACTGATGGAGAATATCACTTCCTGAAACTCTTCCTTTTTCCCTCTTGCCTATTCTCTCTCACTTGATTTCTAGTTTAAGTTAGTTTTGACTAGTTAGTTCTCTGCGTCCAAGGCAGACAAACCCATACCAAGTAAATAGTTCATTATTCCATCAAAGATTCAAAATTCTCTTCCGTTCCAGTGAAATTGAATTCCAAGTGTTACTCATTCCTTTATGAAAATAAACATACTGGTATTTTTTAAAGCAATTAAATATTGTATAAGTTACAAATTAGAAAGTGAAAATTTAGTGAAATTAAATGAAATTTCTTTCATTGCTAAATAAAACATTTTACCCAAATGTTTGCAGATTTTGCAGTAGTCTCAGTGAATTTGGCAATTTTGTCTGCTAAAAAAGCAGCATCAAATATAAAAACTCTTTTAAATCAATTTAATTAGTTTACAATAGATTTTTACCTTAACACAATATTCACCTGAAAGCATTTAAGGATCTGTAAAATATAAATGCGGATGTCTCAAAATATTAAAATGAATACTGACAAATCACATACAAGGAGATTTTAATGAACTGGTAAAGTATGAATAGGATTTTATGGAACAGCTAAGAACTTGAATTGTTTAAATTTTCGACCAGTACAACCAAACAAAATGATAGCCCTGCTAATAATAACAATATATAATTACTATGTGAATTAATTAACATCCTTCATAAGGTTTGGTTTCAGGTGGCTTTTTAAACCATAGACCATCCTGTATAAGAGCACTACCTGAAGACAAGCCGAAGTTGCACAATTTTTAACTCTCAAGCTGAGAAAACCATAGAAAAGCAGTAAAACAATAAACAGTGTGCTTTCTGGACTTGCTACTCGAAGTTAATCCCACAAGTTGTACTTAATTGCTTTAATTTTTTATTAAAGATTCTCTTTCTTCAAAAACTAACTTTACACTCATTGCAAAGTTCATTAACTTTTAGGAGTTTTTTTTCCTAATTTTACAATGTATGTAGGTAATTTTTAAAACCAAGAGCTTTGTAGCCTGCTTTCTTTTAAGCAAACTTCTTTGTAGATTTTCCTTAAGCTCTTCGTTTTAAAAGGTGCCTTTGTCCCGAAACTAAACATATGACATTCCTGTTGCCTAAGAAAATTTGTGAGTCATTGAAACACAGCAAGTAAATCTGATAGAGGCTTTATTCCATTGCCTCACGGTTTTTTTTTCCTTTTTTAAAAAAATAAAAATTATTTTAAAAATAGAAAGAATATGACTTTTTTTTCTTCGGATTGTAAGATGAATAAGAATTGTGTCTAATGAAATAGCACTAAAGTTAGAGCAGCTCTGAAATCACTATCTGACGGAAGAATGACAGCCCTATTTTGCCTGAACTGATTATTTTTATCAAATGACTTTTCCACCTAAGCTGTTTGCTTTAAGAAATGCCGATTTTAGGGATAAGCAGAGTTGTCATAACAGGCATTTGTGGACCATTATCCCAAGTCTGATGAACCAAGGCAACAGAGCCAATTGTAAGCAGTTAGTTCTAGAAACTGCTTTTCTTCAGAGCAGTGAACATCTGCAGTTACTGTTCCAATCCCAGCAGGCAAAGATTCAGGATTCCTTTAAATCTATAGATTTTTAAAATATGTCACCGCATCTTCGGCAAGAAATAATAAATAAACTTGCATCCCCTTTTCCGCTCTGTGATGGTGAGTGGAGTGTTCTAAGTATTTGTCATCCTGGCTGTTTGTTCTTGCAGAGGAGTAGAAAAAGTAAATGTCTAAAAAGAACATAGCCAAGAGACCCCCGCCTGCAATGAAGTAGATCAAATCCTTGCAAAGAAGGGGACAAAGAAAACAAGTTTAGTGCTGGGAAAAAAGAAAAGAGAGAGAGTTCCTTGAAACTAGTATTTTCTTTTCTCCCTACTGAAAAAGAATGGTGAAGAAAAAAAATACTCCGCAAAAAACTTTGTTGAGGAGATGTCTTACGTGCTATGAGAGAAGCATACAGACCCAAACAGAACCAACATACAAAAATGAAAACCAAAGCAATCAAAATTGCTCTGTATTTGTTGCTTCCTCCCAAAGCGTGTTTGCTTTCAACAGGAACTGTGGTCTGAGGGGTAGATTACTCCCCTCCGCGGTTACACTTTGCAAATTTAAGACAATGGATCATCAGCTCGGTTGGAAGACAGTTCTCTTATTAATAGCACCAGTTTCACAACCAGTTTTGCCTCTCTAAAAGGTGCCCACTAGACCTTCACAAAGAAACTCTCCAGAGGAAGCCAAATATGATGACAAGCTGTTGCCAAGATGTGTGCATTTCTGCTCCAAGTTAAGCATGCTTTCAACAAACTGTCTACTGAGTGTATTCTGAAGCGCCTCGGTGACCCAAAGGAGCACTGCCTTTAATGGGGCAGGACAAGGGAACCAAGCGTCCGTCCCAGAAAAGTAGGATTCAGGAAAGGAAATAAGAACACGAAGGTCACTCAGAATCAATAGGCTAGGAATATTCCAGAAATTTGACAAAAATCGGCATTGCTGCCTATTTTACTCCCTTGAGTTCAATACATGAAGCTAAAACAAAACTTTCCTGGCTAGAACCAGGCATTGGATGAACTGTGCAAATGGAATTAAACATTGCCTGTTCTTTTAATGTAAATATGTATGATGCAGAATTAGTACTTTATTTGTAAAGTACTAATTAAGCATTCATAATATACAATGGCAAAACTGCCCAGAAAAGCGTTCATGTTTCACGAGCCTAATATCCACACAGAAGTCATATTACTCAAGTTCATATTCCGATTTTTTTAAATTAATCTTTTGTCTCATGTTCAAATTCATATAGAGGCAAAACAAAAATATATATATAGTTAAGGTTCTTCCTTTAAAACACAACTAGAACACTATTTCAGGACTCTCAAGATTTTATTTTCATCCTAACTGTGACTTTAAAGATAATTATTGGAAAGACCATTTAAAATACTTGATATATTGTAACAAGTCAAACATTTTCCAGCTGTTTTTGCATGGAGATGGTGGGAAATTCGTACTATGAAGATCAGATGGTGCACCGATGTGAGAAATGTTGCAAAGCATCCTGTTGATTGGTTCTAATTAACTGCAATGCTCTTGTGTGCTCAGTTTTCGCCTGCACACACCACACAATGCCTTTTCTTTGGCTTTGAATGGATTTTTACTTTAAGACAGCTGATCTCTATATCCACAGAATTTGGGGATTTTTGTATTTTAAAAAATTGTCCTGCAATATTATCTTTTCCATTTGAAAAGATAACTTTGAAAATATTCCTCAACAATAAAGTACAATCAGGGAGACTGGCAGCACTGGGGGTCTTTCACACGTGTTCTGTGTGTTCTATGTAACCACAGTCTCAAGCACATTTCAATTCCTTTTTAAAAGTTTCCCTTTTCGGCAATGGAGGAAGCAGCAAATTCTGCACGACAACTTAGCATATGCTGCTAATTTTTTTTTTTTTTGCACTTACGTAATCAGACTGCTAAACAGAACAGAGCTCAAACAAACGATGGGAGGATAGGACAGATCCCAGAATTAAAAGTATCAAATAAAATTCCTTGCACTCACCTTTTGCTGATGATTTAAGCCTAAGAAGCCCTGACAGAGAAAAGTCATGAATTTTCATCCATTTCACACATGTCATACATTGAAAAACATTTTTGATTTGCCCTGGGACCCCTACATGTTGGAAGCAGAGTAACAATGACATCATGTTTTGTGGGCACAAACTCTGCGTGCTCCCAGAGTTCCAGAAGATATATTGCTAATGTAAACAGGCCCTTAAGTGAGAGAGAGAGAGGAAAAAAAGTGTTAAATAACAGGAAGCTTCTGGAAAAAACGCAGAATTTAAAACCAGGAGGCTATTATTCAAAGCAGCACATTTCTATAAAGTTAAGAGCCACAATTTTATCCACACACTTGTTTTCTGAGAACATGCAATTATTTCACCTGAGACCTAGAATTTTCTTCAGAAAAATGCACAATCTAAAATTAGAGTGAAATAATTCAGTTAGCTTGGAAGACCTTGAAGGTGATTTAAAAGTCCTCTGTTTTGTTCATGGGGGGGAAAAAAAAAAAGAAAACATGATTCCGATTAACAGAAATTCTGCTGTTTCAAAATGGCTACCAAACTCTTACTCCGGCCCAGAAGGAATCTAAGACCGCAAGGACCCCTCAAAAAGTTACAGGCAAACGACATCAGAAGGTATTTGGGAGAAGAAAAGCTTTTCAAAATCTTTGCATGGTATTTTCACTGTATTCATGTCCATGAACTTTTTGAAAACTATTTGATGCACAGATTTCAAAACTATTTGCATGGATAAAAATTTCTTTTCATTCCATTTCTCATGAAATTTTTGAAATACTCCCAGAATAATCATAATAAAATAAAAAGAATATGTTATTTTTCCCAAAATATAATATTTGGGGATTATTTTCCAAATAGTCCTCTCCCTCTGGAAAAAAAATTATTTCAAAGGATTAAGAAATAAACATTGGGAGAGATAAAATGTTAATAAAGTTGCACTTACAGAATGATATAAAGTGGCATTACAAGTCATTTACACAGAGCTCTCATTTTAGAGCCAAGGACCTAAGGACCAAAGAGATAAAGCGACTTTCCCAAGATCTTACAGAGGCTACGCTATGAAGCTGAGTAAACTAGAGGCGCGTCTCTTGACTTGGGGTAGCACTCCGTCTACAACACTGTCAGCCCAGAGGCAGAAATATCCACGCAAGAGGATGTCAGTTAAACCACTTAGGGAATACAATGTACGTATATAAAAGGGGTGCAGGTCCCACCAAATTAATCAGTGTTACACAGTGTGGAGTTATTTTCTGGGGAGGGGCAGGGAAAGACACTTCTTTGGAAAATGCCTTTAAGCCTTCATTCTGCCCAGGTCTTGAGGACAGCCGTATAGGTACTTCAGGAGGTTCTCTTAGTATACTACAAAGCGCATGTGGGGAAACACAATCCCCATGGAGTCGCATGGAAGCCTCTTCGCTCCCACTTCTAGTCCTTTCTCCAGTCTGTTGACAGGATGGTCTTTCTTTCTGATATTCCCTTCCCACCCTCACCACCATCATATCTGTACCACCCTTCAGTGTTCACAGGTAGTACTCTGCTTACACTTGATGCTCTGCAGAGCCAACTGGAGACACCTTCCGGAGCATGACTTGCTTCCCTCTGGTTCTTTGACCATGCTGTCTCCTCCACCTGGAATGCTTGACCAGACCCTGCTCCCCCCCTCAAACGAGGACTCACGTCACCTTTCCTCCTCCTGTCATATACAGACACATCTTCTCTTGGGATCCCTCGGCATCCATTACATTGCACTACAAGGATCACTCTGCATTCAGCCGTGGAGCTGTAATTGTCTATGTGTGTGCTTATCTTCCCACACGCATTGTCTTCGAGGTCAGAGACACAGACTGCTCTCCATGTCTAGACTTTGCCTAGGTAAGCACCCAGCAAACATTTACTGAGTGAATAAATGAAACACTAAATAGAACACTGTTATTTTTTTTTCTTATCATAGAATCTCTGAGTCTTGGGGTTGATATCCCTAGCTATTGTATACAAAGCCTAAACTGGATGCATATTAACAATAGACCAGCTGCTGTTTTTGGTTTCTATTGACCATTTTCTCTTAGCAAAATGTTTAAGTCATTTTCTCACTGTAGCGCATTGACGGAGGTACCAGGCTAATGATAAAGTACCAAGCCCTATTTTCATGTGAATGGTTATGAGATTTCTTGGGGATAAGAGTGGACTGCCATTCTTCCAGACATGAGGAAGAAGGCTTGCCTCTTAATGTATCCATTTCCTACTGGGAACAGTAAGTTCCTACCTGCAACTCACTAAGCCTTTCATATGAATAGGTGGCACACTATCTTTAAGTCAAAGGAGTGCTTTAAAAGAAAATTTTTTACTTTCAAACAAATGGAATTTAATCTAAGACTTAGCTTATTTGGAGTTCTACTTCTCTGTTTCTACTCCCAGTCTCCTCTTTCTTACCCAGCAAACAAATGTCTCAGGGCAAGCCAGGGATGCCCTTGGTTTATAAGCACAATTTTTCTGTTTGAAGTAACACCTTTCTATCCACTGAGTAAAGGATTTACATGAGCACACATACACACACTCAAATGCAGGAGTGCAAAGACATTCCTAGAACCCAGCATGATAGCCTAGTGGCTAAATCCTCACCTTGCATGTACCAGGATCCCATATGGCACCAGTTTGTATCCTGGATGCTCCACTTCCCTTCTAGCTCTCTGCCTGTGGCCTGGGAAAGCAGTCAAGGATGGCCCAAAGCCTTGGGACCATGTACCCACATGGGAAACCCAGAAGCTTCTGGCTCCTGGCTTTGGATCAGCTTGGCTCCAAATATTGCAGCCACTTAGGGAGTGAACCAGCAGACAGAAGATCTTTTTCTCTGTTTCTCTGCCTTTCCCATAAAAATAAATAAATCTTTTTTTTAAAAGACATTTCTAGTTCATTCTTCCTCTAATATGTAAATAACTTTGAGCCAGTCCCCAAAACCATGATAAGATGCTCGAATGGCTATTCCAGTTAACATAGGACACCTGGCATTCCAACCCCAGAGACATTACCAATCCTATGATTCTCCCATCACCCTACTTGGCTCCCCTGGGTCCCATGATATAGTCCCTTCTCAGAGGGGAAGAGTGTTGTGAATGGATGGGAGTTGGGAGCCCAGGGATAGTGGGCATTGTTCCTGGGCCACGAACTCCTCGTGGCCCCTTCACAGTCACTCCACCGCCTTCCACAGAGCAGCCACATGTGGTATTCTCACTCAG
The DNA here is from genome assembly GCF_017591425.1 of Ochotona curzoniae. Classification (NCBI taxonomy): domain Eukaryota; kingdom Metazoa; phylum Chordata; class Mammalia; order Lagomorpha; family Ochotonidae; genus Ochotona; species Ochotona curzoniae. Next base: position 29,595,399 of record NW_024467122.1, on the reverse strand, counting down.
AGTCAAGGCTCACTTCACAGTTCTTTCTGGTGCACACATGGTTTCCACGTCTGTATCCTAAAGGATGACAGGATTTCAACTTGACAATCGTCTCTTCCCCTCAGTCAATAGCCACCTTTCGGATACTAATGGTCTTGATTAGTGGAGGTGCTACAGAAAGCTTTGGCTCTGAGAATTCATTCCATGTTGCATTTGGGGTTTTGTCTGAAACATTGTAGCATTGCCTGCTTAGCTCATTTTAATAGAAAAGGATAGGTAAGCTAATCCTCTCTTACTAACTAGCAAAGAATGTGACATTTCTCTGCCATGTTGAACCAAACTTCTGTGGAATGTTAGCAACTTTTTTTTTTTTGTCTTACAGAAAAAAAAAACAAGAGTTAACAATGTTCCCTTATCCTTACATTTTAGTATACCAAGAAGGATAGCAACACGGGAAATCATGCAAGTGTTACACAATGCATTCATTCAGAAAATGTTTATTCAGCCAACGTTGCATGCCCGGTGCTATGCATCCAGGGAGCCAATGACCTGCAGATGTACAGACAGTGTGGTGGAGGGAGAGATGATGAGTGTGACTAAGCTTACAGCTCTAAGTTTCAGAATATGAAAAGCGAACACCTTTCAAGTCGCACAAATTAGGCCTCCCATCCACCTCCTCTCTGTTCTCTTGAAAGAAAATCTTAACTGGCAGGAAAAGTCAGCTAAGATGAAAAATGTTCATCAGTGTGAATTTCAGTGGTATCATTTAATCATCAAGAAAAGATATACCTATGTCCCCAATGTAGGCGGAGCATCTGAAGAATCCATATTGAATGACAAAAAGGACATGGACTTTGGTGTTCTGAAGAATGAGAAATGGATCCATTACATTGAAATGACTTGTAGCAAGAACAAGTCATGATTTGCATTAGAAGCTAATAAAATGAGGAGACGGGTTAGGCATATTTGACAATAAAGTTTTTAATTCACTTTTCTAGACAATCTCATTCTTACTTAAATGAACTTGGAACATGTTCACCATTCAGTATTGTTTACATTATAAGGCACAAAACTGTCTTCTGATTTTTCAAATACTTTTTCCTTTTGGTAATGAATAATGTCCATATTTATTATTTAAGAGTACAATAAGGCGATAGTATAATTTTGCAGAAAAAAATTATTTTGTAATATTTCACATCTTGAGACTTCTTGGAATATTAGAAAATATTCTTCTATAAACAAATTTTACTAGCCTTCCTGAACATTATAAATTTTCTGTTCAAAAGATGCCACGAGGCCTCTCACACAGGCAGATCTCCTAGCGAAGACTTGATGCATGAAAATCTGGCTGTTTTTCATATTATTTTCTGGCAAAAGTTCTTGCTTGCCCTCAGTAATGATAGTTCTTTTTAGAACTCAAACCACTTCCGGCATCAGGGTATGGGGTGAGTCCTATATCCCCAACAATTCAAATCTGGGATCTGCTATTTCACCTTCGTTCATGTTATACCTCTAGATTTTTTTCATCCTCAAGAACAGAAAGCTTTAAAAAAAAATCATTTGAGAAGTATTTTTGTTTTGACAATGCCCCGGTGTGCCAAATATCTTCTTGTTTCAATTTGAGGTGGAAAAAACTACTTTTATACAATTTCAGTTTCACATTTGTCTGATACTTGAGTGCCAAAATTGTACCAATTGAGCAATAAGTTCTCCATTAAATGAAATGTTAAAAGCTGGATGGAAGTTGACTGAGTAGCTGTGAAACTCCTCCAAATCACACTGAAAGGTCTACACTGGCCCCCATTCTTTCTCTGACTTTTCTTTGCCCTGTTAGGATGGAAGACCTTCATTCTTCCGGTGGTAATTTTCAAAATGGAGATTGTCAAGCTAGGCACTCACAACTTCCTTTTCAAGGAAAACTGCCTGAGAACACCTCTCCCTAAGTCACCCCCTTCCTTCTCATTCCCACCACCCCACCTTCCCCCTTCCAGGAAGTGAATTTCCTCAGTGACCCATCCCGTATACAGTACAAGATGAAGGATTCAGAGGGAGCTTGCTTGGTGGCCCTGGCTGCTGCTACTAAAGTTTTTCTGATGCTTTCTAGATGCTACTGCAGCAATACCCGAGTGATTCACTCCTCTCCCTGTCTCCTGGCAGCTAAATGGGAATATTGGAGAGCTGCCAGAAGGGTAGGTAGCCAACCTGCTTGCCCTTGATTGTGCCTGCCAGCTTTTTAATAACAGAAGTAGGGTCAAGTAAGTGAAATCATGAACCGAGAGAATATTCTGAGAATGCAAAGGCAGTTAATGTCCTTCCAAGCCTCAGATGGCTGGCAACCCTTGGCAGGGTAATCTATGATTTGTGGCACCTGACCCTTCCGCTGCAACTGTTATCTGTGTATTCACTAGAAACATATTTACAGAATCTCTCCATTAGCAAAGAAGCCTTGTGTGTGATTACCCAATTGTCATGGTCACACCAGGATTTTGATACAGTTCCTATTCACAAATGAAAGCCTGCACTAAGGCACACAGAATGGGCTGTAAGCAGGGATCTTGCAACAGTAGATCAAGATTTCTCCTGGTAGATCTCAGGACCCTCACCACCCTCCGTACCCTCTGGACCCCCAAGGAGCATTCACCCCCTCCCCTAGTCCAAGTTCAGGCCGCTGAGTCCCTGCAGTCGTTAAAAATTCACAATCAAGAGTGGCCAGCTATAGGAATTATGCAAAGAGGTGGCTTATTTTAAAGACACTCAGCCTCAGTCAACACCGGCAGAGAGCACTCCTTGCTCAGCCAGGAGTACTGGTGTACGTGGCTGTCAACTCAGTCATCCACAAAGTTCTTTCTCCTTCACCCAAAATGTTTTCGTTGCTGAGGCAGACAGAGCTGGAGTATACGCGGCTGGCTTTCCTCTTCATCTTGAGGAGCTCAATTTGGAGACCAGGTTCTCCCCGATGGAAGCGGCCCTGAGAACACCTGCTGTCCAAAAGTTTGTTGAGATTGGGGGAAAAAAAATTGTCCCTCTCTCCTTTCTCCTTGAATCTTGCCCCCTCAAAAATACCCCAGAGCAGCGACATTCCTCGCGGATACACCTGATGTTGGCCTACTCATCAGCAGTCACTGCAGAAGGATGAAGCAAGAATGGAAGGAACCCCAAGCAAAGGTCACAAATCAGAGTGGGAGAAATCATAATCCAAGGTCGTTTTCCTGGCTCCTAAAGCGAAAAAGTCGCACCAGTGTGGGGGGTCGGGGGGCCGAGGGTTGGGAGGAAGGGCGGCAATAAACTCGCAACAGATGAAAAAAAAAAAAAAAGCCACGAAGGAAGCCTGACTTGACTGTAAGTGCTGGTGACCCTTGGCGACACGTTGGAGCTAGGGGAACAACTCCCTTCCCCTCGGGGAGACCGACTCGGGGAGCTTCCCGGGTCCCTGCCGAGGCGGGACACGCGCAAAGAAAGGCCTGGCCGAGGGTACCCTAAGTGTCCGTTCAACTCCGCAAGCAGAGCGCGAAGCCGGCACAGCCCAGGCAGCCGTGGATCCCGGAGGATGGTCAGCTCCAAGCGGCTGCCGTAGCCTCCCTGGACCCACGGCCAGAGCAGACTGACCCTGCCGCTTGCCGCTGTCGCCGGGCCGCGCTGGCTGGCGCCGGGGGGCCTCCGGGAAGCGCGCGCTCCACCGTAGGCACACAGGCGAGCGCTGCCCGCCCGCCGGCCCGAGCCCACGCAGGGACCAGGCCGTGGGCGCTGGACGCCGGGCAATGCTCAACCCGGAGCCCCATCCTGGGCGCCCCGCGTGGGGACCCGGCGGGGGAGGGGCGCGCGAGGTGTGGACGCCCGTCGTAGCTGGTGGAGGTTTCTTCCAGTCGACCCGAATTCAACCCCTCCGAGGGCGCTCTTGGACTAGAGCGAACCAACGGGGAAGAAAGAGTCGTTGAAGTGGGGGTGTGATGGAGGGGTGCGTGGGCTCTAAGGAGGACATTACAGAGAAAATCAGAACTTCCCCGTCACTACCCCAAACCGTTTCTAGTAAGTCCTGAAGGTTTTTCTGCCTGGAGATTCCGCTTTAAAATTTGAAGGGAGGGGGAGAAAATGATGCCACTGCTTTTAATTGAAGTAAACAAAATGCAACGAATGTTAACTCAAATATGATTGCGGTGAGATTAGGGTCTAATTGCTTAGGGTTCAGGTGGAATCTGCGGGCTAAATCCTACAGGGCCAATCTGAATTTCACAACCACTCTGTCAAAAGGAGAACGACGAGAGCCCACACGCTTCCTAACAAGTCATTTTTAACAGTTACAAGCTCCGCACAAAGACCACACAGGGCGTCTAAGAGATGCAAATCTAATCCCTGGTCATTCCGCGGGACTTCAACAAAGATGGACTAAACCCTAATAGAAAAGAAAATCAGTTCTCTGTCACCGGCCCCTGGTAAAATCTATTAGAGAATGCACAGAGCCGCATCTACAGCAGTTGCTGCAAAGGTTAAGGACAAGTACAAATAAGAGGGACCCAGTTTTGTTTTCCGTGTGAAATATCGGGAGACGCTAACCCCAAACGTGGAACGAGGTTCGATGCATGGCTTCGCATTCATTTAAATGCTAGCAAAAAAGGAACACGCGCAGAAGACTTTGCAAGACTCCGTTGTGGGTTTTTGTTTTTGTTTTTGTTTTGAGTTTAAGGAGAGATGAAAACAATTCGGCCCCAGAGATGGAAATCTTTTGCCTCCGAAATTATGACAGAAAATGATGAATGCGGGGAGGGGAGGCAGGGCGTGAGGGAGGGCGCGCGGGTGGGCGCACAGGTGGCAGTGGAGGGACGCTGGCGCGGCTTCTGCTCTTGCGGGGCCGGATCCGGGCGGCGGGAACGGGCCTCTGAGCTGATAGCTCAGACCAGCGGTGTCTTCTTTTTCGCGGGGTTGGCGGGGGAAGGTAGGAGGAAACCCCGACGGTGCCGGGCGACGGGGACGCTGAGTGTCGCGGCCTCTGGCCGCAAGCACGGAGCGGCGGGTGCCAAGCGTGGGCGGTCGCGCTCCCACGCGGGACAGCCGCCAGCTCTGGGTGGCGATCCCCCTCGGTGACCTCAGCAGGCGCGCGCGCGCGCACACACACACACACACACACACGCACGCACACACTCTGCACCCCGAGCCAGGGCTGAGGGAGAGTCATTCGTCACCCGCAGGGAGCATCTGCAAGACTGAAGAAGCAGTGTCCTGCTAAAAAAAAGCCTTGTGGTTGTAACCATAGCGGCACCACAGTATATGGCCCTTAAAAAAAATAAAAAGCAAGAAACCTGGGGGCTTCGTACCCCTCCCAATAGCACCCAAATTGATGGAGGTGGGGTGGGGAGGGGCCGGAGTAGGGGCTGCCTTCTCCTGGCAGGGCCAAGTCCCCTGCGATCGGGGCCCGTGGAGGGGGCGCCAGAACACCCAGCCCGGCTGGGTGGAGGTGAAGGGATCGCCCTTTCGGGACCGGCTTCCCATCCGAGGAGGCCCTCAGACCCCGCAGGTGATCACGCTCCGGGCCGGAGAAGGGGCCCAGGGAGCTGGAGCGCGCTTGGCTTGCCAGCCGGTTCCTCCCAGGCCGCACTCGCAGGAACTAAAGGGGGCGCTGTCTAAACTCAGGGCCGGGGAAACCCGGAGGCTCTGGCGAGGCGGCGCACGCGTGCCAACTGCAAGTTTTAATTCCACGAATCACTATTTTCCTCTACCGATGCCTGCGCCCTGCACTTGCTCCTTCCCATGAGTGTTGGAGCCGGGCACCGTCCAGACCCGGGAGCCTGGCAAGAAGGGGTAGCAGAGGGGGGGTTAGATTTACTCCCCCAGCTCAGAAACTGACGCTCGTGCGCGCCTCTGCTTCTTGACTCATCCGCTCCCCTGCCCGTGCGAGCTTGCACCTTTGAGATCCCGCCTGGACGCCTTCCGCCCCGCCCGACGTTAATTGTTTCCAGGATGCGGCTTCTTTTTTGCGTCCATCCGTTTGCTCATTAGCGCTCTGGTAGACTGACCTTGGCCGTTCTCTGATCTGCCTGCTCCCTTGACTGGTCTCCTCTATGGACCATACTGTTTTTCATTCTTGGCCTCTTCAACCCATCCACTTGATATGCCTTTCCTTTTTATTACTGATAGGAAAATGAATGAATTTGCCTATGACGTTGACTGCACCTGTAAGAGTGGAAATGTACAAGGCAGCAAGTAAAAATGGGTGTAGAAACGAAGACATGGAAAGTGGCGATGGGATGGGGAGACGCAAGAAAAGCAGCCGCTAGTAAGGCCAGCATCCAGCCATAAACAAGCCTGAGGCTCCCGCCTGTGGTCTTGGGGTCTAGCAGGTCTGCACTGGGGCTTGGGGGAGAGAGCTCCTGGCAGGCTCTTCTCCCTAGCTAGGACTAGGCTGGCTGTACCTAGAGACCAGAGCCAACAAGCTTGGACCGGGAGGGCGCAGAGCAAGCTACACAAATCAACCACTTCTAGAAACAGTCATGTGGCCACTTTCTCCCCCCGGGGAGCTGTCAGGTGACTGCCCTGGAAGCAGCCTGCTGTGGTCGTCAGCCTTGTTCAAACGTGCCACCCTCTGTCCCCCGCAGCCGGTCCTAGTCTAGGGCTTTGTCCTCAAGCACCGGAGGGCCCTTCCTTTTGCCCCAGCAGATGGAGACCCTCTGCTCCCAGCCCCACACCTTCCTTCGCCTCTCCTGTCACTTCCTGCAGCAGCTCTAGTTCTGGCCTCCTTTCCGCGGTGCGGGGGGCGGAGGGTGCGGTTCGATGTGGATGAATTCGTATCTATGCGGCCACCCTCATTTATTCAAAGATGGTTTGGTTCAAAACAGGGGAAGGGTCCAGAGGAAGGAAGGCTGTCTGGAACCTACCCTCTGGCCCCTGTTAAGCAGAACTCAGAGTTTGGGGATATTTTTGCAGAAAGCTGCGCATGCTGGGGGTCTGGAGCTGCACAGCACCCCTCCCGGCGTCCCTCCATCTGTTGGTTCTGAGGTCTTCCAGGGGCATAAGTGGTTTCGCAAAGTCTTCTCAATACCCAGCGTCTGCCTACGAGGCACTGACTGGAGGAGGTTCATAAATTAGTCCCATTTGAAACAAAATGGAATCAGCGTTAAGACTATATATTATTATTAGATGGAATTTGGGATCACTAGAAAGCCTCCCTAGAGGCTGACATCTGGGAGGAGACGGGATCTTTTTTTTTCCTTAAGAGAACTCCTCGGGGAAACAACAGTTGGCAGCCTTTGTTTGCTTTTATTTGTTTCAAGGGGGAAAAAAAATGTGTTTTGCGATCCGTCTGTTAAGTTTCTTGCATTACCGTTGCCACCTCGTAAAGTAGCACCTGCCTTTCTATTCTGAGGGCAAAAATCGAAGGAAACTTCTCTTCGCACAGCCGACCGGATTGCGCGGTCTCCGGGAGGGATGGGGGGCCCCCAGGAGGCGGGCAGCGCTCACCGAGGTGGCGGCTCCTAGCGCGGGAACCGGCTGAGAGACGGCGGCTGGGGCGGGGCGCGGGGCTGAGCGAGGCTGCGGGCTGGCGGTTGGGGGAGGCTGTGGGTGGGCGGGGTGAGGCCTTGGGCAGGGAGTTGGAGCCAAGGAAGAGGGGGAGTGGAAGGGGGCGTCGAAGCCAAGCTGCGGGCAAGAAGCGGGTGGGGGGAAAGCCGTGGACAGATACTTCTCCTGGTCCTGGTCCGGGATATCTAAGTTTGTATGAGCAGTAAAATAGCCGGAGAGTTCAAGTGCACACATTTCGAACACCCCTGACAAACAATTTGGGCCTCGAGGGTCCCAGGGCCTGGCGGTGCAGCAAAAAGGCCACGAAGTCGTGGGCTGTACTTGGCATGCAGGCTATGCACACCCCAACACCGCGCGGCCTCCCCGCTGCTCCCTGCAGCTGTGCATCAAGTCTATGAAGCTCCGGGCCCAGGGCAGAGCTGGGCAGGGGAGGAGATTAGCAACACCGTCTGGAGGCCGTTCCTTTAACCCCAAATACGAATTTCTCATCTAATGTTTGAACCAGAGTATTCTCCATTAAATAAATGGCTGTTAACCAAGACGGAAGAAAACACAGCACCGAGTCTCTTGTCACCTTACAAGCAGGTTTTTTTCCCCGGAGCCCAAGGAGTCTCTATTTCCTAAGCAATTAAGTGATACACTGAGCAGGAAAATTCCATCTAAAGTATACACCAGGAGTGAAGCCTAGTGCTCTGGGTCTGAGGCTGGGAGGCAAATATTTAGTGCGCGCTCCGCTTCTGTCACCCATCATCTGCTCGGAATGCGCTCCGTATCTTTCAGCGTGTCCGGCTCTTATGATTGCAAATGGCCCTGTTTTCAAATGGAAATAAGACTTGCAAACTGATTATGTGTATTGAATCAGAATCACTCGCTAGATCCTCTTGTTTAAAATGTATTGAAAAAAGGATGATGGCTGCAGACCTCTGCAAACAGCTCCCTCGCTTCTCCCCCGGGGTCGATCTATTTTGCAACTTTTTGCCATGTGAGCATGTTTCAGCCAGATAATTACAGGCCATTGTGTGGTGACTGGCCTAGAGCTCAGACGCTGTACACACATGGCCTCACCGCCATCTCCCAGGCCCTCTCAGCCAGCGGCTGGCCCTGCACAGCACCCTACCCCAGTGCACTGACCCCCCACCGTAACCCACAGCTCTCAGGTGCCTTAACCACTAGCAGAACTCCACAACTTCCACCAGGCTGGACTCCTTCTCCCAGTCCTTGCTCTCATCTTCCCCACGAACAAAACCACAAATGCCCAATCTCCAGTTTCCACAGCAGACAGAATCCTAGCTACTTAGCCACATGGAGAATGTTCAGCAACTACTTTTGCATCATGGTTGTAAGGAAAGAATTCATATACGAAGGTTATCCTCAAGGTGCTTGTGTGCTAACATCTCCATGACTTTCATCTTAACCCCCACCCAATGGCCTGTTTTCAGTTAAATGCTTCCAATAGGTTCTCTCATTTGGTTTCAGTAAGGAGCCCACGTAGGGCACTTGTGTAAGACATTTGATCTTTACCTGTTGTGCAAGTTAATACAATGCAACACGTGCAAGATTTCCTGCACCCAAGCCTCAGCCTCAGCAGTCCTACCAGGAAGTGGGAATGATCATTCGGTTGATGCTGCAAGTTGGTGGGCAAGAATTTCTTTAAGAAGTGGCAAGAGCTTTTGTCTGCTGGGTGTGTTCTGTGCTCACCTGTGGGGCAAAGATTGCAAGTCTTTCTCCGGGAGAGTCAGAGGAGGAGACAGAAGGAGCCCAAGTTCGCTACCCGGCCCCCTCCCCTACAAATCCTTTTAGCTCCCACCAAGCCTTGTAGACCTCCAGGCACCTTGAAGTGGCCTCACTGGGACAGAGGTTTAATCCTCTGCAGCTTCTTTGGAAAAAGCCTTTGGCTGCAAGTCTGCTTAGAGACCTGCTGTTCCAGGAGACCTTTTGCAGGGACCTTAACTGTGAGGGGTTTGCTCTACACTCAGAAACAGCCAATTCCTCAATCAGTGGCCAAATATTCTGGGTTAGGGCAAGGGGAGCAGCCTGTTCAAAGGAAGCAACTCGGTCCTCTTCAAGTCATTACGGTAATTCCCAGGTTCACGTCTGCGCGCACGCGCGCACTCGGTGGCGTGCGTACCGCAGAGCACAGGTAAATCAGCGCGCCAGTGAAAGCAGCTCTTGTTTTCCTAGAGCTTTGGACACCTTCGAGGAGCAGCCACATTGGGACGGAGCAGGAGAGCAAAGGTGGAAGCCTTCTGCTTTCCGGTGACTTTCTACAAACAGCTTTAGAGCAGGAGGGCGAGGAAGGGTACTCGGAGACCCTTTCCACAGCCTGAATCTCTGCTTTTGTAGACATGAAATTATCAACAGGCGCCAAAACTCAAGGAATGCAGTGTCAGACATTCTGCCAACAACACGGACCTAGCAATCAAAGATGGGATTCTCCCAGTGTGTATGTGGGAAGGGAGAGAGCACAAGTTTCTCTCTCTCTCTCTCTCTCTCTCTCTCTCTCTCTTTTTCTGGTTAGACAGCAGCTCAAACTCATCTTCTCACTTAGACTAGTGAGTGAAGGCTGAGCTAGGGTCTTGCTACACTGGAGGAGTGAGAACATTTGCAGATGCTTTTCTGAGATCTGGTAGACGCCTACTGACCACATCCACTACCAAAGAGTGTGAATTTGGCAAGGGACAATCATTTTTTGCTACAGATTGCCAGGAAAGTCTCATCCATGGTTCAGTTTCTTCAAGAATGAATTTTAATATTCCCCCCAAGCATAACCAGTACCGTAGAATTTCATGAGACCCGATACAACCCAATTCAGAGCTGGGAAAGCTAAAGAGAGTTTCTGTTGATTTGTTTTTTTAAGGGGAAACTCGGTCTCATGTGACATGTTAACTCCAATAATGAAAATATTCTGCATCAAGCAGTTTTCATAAAATCCCTTACTAAGAGCATTCAGTGTTAGAATGTTCCTTTTAAAATGTATTATCAGATCAGTAAGATAGATATATGGATTTACAAGCTGGGTACACATGTGTCTATCCTTCTATACATAAATGCAAATGTTGACAGACACTTAGCTAAAAGAATTAAAAACAACATGCAAAGTGGGCAGAATTAGATGTGAAATTTAATGAAGAATTCTCTAACTGCATCTATGGCATGCAACACAGCTGTTTCATTTTATATTGCAGGCAAAGCATTAAGGGTGATCAATTTATGGTACACTATCCTGCAAAGCAAAAGAAACAGGACAACGGCTTCCAAAGCTTAGCTACAACTCATAAAAACAAAAGTAATACACTCCTAGGGAGCAAGGATCAAATGAGAAATCTGCTTATGCGAGAGGGACGAGAGGGACGAGAGAGACGGAAGCCCAGGTGGATGCTGAACTGCCCTGGAAGTTGAGCATTAGGTCACTATCAGTTCTGGTTTCAGATGCTGCAGACGGCTCTCTCCCTGTTCCTGTGAGACTCACCAGAGAAAGTTCAGGATCTGAGGGTGCAGGCAAACCCTGCCCCCTTCCATAAAAAGCACATTTTACCGCCTAACCCTGGAGTGGACAAATTTGCTAGGCAGGGTGACTCAAGACAGGCTACTCCTTCCAGAAGTCCAGGGAACCAGCAGAAAACTTTCTGTACTCCAACTTGAGGCAAGATTTCAAACTGAACCCTCTGCTCCAGGGACACAACTGCAGGGGCAGCAGCAGGGGCACGGCCGGCAGGAAGGCTGGCAGAACCTCGGAGGAAGGCGGTGTCCACCCTGTCCTGCTAGGGAGCAAGACAGAGCAGGACCACATTCAGTGCAGGCCTCCCCAAAGGCTTTCACTTTCTGTCCCTCCGAAGGCAACCCAGTGCTGGAAAACAAACAAGCCAGCAAATCATGCCCAAGAATCCTGTCTTTTCAGATCCATATTTCCCATCCGTTTCCTAGCTCTGTGCAAATAAAATCGCCAGCTCCGTTTGCTTCTTCTAGTAATTGGGGGTGGGGGGTGGGGGTTGGGGGTGATGGAAACAGGGAGGGGGAGTGCGCCTCTAGCTTGGAGACTTGCGATCAGAATTCTAGGCAGCTTCTTACAACTCTCTTGTTTATAGAAAATGAATGTCTGCCCGGCTGGCTTTTAGTTCAGGAAAGGGGTCAGTCTTTATCAGCACGGTTCACACAGATCCTAGATTTTTTTTTCCCTTATCTTAAATTGACCCGCTTTTAAGATAAAGACATAATAGAGACAGCATTGACCTTACCTGGTCCCTAATGAGTTGGAAGTCAGAAAACCCCCGCTCTCATTTCCTCTTATCTCCGATAGCCTGGGAAGAGATTCGCGCTACCTTTTGTGCATCCGCGTGCCTCGAGGCAGCCCCTCGCCGGCGCCCAGAGGCGCCCGAGCGCGCTACAAGCCTCAGAATTCTTCCCGGGGGTCTCCAAATCAAAGACGCTTAAGCCCAGCCCAGGCAATGTCCCTGGAGCCCGCCGCCCCCCCTCCCCAGCCCTATCCCAGGAAGATTTAAGATCCCTTGTAGGTTTCCGAGCAAGTCTGTTTCTAGGAAAGGTGAAAGCCTTCGGCAGTGGGAGGGAGGGTCGATTCCTGCCAGACTCGGGGACAGGAGCTCCGGGCTGCCCTCCTTTCCCCGCCTCCAGGAGCTGAGCTCCCAGCGCTTCTCGCACAGGAGGTGGCCGCGACCTGATTCGGATTTCACAGCCCAAAGCTGCTACTCACCCGACCAGCCCCAATCCCGAGTTGCAGCCCCGGCCGCCGAAGTCCTTTCTACCCCCACCAGCCTCCGGGCTGGAGGACGCCCGGCTTGCCTGCGTCCGGGCCCGCAGCTCCAGCTCCCCGGGCTGGGGCGGGGGTGGGCAGCCGCTTTGGGATGCTAAACATCAAACAAGCCCAGCCTTGGGTTTCAGGCCCCGAAGCCACTAGAGCGGCTCTCCAAAGCTCTCGAGAAAGTCCTCGTGTTTACGTGGCGGGGTGGGGGTGGGGGAGAGGAGCCAGGGCGGGTGGGGGGAGATGCTGCCGACAAAATCTCCCCCACTTCCCGCAGCTGTCTGGGCGTGGGGATGGCTACTCCGGATCCTGCGGTCGGGACAAGGTTGTGCACGCCGGGAAAAGCTGCCGCTCCTGCACACCTCAGCGCCCGCAGCTGCAGCTCTAGAACAGCTATTTCCACACCACCTCGAGAGAGCCCCCAAACCCACCTGGGCCCCCCAGAACTTGGAGAGCGCGGGGCGGGGAGTCTGGGTGAGGAAGGCGACCTTAGGTGAGCGAGAGGCTTTCCCTCTGCTGCAGAACGCTGCAGCTCAGGGGCAGGACGCGCACCTTGCTAACTCGACAGGACGTCTCAGGGGGCCATTGGGGGCTGCTCCCGGCAGGGCCAGGCCAGGAAAGGCAGCCTGGGTACCCTGTTTAATTGCCTGCGGGAAGCCCCTAGAGGCCCGTAGGTCTTCTTCCCTAGTCACAGACCAAGCCGAAGTCATCTTTCCCAAAGACAAGTAAACAGACTTCAAACTAACTGTCCGGGAAAGGGAACCCCATAAGAATAAAGGTGATAAGGCCCAGGTACGCAGGCGGGGTTGGGGGGTGGCGGCTGCTGAGGCCTCCACTGCCCTCCTTGCTCCCCCACATCCTGAAGTGTGCTGGGCAGGCGGTGGGCTGTTTGAACCAAGCATCCTTCCCCCAGTCTCCAATCCTCAGAGCCAAGCAGCAACTGCAGTAAAGCCACTCCTCCACCACCACCACATCCTGGACTAGGCACTTTGGCCACCCAAGCCAAGTGGCAAGTGTTTAAACTTTCCAGTCTCTTGTTTTTCCAAAATTTGAGGCCTGGTGGGGGTGATTGGAGGGTATTCACACCTAGCACCCTCACCAGCCTCAACCCACCAGGCCTTCTGGTACCTGCATCCCTTAAACACCTTAAAAATCTTGTCTGCCCAAGGCAGTACCCATCCACCCACCCTGGCCAGCAACCCTTAGACACCTGGAAGTCAGCAGGGAGAGCGTTAGGGGGCAATCCAAGAATTCTGGCCATCTACTTTCCCTACAAAGTCCAAAGGTCAGGAAAGAGAAGGGTAGAGACTGGACGGATTAAAAAGCAGCAGAAGGAAAGGGGACATGGAAAGAGAAACAAGAAAGGGAAAAGTTGTAAATCTAGACATGAAGTGAATGCATACCCAGCGGGGACCAATCCCCCACCTTCAAACACTTACGAAGCCTGGAGGGGGTGTTTGCAGTGGCACTTGCCACTGCCCTTCCCTAGTGGGTCTATCAGGGGGTGGCTGCTGCCTGTCCAGAAACCAACCTCCCTTTTGTTCCCTCAGGCCACAATCACTTCTGCCACCCACACCTCCATCACAACCACAGTAGTCCGCCAGATCGTGAAGAGACAAGGAAACTAGATTCCAAGAAGGGAATGTAGTTCTGGACCACGAGTTGGGGAAGCTGGAAGGTGAGATTTGGGAAGAGAGGAGCTTCATTACCACAAAGCCCAGGGAAGGAAACCCAGCGGACGGAGTGGAACCTGAGTTAGCAATGCCCCCCCCCCCAAGTCACCCACTTCAGTTCCACCCTGGAGGGAAGGGGTGAGGAGGGCAGAGCAGCAGCTGGAAGCCAGGCTAGGGGTGAGGGAGGCGATGGTGGTTGCCTGAGCCGGGATCCCAGCAGCCTCACTCTAAAGAAAGGTTTGATGTTGTTCCAATCTACAAGGGCAGTGGGTTCACTAAAGACAATGGCTTAGCCAGGGTTATTTAAAGTGCAGATCAGGGTCTCGGCTGCTTGGAAATCTGGTGGGTCTTGCCAGGTCAGACCAGGGTAGATAATTCTGAGTTACAAGAAAGTGGAAGCTTGGTTTTAAAAATGAGTCCTCAGGTCTCTTTCTTTTCTTTGCCCCATCTCCCTCCTGGTGGACGTATTGTGGGTCTTCTCTTTGCTGTTGTCAGGCCCAGGACTGGTTAGGGTGGGGTTGCATTCAGTTCAAGGATGAACAAAACCCCCTCTTCCAGGGTTGCGGGTGAAGACTCTGGGCCCAGCACTGGGAGCTGCTCAGAGTCTGTGAGCTCCAACCGCGCTGCCCACGGCTCCGCTCCCGTCAGAGGCCAAGGACGTGCCCTTCCAGCCCAATCAGCCAGTGAAGGCCAAATCAAAGGCAAACCAAAAGGAGGATTTTTAATCAGAAAAAGAATCTTTTTAATTTGTATAATTTATTAGAAGCTTCTTAGGAACTATATTTTAAGCCAAATATCTACATAAGTTACAACAGAAAAAAAAACTGACGCCGCAAATACCAAACTGCCAAATAATATACACAGATTTGTCAATGCCCATAAAAAATGTGAGGGGCTGGGTTCAAAGAGTAGGGTTTTTTTTTTTTTTACAACAAAATGTACAGATTACTAAAAACTAGGCATTTAGTCCAACTTTTGACAGCGTTTTACAGCTACAAGTTCACATCAGACATAAAACGATTTTCACAGAGGCCATCTTGGTTGAACCTAGACGGGCTGCGGGCCCCTGGGAAGGTGGCTTTTCCTTTGTGTCAGTGACAAGTGGCTAATGTGGAAGAGTCGTTTCTCTCCCCAGCTCCCATCTTCTCTTCTAAAAAAGAATCCTGGTATTTACAAGCGAGTCCACTTTGCTGGCACATTGTCCAGGGCCATGTCAGCACAGGGCCCTCTCCAATCGGTGTCCCATCCCAGAGTGGGAAACCCACTTGAAATCACCGTCAAGAATCCGCCAAAACTGTTTGTAGACTCCTTAAGGAATTGTATTTGCTTGATGATTTTTTAGTTTCTTTTTTTAAAAAAAATTAACAAATTTTAGAGGGGAAAAAAAAAAAGACAAGATGTCCAGCAGTTTGGCCTTTGTGGGTTTTTTCCCCCCCTCTTCTCCCCTTGGCCTAAACGGGGAGAGTTTCTTAAGAAAAGTCGAAGCGCGTGGAGCAGCGAGAGAATGGTGGTGGTTTGTGTGGCGAGCAGGGGAAGCGGTGAGGCCGCGCGCTCGGCTGGGGCCGTCCGGGCGTCCTTTCACCAGGTCCGACCGTATAGCAAAGTGGAGCAGGACATGGTGCTGTAGTCCGAGCCAGAAGAGTTCAGGTGGGACAGGCTGGAGACCTGGCCCTGCAGCGCCGCGGGACTGGCGGCGTGGTGCGCCAGGTCCGGAGACTGGCCGGCGCTGCCGGGCTGGTGGCCCGGGTGTGCGCCCAGGCCCGCGCCCCCGCTGCCCACGGAGATCGCCGCGGCAGCCGCCTGTGCCGCCTGCGCCTGCTGCTGCGCCTGCTGCTGTGCGTGGCCTTGGAGACTCGCGGTGCCCGGCGCCGGGGCACCGGCCTGACACGGTTTGCCGTCTTTCACCAGGACCGGCACGGCCACACGGCGCGGTGATTGTTGCTGGGCTTGTTGCTGCTGGGGACACGCGGCGCCCCCGCCTCCACCGCCGCCGCCGCCGCCGCTGTCCTGCTGTAGCTGCTGCTGTGCCGCCTTGTCTTTGGCCTGGCGCTTCATTTTGTAGCGGTGATTCTGGAACCAGATCTTGACCTGCGTAGGTGTCAGGTGGATCATGCTGGCCAGGTGCTCCCGCTCCGGCGCCGACAGGTACTTTTGTTGCTTGAAGCGTCGCTCCAGCTCGTACACCTGTGCCTGGGAGAAGAGCACCCTGCGCTTCCGGCGGGGCGCGCTTGGCAGCGGGGCCATGTTCTTGCTCACGTCCCCCAGCGAGCCCAGGCCGCCCATGCCGCTCATGTTCATGCCGCTCGCCGGGCCCATGAAGCGGGAGACTGCAAGCGACAAACGCACGTCGTCGGGCTGGGGCCGGGCAGGGCCGTCCCGGTCTTCCGGGGGGCGCTTGGCCCATGCAGCCCAGCCCGACCCCGACGGCTCCCTCTTCACCCAGGACACCCAGCGCTGGCCGGGGAGCGCATCCACGCCGAGGGGGACACGGAAGCCCAAGCGCCTGCCTCCCGCCAGCCGTGGTCCAGACGCACACTGGCCAGCTCCCAGCCTCAACACCCTGGCTGGCTGGCTGGCTACTCTCTCGGAGGCCCAGTGCTCTCTGTAGACCCCAAAAGGTTGGGGGAGAGGCCGCTTCTGCTTCTCAAGGCCAGTCCCTGGCAGGCACAGGACACGGGGAGCTGGCCGCAGGTGGGGACCTGAGCGCAGGCCAGGAGCTGGAGTCTGCTAGTATTCACTTCGGGAGAGCTTGAGCCCCTAGACACTATGCTTCTAGGTTTCTCTCTCTCCCTCTTTCTCTTTCTAGGCGGCTCCAAAACAGAGCACCTGCTTGGCCCATTTAGGGCCCCCTCTGGAGCCGCTCACCCTCCCACCTGCCCAGGCTCGGCTAGGGCAGGGCGTCCCGAGTGGGTCCCAGCTGGGCGGCTTTCCTCCTAGGAGCTTTGCTTGCTCCCTCTCCCGCTGCTAGGACAGAGCTCGCCCCGTCGGCTCTCTCAAGTGTTAAGCGAAGGGCAGAGCTATCGGTTGGACCAAGAATTGGAGATGCCGGCTTCCAGCACCTGTCCGCCAGAAACTCCAGAACCTGGCCAAGTGCCTCTTTCCGGACCCCAAGCCCACCCAGCGGTGGAGAGGAACACCCCCCTATACACACACACCCAACACACACACACACACACACACACACACACACACACACACACACACACACACACACACACACCGCCCAGCTCCTGCACCCAACTCCCCTGGCGCCGCTGCCCGGCCGCCCACCCACCCTGACGGCCCGGGCGCACAGCCGGCCGGGCGCAGCGCAGCGCCTCGTGCGCTCAGCCCCGCGGCCCCGCACCGGGGCGGCCTCACTTACTGGCGGGGAAGCGCGGGTCTGGGTTGGCGCCGTACCATCCGGGACCGGAGGTGCTGTTCCGCATGGTGTCCTGGTACGGCGGCAGCTCGCTCATGTTGCCCAGGTTGCCGTTGCAGTAGCCCCCCACGGCGGAGTGCGAGAGCTGGGGCACCCCTGCCGCCGTCATGTGGTAGGCGGCGGTGACAGCGCCGTGGTGCCCCACGGCGTGCTGCTGCATGGCCGCGGCCGGAGGCGCCGCCTGGCCCTGCCGGTACGCCGCCAGCGGAGCCCCGAGGCCGCCGCCCTCCATGCCCACTTTCTTGTAGCTTTCCTCCAGGGGACTCAAGATGTCAGACACTGAGAACGGAGTCGTGTGCTTTGGACTCATCGACATGATTCGGCGGCGGCTGGAGGAGGAAGGAAGAGGAGGAAAAAAAAAAAGGGAGAGGGGGAAGGCGAAGCCTCGCTACTTTTTTTTCCTCCCTTTGCCAAATATTCTGGTGTTACCTTAACGCCGATCTTGTTGGATGTACACGTAACGGAGTGGACCGAGTCCGCCTTAATTGGCTCGAGTGTAGGCTCGGGGGCTGCCTCGCGTTTGTTTTAGCCCGGCGCCAGGTTTTAGGCAGCCACCAGAGGCGGGGCATAAGCGCTAAAGCAACAAGACAATAGAAGCCTACATCTTGCCCGAGATAATTAGCTTACATGCTGATGACAAGGTAAACACCTTTAAGTTTCACTTGTCAGGATTTTTAGGTCTCAAAGAGGGAGAGAGAGACAGCGGAGAGAGACAGACACACAGAGAGAGGCAGAGGCGAGACCCAAAGCATTTCTCTCCCCCTCCCCTGGACACCCCCGCCCCCCATATTTTGTGGGGTGCTGGCGCCGCGCGGGGAAGGGGTGGGGGAGGGGAAGGAGGAGGGAGCCGAGAGCGGGGAGTGCAGGAAGGTGGGGTGGGGAGTAGTCGAGGAGGAGGAGGAGGAAGAGGAGGAGGGATGGTGGGGAGGAGGAAGGAAGGTGAATGCTGCTTTGCCACCAACTCGCGGAGTTACAAAGTGGAGCCACTTTGCCCGTTCGGTCGGGGTTCCCCGGGCGGAAACGGGTCTGTGGGAGGAGGAGGAGGGTACCGAGGGTGGGGTGGGGGGTTTCACCTGAGCCTGCCGGGGCTGCTCCTCCCTCCCGCCGCGGCCTCCCAGCCCCGCGCCTTCCCACTGCCTCCGGACCACATCGGGCTTCGCGGCGCCGAGCCCCCAGTCGCCACCGAATGAGCGAGCGAGTCTGGGGACGCACCCTGGGGCCGTACTGTCGGTCTACCGTGTCTGTCAGTCTGTCTGCCTCCTCAGCCGCCGCCGTCAGAGGGACACCTCTGCTCCCCGCCCCCTTCCCCCCCTACCCAGGAGAATCGCCGCGGGCGGAGGGGGCGCCGAGCGGGGGGGATCGACTGCCGCCCGGAGGCTGTCCCGAGCCCCGCGCCACCCCACCCCCAGCTCGGGGGGCTTCTCGGCGG
The DNA here is from genome assembly GCF_017591425.1 of Ochotona curzoniae. NCBI lineage: Eukaryota > Metazoa > Chordata > Mammalia > Lagomorpha > Ochotonidae > Ochotona > Ochotona curzoniae. The sequence continues at coordinate 29,576,632 of NW_024467122.1, read as the reverse complement.
GCCAGCCTCCCCCAACCCCATCCCGCCCCTTCCCCGCCCGACGACCCCCTCCCCACCCCCGCCTCGCAGCTCCCTCTCCCCACCCCCACCCCCCGCCAAGTAGGCGCGCTGCCGGCCCACCGGCGCGGGGCCCCAGGGGGGGGTCCCTCACCGAGGTCACCCCACCGCGAACAAACCTGGTATCCCTGACCCTTGCCCATCATAGCCCTGACACGCGGGGTCCTGGGACTGGAGCAGACTTGCCGAGGACATCGCAACCCCGACACCAGAGCCCACGTCCCGCGCTTCTTGTCTCTCCTCTGCTTCAGGGAGGCCACGGGTCGGGAATGGTGCGAGCCCTGCCCGCTCGTCTAAAGCCGGTGGAACTGAGCGCCTGCCCCACGGCGGGACCCACCCGCGGGGCCGGGAGGGAGCCGATACCCAAGGCGCGCGGGCAGCCGTGCAGGCTGGAGGCTGGGCTGAGGCTCGCCTCCTCCCGGAGCCCAGCCCATGCAAAAGTGCACTTGCTTCCCCGGGAATAACCAAATATCTTTGTTTAAAGTGGCGGCGTAAATAGCCAGTCGCTTTGTGACCGCGCTGGATATTAGTAGATGAGGATCATTCGGCTTCAATTGGGCGCCTCTCATCCAGCGAGCAAGAAACTGCTTAGGAGGAAGTGGGTTTCCTGTCTGCGCGTTCCCAGGCTTCAAGTGTGAGCCCCGCGCCTCGAGGGTCCTTGGGCGCCTGGCGAGGGGGAGCCGTGGGCTGCTGCGCTCCCCCGGTGGGCCCGGGGGGCGTCAGCTGAGGGACTCCGGGCGGGCCTGAGCCTGCGGCCGAGTGGACTACCCGGAGGAGCCCTGCGCGGCGCGGATTTTGAGAACCACGCGGACTCCCCCACCCCCACCTCGCATTTTTCAGCGTTTTTGTTGTTTGTTTTTGTTTGGCTTCCTCTGTCTGCGCCTCCTCTGAGCGCCAGGAACTAAGGGGCGGAGCGCTCCCGGGCCTTGCAGGTGCCTCCGCGACCGTTCGGCGGCTGGTCCAGGAGGCTTCTCGAATTTGGGTGGGTTTTTTGGTTTTGTTTTATTTTAGTTTGTTTTGTTTTCACGGGTTCCCCCACCCCACCCACCTCCCCTCCTTGTAGAGCGTAAGCTGCGGATGACGCTCCAGCAATTTGGGGCTATTGAATTCCGCGTGGGTAGGTAGGCTCCTGTTTCATAGTAATCGCAGGTAGGGAAAGTTTGCTTTTGGAGATTTCAATCCACGTAGTCATTGCAGACCGCTCCATTCTTCCTCGGTACCCACGCCGGCTTCTAAACTAGCATTCGCTTTGCTCACCTGCTAGTTCCCTTTGGAGGACACAAAAAGTTCAGGCAGTGACGGGGCGCCTGGGCCTGCGTTTCTTGGAGGCCGCCGCGGCGGAGGCCTCGGAGCAAACAAGCCTGTATTTTTGCTCGGGGGAACGCACTCGCTGTTTCTGCTGCGAACGGCAGGCGCGCCTGGTAGCCCCTTCTCTCGCGGGGGGGGGCTTCTATGGGGTGGGGTGCTCTCGGGGACTGACTCCGACCCAGTCCACTGCGCTTTGCATTAAGCCAGGAGGGGAGGGAGGAGACGCCAGGCTCCTGGAAAGCACAGAGAGCAGGCAACACTGAATTTCGATTCCCGGACGGGTCTGCCTCCCCCGCGTCGAAGGCAGAGCTTGGGTTTCCAAGTCAGTCTCTCTCCACTATTTCACTTGTTGGTAAGTCTCAGGCGAGAGTGGGACATTGTGCATGTCTTCCAGCCTGGAGGCTAATAGAAAATTCTCCGCAAGGTTTTTGTGGGACTCAAGTCAGATCAGGCACATCAAAGATTTGAAATCGTTGAGGCTTAATGCCAGCTCGCGAGATTTCCGTAGTTACTCGCAGGAGTATCGCCCCCACTCCACTTTACGCGTTCGGGTTGCAATAAGGGGAAGAGTTGGGCGAATCCTTGGCGGCCCCGGGGACCTTGCCACCTCGGGCATGGGTCCACCCCATCCCATCCCCAGTAAACTCCCAGCCCCGCAGCTGACCCCGGGCGCTCTTGGCTGGCAGCTCCTGAGCCGGGACTCGGAACCACTGCGTAGGCAGCTGTGTGGGGGCGCGAGCCGCAGCGTGAGCCCGACGCGGGAGAGGCCCGCTGCCGCCGCCTGGCCTCTCTTGGCTCAAGTGGTACTGTGCTGGGGTCCCCGCGGGGCGGCGCGCTTCTGTGGAGCGCCCCAGCACCGACCCCCGCGGGGCTTCGCAGCTCCCCAAGGCCCAGGCTCTTCCGCAGTGGGCTCCAGGCGGGCTGCCCAGCGGAGAAGCAGCTCAAGACCAAGGTGCCTGGGGGCAACCAGGCACCGGTGTGTGTCCGCGTGCGTGTCCCAGCCCAGGCCTCGGGAGTTCCACCCGTGGTCCCAACCCAGGGCAACAGTGCCTTCTGCCGCCTCTAGTCTCATCCTAAATAGGGCGAACGGAGTGAGCCAGTGCTTTTTCCCACGGCTGCAGGCCATACTCAGCCACCCTGAATCCATCTTCCGGGGGGCCACACGACCTCTGGACTGACAGGCCGGCTCTGGATTGACTGGCCGGCGGAGTGGAGAGAGGGTAGGCGGATCGCAGCGCTGGCCCCTGGTGCCACATTTCCTGGTGGGCTCGGCCCACACGCAATCCAGAGCCTCCGGGGCGCGGGGAGGGGTGGAGGGGAGCACTGGCCGCGCCATCAACCGGCGCTCACTCCCGTGTGGCCCGTGCAAGTGCTTTTCTCTCCCGCCAGCATCGGGAGGCCAGAACATTCACACAGGAACCTGACTGGGGGCCCTGGCACGTGGCCGTGCCGGACTGGGTGCGAACTCCTGGCTCGCAGTCCCTCCCTTCACCTCCCCCAACCCCGTTGGCCTGCTTTCCTCCCAAAGGGCACCGAGGGAGCCCTTACTTCCTGCTGGGATCGGGGTTTTTTGCTCCAGGCTTCACTGGAATTCACGTTTTCTTGGGACAAAATACTGACGGACAGGGGCTGCGGCCAGGCGTGTGCGGGCAGTGCACACCCAGCGGAAGGCGATCCAGGCACGGCTCCAGGCACATAAAACTCCCGCATCCACTACCGCAAGAGCCCACACTTCTTTTTTTCGTTCCTGTATGCTGCCACTGCGGGATCCCACGGAGGTGGGACTGCACAGAAGTGCTGCGATGAGGCCTTCGTGCCATTCCCCCCGCCTTCCTGGGAGACAGGACGTGTTGTGGCAGATTTGGGGCGTGAGCCCTGCCTTTGCTGTTTTCCAGTGGACTCCACGGCTAGAGTGAACAACCATTCTCCCGCTTCCCTCTTTGAGAGTCTGTGTTCCCTCTCACAGTGCGCTCGAGAAATGTTAAAGTTTCTTGAGCTGGTGGTTTGGCTGGAATTTGGGTAACCTCCAGACGTCAGGCCAGCAAGTCTGGCAGGCAGGAGCTGTTCCTTCCGGTTCTGCAGTCTGGGGGACTTTTGGAAACGATGGGCCTGGGCTTCCAGGGCCCCCTCGGCTGCTGCCGCGGGTCCTCCGCAGCCAGGGGCGGCCTAGGGGCTGCGCTGAGCAGGCCCACCCGCGCTGTCGAGGCCACAGAGGCCAGAGAGCGCATCTGGGCACTGAGGGGGTTGCTGCTCCCCTAGCCTCATCCCGGCGCCCCCTCCACGCTGCGGACCCAGGCGCCGGCGAGAGTCTAGGCCTCGGGGCTTCAGCCAAGGCTGCTTTGTTGGGGGTGGGAAGCAAGGATGAGACTCCTGTGCTGCCCCCTTTCCGTCTGGCGTGACCGTTTAGGGGTACGCACGCCTTAACATCCGTGGTCTCCTTGCCTCGCAGTTCCAACCCAGTCCCCACTTGTTCCCCGGTGTGTTCTGGAACCCCCGCAGCTCCTGGGGCGCGCCATGGGGAGGATCATGGGTGGTGGAGGGGGGACAGGAATGAACTGGGCGCTGGCAGGTGGCGCCCTCTGAAACGTGGAGCAACCTAGAGGTGGCTGACGCCGGCGGGCAGGCCTCGCTAATATCCGGAAGGGCCCAGCCCTATGGAGAACCTGTGGCCCGGCTCCTCTTCTGAAGCTTCGCTAGGGTGTAGATGAAGAACTGGAGCGATGGAGAGTATCCCACCCTGAGAGGCGGGGCGCCCGCCGAGACGGGGCCTCAGTGACCCATGGCCAGGCTCCCTGGCTTGACAGGACCGACACCTGCACCTCACTCACTCTGCCCTGCATCTCCATCACAGCGCGGCGGAGTCGCCAGCCGAGCCGGCCCTTGTCTTTCCTGCGGCTCTCCGCCTCGCAGGCGTCGGGGCCTCAGCCTGGACCCCAGGCCCGCTCCTCGCCGCCGTCCAGGGCGCCGGGGCTGACGGTCGCAGACCGAGGCAATCCGCAGCGCCCTCTGCCGGCCACCCGGACAACTGTGTGCTGTGCACGGCTCCGCGGTCGGGCCGGAAAGCTGGCAGGTGTCGGGCTGGCAGGCAGGCACGCTCCTTCGCCCGACCTGTCCGCGATGCCGATATGATTGCGGACCTTGTGTGCAGGCGAGACTCACGGAAACTGTGTGCTACCCAGTCCTCAGGATTTCGTGAAGCGTGTGCTGGCCGGGTCTGAGGGCAATAGGATATGTTGGTATGTGGAGGCCGGCGGAAAGCAACTGTCCCAACGCCTGACAGCCCGACGCTAGAGGGCTCTGCCTTCCCAGGGGGAGTGAGGGCATGCCTGGCTCTAGCTGGGCTCGGCTCCCCACCCCGCCTTTCCCATCAACTTCTCCCTCTTGGGATTCTTGTCACGGACAGTGTTGTTCATCTTCCTCAGCCTACCGCTCCTAATTCCATATTACAAACTTTTTGCTGTTATTGTTTGTCATGGTAGCCAGGATGTCATTCCCCTCCCCACCCTGCCCACTCCGTCCTGCAGCAGGTCGTCCATGTATAGGATGTCAACGAGTAGGATGGTTTGTTACGGTGTAGCTGGGTTGGAATGAATGAATTTCCTGATTGTGGCGAGTGTGTTCTTTCCAGGCAGGCTGTAAGCTCCTGGATTTTATGGAAATATTTGGTTTTGTGTCTCTGAAGGGCAGAGTGACCAGAAGGAGAGACAGAGAGAAAGAGACCTTCTATTCGTGGTTCATGCCCCAGGTGGCTTCAAGGGCAGGGTCTGGAAACTAGGAACTTGACAGTCCGATTTTTCCCCTTGGAAGATTTGGGTCATCTCCAGCTTCTTTCCCAGGTGCATCAACAGGGAGCTACATTGAAACTGGAGCAGCGGGGATGCGGTAGAGTTCTGGCACTGGATAGGAGCATGGGCATTTAACCCCTTGGGCTACAATAACCCTGGCCCCAAACTCCCTGATCATCATTAGATTTTATTTATGTGAAAAATAGAGGTATGGGGGGGGGGAGAGAGAGAATATCTTACATCTGCTTGTTCAGTCCCCAAAGTGGGTCCCCTATGTGGGTGGAAAGGCTGCTTTCCTTGGAGCATTATCAGAAGTGGAGCAATGGGGACTGGAGCTGGTGCTCCTGTGGGTTGCCTGTGTCACAGACGGTGTTTATCTTGCTGTGCCATAGCAACAACCACTCCCTAGCCGATTCCAAAACAGACACGTTCCCAGAAATGTGCCCTGCGTGCTGAAGCATTGCATATTGTTATTTTTAAAGATTTATTTATTTGAAAGACAAAGAGTTACAGAGAGAGGGAGATACTCATACAGAGTGAGTGAGAGAGAGAATCTTCCATCCACTGGTTCCCTCCCCAAATGATAGCAATAGTTACAGCTGGGCCAGTCCAAAGCCAGGAGCCAGAAACTTCTGGGTCTCCCACATGGGTGCAGGGGCCCACGCACGTGGGCAATTCTTTCGTGCTTTCCTAAGTGCATTAACAGGGAGCTGGATTGGAAGTGGAGCAGCTGGGACTCAAACCTGCACCCATTGGGACTCCACAGGTGGCAGCTTTACCTGCTATTTCAACTGTGCTGGTCCCAGTATTGCTATTTTAAGGTCAGGCATTTTCTCTTCCTTTTCCTTTTCTTTTGCCACCTCCTCTGTCTTCTTTTAACATTTATTTGAAAAATAAAAAGGGAGAAAGAAAGAAGAAAGAGAGAGAGAGAGAGAGAGAGAGAGAGAGAGAGAGAGAGAGAGAGATATCTTCCATCTGCTGGTTCACTTCCCTCCAAATGATTCCAACAGCCAGACTCAAGTCAGGAGCCAGGAACTCCATGGCGGTCTCCTACATGCGAGCAGGGGCTCAAGTCCCTAAGCTGTCTTCCACTCCCTTCTCAGGCATACTACTGGGAAGCTGGAGGGGACCTGCACTTGCACTTGGATGTGGAATGCCAGAGTTGCAATCAGTGCCTTAATGTGCTGTGCCACAACACAACCCTTCCTCAAAATGCTCAGCGGCTTCAGGTTATGGCTCTGCATCGCGGTCCTCCCTGCCGACCTGTGCTGTCACTGTGGGGCTCCTAACCTGTGCTGGTGGCTTTCCCATGACTTCATTGGCTCCCGACCACCTGTGACCCTCATACCCGTGCATCCAGTAGAGCCTGCTCCAACCGTGTCTTCTCTGACTGTTGGGTTACAAGGACTTCAGCTCTTCAATTCACAAGTGCCTGGGGATTTCCTAGAGCTCTAGCTGCCCGTAATCACTAATTTGATTCTATTGTGATGAGAGCACTTACTTGGTATGACTGGAATCCTTTAATTTTTATTTCTGCAAATATGTTCTGAAGTCTTCTTTTGAAAAATTACCTGTATTCATTCATTCTTTAAAGTTTCTTATTTGAAAGGTGCAGTGACAGTGGCCACTTGCTGTGGCATGGTAGGTATAGCCGTCAGCCATAGCATCAGCATCCCATATGTGCACCAGTTTGCATCCTGGCCGTTCTACCTCCAAGCCAGCTCCCTGCTAATGTTCCTGGGGAAACAGTGGCAGATGGTTCAAGTACTTGGGCCCCTGCCACCTCATATGGGAGACCCAGATGGAATGCCAGCCTCCTGGTTTGATCTGGCTCAACCCTGGCTGTGGTAGCCATTTTGGGAAGTAATCTAGCAGATGGAAGATTCTCTCTCTTTCTAAGTTGCTTTAAACAAACAAACAAATCTTTTGTAAAGAGAAAAAAAATAATAAAATTGGGATATTGGAATTACTCAGAAAAGAGATGGGAAGTCTCGAGTGTAACAATGGCAGACGTAATATTATCAAAATTCACATTATTTTTAAAGTATTTACTTATTTGAAAGACAGCGTTTCAGAGAAAGAGGAGATATCTTCCATCTACTAATTCCCTCCCCAAATGGCTGCCCTGGCCAGCGCTGGGCCAGGCTGAAGCAAGGAGCCAGGAGCCTCATCGAGGTCTCTCTCATGGGTGCAGTAGTCCCTGGACTTGGTCATATCCTGCTGCGTTCCCAGGTGCCTTAGTAGGAAGCAGGATCAGAAGTGGAGCTTTCAGCACTCAAATCAGCATTCACGTGGGTTGCCAGTGCCTTAGGCAGCGACTTGAACCACTGTATCACAGTCGTCACATTAAATGAGGTGTAAATATCCCAATTAAAAACAAAGATTATTAAATGAGGCTACAGAAAAAGCAAGACACAATCATAAATCATGTTTACAGGAATCCATGTTAATTAAACATATAATTAACTTAAATAGAAAAGGATGAAAAAATATATACCATGCTAATATTAACTGAAATCTCCCACACGAGTGGCAGGTCCCAAACACCCGGGTCATCCTCGGCTGTTTCCCCAGGTATATCAGCAGGAAGCTCATCAGAAGTGGAGCAGCCAGGACCTTAACTGCTAGCCATATGAAGTGCCAACATGGCAGGTGGCAGTTTAATCTGATCTACTCCAACTCCAGATACCTGTCTCACTTTTCAAGTTTATTTTCTATATACTACATCTCAGGACTTTGAGATTTCATTGATCCCAACCTATCTTCATGTAATAGTCTATCGTTCATGAATAGAGGAAGAATTGGACAATTTCATACTTTAAGCTCTTTTGGTTTTTGTGCTATGTCTGTCATCTGTTATACTTCAAAATATATTATACACTCCACAATGTGTGTTTATCACCTTTATTTTTACACAGTCAGTTATCTTTTTAAAGAGATTTAGATAAGAAAAATAATCTTTTGTAGCTCATGCAGACTTATTACTTTGGTTGTTCTTCATTTCTTTGTGAAGAATCATATTTCCACCTGGTATTATTTTCCTTCTGTCTGAAGGATTCTGTTAAATGTGTGGAGTTTTTTTTTTTTTTTGGTAGTGCAATTCAAACGGTCATAAATTCTTTCAGCTTTTGTACAACGTCACATGTCTTTCATTTTTCAAAGACATTTTCACTAGATCTCGATGCATGGGCTAACAGTATTTCCTTTCCTCCCAGCACATCCAAGATGTTGTGTTTTCCTGTTCTCCGGCTCACACTGTTTCCAGCACAGCAAGAAGCCGTCAGCGGGAGTCACCACCACCCCCCCCCACCCCCCCGCAGGCTCCACCGACTGCCTGTGGTCTCTGGCACAGCTGTCCAGTGCGGTTTCACAGCCCCGCCTCTCATCTGCCCTAGAGGCAGGGTTGTATACCCATCCTTATGTCCTCACAGTACCTGGAAAGTGTGGGCCTTCTGCAGATTGCTCCCAGAGCAGCAGCCAGTGTGTTTCCATGAGGAAAGTACCAGAATTATAGAAAGTGTCAGAATTAGACGTTCCAGGATCCCCACCAGCAGCACGCCTGTTCCTCCTTGCTGAAGACGCCTTAGTATACATTACCCATCAAGGTGCACTCTCTTAGGAGCAGAGTGAGGGGAATTACTCTACCAATTTTCCAAAATTGCTCACTGAAGACTTTTTTGCAGACAAAATGTTAGCGGGAGAGAGGATGACAAAACAGAAGCAGTTCGTTTGCTTGGGCCCTTAGAGAATAGGCCTTGGGGAACACTCTGGCATAAAGGCAATGTCTTGGACTCTTCTTTCATACGTCTCAAATATTCTTGCATTCATGGTATAAGAGAGAAGTCATGTTTTCCTAATTTTTACACAACAGGAAACTAAGACTCAGCAAGGTAATTTGCCAAAGAGAAGTAGCAAAGTCAAGCCTTGATTGTCAACGCAACAGATTCCAGAACACCTTAGGAATCACAGCCTGAATCAGTAGGAAATGTCAAGATTTCTGTATTCGTCATTCACATCTTGGGGTCTTACAGTGACGGCAAGATCATCTGAAAATTCATTTACCTGGAAATTTCTTTGTATTATTAGTCCACACAGTCTCAAACTTTGATGTTCATGAAGATTACTCCTCCAAATTATGTGTATAAATGCTGTCACCATTTTTATGGGTATTCAAGGATAATTTTTATGCTAGGTTTTTTGCTTTGGGCATCATCACATTTAAAAATATAACAGCCGGGCCCGGCGCGGTGGTGCAAGTGGTTAAAGGTCCTCGCCTTGCACGCCCAGGATCCCATATGGGCGCCGGTTCTAATCCCGGCAGCCCCGCTTCCCTTCCAGCTCCCTGCCTGTGGCCGGGGAAAGCAGTCGGACGGCCCAAAGCCTTGGGAACCTGCACCCGTGTGGGAGACCCGGAAGAGGCTCCTGGCTTCGGATTGGCATAGTATCGGCCCCCGTTGCGCTCACTTGGGGAGTGAATCATCGGACGGAAGATCTTCCTCTCTGTATATCCGCCTTTCCAATAAAAAAAATAATAAAAATAAATCTTTTAAAAAATATATATATAACAGCTAAGGGTCCAACACGGTAGACTAGTGGTTAAAGTCCTCACCTTGCATGCACCGGGATCCCATATAGGCACCGGTTCGTATCCCAGTGACCCCACTTCCTATCCAGCTCCCTGCACCCATGTGGGAGACCTGGAGGATGCTCCTGGCTCCTGGCTTCGGACTGGCACAGCTCTGGCTGTTGCAGTCACTTGGGGAGTGAATCAGCGGACAGATCTTCCTCTCTGTCTCTCCTCCTCTCAGTATATCTGACTTTCCAATAAATAAATAAATCTTTAAAATGTATGTGTAACAGCTAAATACTAGGGACTGCACTATATTCTTTGCACTCCATTACAATACTTTTCTTATTTTCAAAAAATAGCTCCCAGTGCCTTTGCAGAAATGCAGGGATAATAAGAGGGGGAGAGAATGGTCACCGTGCTTACAGAACCCACCCCCCCTCCTTTCAGCATTAAAGGATTATAACTAATGTACCTGAAGAGTTTCAATTCTCCTCTCCGACAGGAAGATGGCTCTCCAAAGAGAAAGTTAAGCACAGAAGTTTATCTAAAATGGCAGCTCTCAAACTTTTATAAAGTGCATAAAAATCATCCTCCCCCACCAAAAAAAGAAAAAAAAAAGCCTAATGAAATGTGTATTCATGAATGGAAATCCTGATTCTCAGCTATGCCTCTCTCAAAGAACGAACATGAAGCCTGGAAAAGATACACAATTATTCGAAGGTACCACAAGGTGGTCCAAGGCAGGAAGAAACTGGCAGGAGCACCAGTCTTGGGGACCCACTCTCTGAATGGGCATCAGGCTCGCCAGGCGAGCTCACTCCGAGCACTCATCGTGCCATGGAGCACAGGGCTGGCAGGAGACAGTGGAAACTTGCAGTGTTTTCCACCTGTCATCTCCACGGATGGAATTAGGGGCTAAAAGAAAATCTGGAAGATGGAGGTAGGAAAAATCCCAGAATACAGAGATCTATAAATTCCAAAATGTATAATTCACAATAGCCAAATCTAAACTACTAGGCATATAAAAACACAAGAGATGACCCACAAGACAAGACAGTGGGATCAACAGAAACAGGTTGGACTCAACAGAAAAGTACATTTTAAGAGGTAAATAAAGTCAAAAACAAAAACAATGCAATAACAAACGAGGGACTTTACTAAGGAATGAACTACAAGGATCTTCAGGAAATCCACGGAAATGCACATTAGGAAAAAATATGCACGGATTTTGACAGTTTTGCATCACAGCTTTTCCTTCATTCTTTTCCTCCTTCTTTCCTTCCTTCCTACCCTCTTCCCTTCCTTTTTCTTTTTTTCTTTCTTTCTTCCTTCCTTCCTTTCTTTCTTTCTTTCTTTTTTTCTTTCTTTCTTTCTTTCTTTCTTTCTTTCTTTCTTTCTTTCTTTCTTTCTTTCTCTCTCTCTCTCTTTCTTTCCCTCCTTCCTTCTCTCTCTCTCTTTTTTCTTTTAGTGAACAAGACAGAGTGAAGAAGCTGAGCAAGCATTTCTTTGGTTGGTTTATTCTGCAGCTTCTTGGGTGCACATTTGCAGAGCACGAAATCCAGACTCTTCAATATGGTGCACACTTCAATATGGGTATCTTAACTTCCATTTGTTTACAAAAAGATTTAATTATTTATTTGAAAGGCAGACTTACAGAGAGAGAGGGAGAGACATCTTTCATCTGCTGGTTCACTCTCTGGACTAGACCAAAGCCAGGAGTCAGGAGCTTCACAGAGTTCTCTTATGTGGGTGAACAGGGCTCCAAGCACTTGGGTAAGATCCTGCTCCTTTTTTGGCATATTAGCAAGGAGTTAGATTGCATGGGAAGTAGCTGGGACTCAACCAGGTGTCCATACAGGATGCTGACATCAGGTTTAACTTGCTATGCCACAATGTTGGTCCCAACTGGCATTTTAAAAAGATTATTTTATAGGCCCCGTGCAATAGTCTAGTAACTAAAGTCTTCACCTTGCATGCACCAGGATCCCATATGTGTGCCAGTTCATATCCCAGCTGCTCCATTTCCCTTCAAGCTTGTGGTCTGGGAAAGCAGTAGAAGATGGCCCAAAGCCTTGGGACCCTTCAACCATGTGGGAGACCTAGAAGAAGCTCCTGGCTCCTGGCATTGGATCAACTCAGCTCTGGCTGTTGCTGTCACCTGGGGAGGGAACCGGTGGATGGAAGATCTTTCTGTTTCTCCTTCTCTCTGTAAATCTGCCTTTTCAATAAAAATAAATATTTTTTTTAAGATTATTTTATTTATTTATTTTAAAGGCACAGTAACAGAGAGAGAGAACCCAAATGTACACAACAGCTGAGAGTAGGCCAGATTGAAGCCCGGAATCAGGACTGCATCTGGATCTCCTCCATGAGTGGCAGGAATCCAAGTACTTGGGCCATCATCTCCTGGGATGTACATCAACTGCAAGAAGGACCGGAAGTGGAGCAGGTGGGACTCCAATCAGCAAAACCTACATGTGATGGAAGTGTCCCAAATGATGTACAAAATAAGAGGATGATCTCAGAATTTTTAAAAAGTATTATGGTGGTCACCAGATGAGGAGGAGAAGGGGAATAGAAGAAGTAGGGAAATGGAAAAGGGAACATGATGAATGGTTTTGATTAATGGGTACTAAATTCTTGCTGAGTGGAAGAAAGAAGTTTTGGAGTTTTACTGCTTGTAGGGTGACTATGGAAAATGCTAGCAGACAAAATCACAAGATACGGATCTGAAAGTTTTCATCATAAAGAAGTGTTAAATGTTCGAAGAAATGAATATATTTACCTTCATTGGGCATTATACCAGGTATACATGTACTGAAACATCACAATACCTCACAATGTGTATAATTCTTATGTATGTTTTTAAATTAAAATGTTTTAGTGTTTGAAACAAAAGAAACTGTCAATCTAGCACTTCATATCCAACAACAACAACAAAAATCTTTCCCCTGTCCCCACACATACTCACCCTCCTGGCCTGTAGAGTGTCTGCTGAGAAGTCATCGGTGAATTGAATCCACTTCATGTATCAACAGCCCTTTGTCCTTCAACTTTGAGAATCATTCCTTCTCCTTGACCTTGGAGAACTTGCTTATACCCTGACCTTGGGTAGAAGACTTGTTAGGGTTTGGATCGCACTGGTAACTTTTGGTTTTTCTATGCTTGGGTGTGATAGTTGTGTGTTTCTCTGGATTTGGGAAGTTATCACATTAAATACGGCTTTTTAAAAAGTTTTTTTTTTTTAATTGGAAAGGCAGATTTGAAGCAGAGAGAGAGAGAGAAAGATCTTCTATTCACTGGTTCATTCCCCAATGGCAATAACAGCTATAGCTAAGCTGATCCAAAGGCAGGAGCCAGGAGTTTTTTCCAGGTCTCCCACACAGGTGCAGGGTCCCAAGGCTTCCAGCCATCCTCTATTGCTTTCCCAGGCCACAAACAGGGAGCTAGAAGAGATGTGGAGCAGCTGGGACATGAACTGTCACCTGCATGGGATCCGAGGCATACAAGGCGAGAATTTAGCCATTGAGCCATCACGCCGGTCCCTTCTTGAACCCTAGTCATTTTGAAATTTTCTCTACTCATGCTATACTTAAGTATAAATTTCCTACTTTTGCTGGTGAGAACAGATGATGGAATAGACACTTTGGAAACCAAACTGGCATGTTCTTCTAAAGGTAAACTTGGATAACTCAGCATGCAATGCCTTTCTTAGAGATTCACCAAGAAAAATGAACAACAAAATAACCACAGAATCATACTGAAGAAACTGAGAGAAACCAGTTAATCTCCTTAAAGTCTGCAATGAAATAAAAGGAAGTAAAGAGCGTCACAGATCAGAGGGAAACTTCTTCAAGCTTCAATTAGAGAGGCAGAAGCAATAACAAGTGTAAGTATGGAGGCAAATGGAGTGATGATTGACAGTGCATCCAAGCTATATAATTTATACACACACACACACACTTCCTTGTTACAGGGATTGACCTAGAAATCTCTGGCAGGCTGTTGGGTTCCTGTTATCGACAAGAGACTTGGACTGAGTTCCTAGTTCCAGCTGAGGTCTAGACCAACCCTGAATACTAAGGGTATCTGTGGAGTGAACCAGGGAATAAAAGATTCTCTCTCTCTGACTCAATTTTTAAAAAAAAAAAAATTAAAGGAAATGAATTCTAAAGGAGTGGCAATCAGAAATTAGCAAGAACAGAGCTGGCTGAGAGGCAGCTGAGAACCATGTAGCAGGCGGTAGCATCAAGGAGGCCCTGAAAAGTCACTTGTATTAAACAGGAAGAAGTGGCCAAATAGAAATGGAGTGTGAAGCTTTCTGGACAGAAAAATTTACCTTTGGGCTCAGATAAACCCTTGCTTTGCAAGTGCTGGGACTCTGTGAAGGTGCTGGTTCATGTCAGCTGCTTCACTTCCCATCCAGCTCCCTGCCTGTGGCCTGGGAAAGCAATGAGGGACAGCCCAAAGCCTTGGGACCCTGCACCTACCTGGGAGACCCACAAGAAGCTCCTGGCTTCAGTTCTAGCCATTGAAGCCATTTGGGGAATGAATTAGCACATGGAAGGGCTTTTTCTCTGTCTCTTCTTCTCTTTGTGAGGAGATGGGAGACCAGCGCTGCAAAATGGAGGATTAATCCATTGAGCCACTGTGCCAGCCCCACTACATATATAAAGTTCACTTTCTAGCATAGTAGCTTCACTGAACCCAGTAGAGAGAGGTCTAAAGATGGGGGTTCCTCTACCTAAAGTTTTCAGTGTTTTCCTGTTCCCAGGAACTGGGATTCTACTCTACTGACACGGATGTCAACTGAGAGAAAAAAGCCCAATGCCAACCTGAGCGACAACAAACAGCACGTACTCACTTTGTGGGGAATGGCTTGGAAAGACTTTTTCTTCAAGGTTAATAATTAGAAGGTGAACTGACAGAGTATGAAAAGATTCTAAAAAACGCAAAATGGAGAAAATAGCTTCAAGATAGGTAAGAAGAGCATGCTTTTGAAAAAGACTTTACGTAAGAAGAGCCTATCAGCTTAGTGCTCTCAAAAAAATTTTTTTTTTACTTTATTCTCTGAAATAAGACATAAAAGCTGAGCTAAAGCAGCCAGAGATGGGAAAGAAGATTATTGCAAGGCAAGCAGAAATACAAAAGGAATGGGATGGCATAGGAAAAATGTAGGTAAACATACATTCAACCTGTACTAACGGCAGTACAATTTGGACTTTCTTTTTATAATTTTGATGCTTTTGTTGTGTGATGAAAGATACACAAAAGCAGAGAGAGCAATGTAACAGTTTGCCTTTGCTCAGCACCCAATTTAGATAAATATTTTGCATATTGCTTTTAAAAAAAAAATGGTCTTCCCTGAAGTCTTTGTAGACTGGGATGTATTAAAGGAAATCCCAAACATAAATGTTACCTTACCTATGAACAGTTGAGGATTTCTGCCACATGAAGCTTTCTTTTTTTCTTTTTCCTTTTAGTAAGTTTAAGCACAATTCCATCATTAAACCCCTAGGGCTAATTAATGATCCTCGCTTAGTGTCATTTCATACCCAGGCCATGTTCAAATTTTCTCCATTGTCTCCATGATTATTTCTTTAAGTCGGTTTGCTTATCTAATCAGGTCTGCACACAGTCTTTAACTGACATGCCTGTGAAGAAACGACACCAAAGGAGACCACGTTAATCATGTGTAGGAAACACTTGAGGACTATGCTAAAATTACAGAGCAAAGAGATCCAAGAAAGTGACAAGTGAGAAGCTGGTGGGAAGGACACTAAAGAAGGATGGTTGGTACTTTGAAAAACCACCTGGAACAGACAAAATAAACAGGATACAATCATGAAAATCACTTTAAACAGCTGGATAAAGAACTGTGTCCCCAGAGCCAGAGCACTTTTCACCTTCCACTCACCTCTTCAGGTCTTACATTAAGGTCTGAACATTCCCGTATTGGAGACCAAACTTGCAACACATGAACTTATGGGGAATACACTCAAACGCTCTTAGTTTGCTTTTTTTTTTTTAAATCCTGTGGATCTCTTCCCTGGGCTTATTCACGTCTGCCCATGATTGCTTCCTTAACCCCAGAGAATTCTGAGCTGATTAGCACTTCCTCCAGGTAGTCAGAAGGAGCCAGGGAGGCAGTGGGTAGGGATGAGGCGGGGATGAGGGGGGATCCACAGAGGTAGAGACCAGGGTCACTCAGCAGTAGGAAGGAGGACAGTCAAGGCCAGTGAAAGAGTCCAGGTTTATTCTTAATAGCCCACATAGTTCCAAGAGCAAGTCTAGGAGTCAGTTGTGCCCAAGTTGACATCAGGATTGAATTATGTCATTGGATTGCATCATTACCCCAGCCTTCGTTTCCTCAAGTGTACAGTGGGAATGACAGCATCTTGGCTTGAAAAGCTGTGGCAAGGATAGTGAGTTACCATAAATAAAACATACTGCCCTCATTGATTTCTAACGCAAGAGTGGGAACTCAACAAAATGTTAGCTTTCCTTCTCTTCTTTCCCAGGGGAAAAATCCCCACACTACAATAAAGGGGACCACTGTCTCCAGGAGCATAGGAGATTTTTTTTTAAAAAAAGGAAGGAAACATCTGTGAAATGACTTTCATTTCAATTCTCCCAGGTACTCCAAAAGCACTGAAGTGGTTTTTTAATTTCTCAAGGTCAACCTTGTAGGAACCATGACTCAGCAGAATTTTCCCAATCTGTGTGTTAATGCCTAAAATATCTTAAAAGAGGCATTTTCATTTTTGTTTTGTGAAAAGCAGCAGTGCAGGTAAAAATATACTCAGTTAGAAATGACCTGTACTGGAAACAATGCCTGACTAGTCCAATGACTTGTGAAAAATCACTAACTTTCTTTTCTAGTCAATAAAGCATAGTTGTTACGGTTCACACTTATTTCTGTTTTGTTTTGCATTTTAAGGCTTTTTTTTTTTTCTTTTCTTGTTTAACTTGAAAGCCAGAATGAGAGCGAAAGATTATCTTCCCTCTGCTAGTTCACTCCTTAAATGGCCGCAACAGCCAGGGCGGGCCAGGCTGAAGGAGGATTGGGAACTCTACCCAGGCTCAGTACTTTCTTATCTTCTGCTGCTCCTCTGCTTAGCAGAAAGCTGGATCAGAAGCAGAGTGTCTGCGACTCACACTGCACTCCAGCGCGGGCTGCGGGTGTCTCAAGCAAGGGGGGAATCTGCTAGGTGACAGTCATCCCACGCGATTGTTTTGACAGAGCCTAACTGCATAACTGCAGGCAGAGTTGTAGTTTTATCATCCCCAGATTTCCCTCGGTCTCCCTTTACAGTCATCCAGTCTGCTCCTCTCTAGCTCCTGAAAACCATACGTGTGCTTTCTGTCACTTTAGTTTTGCCTTTTGCCATCATAGAAACAGAATCCTATACACTACAGCTTTCAAGAGTGCGGTTTTATTTAGCTTGAGGTATTTGAAGTCCATCCAAGTTGGTGCGTATGTCTGTGGTTCACTGCTCAGGGATGGGCTGTTATATGGAGCTGCCACAGTTTGATTATTTATTCACTAATCAAAAAGCATTCTGGCTGTTTCTTTGCCATTGTTGTTTAAAGATTTATTTATTTTTATTTCAAAGTCAGATACACAGAGAGGAGGAGAGATAGAGAGGAAGCTCTTCCGTCCAATGATTCACTCCCTAAGTGACTGCAATGGCAGGAGCGATCCGAAGCCAGGAGCCAAGAACCTCCTCCAGGTCTCCCACGCGGGTACAGCATCCCAAGGTATTAGACCATCCTCGACTGCTTTCCCAGGCCACAAGCAGGGAGCTGGATGGGAAGTAGAGCTGCTGGGATTAGAACCGATGCCCATGTGGGATCCCGGTGTGTTCAAGGCAAGGACTTTAGCCGGGCCCCACGTGTTGGTTTTTATGTCAGTACACTCCTGGTTTAATTACTACAACTTGCAATATGCTCTGAAGTCAGGTTTTATGATACCTCCAGCTTATTTTTTGGTTTTGTTTTGTTTTTGCTCAGGATTGATTTAGCTCTTCTGGGTCTATTGTGATTACATACGAATTTTAGTATTATTTTTACAATTAATGTAAGTAACATCATTAGTATTTTGATAGGGATTACAATGAATCTGCAGATTAGTTCAGGGAATATAGACATCTTAAAAGATGTGGATTATTCCAATCCACGAACCAAAAATTTCTTCCATTGCATGGTATGTTCTTATTGACTTATTGCATCATGCTGTTTCAATTTTCATAGTAGAGATCTTTTACTTGTGTGGTTGGATTTATTCCTAAATATTTGATTTTTTTTATAGCTGTTGTGAATGGAATTTTTTCTTAATTTGTCTTTCAGTGAGTTTGTCATTAGCCTATAAAAGAGTTGCTGCTTATTTTTTAACCTGAAACTTTCCAGGATTGGTTTAACAATTCTAACAGCTTTGTGATTTTTCCCTGTATAACATCACGTCATCTGCAAATAGATGTTCTGATTTTCTCTTTTCTACTTTTGATGACTTTTCTTTCTTTCTCCTCCCTCCCCGGCCTTGCTAGGATTCCAGTACTTTTTTGAATATGAGTGGAAAAGTGGACTTCCTTGTCCCAGATGGTTTTAAGGTAAGTAGTTGAGTAAATCAGACTTGGGAAACATTTAAATTCACAGAAAACATAACTGGACCCTTCAAAACCCTACAATTTTTCAATGGAGTATAATTTTCTCTATTCACAGCTGCAGAAATATGAGTTTTTTTTTTAACACAGAATAATCGTAGGCATGAGATCTTGTTGTTCTCTTACTGTTGGTTGATTTATTCTGTTTCTGATACTGATTCGAATACATGTCTTTGTTCAGAGGCTGCCTCAGTAAGTCTGGGAAAACATCCTGATGAGTGTTAGTGAACACTATGAATAATTCTCAAGAGACCTTGAATTATTTGGAGAATACATCAAAGCTAGACTATGGACATCACTGACTTCAAACTTCAAGTTTTGAGTTTCCCACGTACAAAGGTTTGCTGCAGCTATCTCCCATGTAATCCAGTTTAGCGACACAGATTCTAATGATCTCATCACATCCGTGATCCAGCAGTTAAGTACGAACCGGGTTTACTTCTTTATAGCCAGAAACCGTACTAGTCTGAGTGAACGACAATCTTCCAGTCATAACGCTCAGCACATGTCATTCAATGATCTTTTACTTTTCCTTGCAACAGTATTTAAATGTAACAGATTGCTGCATGTGATTTATTTTGAATTTAATTATAGAGCCAAACTGCCATGTATAATTACGGATGTAAGTAGCAGTCAATTCTTCACCCTGATGGCTTGAGAAAGGCTGTGAAGTACAGCACAGCCTTTCTACATAATCTCTATGAGCCTTCTCTCCTTGCCATTGAATCAGTACTGACAAATAAAGTATCCGAATAGTAACTAATAAGAGGTCATGCTTTTGTGCCAAGTCCATCCCTCACTTCCCATTCATGTTGATGCTAATGTGATGCCATTTAACACAATTCAGGAAAATTCATAAAATCAGCCTGCTTGGGAAGAACCTTTGATCAAAGATGGACAAATCCCAGCACACCAGGGGTTGGTTTAAAGTAAGTTAGTAACATGACATTTTTTTTCCTTTTATGGTTTCAAGCTCCAAATTGCCTTGTGCTCGTCACCTATATAGGACATCTAGAAGCTCCTGGCTCCAGGCTGTGGTCCAACTCAGCCCTGACAGAGTAATCTGGGGAATAAACTATAAGATAGAAGATTTCTCTCTATCTCTCCCTCTCTCTCTCTGTACCTCTCTTTCAAGTAATACATAAATAAACATATCAGGAAAGGATATTTACAGAGAAAAGGAGAGACAGAAAGAGATCTTCCACTGCTAGTTCACTCCCCAATCAGCCACAATGACCAGAGCTGAGATGATCCGAAGCGAGGAACCAGGAGCCTCTTCCGGGTCTCCCACATGGGCACAGGGTCCCAAGGATTTGGGTCATCCTTTACTGCTTTTCTCAGGCCATAAGCCAGAAGTTGGATGGGAAATGGAGCAGCCAGGACATGAACCAGACCCATACGGGATGCCGGTGCTTGTAGATAGAAGATTAGCCAATTGAGCCATTATACCAAGATAAATAAATAAATTTTTAAAAAATGTAAAATTGTCAACTAAGAGGAACCAAGGAATATTTCATAATATAAAGCATAAGTGCATGCTTTGATAACAATTTCCTACTTTCTTAACTCTAAACATTTTTTTTTCACATACCTGATGCATCAAAAAGATCTAGGGATTTTGGTACTTCCAAAGTGACAAGATGAGTTTCAGAATGCTATTCCTGAGAGAGTTAAAATAGAAAGTAACAGAGAGGAAAAGGAAAGAAGAGATAAAGAAAAGAGGATGTTAAAATTAAATGTATATGTCCAACACAGGTCCATCAATTCTATATTTTTAAAACATTTTATTGACATACAGTTTATCATAAAATTTTCTACTTGTAAGTGTATGAAGTATTGGTTTTAGTATAGTTATGCAGTTATCTGATTTGAGATCATTTCCATCAGCTCAAAAAGGCACCGTACTAGGCATGGCTCATTCCCTACTTAAAAGCCTTATTAATTTATCTATTTTTATATAAATGGAATCACAGATTACATTGCCTTTTTTTCTGTCTCCTTACACTGAACTTGTTTTTGAGATTTCTGCAAGTTGGCCTGTGCGAAGGCTCTTCATTCCTGAAGAACTTAATAATTTTGTACTAATTTTCAGGTGAAGATGTTTGGTTTATAAGTGTGTGTCAATAAGTGTAAGATGCGATGAGGTAATTTATAAAGAGTAACATCAAATTTGTGTACACCAATATAATCCAATCAACTCCAGTGACTTAAATACAATGAAGAAAGTTTCACACAGATAGCAGAATTGACCATTGAAGAGCAAATAGTATTTCTCGATACTAAGTTTAGGAAAAATATCCTGGATAGAAGAATCTGAAAATGTAGAAGAGAACCTTTCTTTGAAAATTTGAATACAGCTTAGGTTTCCAATTGGTAAGATCTAGTTCTTAAAGCTTCCACAGACTTCTAGAAAGAAAAATGATGAGTTGATAACTAACACCAGATGCAGTCAAAACTGACCAAAGAAAGAAGTTTGGCAGACAATCCCTTCTTCCATGTTTTTCCTTTTTTCATTGCTTCATCTCTGACCTTCTGTAGTTTGCTCTTTATATGCTGGGTCTGTAGTTTCCTTGGAGAAATGGGCCATCAACACTAAGATGCTAACTGAATGACTTTTTAAAAAAAATATGAGGTAAAAAAAAATTAAAATGTACGTTTATCTGAAAAGCAGAGTGACAAAGAAGGGGAGAGGGAAAAGAGAGTAAAAAGAAGAATGACCAAGAGAAATCTCACATCCACTGGTTCACTCCCAAATGCTTGCATCATCCAGGGCCAGCAGGACCAAAGCTGGGAACCTGAACTGCAGCGTTTCCCACATAGGTAGCAGGGACACAAGTACCTGAGCCATCAACTGCTGCTTCTCGGGGTCCTTGCCAACGGAAAGAGGAGCAGCAGAGACTTGAACCAGGCACTCAAATATGGTCTGTGGTTATCCCGAACAACCTAACTGCTAGGCCAAATGTCCACCTCTAAAATCAAATTATGCCTTCTGTTGGTCCTTAATCTAACACACAAATAACTATACAATTGAAAACTCCACAAAGAACATATAAATAACCCTCTATATTTAATATTTATTTTTGAAGGGATGCTAATTCAGAATAAAGTCTCAGAAATCCATCTGAAGTTCAACTGATTACATTCCAACACTGATGCACAGTGTTCCAAGGTGCTAACAATACTATTTTGCTTCTCTCTGCAGCAGCCTACAGGCAAGGCTTAGTTCATCTCAGTAAGTGAAGGATGAAATTCTTCACCTTGAATATTACTTTTTCTTAACAGTTCAAGGTACCTCTCGACATATCTCATTCTCATCTTTGTTACCATGGTGTAAACACCATAGACAAAGCCATGCCAGAAAACGGAATTTTCCTCTCTATGGTTGCCACCCTTTGTTTGTTTGCTACTAAAAATACGAAGAATATATTAAGTTCACTGAGCTTTCAGGAAAATTGCGGAAAACAAAAAACCCTTGCTACATGTTAGTGTTTCTAGATATTGAAGACAAACGAAAGGAGAGCTCCCTGCATGTGGCCTGGGAGATCAGTGGGAGATGGCCCCAGACCTTGGAACTCTACCCATGTCCTGGCTCCTGGTTTCAAATCAATTCAACTCCAGCTGTTGTGGCCACTTAGGGAGTGGATCAGCAGATGGAAGATGTTTCTGTCTCTCCTTCTCTCTGTAATTCTCCCTTTCTAATAAAAATAAATGCTATGTCTGTGTGATGTTCCAGCTCCTTCCTGGACTCTCTTACTTTAACCGCCTTGGTTAGGTGAGTGACCTTCATTCTTATGGAGTCCCAGTAGCCAGCCAGTGAGCCTCTAACACAGAGGCAGAGAACTGTGGCTTGCACATGCATTGTGCTCTCTTGGCTTCATCTGCCTGCTGGCCAGGACCACTTTCATATACCACAGCAGAGCTAAATAGTAGAAAAAGAACATGTGAATCTCGTGAAGATAACTTCTGGGCCTCAATGGCTCAGTAGCTGGATCCTTGCCTTGCAACTGTCAGGATCCCCTATGGGCACCAGTCCGTGTCTGAGTGGCTCCACTTCTCATCCAGCTCCCTGCATGTGGCCTGGGAGGTCAGTGGGGGATGGCCCAGAACCTTGGGACTCTACCCATGTCCAGGTTTCATATCGGCTCAGCTCCAGCTGTTGTGGCCACTTGGGGAGTAGATCAGCAGATGGAAGATCTTTCGCTCTGTCTCTCCTCTCTGTAAATCTCCCTTTCTAATAAAAATAAATATATGTTTGGGTCCAGAGCGCTGGCCTAGCAGCTGAAGTTCTCGCCTTGAATGCGCTAGGATCCCATACAGGTGCCAGTACTAATCCTAGCAGCCCCGTTTCCCATCATCCAACTCCCTGCTTGTAGCCTGGGAAAACAGTCAAGGACGGCCCAAAGCCTTGGGACCCTGTACCTGCATGGAAGACCCGGAAGAAGACTGGGCTCCTGACTTCGGATCAGCGCAGCACCTGCCATTGCAGTCACTTAGGGAGTGAGTCATTGGACTGAAGATCTTCCTCTGTTTTTCCTTCTCTCTGTATATCTGACTTTGCAATAAAAATAAATAAATCTTTTAACAAAAATAGATAAATAGGGGGCCCGGTGGCGTGGCCTAGTGGCTAAAGTCCTCGCCTTGAACGCCCCGGGATCCCATATGGGCACCGGTTTTAATCCCGGCAGCTCCACTTCCCATCCAGCTCCCTGCTTGTGGCCTGGGAAAGCAGTCGAGGACGACCCAAAGCTTTGGGACCCGGAAGAAGTTCCTGGCTCCTGGCTTCGGATCGGATAGCATCAGCTGTTGCGCTCACTTGGGGAGTGAATCATTGGATGGAAAACCTTCCTCTCTCTCTCTCTCCTCCTCTCTGTATATCTGACTTTCCAATAAATAAACAAATAAATAGATAAATAAATAAATCTTTAAAAAAACTTTAGACAACTTCTGGTTTGCTTAATAATCTACTGCACCCTTATAGCTGCTCTGTCTTTTTAAAAAGGCAAGATGTCAAGTTTCAGAAGAAAAATAATGTGAGATAACCATGATCTGTTTGTTCTTATCACAGATCCATTGGAACACCGTGCCAGTTCCAGAAGAAACAGAAATGAGACAGTGCTGCTCAGGATGATTCTTAACCTCATTTTTTTAAGCTAAGAGTTTTTCTCACGGAATAAAGTCATCATCAATTTTAAAGTGTTGAGGCAAATCGGTGCATTCTTCACATTTCTTTGAAATTATAAACCAAAGGTTTGGAACTTCAGACTTCTGTGTACCCATATATAGAGTGACCCATGAATCGTCTAGCTAGTTAACGTCTAGCATTTGGCAGCTAATGTAAACGGAGGTGGAAAAAATCATGAAAAAACATATATATACTAAACCTGGTTAGGAGGAATGAGCCTGGGGGAGAACTTTCGATCCAGTGGTTAAGACATTGGTGTCAGGCCTCTAGATTCCTGCTAACGCAGCTCCTGGGAGGTGGTAGTGAGGACCTGCCATCACATGGGAGATTTTGATTGACTTATCAGCTCCTGGTTCGGCCTGGCTCAGCTTGACTGTTGCAGGCATTTTGAGATTAAACCATGTGACAGAAGCTCTATTTCTCTCTCTCTCTCTCTCTGTGTCTCTCTCCCTCTTTCTCCTTCTTTCTCTCTCTCTCCCTTCCTCTCTAATTTATTTTTAAAATAATTAGTATTGGGGCTGGGGGTGGCATAGTAGACTAATCTTCATCCTGTGGCACCAGCATCCCCTATGGGCACCAGTTCGAGCCCTAGTTTCTCCACTTCCAATCCAGCTCTCTGCTTGTGGCCTGAGAAAGTAGAGGAGAATGGCTCAAGGCCTCAGGACCTGAAAGAACCTCTTGGCTCCCAGCTTCAGAGAGGCTCAGCTCTGGCCATGGTATCCATTTGGGGAGTGAACGAAAGAACTCTGTCTCTCCCCTCTCTATCTATAACTCTTTTAAGTAGAATCAATTATTTTTAAAAGTTATTATTATTGAAATTTATCAAGGTAATTATGAAGGTTATGGGATAATTTATTGATGTTGATTGTAGCATCAAAAATACTGAAATACATGCATAGTTTTTCCATGCCTCTTCCATGAATTTTTTGAAGACCTCTTACATGGACTTTGCTCTCCACTTGCCACGTGTCTTGTCAGTCCACATGGCAATTCATGTGCATGCTTTCCCAGATGCTCTTTCTAGGGACTCATACTCAGAATGTTCGCTTGATACTGCTCATAAATAAAAGCACTGGAGATGCCACAAACTGACCATGGCTAATGTCTTAGTGCGTAAGAGACAGCTTTCATAGGCTTAAACACAGATTGTCCAGGAGGGAGGACTACTAGAGCATGCGAGTTTTCAGGACTAAAATCACAACAATAGGACAATTCAAAGTATTGCATAACTGAGTGTTGGGCTTTGGTTTTAACAACACAGGACTAGGCTATCACTTTTGTCTTCAATTTAATTACATCGCTTAGATTAAGATAATATTTCAATGAAAATAGTAGTGTCTTGTGTCTACATTTT
This sequence comes from Ochotona curzoniae, assembly GCF_017591425.1. Taxonomy (NCBI): domain Eukaryota; kingdom Metazoa; phylum Chordata; class Mammalia; order Lagomorpha; family Ochotonidae; genus Ochotona; species Ochotona curzoniae. The sequence goes on along the minus strand of NW_024467122.1, from coordinate 29,551,713 downwards.
TTGGGAGGAAAAGGGAATTATAACCAGTATCGAGGATTTGCCTAACCATGGCCTCTCTTAGTTAATATGCTGCCTACTTTAAAAAGCAAAAGCATGCTACAGGTATTGTGATGCTGGGAGTTAAGCTGTCTTCTTGGGATACTCCCATCCCATATCAGCAACCAATCAGAATCCTGCTGCCTGCTGATGTCACCATGAAAGGCAGCAGATGAGGGCTCAGCTATTTGGGCCTTTGCCACTCATGTGGGAGACTTGCGCAGAAATTCAGTCTGCAGACTTCACTCTGACCCAAGCCTGGCAATTTCAGGCATTGGGGGAGTGATGTGAGGATGGAAGATCCCTTCCTCCCTCGCCTCGTTTTCTGGAGAGTGAGCAGTTATTGACTGTGGTCTGAAAAATTATGGCTTTTAGTGGCTAAAGAGGAAAGCAAACAATATGGAAGGCTGTGGGGCTGGAAAGGAACCAAATATTTGCGTGAGCTCCATATTAGGGAGTAAAAGGTAAGAGAGTTAAAAAACGTCACAAACAAGGCCTGCATTATGGTGCACAGGGTTAAGCCCCACCTATGACACCGGGCCTCCCCTGTGGGTATCTATAAACTGCTTCACTTCAAATTCAGCTTCCTACCAATATGCCTGGGAAAGCAGTCAAAGATGGCCCAAGTTCTTGGGCTCCTGCACCCACATGGAAAACCTGGACTGAGTTCCAGGCTCTTGGTTTAGCAGTGGCCTAGTGTTGGCCACTGTGACTATTTAGAAAGTCTCTATTGCTCTGTATTTTCAGCATGAATAAATAAAATCTTCTCAAAGGCTGCAATTTCTTTTTTTCATCTGTTATCACAACAACTATTACTTTAGCTTTATGGAGCAATTCTGTGTTGTTTTGTGCCAGCAAGGTATTATGGCATTAATATTTCTGTTTTGCCCAAGTCATCCTGAATTTAGTACAGGTTTTGCCTTGAAGATGTGTAGGCATTGGCCAAGCTGCATTATTGATCAAATAATAAAATTCAAGATCATCTCCCATCCTGAAGAATACTTTCCGATCTGCTTGTGGATCTAAGATGTTCCAATACTCATGCCACGAAACCAAAATGCAGTGCTTTGAACCAGCTTTATCTGTCCTTTCAGTATCTGGTTAATAAGCCTAATCACAAACTTGGCACCATAACACTAGACATTAATCAACATGGTAATTAGTCTATACCCAACTACATCACTCTATACCCAACTACAGATAGAACTTTCATGTCTCATTAAGTGGTAGTATTAGTATTAAAACATGAAAAACATTCCGTAAACACCTGCATCCTGAAAAAGAAAAAAATCACCCACCTTACTTGGAAGTTACACTGGATGTCTCGCATATGCCAATCCCTTCCACCAGAGGTCTCTAGCTCACTGACATGTGAATCTGACCACTCTGGGATATGCTGTGTTGTCCAAATGATGGCGACTAGCACAGATGGCTAAGTTTAAGCACATGAAGATTAAACAATATTAAACCTTTGGTTCCTCAGTTGTGCTACCCACACTTTCAGTGTTCAATAGCCCCATGTGACTAGTGGCTACCATGTTGGATTATAGGTACACCTTACATTTCTACCATGATAGAAAGTTTCAGTGGACAACACTGCCCTAAGTCCTTTTAGCGTGGCTCACACACAGAATCACTACTTCAGGACCGCACTGTGGAGAGCTCAGCAGCTCTCCAGGACTGTGTGGGAGCCCTCCCTGCATCCAGGTGGTGCCCACTAGGAAATGTTCTTTGTGAGCACATTGAACTCATCCTCACAGCCAGCACTTGGTACCACTTTATTCTACTAATTCAGGGATGGCATTTAATTTTTTTCTCTTGCTAAAAAAAAATAAGAATTAGCTAATTGGGGAAAAAAAAAAGCAGTGGTTAAAAAGGCAAGCAAAATCAGGACAGGCTGGTCTTACAGTCTAGGAGGGTAAGCCGCCTAGGATGCCACCACCTACACCAGAACACTGGGTCAAGTCTCAATTGTCCTGTTTTCCAATTCAGCTCCCTGCAAATTCCCATGGGAGTGCACCAGGAGATGCTTCAAATGCTTGGGTTCCTGCCACCCATGTGGGAGACCCAGACGAAGTTGCGGCTCCAAACTTTGGCTTAGAATGACACCACGCGCTGTGCAGCCATCTGGGGAGTGATCAGCAGATAACGAGTCGCTCTCTCTCATCTCACTCTTTTTCTTTCGCTCCCTCTTACTGTGCCTTAAAGTAAATAACTCTGTCTTAAACATCAGAAGGCCTTAATTTGACCTCAATATATAACCTTAACAAGCTGAGAGAGAAGGGGACAGTTGCTAAACTTCTCTGGGTCTGAGCCTGCTTATTAAAAACAGTGTGTGTGCGGTGAGGGGAGGGGTGCATATTATATGCAGAAAAGCACCTGGGACCCACACAAGAGGTTCCAATAGCAAGCCTACAACATGGGGACAGTACTCACTGTCAGCCATGCAGTCACAAAAGAGCAGTAGTGGGAACCACAACTGGCTAAGTGCCCAGGCCAGTTTAGAAGATAATTCTGGGGTGGACACTGGTGCAGCACATGAACTAAGTCGCTGCTCGAGAGGCTCACGTCCCATGCAGGAGTGCCTGGGAAGACGCAGTCCCACCTCTGTCTCTTCTTCCAATCTAGCCCTCTTCTAATGCCCCTGGGAGGCAGAGGGCAATGCAGGTGCCCACATGGCAGACTTGGAAGGAGTGCCTGGCGCCGTTTGGATCTGGCCCAGCCTCTGCTGTGGTGGGTATTTGGGGAGTGAACCAGTGCATAAAAGACTCTTACACACACACACACACACACACACACACACACACACACACACACAGAGATAGAGACAGGAAAATAGAGAGATTCTACCTTTCAAGTTAAAACAGTTAAAAACTAAATAAAGTGGGTCTAGCAGCTAAAGTCCTTGCCTTGAATGCACTGGGATCCAATATGGGCACTGGTTCTAATCCTGGCGGACACGCTTCCCATCCAGCTCCCTGCCTATGGCCTGGCAAAGCAGTCAAGGACAGCCCAAAGCCTTGGGACCCTGTACCTGCATGGAAGACCCGGAAGAAGCCTGGGCTCCTGACTTCGGATCAGTGCAGCACCTGCCGTTGCAGTCACTTGGGGAGTGAATCATCAGATGGAAGATCTTCCTCTCTGTCTCTCCTGTCTGTATATCTGACTTTCCAATAAAGATAAATAAATGTTCAAAAAAAATAAAATACACTTTTTCAAAAAATTTTAAAACAGGATAATTGCCACTTTTCAGTATAATTCGCCCATTACTTGAGACTGTCTCCTTAAGGGATAATACTGATCCATTATTTATTGCCATGTCACAACTAACATCACTTCAGTGAGAATATATATATATTTTTAAAAGACAACACAGTGGGAGTCACCTCTGGGGCTTAGAAGGGTAAGCTGTTGCCTGCAGCACCAGCACATCATTTGGATATCAATTCAAGTCCTGGCTGCTTCACTTCCCATCCAGCTCCCTGTCAGTGGTCTGGGAAAGCAGTGGAAGAAGACCCAACGTTTTGAGATCCTGCACACACGTGGGAGACCTAGAAGAAGCTCCCGGCTCCTAGCTTCAGACGGGATCAGCTCTAACCATTGTGGCCATTTGGGGAGTGAACCAGCAGTTTGGAAGATTTCTCTTGATTTCTCTCTCTTTTTCTAATTCAAATAAATAAAATTTAAAAAAATACAACCATAGTGACTTTATCCAAGAATCCCATTTGTAGGCTTAATCAATTTTGGGATCATCAAAATGATAGGCACCACCACCTCACCATGCAGCCCCGAGTTAACCCTCCTGGGAAGATAACATTCCTTGAAATGGATTATCACTCTTTTTTTTTTTTTAATAGAAATAGAGACCTGGCCTATATCCTGTGCTCTATACACTCACCTTTTGAAGAAATGAGGTTTAACATGGTTGTTATTAAAACAAAAAACAAACAAACAACAGCAACAAAGACACCTTCTTTTAAGGTTTCATACTCCAGCTTTCCTAAGCTCTAGCTGGAAACGTTCCTGTGTCTCTCCCAGGCGATCCCTCCCAGGGCGGTGAACAGGGAGGCACTTTTCCGTATTCCCTGGCGTTGGCTGCTGACAGGTCTGTAACTCACAGTGAGCTGAAGATGGAGGAAAGGCGGAGTTAGGAGACGTGCAGGGGAGAGGCAGATGATTAAAATGGAGGTAGCGTGGGTCAGTGGCTTCCCTTGTTGTTCCAGGTGCTTTGTTGGCAGAATTCTTTTTTTAAAGCCAACTTTTCTATCGAATCCACCTGAATTCTTTCAACTACAATGATGTGAAGAAAATACACGCTAATTAGGAGCAGAAACACTATCTATTAATATGTTAATGAGGCAGGTTTGCTAATGGTAAAAAACCTGAATTTTAATAAAATTTTAAGAGCTTCTTGATTACGTGTTTGTTAGTCGATATGATCATTTAAAATTATCTCTAGGTGGCTTTCCGTGGAATAAAACCTACATTAGCACTGTATTCTAAACAGGTCTTAATGAAGCAGGTGAGGATACCATCTGTGACACAAACACTGTCAGCCTGAAATTCACTCCAAAAGAAATGTAAACTAGTTAACAGGAAATGTGTTATCAGGTCTGTCGGTAACAGCTTTCAATGTAGATCATTTATTTGTGCATTTACTTGCTAATTTTTTTTCAAACATATTTGCTTATGAAAATAATGTTCGATGAATTAATAGATACTGCCTTTAATATTGGAAAGGTTATTTTTCATTTTAAAAAAAAATCTTCTAGTGTCCTGTTTTGACAACATCCCAAGTATAGATGAAAACTGCTTTATCAACATAAAGACTTTTGTTTTTTTTGTTTTTTGTTTTTTTGAGGAAAAAGATTTGTCAAAATTCAAAAGTCAAACAGAACTAGTACAGAAACCTCACTGAAATGTCTCCATGAGTAGGAGAAATTGTGCTAGCTTTTTTTTTTTTCCCCCAGGATGACTTCAGTATCAATGCAGCTGGTAATCCCTCCTTCCTTCTCCAGAGCACGGTGAAGGCACTTGGCTCCCCAGGAATTTTGCAAATTAAAAGCACGAGGCTCTGATTAGCTGTTGACCCCAGATTGCTACCACAGGGCTACTGAAGAGGCAGCAGATGAGGCAGTGGCAGAAGGGAAACCGGGCTGGTAAAACACAAAACACCAGTGCCAGGTGCCCGACGAGCCTGCAGGCAGAGGAAATGGCTCCTCTCTGAAGCGAACAGCCTCCCGCTGCCTCTGTGAGAGATCTGGGGTCTGCATAGGAGTGAAGCCAGAAGGCAGTGATGGAGACATTGGCGGGAAAAGAGTTAGTTCTAGAACGAGAGGAACTAGAGCTAGCTTCAGGTACTTTGAGCACACCTGTGCCCAATGGACTGAAAAATGAAAGGCAATGGAGGGGATGGTGGGTGGGATGAAAGTGAGTCAGGAGGCTCTCCCTCTCGGCTCACCACTGTGAGGTTTAAAGAGAGCATAGAAAGGAGAGGTGGTGACAGGATGTCACTTTGTATTTTTTTAAGATTTATTTTTATTTATTTACCTTTTTATTTGAATGGCAGATACACAGAGAGAAGAGAAAAAGATCTTCTGTCTGCTGGTTCACTCCCCACGTGGCCACAAAGACCAGAGCTGACCTGAACCGAAGCCAGGAGCCAAGACCTTCTTGTGGGTCTCCCAAGTGGGTGCAGGGTCCCAAGTCTTTGGATTGTCATCAACTGTTTTCCCAGGTCACAAGCAGGGAGCTGGATGGGAAGCAGAGTGGCTGGGACAGGAACCAACTGGCACCCATATGGGATGCCGGCAGAATGCAAGGCAAGGATTTACTCACTAGGCTACTATGCCAGGCTCAGGACATCACTTTCTGAGGAGCTGGTTCTTGGGACACCCAGTGGGACTTTCTTCCTAAGCAGAGTTCCTTTGTAAAGGTGATGCGTATTACCCAGGTTTCTTGGCACTGTTAACACTACATGTCTGATGGCCAGGATACATTATACTTCTATGCTATCATTAGCAGTGACGGTTATACTCTTAGATCCCTGGCAGCGAGACCTAGAGGATCTTTTTCGAAGAACAAGGGAATAAGTCAAGGCAACTGGCCATGGAAATGGTTCTCAAAGGGCCCTTGGGTGACTGTCGTTGAGGGCTTGCTGCCCTCTAGGAGTTGCAGCACACAGCAGAGAGGAGGATGATAGATGCCAAAGGGCCCACACGAGCTGGCTTTTTCCTAACAGTTATTCAGTCTTTTCATCCAGTTGGCAATTCAGCTCTAGAAAAGTTTATTTCATAAAAGTATTCAAAGCATCCCCTGTTTTAAAGGTCTTTAGTAAAGCAGTATCAGATCAATATCATCTTCTCTTCTTGCTCCTTTCCCACCCTTAGTATCGTCAGAGTTCTCATCTGCCATGAGGGAAAATGTACAGGAGTCTCTCACATCCTGCTTCTCCCAGCTCCTGATGGTTCAGGACAACTGTCTCTTGGCCTCACTGGGTGGCTACATGCTGTAGCCCCTGGCATACACGTGTCACACTTAACCCTTGCCTCAAGCTCATGGGCATGCTAAAGTCCGGGAACCAGGAGCGTGCAGAACTGAACCCAAGGCTTAGAACTGGCTCACTCTCCATTTTGCTAGTAGAAAAAAAAATGGATGCTTCTGATTTTCTATAATAATCATGGTTTGGGATTTTCTTAAATAAAAGAATTTAGAGATACAAAAACAAGTATGTCAAAACTATTCATCAGCACATTTGTCTAAAACACGTTTTGCTAACGCAGCCTAAAGAGAGAACCAAATATGAAAGCTGGTGTTGTCGAAGACCAAGACCAGAGAAAAAGCCAAGTCCTAAAGGCTCAGACACTGACTGGGCAGGGATTGTGGTGCAGCGATGGAATGGCCACATAGGATGCCCTCATCCCAGGTCAGAGTACCTGGCCGCTCTGCTCCTCATCCAGCTTCCTGCTAACGCTTCACCCACAAAACCTGGGGCTGGGCCAGGCCAAAACCAGGAGAGCTTAGAACTCCAGATTTCTCACGTGGGTGGCAGGGCCCAAGTACTTGGGACCCCACTCACTGCTTCTCAGGGGCATTACCAGGGAGCTGAAGTGACAGTGAACCAGCTGGGACTGGTGTTGGGGCACAGCAAGTTAAGCTGCCACCTACAAAGGCAGCAGCATCTTGTGTAGGCACTGGCTGGCTGCTCTCCTTCCGATCCACTCCCCTGCTGATGTGTATGGGACACAGTGGAAAGCCGTGCAAGTAACTGGGCTCCTATCACCCACGTGGGAAACCTAAATGAAGTTCCAGTCCCCTGGCTCCAGCATAATCCAGCTTTAATGGTGGTTGCCATTTGGGAACTGAATCAGTGTAGAGAAGCATGCTTTCTCTCTCTCTCCGTTTCTATAATTCTGCTTTTTAAATGAATGAATATATCTTAAAGAGAAAAAGAGAAAAAAAAAGTAGGGCAGTGGGGCTTAAACTAGCTCTCTGATAAGGAATGCTGATGCTTCAAGAAGAGGCTTAACTTTCTGTGCTACAACACTGGTCCTACCAGGAGGCTTTCCACCTAAAATGCACAAATCCTTGTCTGAGCTTACCTGGTAATTCTCTGAATTTCCTTCCAAATCCTTATCTAAATTACAGTCACCTAAGTCTACCTTTATTTTGACAACCATAGTTCTAGTTCTGTCTGGTGCCAGTAGATTTGGTAACAAAAATGTGGTCACCTGCATCTTTCCTAAATTCTAGTTTGTTACACATGATAACAAGGAAGACCCCAATCCCACTCCCTACCTCTCAGCATCTACCCTCCTCTAACCCCTTAACTTGCTGTTCAGAGCGCACGCGTGTTAGTGAGCGTGTTACCTGCCAGAATTGACATTGTCAGCGACTTTCACAATTTCTGAAAGCATGTGCTTGGCATGGCAAAAGCAATGCTGACAAGGCTCTAAACAAGGTAGGTTAAAAAGGGTCCCCTCCTTCTTCAAGAAAAACTGCTTGAAGAAAATAGAAAAAGAATCTGTCTTTTCATGTTTGGCGTTGCCTTGAATAGTAGCCTAGTGCATTGTCCTTCTGCCAACCAGGGCATGCTCTTAGAGACAGTCTCCATCGGTGTGAGTGTGTGCGAGGGGTGTGGCACACACACACACACAGCTGGAGAGGGCCCCTTGGGCTCTCAAGCTCCATGATTACTTTCCTTGTTGTCGAATCTGTTGTGCTTTCGAGTTCAGGCCAGTGGCTCTAATCCAAACCTCAGTCAAAACAGGACACACCCACTCAGCACCTGTGCATGCTCCTCATGTCTTGCCTCGTTGTTAACGTATCCTTTCCCATGCAGTGTTTTCTTCATAACCGCAGGTAGTTCTTGAATCTTTCCCAATGGTCGTTCCCTGTTTTGGGAAAATATGACTTAAGTGACAGGTACAGTCACCTGAGCTGCCGTCTAGCTGTCCCTGTGTCTCTGTAATGGATTGGCCCGCAGGGCACTCATGGTTGCCAGTCTGCAGCTATTCGAGCCCCATAAGCACAACCACATAGTAGTCACCTAAAACCTACAGTCCTCTGCATGCTTTCAATCCTCTCTAGATGACTTACAATGCCTAATACAATGTAAATGTTGTGTAAGTAATTATTATGCTGTTTTATTTGGGGATGAGGACAAGGAAAAAAAAAAACTCTGCACATGCTCAGTACTGATTCAGTTTTTTGAAATGAAATATTTCTGATCTGGTTAAATCTTTGGCTATAGAATTCTCAGATACAGAGTCAGCTGTGTTTGTGACCTGTAGTTATGCTGAAAACTAAGAGAAACATACCAAATTTATAAAAGTGTTTTTATAATGTACATTAGAATTTTTATGATCTGTTAACAACACTGGATTTCTTAGGACTTACCTTCTGTCACACTGTTATCCCTGTCCTTGTTTTAAACCAATTTAAGATTTAAACGAATTCAGAACACCTGCCATTACAGAAGGGGTGTACTCACTGGCCTAAGCACAAAGAGTTAAATGACCCAAACTAAACTCATCAAGGAGAAACAGCCTAGGCAATGTCTTTCCTTCCCCCTCGCTGTCCCTTGGGGCAAGTTTGGTTCTAATTCAGCGTGGGGAATAGTTCGTGACCTCCCTAGTTCAAGCCCAATCCCAGCCATCCCAGAGGAAAACACCAGAAGCCAGACACGCTTCTCAAATCGGCATCTCAGCTCAGCCCTCCCCTTCTGGGAACAGCTTAGTTTCAGTCCTGCCCCTCGCAGGCCTGATTCTGCAGCATCCCTGCCTCAATGCAGCCACATGCATGTTAGTTTGTTTCCTGAAACACTGCCATATGCCCAGCACCATACCAGGTGCTGCTGAAACGGAAGTGAACACAATCTATACAGACCCTGTACTCATGCCAGTTACAGAAGAGTGGTTAGAGCTGCACTGGGCAAGCAAGGGGTGTGGAGACCAAGCAGGACTACTGGAGCTGAGCTGGATTGGGGCACTGTCAGGAAACACATTTTTACAGAGGGTGTGTTTGCATCAAGAGGAGCTAAAGTATGAAGAACCTGGAAGAAGAGCCTGATGATCCTGAAGGCCTGTGAAAAACTCAATGTAACTGATTTTACGGTGTATATGTGTGCATGTGTTTGTGTTGTTGGGGAGTTTGATGAATGACACCAAAACTTAAAGACACTGCAACAGAAGTTAACTGATATAAAGCATAGAGAGAAAAAATACCTGAGTACAAACCCACACAACTTGAATGAGCTGTGGGATTGGCCGAAGTGTCTAGTATGCATTTAACTGGAGTCCCAGGAGGACAGGAGATCTGGGAAAGAAGAGAAGACATTAAAACACACACAACATAAACTAAACCTCTTTATGCACCTCATAATCAAACTGGTGTATGATAATAATACAATTAAAAAAAAAAACTTTAAACTGCCAGGGGAATAAGATACATTACACAAAAAGAAATAGATAAAGAAGATTAGCCATTTAGAACCATAGAGGTCAGAAGATAATAGAACATCTTCAAGTGATGAAGAAAAACAAAGCAAAAGAAACAAAAACATTATCAACAACAAAAAACTTCTGTCATCCCAGAATCCTGTGGCCTTTGCAATCTCTTTCAGCAACAACAGAAAGCATTGGGTGTTGATGTTGTGACACAATTGGCTAAATGCTGCTTGTGGCATCAGCACCCCATATGGGAGTGCCTGAGTTTTAGTCTCAGCCCTGCTCCTGCACCTGGTAGGCAGGGGATGATGCCCAAGAGTTTGGATCCATGGCACCCAGCCCCTGGCTTCAGCCAGGCCTAGTTCTGACTGCTGAAGCTATTTGGGAGAGCATTGTGATAGCCACAGGGAATGCCAAACTTAAGAAAATATTTATATGGATAAGTCAACTGAATAATTAGGCAGACAAAAATGAACTTTGACTTTTACTTCTCAGTTAAAATTAACTTAAATTAGACCTCATCAAAATTTAAAAATGGGGCCTGGCGTGATACTCTACTGACCAAATCCTTGACTTGCATCTACCGGCATCCCATATGGACGTCGGTTCATATTCCAGCTGTTCCAATTCCCATCCAGCTCCCTGCTTGTGATCTGGAAAAGCAGTAGAGGACGGCCCAAAGCCTTGGGACGCTGCACCCATGTGGGAGACCCAGAAGCTCCTGGTTTTGGCTCTGGCTGTTGCAACCACTTGGGGAATGAAGCATTGGGCAATGATCTTTTTGTCTCTCCTCTCTGTATATCTGCCTTTCAATAAGAAAAAAAAATAATAATATAAATCTTAAAAATATTTAAATGTATGTTGTTCAGAAGATATTAAGCGCATAAAATGGAAGTCACCAAATAAGAAATATTATTTACAAAACTGAACAGAGAGAATAGAAAATTTCTGTCCTGATTATATAAAGAGCTCATAATTCAGTAATAAAGAAATATTTTTTTTGTGGGCAAGTAATTTAAAGAAACATTTCACCAAAGGAGATCCATGATGTTAAACAATCCTATGAAAAGATGGTCAGCATCATTTATTTATCATTACATGAATGCAGATTGAAGGCATCGTGAGCGGGCTGGTGTTGTGGGGCAATCAGTGGATTAAGTGGCAGGTTGGGTCACCTGCATCCTATATGAGAAAGCCAGCAGGAGGTCCCAGTGCCATCTAGGAAGCCAACATTAAGGACTCATTTGAAGTCAAAAATTTAAGTGGAATGAATCTGTGTGGTTGTGTGTTTCTTCCCATCCATATGGTGCTGCCTGAGTGCACGTGCACAGTAGAGTTAGGTTTTTCCATGAGTACAAATGAAATAAATGGGTAAGAGTTGACTGTGCTTGGGCCCGGCACGATGGCGCAGTGGTTAAGGTCTTCGCCTTGCATGCCCATGATCTCATATGGGCGCCGGTTCTATCGCGGCAGCCCCACTTCCCATCCACTCCCTGCCTGTGGCTCGGGAAGGCAGTCGAGGATGGCCCAAGGCCTTGGGACCCTGCACCTGCGTGGGAGACCTGGAAGAGGCTCCTGGCTTCGGATAAGCATAGATTCGGCCATTGCGGCTGCCCGGGGAGTGAATCATTGGATGGAAGATCTTCCTCTCTGTCTCTCCTCTCTGTATATCCACCTTTCCAATAAAAAAATAAATAAATCTTTAAAAAAAAAGAGTTGACTGTGCAAGCGAATTATTATGATGATTAACTACAGAATTTAAATCAGTTAAGGAGGAAGGAAGGGCATGAAACAATTGGGGAAGAGGGGAAAATGGGAGGACCAAAGGAATGAAACCAAGTCTTAAGTATATGCAAACCAATCAGCCAATGGTCCATATATAAAAATTTATCTTTAAGTAATAATCATGTGCATGTTCAACATCTATAAGAATGTTAATTTCAGTATTATATATGAAAATAAATATTCATCAATTGAGAATTGGTTAAACAAACTATGATCCTAAATTAGAAGTAGGTTTTGCATGACTTCTGTGTTCCATCAGGTAATATATAAGGCTATGCTATAGATGTGTCTGGAAGTTGCACTAACAAACCTATTTTCTGGCATTTAAGTTTACTGTTGTCTGTTCTTGTGTTGTTTTGATCTTACAATAAGGCAGACCCCTCAGGATGACAAGTAACAAGAAAACAACCTAGTTCCTTGCAGTGACTTTTATCGCCCTATCAATGTGTAGGCCAAATTGTTTCCATGGGAACAGCCCTCAAAGTACACAGGTAAACTAAACAAGTGCCCTTCATTTTTCCTGAAAATCTCAGCTTGTGATATTGATCACTGGTGCCCCGAGAGTGATGTACACACTACACAAAGTGAACAGAAAAAACAGCAGCTCGCACACTTTCCTCGAGGCTATGATACAAGGTTCATCCTTGCTAACATTACTGTTTTGTGATATTTCTTCCAGAACTTGAAAGGAAGAATTAATGTCATAAACATGCATCATATTTGTCATAAACTAAACACTTAAGAACTTGGTTGTCATAGGTCACACTGGTATAAAATCATTTCCCTTCTCTATATGTTAATATCAAACTTGACTACGTATCCTTGGTTTAGGCGACTAAATATGAGAAGTGATCCCTGCCTGGTTTCCGTCAGAAGCTTTATGAGCTATCTGATCATTGTGCCGTAAAATTGAAATGTCCTAAAGGGAGGGGATGATTTCTCTTGTCTGAGGCCAAGAATAAAAATAGTGCAAGGGTTGGGGTTACAACGCGGTGTGCTGTGAAGTTACAGTTTGGGATGACGACACTGGAGTAGCTAGGATAGAGGCCTTGTCCCCACTTTAGATTTAATTTCCTGCTAATTTGTACATTGGGAGGCAGTAGTCTGTGAAACACGTATTTAAGCACCTGCCGCCCACGTAGGTGATGAGGATCTGGATGGAGTCCTGGGCACCTGGCCTCTGCCTGGCCCAATCCGGCTACTGTGTGCATTTGGGAGTGAGCCAGCCTATAGAAGGCCTCTCGGTTTTTCCCTCCCTCTCTCCTTTTCAAGTAATAAAAATAAGTGAACTTTTTGAAAAAGTTACTTTTTAAAAAATAAAATCTAATGCAGCAAGGCTGCAAAAACACAGAATGTAAAGAAAAAAATTTATAGTTAAGCTACTGAAACATTGGAAGTGGCTGCTATACAACATAGTCCATAATGACTGTTAATAGTAAATAAATTGAGCCTTCTGTTGGATAATAAAGGGTCTTTGAAATATGGTAGAAAATGCACATTATAAAAGATTTCATGGATTTCAATTTTTTGTACCAAAAATAAATCTATTTTTAAATTCAAATTTTCTATGAACTTTTTAAAGTATTCTCATGTGCAAAAGAGTTAATAAATTCAGTAGCATGGACTAGGGACTACAACTATCAGCTATTTTTCATGCATCTCACAATCATATAAGCCACATGTGAGAGATAGTCCTATATTTACATGGTCAAAGGGACTGAGGCTGAAATTAATTTTACACAATGTGATATCAATATTCAGTTTTTGCTCTCAAAAATCAAGGCTTGGGCTTGGGGACTAAAGTCCTTGACTTGCACTCTGCCAAGATCCCATATGGGTATCGGTTCAAATCCTAGCTGTTTCACTTCCCCTCCAGCTCCCTGCCTGGGGCCTGGGAAAGCAGTGAAGGATGACCCAAAGCCTTAGGACCCTGCACCTGAGTTGGAGACCCAGAAGAAGCTCCTGGCTTCAGATCAGCACAGCTCCGACTGTTGCAGCCACTTGGGGAGTGAAGCAGCGGACAGAAGATCTTTCTCTTTGTAACTCCTTCTCTCTGTGTATCTACCTTTCCAATAAAAAGAAATAAATCTTTTTTAAAAAAATCAAGGCTTAATATTCCAAGTCCATCATCTTGTTATTTTATATACTGACTGCTAAGTGAAAGAGTTCAGAGTTTAGTTGAAGTTTAGACTGGAAATACAGGAATTTGGGTCCAGCGCCTTGGCATAGCACACTGAGCCTATGCTTGCAGTATGGGCTCCTAATATGGGCACTGGTTCTAGTCCCTTCTGCTCCGCTTCCAACCAAACTCCTTGCTTGTATCCTGGCAAAGCAGCAGAGGAAGGCTCAAGTCCTTGGACCCCCTGCATCCTTGTGGGAGACCTGGAGGAAGCTCCTGCTCCTGACTTCTGGTTTCAGACTGGCCCAACTCTGGTTGCTGCTGTTGCTGGGAAGTGAACCAACAGATGGATGATCTCTCTCCCTGTCTCTCATTATCTCTGTAACTCCGCCTTTCAAATAAAATAAATGTTTTAAAAGAAAACCGAATTTTTTCACTTCTCTTTCACTCATTTAGGAAATTCTTCATAGGCAGAGTAGGAGTTGTGATACTGTAACCATTTGAAGAAAGTGCAGAATTCAGTGACTTGAAGAAGTTACATAACTCACCTTCCAAAGAAGTCCCAGGGAGGAGTGTTAAGGCCAGAGGATGCGGGCTCCGCGGACTTTGCTGTTTACTATTTCAGTGAATTGTGTTTGTGTGTTTTTGGCTTATTTTACTTAGCGTAAGGTTCTTGAGGCTCACCATGTTGCCCCACACGCCAGGATTTCCTTCTCTATGTCATCATGCGTGAGTAGGTTTCTGCATGTCATAGTCTCCTTATCATCAGTGCATCTGTCACTGGACACAGATTGCTTCTACCTCTTGGCTATTGTGAGCTACGCTGCAGTAAACACGATGGAGTGGGGATCTCCTCATGATAGCTACTTCACTTCCTCTGGCTTTGGCTGTTACTTCTATTTTTGATATTTTGAGGCACTTCCTGTTTTCCATAACAGCTGTATTACTTTACACCCCCACCAGCAGTGCCCAGGGATTCCCATTAAGCCATACTTTGCCACCACTTAATCACTTGTCTTTTTTGGTAATAGCCCTTCTAAGAGGCTAAGATAATACAATGTGAGGTGTTTCTTGTTTTGCTTTGATAGATTTATTTTATTTATTTGAAAGGCAATAAAGACAGAGAGAGAGGGCGGAGACAGCTCTTCCGTATGTGATCCACATGGACACCAGGAGCCAGGAATTCTACCCAAGTTTCCCAAGTGATAGAGGCCCAAGTACTCAGTTTGTATTCTGCTGTCTTCTCAGACTATTGAGCAGGGAATGAGATTGAAAGTGGAGCAACTGGGACTCCAACCAGACCTCTAAATGGAATACGGGTGTTTCAAGTGGTGACTTAGCTGTGCCCCATCATCCACCCCTCAATAGGATTTTAACTTGCATTTCTGTTGACTAATTATAGTGAGCACCTCTTTATATAATCATTGAACATTTAAATATTTCCAAATGAAACATCTATTCAGATCCTTTCCCATTTAAAATAAAATACTGATTGGTTTTTTAATTGTTGTTATTAAGCAAGCTTTGTATGTGTTTTGGATATTAACCCTTTATCACAGATAGTTTGCAAATGTTTTCTTCCACTCTATAGGATGCCTTTTAAATTTAAAACATTTGTTTGAGAGATAGGATTTTTATCCGCTGCTTTACTCCTAATATCCACAATAGCTAAGGCTGGGCCAGGCCCAAGGCAGGAGCCAGAAACTCTAACTGGGTCTTCAAGGACCTGAGCCTTTATCTTCTATCTCCCAGGTGCACTAGCAGGAAGCTGGCCAGGAAGTCAGTTTTCAGGACTCCAGGTAGGATTTTAATACAGTATTTGGGGATCCCAGAGGGCTCTTAATCTGCTGGTCACAACACCTGTCCCTACCTTTTTAGCTTGTTGTTTGCTTCCTTTGCTGCACACTTGCTAAATCATTGTCATATCTTTGTAAGATTTGCCTTCTTGCCCTCTATCACATCTGAATGGGAAATTTCAGAGAGGTTACCTTAGCTCCTTGTAGCCCTACAAGCATCATTAGCTGCTATAAAGTTAAAGTTCTCACCTTTTCAGGAGCCCAAATCCCCACACCTAGATTTTCTAAGCTTAGACACAATTTCCAGCTTCCCTCTGTAGTCTGCAAATCAATTGGCTAAGGAATCACTTGGTGTCAATGATAAGAGAAAGTTAATGCTACCCAACTACCATGATGCCTTTTCAGAACTGAAAGCAACTGAACACCTTAAAATCAGTCTAGAATGAATCATTTTCCCATGTGCAAAGCACGACAGACACGGTCTCTAGGGAGTAGAGTTTTCAGAAGTCCATGAAGCTGCAAATCTTAGACTCCTATTCAAACTCCTATGTCTTAAGGAAGAGATATGAAACCAGTTAATTCTGTCTGAGTCATTTGTTTTTCTTCATATATGATTAAGACAGCAATATTTTAAAGCTTTTTTTTTAAATTGGAAAAGCAGATTTACAGAGAAGAGATCTTCCATATGCTAGTTTACTCCCCCAAATGGCTGCAAAGGCCGGAGCTGGGCCTGCCTGAAGTCAGGAGCCAGGAGTTTCTTTCAGGTCTCCCATATGAGCACAGAGGCCCAAGGACTTGGCATTCCTCCACTGCTTTTCCAGGCCATCAGCAGGAAGCTGGATTAGAAGTGGAGCAGGCAGAACTCAAACTGGTGCCCATGTGTGATGCCAGTGCTGCAGGTGGAGGGTTAGCCTAATATACCATTGCAGTGGCCTCCTCCTGTTCCTTAGTGAAGCAGTGTTTCACTAGCGAGTAACTAAAATGTCATTATGAAAACTGGATTCAACACCAAAACTTATTTACCAGTTCTGCACGTTTCTTCTTATCTTACAAAGAAAATTATACTTTTGTGAAAACAGAATAATCACCTTAAATGGGTCTGATGAGTGGGATTACAAATTAGAGCTTTTCTCATTAAGGTGAAAGAACTCAACACTTCCCAAATCTGGTTTTTACATATGTAATACCTGTGGATAGAGCATTCACATAATTAAACTGTAATTGTGAAAAGAAGTTGTTCACTTATTCAACATACTTGAAGTATTTGAGTATATATTCACTGTCCTCTCCCTCAGTGGCAGAGTATAGAATCTTCTGGACAACAAAATTCTGACACCTAGTTTATTTTGTTAATCTCCTTTGTTCCTATATAGCTCCAGACTCATAAATTAATTAGCCTGTTTAAGATAACATTTCAGCCACCACTAGAAGCAATAAGAAAACCTGACTCCTGGTTTGCACTTTGACTTGAACTTAATACGATCCATCTGCTGCTGTGAATTAGGCTTTGAACACTTGGTCACACAGATGGTTGAAACCATCAATGTGATCAGGCCATAAAGAAGTTTCCCGGAAAAGTCCTTGTGTCTGTACTCACCATACCAGCTTTCCCTTGTCTTGTCTGGTGTCTATTACTCTACGTTTCAATTTTCTTGTTCAAGGTGGAAGCACATCTCACTACAGTGAAGTTGATGTGGCTCCATCAGAACTTTTTACATCTGGTGATAAAAATGCCTTGCAGAGTTACCACCCAGGAGATCATTTAAAAACTAACCTGCTGTAAGAGCAGCTTAAATACTTTGTGATAAAAGAAAAAAAAAAAAACAAAACTAACCTGCTAATGTATTTAGGACCAGAGAACTAGCTGCTTAGTGGACTGTCCTTCAGTAAAGTTGGAAGATATGCCTAACAGGAAAAAGACTTCTCAGGTGACAGAGTCAAGGGCCCTTTTCATGGATTTTTGGATGCTTTGCCTCCTGTTGAGCATACAGACTCTACTGACCTTACTATTACATTCTTCAAGATATCCTATCCAGTCCACGTGAAAGGAGGGAAGGGGTGGGACTGGCCCAATGCACACCTTTCAGCTGAGGAAAGCACTTTCAAATCTGTTGACATATGAAGGAACCCTCCAGTTAGAATGCAGGAGGGAATCAAGAATGACCAAGGTCATCTCAGATGTTCTTTCTATGACAACCTACTCGCTCAAACTGTGTGAAACTATAGCACCTTTTGAAATTATATGATCCAAGCTATTCTGTATTGGTCTGCAGAACAAATTACTGGAGAGAAATTGCTCCTCTACATCTAATACGTGAAGGTGCTATTCTTCCAGAAAAATGATAAAACAACTCCAGCAGACATGGTTGGGTAAAATGAGACGTCCTATGCTTCAAAATTTGGGGTAGATGTGGAAAAGAGTTGGCGTGGAGGAGCTTCACTGCGGTCAGCCTATACCACTCTTCTGGTTTCTGCTACTGTTAGACTGCCTCTTGTGGCTCAGCATTGAAGAGAATATTGTTCCCTGATGAACTTACAGGTGAGATAACAGGAGGGGAGGGTGAAACAGAGAAAAGGAAATACAGCACATCACCAGTTCTTGCTGTGTAGGGGAGGGAGTATACCGGAGTGTGAACACACGCAAAAATGGACTTCAAGGAAGGCTTCATTTAGTAAGTTCTTTCCCATAACATGGTTTGGAAAAATAAGTGACCTTGAGGGGTACAATTTCTCATGTAGATTTTGCATTAAATAATGCACATCCTTACTAAATAAATAACATCCTTAGAAATCAATATGCCTTGGGGTAGGAACAATAATTTCTTAGTATTTCGATCTGTTGTTTATGTTTACCTTCCAAGGTTGGCTAACTAGAGCACTCAAAACAGATAAGCATGGCTAACAAAACAGTAACATACACTGAACTTACAACTATCAGCTTGATATTTTATTCCCAAATTTACCTGGTAGAGATTAGCGCTCATTGGGATGGGCAGGAGCAGCAACTGGGCTTGTAGCTAAAAACACCTAGACTAATTCGACTCATCTGTATCCAATGTCCCGGCTCAATTAGGACTTGGGGGGAAGAATATATAAGGTGAGGTGAAGGAGCAATAAAGCGAGACTTCCCAGAGACTTCTACCATCACTGGTCTCCTGATGGTGCTTCATCCCCAGACCCTCTCTCTCCCTGTCCACGTTACTGGCTCTGTTGGCCGGAGCAGAGAGAAAAAAAGAGGAAGAGGCAAATTAATTGTGTCAACTGGCAAGATAATAATAAACATCAAAACACCATTGTTAGAAGGGAAGGTATATGTTAACCTGTGCTCAAACAGCTTCCTTCTAGCCTATCATAGCACATTATCTAAGACACTAAAGTGCTAAATTGGTCAGATAAGAGATGTGTTAAGATGTAAGATCCTCTGAACAATAAGGAAAGAAAATTGAAGTAAGAATTGCAATCTCAACCTGCAAGAGACTGAAGTGAGATGAAGTGAAAATGTTTACAATGGAACAAGAAAGAGATGTGAAGAGGATGCTATTTAATAATAAAGATAAAACTGAAGACCTGGGAAGGAAAAGGATGGCTGGGGAAAGGGCTGGGAAAGCCAAAGTGGCAGACCTCAGCAGGGATCTGGGGCTGGGGGTTGGGAAAGGCTTAGAGGAGCTTATCAGAGTCAGCAGTGGCTCCACCCAACACAGAGCACACAATTGGTGTCCAGGCAGCAACTCGAGCAGATGTTTTCCTGGAAGAAGAATGGTGGGATGATAGTCACAAGAGAATATTGTGACCTGCAGACAAGAGCCAGGCTTCACTGAGAGTTGGACAAGGCTGCACACAAACAGATCTAGGGGGAAAACACAGGCTGAATCCAAAATCTGTTTGCCTAGACAGGGCATGGGGGAGACTGACACAGAGATGGGGAGGCAGAAGGAAGCTCAAGAACAGGATGTGAGAGCAGCAGCACCTCTGAGGAAGGTAACCAAGGCTATCTAGCCTGGAAGAAATAAAACCTGAACAAAGAATGGTCAAGTAGTTCCAGCCATACGGTTGCAGGTGCAAGATCTCCAGCCTGGCTTGGAGGCGGGTCCTCTTGTTCACTTCCTGGCTGCAGCATCCCAGACAAGCTGAGTAGGCCCTTGATTTCCTCATCTGTAAAGGGAAGATAGTACCACCATCTCAAAGAGGTATGAGACGAAACAAGGTGAGGGGAAAATTTGGAATATTGCCTGCTACAGAGAAAACATCAGTGAATATTACCAACTACTGTGGTCTGTAGTCAGCGCCTGCATTGCCCTGGGCTGCTTTTGGTGAGCTCTCTCAACCCTGCAGGCTAAGATAACTTTAGAAAGTGATTGTGTGTGTGTGTGTGTGTTTACAACTGTCCATGAGTGCAGCTTCTAGGGTGACTCAGTATGAACTAGTCTTGTGTGAGGTTTTTCATGGCTTTGGGCAAGTCACTTAGCCCCATGCCCTGAACTTCAGTTTCTTATATAACGGGAGTACTATAAAGACAATGTATAAGTTTTCTGTGGGATCAACTGCCTTAGGAAAATGCCTGGAACACCATAAGTCTCAGGAAAAGTTTGCTGAGTTTGAACTCCCTATTTGGAGGTTGATAATGGGAGACTGACTTGGAACATTTTCATCTAGGCAGGGGAAGCTTAACCATTTTACCAGCTGCTCATAGACAGGGCCTGGATGTAACTTTACTCAGAACCTGGAGGATCTTTTACTTCGCAAAACTTATCACAGGAGCATAGCTTGGGTCCCTAAGATGGGCTGATGCTGAGTGCATTTTTAACTCTCCCCTGTGGTTTTTCACCTGTAAGCAAAGGGCTTCAGCTTTAAGGTCCCCAGGGAGTCTAGGAGAGCAGGTAGCATACATCTTGGCCCCTAATGCTACTTTCCTAGGAAACATGTGTCCTCCCACCCAGCACACACACAGGGTGCCTGGGTCTTCATCCTGCGGAAGCTCTGGAAAGCTGAGAATGGGTCAGAACTCTGGTTCACTCATGATGAACTCGTGGTTCACATCATGATCATGGACTGCGTTGAGGAGATGCTCTCCCAGACAGGCACCTGGGAAGCAGGTGTGTCCAGGGTCCAAACCTTTAGTCCTACAGACCTCATGTTAAATAAGCCCTCTCCACATTGCTAGGTCTCCTCTGGGATCGCTCTTCCTTCCCTTCCCCACATGCTCTGCCAGGGAAGCCCCCTGGCAGGTCTCAAGATATGTCCTACACTCCCCAGAATCATTTATTAGAAAGGGGTTTTATGATACAAATTTGATAATCTCCCAAGCACACTGGCACTGTTCTAATTGAAGTTGTAAGGCCATAAAATTCAAGCCCTTTGTCTTCCTGAAGGCCACAAGGTTTAAAAAGATACCATTGTCCGGCCTAACACCCACTACATTGTCACCAGGGACTGATTAAACAGTCCTGAATCTAAACAGTGCGGATTTTGTCTAGGTCCCTTTCAGGCCTGACAATACCCTTTTCAGTTCCCAAAACAAAAGGAGATTTAAGGCTCGAGATTCTTCTAAGATAACCGCATCCATATGGAAGGCAAGGTGGCCGGCAGCTGAGACCTAAACATCCCACTCCCTTCCCCCTCTGCCCTCTGCTTTCTCCCCGGCTCCCCAAAATCCCAGGTGATAACGGCGCCCCTCCCCCTTCCTCCTCGTCGGGACCAGAAAGCCCAGGGCTTACTCCGTACTCACCTTCAGGGGCGCTTCCTCCCTTCCGGGACCCCGTGGCCGGCGCCTAGGAGGCACCAGGGCTCTGGAGGCCAAGAGCAGTTACAGATGCAAGGCGTAGAACGCCACCTCTCCCACCCCGGCCTAGCGCGCCCCCGCAGCGAGTGTGAAGTGAGCTGGTCCAGTGGATTCCGTCCCGAAGGCATGCCAAGTCTCCCCCAGACGGTCCTCCCTCTGGCCACAGCCCAGTTTTTCCGAGTCCGCGGCGTCACTTCCCGCCAGCTTCCTTCACCATGCCGCGCCCGCTCCATCCCACTACAGCCAGGTGTTGCCTCTGCAGAAGGCGCCAGGATCACCCCGGGGCCCACTCTGAATCACCAGTATCACCCATCTTTGGAGACTGCCAGCTTCCGGCCAGATCTGGGCTGCTCCAGTGCGCTGCGGGCTGACTTAGCTGGAGCGTCCTTGCAGCACTAGTGACCCACAAGTATGACCCCGGCGTCTAGCAAAGGTCCCCAGGACTGCCTCAGCCACCGGACCCCTCCCCAATCCTTCCACACTCAGTTTCTTTCTGAAGCCAGGTGAGGCTCACATCCGCCCTTGAATCCAGCGGGCGGTGCCCTCTAAGGCATTCCGCGGGCGCGTCCAACTCCCGCCGCTCCCCAGAACCTTCTCCACAAGGCGCACAGGGCACCCAAGCTTACATTTGACTCACGCACCACCAAAAGGGGAAAAATACTCTATTTCTCGTAAAATAAGTCGCTTCCCATACAAACCACTATTTAAAAATATACAAACAAGGCAAGGGCAATAAAATCTAGGTCTAGGGTTGGCGGTTGAGGGCAAGGGAGAGGAGATGGCTTAGGGAACAGGTCCCGGCTAGGCTGTGGCCACCCTTGGTGCGGGCCCACCCGACAGAGGACCCCCAGCTCCCGAGCAGGTGCGGCCTGCGGGGAGGCGTTCCCCCCGAGGGCTCCAGGTGTCGGCCTCTAGCCCTGCTGCGGCCCTCAGAACACGCTCCAAAGTTTGGGGGTCACCCCGGCTGCCTCACCAGTTCCAGGAGACCAGGGCTGGGGGCGCTAAGTGCTGGTAGGCAGGAAAGAGGCCGAGTGCCGAGCCGGGCCCGAAGGCGGCGTAGGCCGGCAGGGGGCAGGCGGCGGCCGGGAGCGCGGCGCACTTGTCCGGGGCGGCGGCGGGGCCCGGCTCGCTGCTGCTGCCGCCGCCGCACGGCTGCCCATCCCGCACTAGCACCGGCACCAGCACGCGGCGCAGCAGGCTGGGCGCGCCGGACGCCTCGGCGCAGGCCGCCAGTTCCGGCGAGTCGGCGGCTCCCGGCGCGCGCGCGCGCTTCAGTTTGTAGCGATGGTTCTGGAACCAGATCTTGACCTGCGTGGGCGTGAGGCGCAGCAGGCGCGCCAGCTGCTCGCGCTCGGGCGCTGACAGGTAGCGCTGCTGCCGGAAGCGCCGTTCCAACTCCAGCGTCTGAGCTTTGGAGAACAGCACCCGCCGCTTCTTCCTCTTCTCGGCGTCTGAACCCGGAGATGCGGGCAGGACAGGCGGCCGCTGCGACGAGTCGGGCGGGCCGGTCTCCGGGCTGCTCTCGTCCGAGGCTGGGGACGGCAAAGGAGACACGGCTGGTGAGACGCCGGCCCCTGCGGCTTTCAGGCCTAGGCCATGTTCTCTCCCTGCGTCCACATCCGGGCACCTACCTTTCCCAATTCAGTGACAGTCATACCTCGAGTAATCACCAGACCCAAGGTCGTACCCCCCTCAAAAAACCCCCATCTTGTGGTCCTCTTAAGATGTCCGAACTGGCAGTTGCGCCGGCCAAGCCATTCATTGCTAACTGGGTCTCCAACGCGGGCCACCTCCGGGCCGACTGAGGTTTGCAAAGCCCTCAAAGGGAGGGTGGAGGGGGTGGCGTGAGAAGTAAGCTAGCCAATGCTGCCCATTCCAGCTCGAGGCCTGGAGGTGATTGTGTTTTCGGGCAGGTAAGAGGAATCTTTTCAATACGTAAATATTGTAAAATTTCGCGCGCAGTAGTGCTGCACGCAGGGATCCGCTCCCAGGATGTGGCCACGGGGGGAGGGGGGCGGGGATAGGGGTTAGAGTCTCAGCTGAGATTGTGGCTTCCCAGCCCCACAAGGGGCCAGGGGCTGATTCTGCCCACCCAACCCCTCCAGCTGCCCCAGCAGGTCTCCGTTCACTCACAGGGGTAGTGGCCGCGCTCCGACTCCAGCCACACAGAGCAGGAGGTGACCCGGGGACCGCGCGGCGCTGGCTCCCGCCTAGGCAGATGCTGCGCGTCCTGCTCGGGTAAATCCAGGAGTCTGCGCACGGTGAAGCTGAGGCGTCCGGAGGTGGCCATGGCCGAGGACGGGGACGGAGGCGGGGACAGGGCCCACTGGGAACGGAGGGGCGGCTGGGGACGCCGCTCCTGCTCCTATGGGTGGGCGTGGGAGACGTTAGCCATACGCGGGTCGCTGGGATATTAGCGCATTTACAGCCGAATCCCTGTTTATATAAACAGCTCGCCCCACCGCGGGCCGCTGTGAAAGCCGAGATCCGAGTTTGCAGGGCGCTAAGTACCTGACTGAGCGCTTGACCAAAGCTGGGACGAGCCGGGAAGGTGCCATCTCCGCCCCCCCCGCCCCGCCCCGCGCCCCGCCCCGCCCCTTGGCGCCCCGTTACCTCCCAGACCCGGCAGGAAGCAGCCTTGGGCATTAGCGATTCTGTCTGATTAGCCCAAAGTGAGACAGATAATGGGGATTGTTACCAGTGAATAACATCTTGGGTGGCGAGCGGTGGCCGCCACCCGCCCGACCCAGCCCCAGTTTTACTTCTCCTTCGCTGACTTGGGGTCTGGCGGGGCAGGAGCACCGGGAGGGGTGGAGGCGTGCGAGTGGCTTTATGGGCACCCAGGAATTTATTCCCTGTTTGCTTTATTCCTCGAGCTTGTTTGCTAGAGTGTTGGTTTCCCCGCAAGGAGCCGGAAAGTGATTTACAAAAGCAGCGTGCTCTGTGTCCCTTTTAGGTGGGGGCCCTGTAAAGGAGTCATGGAGACAAGTTCCAGGAGGGCACAGAGAGCGAGCCCTGGGGGCTGCCTCAGCTAGACCGAGGGATACAAAAATCACTGGGAACTTCCCCCACAGCCTCCAGGGTGCTGGGTAGGAGGCGTGGGATCCAAAGGGAGTCCCAGCCCCAAATGAGTTTGTACAAGAGGGATGTGGTGGGGGAGGACCGAGGTGCTTATGGCCAGGTGCCTCCAGCCGGGTCCAGGGCCTCTTTGCGAGGCTTTGGCTTGGTGATCGAGCTCTGAGGAGTCGGCCCATTCTTGGACCCCTGTGCTTCGCTAGGTGGCCTAGGACTTTAAGACTAAGCACCGCTGGGGTGCCCTTGAGGTCAGTCCCCAATGCCTGGGCTGCAGTCTGCGCTCTAGAGCCCGCCTGTGGCCCACCCTTCCCTGCTCGCGAGCTGCAGACTCCAGCGCGGCTGCTGGGCCTGGTTCAGGAACCGGTGGCTCTTTAGAACCAGGACAGAGACCACCTGGCAAATAATCCGGAAGGGTAGGGATGCTCCGGATCTTCCAACCCCTGCAGCCCTACCCAGATTGGGGAGCTGGCTGGCATGGAGTGCTTTACAGGCCCGCAGCCTGCCTCTGGCCACGTCTCTCTTCCTGCAGCAGTAATTTGGGGGTTTGCTAAGCTTTAGCCAAGGGCGCTGCTCTTGGGTGGCCTGGCTCGGAAGTCCTGGGCTCTGCAGCGGCAGAATTCGAACCTGACTCGGCGGCCCCCCGCGCGCCCTCCCCAGCAGCCTCCCTCACCAAAGTGTGCCCGAGGTGCCGGGGGCTGCGCTGCGCGTTGGGTGGTCGGGCGGAGGCAACCCCAATACAGGCCAACTGTTAGGCCATGGACAAAAGGGAAATGGAGCTCGACGCCCCGGACCTGTTGGAAGCATTTGTTCCAGTCAAGATTTTGCATTTGTTCAGTTCGGAATAATACGTGATTGACGCTTACTCACAATACGCTTTAACGCGCCAGGATAAATCAGAGCTTGTCCGGTGTTGTCATGGTTTTCAATGGTGTTCAATGGGATTGGGAGCACGATCGACTCTGCTGGCCGTCTCTCCCTGGCCCTGGCAATAGATTTATTAGTTATGTCTTTTTAAATAAGATTAAATTGAAATGACTTGGCTGTTCTCCCTGCAGACGGGGCCAGAGGGCAAGCAGGGGGAGGGGGAGGCAGGAGACCAGTGGACATCCAGCCCCGGGCACCCACGCCTGCATCACGTTCCCGAGTCCACCGTTGGTGAAACATGACCGTTGGGCCTCTTGCGCTGTCTCTGGCTGCATCCCCACGCAGGGTGATGCTTGCCAGCCTTTTCCGCAGCAGGAAGCAGAAGGAGGGCGCTGAACAGCGTAAGCACAGAGAGGGATATCTTGGGACAGACTCCCCAAATCGGACCTGAACTTCAGGGCCAGTAAAGGGGCGGGAGCTCTGGCCTCCACGAAGTCGGTTCGAATTCAAGCTCTGTCCCTGGCTAGCAAGCAGCGTCACCTGGTGACTCTGAAGCAGGATAGATGGGGAAATGTCTGGAGACTCTGGCTGTAGGAGTCCGTGTGTTGGGGGGCTCTCTGACTCCCTCCCCGCACCCTCCTTCCCTCCGCTCTGACATATCCTGAGGATTCTGACGCCCGCATCCCCGTGTCTGCACGAGAGGATAGTACCTCTTCTCGTTCCCCTAAGGACCCTCCACACGAGGAGGGTGGGACGGCACAACAATTTTGGAAAGAGAACGAGTCAGGAGGAGCCAACGAAGAGTCTTTCCTTGGGTAAATGACCTCTCTTAGCCTTTTAATCTATTTAACATCCTAAGCCCACACTGACGTGTAGAAATAAGTAAATGGCGCTCTTCAGTTCTTAAGAGCTCTTCAGCAACAAATATTTGCTTTTACTCTTAGAGTTCGGCTCCCAAAGCAGAGGTATACCCACCCCCACGTCCACCCCCACCCCATCTAGCAGTTGTGCTCTGGGGGGGACTTGGCTCTGGGTTCAGCTACAAATGTGACTTCTAACTTCAAACTCCACCCCCCAATCCAGGCTGCCTTTTAAGAATTGCTGGATTAAACCCTGTAGTCCCTGGTTCCACAAAGTGCTGAAGCATTCTGTGAAGTCCGCCTGGGTTCCTCCTGGGAGTACCCCCTCCACTGGGAGTCCCCCCTCTCCTCTGGCCATTCACCAGCCTTCCAGTTTCGTTCTGCGCTGGCGCTCTATCTAAAGTGCCTCCACAAGCCACAGCCCAGAGTCTGCAGGAGGCTGTTTCCTATCAACTGTGCCCTGGAAGAAAAGACGGAAAAGAGGTGGAGAACCCGAATTCCTAGGGAAAGGGGCTGGCTTTACTGCCCTCTGTAACTCAAAGACGCGGGAGTAGAAAGTCCAGCGGGCATTGGGTCAGTAGAAAGAAATGGCTAAGCCATCCTTCTCCTCCATATGGCAGATGTATCTAAGAACTGTCTGCATATCACAAGGTATTCGTTGAATCACAGGTCAACATCTTACTAGACCTTCTCTAGAGTTTTACATATCATTCTAAACACTTGGAATTAGGTTACAGCTCAGTGTTGCTTCTGAATATTGTCATTTCACTAGGTAAGTGTTTGTTTCCCCACAATTGAATGTGGTGTGTGCAGTTCCAGGAAGAGGCTTTGGTCTTGAGGCATCTGGGATACAGTGAATACATTGAAGCCATTGAAGCCGTCTGTGCTAGCTAATCATCCTTTTAAAAGTATTACCCAGGGGTGATCATCACTGCTGCATGGTTAAGCATGGAAGACTAGAAAATTCTGAATTAAAACTAAAGCATCTTTTTTTTTTTAAAGAAAAATGATTGTGTCTATATCTTGCATTCTGTGTTTAAATCCTTCCATTTGGGTTAAGTGTTTCACAAAATCCTGCAAATCTATATAGTATTGAAGAGAGGCAACACTGCAAATTCCCCTTGATAGATGGAGGGCCCTCAGCTGCCAAGGCATTTTTCTTTGCATCATAGCAACTGCTGTCTGCTCTTTATCCATATGCTGGTGAAAACAGCAAGAAGAAAATAAAAATGGGCTTCCGACACTTCCAAGAAGTGGGTGATCTTGATTGGCCATAGGACGTAGAGAAAAGGCAGCATTTAAAATCAGACCTCTGTGCCTTTCCTTCTGAAAACTAGTTGCTGTGAATAAGTAAATGCTTCCCTTGTAATAGCTAATCATCAGTTGCTTGGGGGCAGGCCTGGCCTGGCTGGGATTCTTTCTGGGTTGTATGGATGATATATGCACATCAACAAGAGCCATTATGGTCGATCTGGGAAGTTAGTACACCTTTGACAAGGACTCTAGCTTCTGGTGTGCAATGCCAAGCAGCAAGATTTGAATTACCCCACCTTAAGTCACTTGAACTTTATATTGACTTAGTCCTTGTTCTTGCTCTCCAAGGGCAAAAGCCTGTCCTCTTGGATGAGTCTGTCCAGTTGTTAAGCAGATAGCACATTTGAAAAAAATGCACAGGAGCCAAATGGCCCAGGGAATGTTTTAATGAATTTTATTAAACACTCTGTTCTCTATTTTTTAAAGAGCCAGCAAATAACTCTTTGCTTTTAAAAACTAGTTTGTTTATCATTCATCTTTCTTGGGCCTTACAATTAATTGTATAAGAGTAACTGGTTTGATGTGGAATGTAAGTTGTCAGAATAAAAATAATACAAGCGGAGGATGTCAACTTTTGTTTGTCCAGAGCTGAGCTGCTTCATTTTGTCGACTGCATTTTTTAAAGGCACAGGTTTACTCTGCTGCTTGCCTGTTGTAGGTTAAGTTCTGATATGTAGATATAGATTTTTTGTTGCTGTTCTTGTAATAAAGGTCTAGGCCTTACGCCGTAGTTAAGTCATTTACAGATTCAGGAAGGGGAGGCTGACCTCAAGAACGCAGTGTATGATGCTAGTCCTGGTTCCTCTGCAAGCTACCTATGGCACACCGTAATACCACCCAACTCCAGCTCAAGCCAGTTAGCGACGGTGGTGGTTTTGGTTTTATTTTTCCTAAACTATCCATGGGGGTCAAAAAAAAATACTTTGTCTTTGTTCTGGAGCCAGTTTTATTAAAGATGTATATCTCTCTCTCTTTTTTTTTTTTGACAGCAACTTAAACACTAATCATTCTGGAGAAGTATTTATTAGTATTTGGTGAAGACCAGAGACTACAGTGTCCAGGAGGGCTGAAGAATCAAATGTACAGTGTTCTCATCGATAATGGTAATAGACATGATAAAATGTCACTTTATGTTTTATCCATTTGAGAATGTGTTCAATGTGCTCTCATGCTTCTTAGCCTGTCCTGAGTCAGGATAGGTTATCTAGAAAAAGCAAAGCTTAGAGAGAGGCTTAAAGGCAGACTGACCACGATATCCCTGGAATTGAGGAAATTAGTGAGCAAGATGAAAAGTACCG
Organism: Ochotona curzoniae; assembly: GCF_017591425.1. Taxonomy (NCBI): domain Eukaryota; kingdom Metazoa; phylum Chordata; class Mammalia; order Lagomorpha; family Ochotonidae; genus Ochotona; species Ochotona curzoniae. Next base: position 29,522,840 of record NW_024467122.1, on the reverse strand, counting down.
TAGGAAGAGAGAATCTGTTGTGGCAAAAGGTGTTGGAAATGAGTGTTTTTGAATGTCATAGCCGCTTAGAGCACCAGGTTCAATCTAGTTTGATCAACTCAGAGGGAAAAAAGCATGAACAGGAGTGTTCCAGTTAACCATGGCTTTTATATTATTTCCCAAAGTATTTTTTGTATATCTAACGATTAATGCAAATAGATCCATGTTAACTTTTAAAGCAAGTCATGTTTTTCCAGATCCTGTTTTCATTTATTCCTAAAATTTCATTTGAAAAAAAAAAAAAGCATAGTCACCTTGTTCAAAAGGAGAAAAGTGTTAGCCCAGAGTGCAAGATGATAACCTGCAGGAACTTCCCCCCCACCAAAAATCAGCCAAAGAGCTGTGTGTGCTCCCTGCAGCGCCTGGAAATCCCTTAGCCAGCAAAGGTAGCTGCCTTTGTCCTCTGCGCTCAATGGGTGTTTGCACTGAAGTCACATGCCGCACAAAGGAAACAAAACAAAATAAAAATGTCCTTCGTGTTCTGTTTTTCAATCATTTGTGTGAGGAGGTTCTCGGCCTTTATTGCTGTCGGTGAAAAGTTCCTCATTGGAGGGGGGACATTCCACTCACCCTGCTTCTGGTGCGCAGGGAGCTTGCCATGGAAACTACCTCTGGCGCCATCAGACAAATCTGTAAGTGACAAAGCTCCACTGGGCATTGGAGGTCTAGCTTTATCTCCACGACCGGGCACGCAGATGGGTGTTTAGAATTTCTTGAAAAATTTATTGTTCCGTTTGTCTTGCTCTGAATCCTCAAACCCATAAATTGGACTAAATTTGGGTTAGGAAAAAACTTAGAAGTGGCTTCCAGCTTAGGAAATTCAGACCCCGAGATGTGTATTCTAAGTATGGAGCACAAATGATGCGCGGTAAAACTAGACTTTTCATGAATGATTTTTTTTAAAATAATGACTTCAGTATGCCCAAGATAAGAAAATCCCCATTCAGTGTTTGTGTTGTTGTTGTTGTTGTTTTTGTTTTTGATTGGACATGACTTTTAATTAAGCAAAACAGACAAAAGGAATGTCTTCTACTGAACGTGTTTGCCAATTAGCTCTGTTCTGTCATTGGCCTGTCCTTCAAACAGAGCAAGAGATGCTTTGTAAATCTTCCCTGGTATCTTTTTAGGCTACTCCTAGGTTACTCTATCCTTTTTAGGTTATAACCCCAGGTTGTCCCTCCGTGGTTGTGAGCAGGTCAGATTCTAGCTGTCCCCTGTTTGTGGTCCAGACGAACCAGTCTCAAAGATCATCTGAGTCTGACATAGCCCTTCTTGTGTTTCCCTCGCTCATTTTCATCATCAGCTCCTCATGGTGAGTTACTTTTAATGAACTGGGCAGAGATTCCCAAACAGTTGTACAGTTTGGGTATATTTTGAACACATAAAACCCATTTCTTTTCTTGGGCACTGAAAGTGTGTGTGTGTGTGTGTGTGTGTGTGTGTGTGTGTGTGTGTGTGTGTACTTTGGAGTGTGAGAAGGAAATAAAGGACCACATTTTAGCTGTCCACTTTGGGCTTGGCAACTTGAGAACAAAAATCAAAATAGATCTTTTTCCCCTTAAAGCAAAAGGATTGGCTGTTAAACAAAAGAAGGGGGAAAAGTCAGATATGTATGTCTAAAGTTGTACATTTCATTTCTTAGGTGTTATTAAAATCATTTTACACTGATAAATTTAGTGGAAGTGATTACACAATTTCACTGCCATCCTTGATGAATTCAGCCTTTTTTTTTCCTGTAACAAGAATTAAATAGAAGCCACCCAGTTTCCATATATAATCATTTCTCTTATAAAACCATTAGGAGAAGTGGATGATTATCTCTTTGCCTAAATCACACTTTGCTTTTCTGATACTGAATTTTTCTTTTATTCAGGGTGAGATCTGAGGCTCAGGAATCGGCTGCCAGGGGCTGTAACAGCAGGGCTGGGGAGGTCCGCAGCTTAGGGAGGTGAGTGACCTGATGATGGCAGGGAGGGAGTGGGACAGAGTGAGAGAATGCCTCCCTCAGCTGGGCGGACAGCCCTCCCCAACCCAGCACCAGCCAGGGCTCTTCCCAGCTGAGGGGTGGTCTCAGCAGGTGAGTGACAGCAAGTCAGTTTTATCTGGTCTGCAGTGTCACAGCAGGACATGGAGAGGAGAAAGGGCTTGGTGGTTTTGTTTCAGATCCACTTAAGGGACTTGCAGGCCTGCACATTTGAGAAGTCCGAGTAGGGAATGGACACTAGTACCCGGGAGTGCTGTCGTGGTTTCGTTCCTCCCTGTCTTCCCTTAACTCCCTCCCCTCTCCTCTGACCCTCCCTTCCTTCTTTTTCCTGTTTTCTTTTTTTTTTCCAGCTTTCATCTGGTTTAAACTGTAGGTGTTTCCAAACAGCTTAATCTCTAACTGGGCAACACATAAGCCCTTTGCAAGTTGCCTTTTTTTTAAAAAAAAAAAAAAAAAGAAGTTAAACTCACTCTAGTAAAGAGTTTAAAAGGAAAATCAGCCAAAAACCAGTGAGAATGAAAAGTGCCTTAAATCGAGGCTGAAACAAAGGGAAAGTGGGGGCACATCCCCTAATGTCAGTAGGCAGCTAGCCCACGTGCACAAAGGGCAAGGGAGCGACCACCCAAGGTGATTGGCTTCCTTTTGGAGACCTGGCTGGGAGGGGAGGGGGTGACAGCCCCCCGGGGTGCTGAGGTAGGCAGCATTCCCTGGTGCCTGTTCCGGGCTACCCCTGTACCAACAGCCAAGTGTCTTCCTCCCAGTGGAACCAAAATGCCATGCGATCTGTACTCCGTTTGCTATAACCAGAACCACACTCCTAGTGGATCCAGGTTACTACAACCAGAGTGACCAAGGACTAATTAGTGTCAATTGAATTACACAATTAGACACCTTCTCCAGGGCCTACCACAGGGCCGCCCACCCACATAGCTGTATTATCAGTAGCTCGGGGGTCCCCCTCCTCTGTAACTGTATGGTAAGTAGCTCCTGAGCACCAAGCAGCAAGCTAGCATAGGAGCTGATCTAGCCAAGTGTCAGGACTGGCAATCGGGTTTCTCTTTTCAGCATGCCCCTGATTTGGGAATCAGAAAGAACCTGTCTTTGAATGTGACTTTCCCAATCATATCTGAATGACCTGGGTCACACTTTGCAGTTTCTTGGAGCCACTGTCTGCTCATGTGTGAAATAGAAATAATAATGTGCACAGGTGGGAGGATTTTATGGAAAGTCTAGCGCCTGTCCACAGTTGGTAGGAACTCAGCTAACCAGGGTGCTTGTAGAGTGACACACAAGGTAAGGAGGAGATTTACTCTCGCATACGCAGCTGGGGGCCGTCCTGTTGTAAGTAGATCACCCCTGGTCAGGGAACTTAAGTTCAACCCATGCTTTCACAGCACTGGAAGGAAACCCTCCAGGGAGGTTGGCTATCTTGTGCCTCATCTCACAGATCTTGGCTTGGAGCCCGGATTTTCCTAATCTGGGGTTCTTGCTACATCAGCACACCCTGCATTACTGCTCTCTGCAGTAGCTTGTTCTCAAAGTTTGGGAAAATCTGCCACTAGCAGAGATTTCTCTCTCTCTCTCTTTTCATTCTATTTTTTAAAAAATTTATTTTATTTTTATTGGAAAATCAGATATACAGAAAGGAGGAGAGACAGGGAGGAAGATCTTCCTTCCAATGATTCAATCCCCAAGTGAATGCGATGGCCGATGCTATGCCGATCTGAAGCCAGGAGCCAGGAACTTCTTCCAGGTCTCCCACGTGGGTACAGAATCCCAAAGCTATGGGCTGTCCTTAACTACTTTCCCAGGCCACAAGCAGGGAGCTGGATGGGAAGTGGAGCTGCCGGGATTAGAACCGGCGCCCATATGGAATCCCGGTGCATTCAAGGTGAGGACTTTAGCGGCTAGGCCACACTGCCGGGCCCAGGAATAACTAATCTTTGTGTCCTACCTAGTAAGGTATATGTGAGTCCAAACTGACCGTTTCCTGTCTGGTTCTAAGCTTTCCTTATTGGTTTCTGTCTATCTGATCTAATTTGGGTGGGTGGGGGGCTCCGGAGCAACCCTGATGGTCATTGCAAGAGAGGGTGGGGATCCAAAGTTGGAACCAGTAAGGACCAGAGAAAGCTCCCCTCCCAAGTCCCGAGGGAAGTTTACTGTTCTTCTGTTTCAGAGGACTGCTCGGGGCTCCCGGCTGTTGTTCTGATGACATTAGATCCTAGCAGAGATTCCTCTACATGCAGCATGTCTCAGGCTCTCCCGCTCCAGATGGTGGGTCTCAGGGCCCCTTACTCTGCAGACTTTGCCATAGGAGGGGGAATGCAGAGACTCTCACAGAGCTCACAAGGGCTCAGAGCCCCAAGGTTTTCATTTCTGGGTCCCTGAGTAGCTGCTCCAGGTTTCTATGCTTGCTTTCCTACAAAATCCAGATTCTTTCCTACACGTCTCTGAAGTAGCATTTGAATTCTCTCAACTGCACCCAAGCATCTTAGAGTAAAAGCTCCAGCTCTCTAGTACAGGTAAACTGCCTTCTCCCCTCCTCCCCCAACACTCTCCCTCCATCTCCAATAAGAACAGTCAAATGAACTGGGAACAAATGCATTTATTTGCCTGCAGAGGGCCATAGACAGGAGAATGCTTCAGAAATGCATTAAGATTCATTTTTTCAAAAAAATTCTTTACCTGGTGGGGAAAAGGCAGTATGTTCATGGGAAGTAGACACCAGTCACATCAGGCCCCTGGGTTTTCCTGGCAGGCACTGGGCTGTGCGAGAGTCCTATTGGTCTTGTCTGTGCCTGCCCAACAGGGCCTGGAGTGTCCCTCCATTCTACAGGTCCTTAAAACCGAAGCCATACCCCCAAGCCCTCCTTTTGCTTGGTAAGTGTCTTCAGCTGCCAGAGTCAAAAGCATCTGATTTTTCTCTTAGTCTGAACCCTGCAGATGCGGTCCTTCCATGTTCCTCAGTGGTAAGCTTCTCTAGGACAGGTAAGCATTCTGTATTTCTTCTCCATTCTCAAAAGAAGTTCGTGCTCATTTTCTTTTTCTCTGATTGGTACGAGGCTGTATTGCTAAGTATGAGACAAGTAGACTTTTTCGGTGTGAAAACATCTCCTCGGAAGAAACACCTTGCTCCTTCATAATCAGATGAGTGTGCAAGACAATTTTTTACAATTTTTTAAATCTTTTGCCTGAGGTCTTGTGGAATGCCACACGGGCAAAGCAGACCTGGACAAAGGTCACTCCCTCCTTGAAAGAAATAATACTCTTTTTGCTCTAGGACATGCTCAGAGGGATTTTGCTGTTTGGGCTCAAAAGTTCTGTTCCTTTGGTCTGCCTAAGACACAATAGATCATAACAGCTGATTCAAAATAGTCACCGTCTGGTGTATAAATATGTAAACATGGGTAAGTATGTATTTAGACAATTTAAAAGTGTGTCTCATTTACCCAATTATAAACAGCTGTCTGAGAGCAATTACGATTTATCATGTAAATGCTTATTTGCATAATTCAAAATATGAATATTATTTGCTTGATAAAGACTGTAAATAAATGGCAAGCCAAACTTTCTCATGCTTGGAGTCTTATGCTAAGTTTCCACTGTGCAAAGTAAAAGAACATTTTGTGGAAAACGGCACATATTTCATGTAGTTCTATCAGGTTCCAATACTTGTTAACTTAATCAGAAGATAGAGGTTTTAAAGTAGAGATGACTGACTGAAAAGCAAAACAAGGACACACTACTCTGCCACTTTTGATCCGGGAAATCATCTGTGTAGGAGTGATGAATTGTCCTAGAACTATCTTCACTGAGTGTGAGCCTGTGATGGTGAATTCTGTCAGGGTATTTAGCATATTGTATGGACTATAATTTGATAAACATATAATTTTCCCAAAATGCATCGTTATTCAAAGTGTGGGATTACTAAATGAGTAGGTTTTCTGAGTGCAATAAAGAATGTTTCTCCTTGGGCCAGCACAGTGGCCTAGTGGTTAAGTTCTTGCCTTGTATGTGCCTGCGATCCCATGTGGGTGCTGGTTCAAGTCCCAGCTGCTCCATTTCCTGTGCAGCTCCCTGCTTGTAGCCAGGGAAAGCAATAAAGGACGCACAAAGCCTTGGGACCCTGCACCTGCGTGGGAGACCTAGAAGAAGCTCCTGGTTCCGGGCTTCAGATCAGCTAGGTTCTGGCCTTTGTGGCCACTTGAGAAGTAAGCCAGCAGATGGATGTTCTTTCTCTCTGTCTCTCCTTTCTCTGTAAATCTGACCTTCCAATAAAAACAAATCTTAAAAAAGGTCTGTTTCTCTTAAAGTACAACTCCTATTTGTATAAAATCAAGTATAAAATGTGGATCTCCCTTTCAGGCAATGCCTGATGTTTTAGTTACAAGGGTTCTCCATAACCAATTATCACAAGCTTTAGAACAACAGGAATGAATTCTCTCCAGGTTCTGGAGACTGAAAGTCTGGGATGGAGATACTGGGAGGGCTGTGTGCCACCAGAGGTCCTGGCATAGCGAGCTCTTTGCTTTGCCTGGGTGTTTGGTGGTTGCTGGCAAGCCTTGGTGTTCATTAGCAGGCAGTCACAGCGTTTGTCTCTGTCTCAGTTGTCGCTTGGTTTCCTTCGTGTGTCTCTGTGTGGCTTCACCTTTTCTTGGAATACCAAACCTTGGCTTTAGGGCCTGCCCTAATCCGGTACAACTTTAACAAATGACATCTGCACAGACCCTGCTTCCAACAAGGCCACAGGCGCCGGAGGTCAGAACGTGAAGGTCTCCTAGGGGTATACATTCTACCCACTATACCCAGGGAGAACTACTATGCAAAGTTATGCCCCAGGGTCCTGGATTAATCTTTCCCTCAAGAGAACTTGCATTTTGGACAGTTTTGACATTAGATGCAGTGTTACATTATTTGAGAATTCATGTGTCATACACATCGTATTATTAGATTAGATAATAAATTCAAGAAGCATTGATTCCATTGGTTATGTGAAAATAACGTGATGAGAAAGCTCATGAACAGACAAGGCATTGGATCTAAACACCTCTTCTATTATTTTTGACAAACAAAATTCATGATCTTTCCCTCATCTTTTTTTTTTTTTTTTTGAGATTTATTTTCACTTGAAAGAGTTTACACAGAGAAGAAGAGAGAGCTTCCATCCACTGGTTCATTCTCTAAAAGGCCGCAATAGCCAGAGCTGAGCTGATCCAAGGGCAGGAGCTTCTTCCACATTCCTCACATGAGTGCAAAGTCCCAAGGGCTTGGGCCATCCTCTACTGCTTTCTTAGGCCATTTGCAGGTCCCTGGATCAGAAGCAGAGCAGCCAGGACACAAACCAGTACCTATAAGAGATGGCAGTGGAGGCTCAGCCTACTATGCCACACTGTCAGTTCCCATCTTTTTCTAATCTTAATGCTTTTCTTTGGGGCCTCATGGCCCTTATTGTGCCAGTCATGGGGGACAAATCTTCCCCAGGTGGATTTCATCACTGCAGCTCTCCACTAAATCAAGGGAGCCCATCACTGCCTCCTTCATGCAGGTGTTTCCATGTTCCTAGAGAAGAAACTGCTGGATGCCAACAAAATGGTTCAGACTTCATAACCCTGGAATACATGCGTTATGATAATCTCACTTAGTGGAAAAAAGTACTAAAACTCTGATAGGGTCTAAATTCAGATAGCCACCAAGTGGCAAAACCGGGATACACCTCCCCACCCTTATGTCCCCACCCCCCCACCCGACCCAGCCCTGTGCCTGTCTTTAAAACCCCCTTCTCTGAGAGAGACCACATCCTGCCAAACCTGACACTGATGCTTCCTTGACTGTTTCACACTCCCCAGCAGTCAGGGACACTCTCTGTGCTGTCGCAGCCCTATTGTTGGCCTGTGTTGCCGTGTCATGTGACTTCTGGTTTTTAGAGAGACACAAAGGGAAGTCTGCAAGGGAGGGCAGAATGGAGCATGTCCTCAAAGACCTTTCTGGGGAGCGGGGGAAAGGGTCCTGGAGAAGAATGCAAGCCAGGACAATCAGGGCTCTGCTAGGGTGCAGAGGGAATGGCACACATCTGGGCGTCGGAGCACAGGACTGCCAGCTGGGTTTGACTTTGGGAAGCCTGGTCAGATCTTGGGATAAGTTCACAAGAACTACAAGCAAATGGCAGGTGCCAGAACTTTGCCACACTGTGAGGCATCTGGAGACACCGACCGAGCAGGAAAGGACAACTGGGAAACCCATCCGATCTTTGCAGCAGTCACAGAGGCCTCTGAGGTTTCACTTGACCTCTAAGCTCGGCTGGGTAAGGTTTTATTTTTCTGCCTTTCTCTGCTTCCTACAGTTTTCTGAGCACAGTGAAGTGGCAGCCATGTCCACATCATGGCATGACATATCCAGTGAGCCCAAGCAGACAACAAGCTCCCTGGGGAGAGTTCCTTTTCTGACACTCATTGTGTCATCAACTGTGCCCTAGAGCCGTGCTTCTTATCGCCTGCCCTTGACATCCAGAGAGGACCATGACTGAACAAGAATAAATGGAAAGTTCAGGCACCAACAAACTGGGTGAATTTTCATGAAAAAAATATTGCATCTAAAAGAAGTATGGTTTGCTCCTGTCGAACTACTCAGGTAAAGCTCTCACGCTTAATTATGAGTGAAGCTCAGGTGCCACAAAATGACTGGGCCAGCACTATTCCTATTCCAATATTGAGAGAAATATATAGCCTTGGTATTTAGTGCTATTTAGTTGAGATTCCTTTAGAAGGTCCTATTCTCTCTCTCTCTGATTCTAGAAATTGGATGCCAAATCTGACCAGGAAATCAGACATCTGAGATTCCAGAATCCTACATTCTACAAACCAGCTGACTTCAATGCTTTGTTTTCCAACTGTATTCTTTTATATTCCAGGTTAAAAAAATGAATTCACATTTTATGGTGCCTATTAGTAAAAGAGGACCAATGTGGTCATGAAAGTGCAGTAGGCCAAGGAGTTTTCACTCTGGCATCACAGTGCCCAGCCCTTGGTCCAAACTGTCCTGTGAAGCAAGAATTAAGAAATCTAGCTTGAATCGCCATCCTGGCTCAGCATGGCTTGAAGGTTCTGACCTTCATCAGCCAATCACACAGAGCAGGTCCTGCCCGTGTCTTCACCTGTCAATCCTGGGTTGCAGAAAGGGCTAGCTTACAGGAGTCTGAACCCTCAGGCCAGCTTCAGCTACGTTGATCACATCTCCCAATGTTTTTTGATAACTGTTTCCTTTGTAGCCCTGTTAGCAAGTTATGGAAAGATTTTATCTTGCTATCTCATCTATAAATAAATCAATTTATGGTTAGTAAATATAGTGTTCCAATTTTAGGGGAATCATTTCCCATCTGAAGGCTATTATCTTATTATATACGCATATATTATTATTCTATGTTGTATAGCTAGATTATAGTGATATATAGTTATTTAGTATGATATATTACAAGTTATTGTCATATAGCTTATCCACTAAATCAATGATCATTTGTAGCATGCTTGCCATGTTATGGTTGCTGTGTTACGTTCGGGCAAGTGACATTTACATGATGGTGAACAGTTTCTAGAATGTAAAAACCCTAGTTCAGCTCCCAGATCTTTCACAGGAGTGAGACTCCTATACAGTGGGCACTTAAGACTATTCAGATGCCTTTTGGTGGGGTTTGGCTGGAGCCCCCAAAGTAGAGCGTGACTATGCCCCTGGGCTTGTAATGATATGTGTTTAAAGACTTTTTTTTTAAGATTTATGTTTTATTGGGAAGGTAGAGTACAGAGAGAAAGACTGATCTTCCATTCACTGGTTCACTCTCCAAATAGCTGAAACAGCTGGAGCTGGACTGATCTGAAGCCAGGAGCCTGGAACTTCTTCCAGGTCTCCTACATGGATGCAGATGCCCACGGGCCGGGCCGGGCCATCTTCTGCTGCTTTCCTAGGCCATCAGCATAAGGGCAGATCAGAAGTAAAACAGGTGGGATTCCAACTGGCACCCCCTATGGGATGCTAGCACTGCAACCCATGACTTAGCTTATTATGCATGGTGCCAGCCCCCAAATAGGACATTTTTAAGAGAGAAAAAAGGTGATGTATAAGGACTACCCTGGCATGGCTGGCACAAAGCAGGGTAATGGTTCTTCATACCCTTTCTGTTTATCTCTCAGCCCATTGCAGTGAAGCTGGGCATGGCTGAGAGGTGGGAAGAGGGCTTGGGAACAGACAGATGGGGTCAGCCCGGGAAAGAGCATGGAAGAGTATCTGCACTGACAGGTGCCAACCAGTGGTCAGAGAGGAGCCCACACAGACTCCATGGGGGCCAGTAATCGACCGTGGCTGCTACCCGCTGTGTGGAAGAGGGAAGCAATGCGCAGAGTGACCCTGCTCACTGAGTTGGTTCCTCTGGCCTCACGTTCCCTTCCAGAAAAGCATGTTCATCATCATTGACTCAAGCAGGAATTCATTCTCTAACTAATGTAATATTGCTAGAAAAATTCTTCGCACTGGGTGGGTGGTTGTTAACCATTCAGAGTCCCTGAGAGCAGGGAGGGTACCTGGCCCTGGTGGTTGACATGCAGCTACATGGAGGCAGTTGTATGATTCAAGCCTGTGTGCCCCAGGCCTGAGACTGGGTTTGCTTACCCTCAGGTAGGATTCATGTCTCTGAGTTGGAAGGAATTTGAAGAGATGATTAGTCCAGCCTCCTGCCTCTAGAGAGTTAACTCCAAAATTCCGGACATATCTTGAAGGGACTTACGGATGTTAGGGGAAGTATGTCCTTCTTAGAATGTTATAGATGCTCGGACCGGCACTGTGGTGCAGCAGGGAAAGCTGCTGCTTGTGACTCCATCAGCATCCCATACGGGCACTAGTGAGTCCCAGCTACTCCATTCTGTAACTCCGGCTTTCAAACAAATGAATAGTTTTTTTTTCTTTGTTTTCTTTTTATTTCATTTTTTTTTTTAAAGAATGTTATGGAAAGTCTTCACTATCTGCTTTTCAGCTCAGTGCTTCAACTGGGATGATGATGATGGTGATGATGGTACCAATTCTTCAAATGTCTGAAATGGTCGGGCAGAAGCTAGGAGTTGGGAACTTGATCCATTTCCCTCAAGCAGGTAACCACAATCCAACCACTGGAGCCTCGCTTGTTGCCTCCCAGTGTGCACATGAACAGGAAATAGGGAGTGGGATCAGAGCTCAAACCTGGGCACTCTGATAAGAGATGGTGACATCAGGACCGAATGCACACCCCTCCTACTCTTAACCTCTCTAAGAAACAGCTCACATTAGCAGCATTCGTAGACAAGGAATCTGAGAAAATGGAGAGGCCAGATGGCTCTGCCATGGTCCCCTGCCACCGAGGCCAACCAGCACAGTGTGCTGCTTGCTTCGAGACAGTCTCTCAGTGTAGACTTATCACCACAAGTCTCCCTGTGGCATACTCTGCACCTTTGAAGACACAGCCTCAGGACCATGCATCCTTCCAAGCTGTCCAGAGGCTCTGGCACTGTGACACAGCGAATTAAGTCTCTGTGACACCTGCAGATATCCCATAGGGACCACTGCACTGCCCATTCAGTTCCCTGCTAATGAGCCTAGGAGAGCAGTGGAAAATGGCCCAAGTGCTTGGACCCCTGAGCTCATGTGGGAGAGCTGGAAGGATCTCCAGATGCCTGGCTTCTGCCTTGCTCAGTCCCAGCCTTTGTAGCCTTTTGAGGAGTGAGCCAGTGGATGGAAGACCTCTCTCTCTCTGAATCTCTCTTCCTCCTCAGTAACTTGGCCTTTCACATAAACAATCATTAAGAAAAAAAAAATCTGCCATGCCCCTAGAGGTCAAGTTTACTGCCCAGGTTAGGTACCCACAGTACCCATGAGTCCATCCCTCACTACCAGGGTCAGACACTCAGGCTCATTGCTAGGCTAACTCCCCCTCTCGTCTGAGAACAACGTGAGACTTGAACTCCATTTTAATTCTGGTTTCTCAAAAATGACCCATAGTAGGTCACTTAGTAGCTTTTGAAATAAGTTAGTGAATGTCTGTAGTCAGGAATCAAAGAAAACCAACCCCTGCCTTACCTTGGCAGGGCCTGTGGGGGTCATGAGTAGCCTGCAAGGAAGGAGTATGACTGACAGGGCTGTGGCTTGTGTGTACCATTCTAGTGTGGAATGCACATTTAGCAACAGGTCGTAGACCATAGCCCATCCAAACTGAACTGATAACAAAATTGAAATGCTGTTTTTGGAAAAACGTCATGTTATGGAGCCTATTGGGTGGTGTGTCAGTTGGCATCAACTTCCTGAAGAGCGACTGTGCAGAATACTCCAAGGGTATTGGGGGTCAGTGTTTTGTAGCAGGCTAAGCCTCCATCTACAGCTCCATCCTGTATGGGCACCAGTTTGTGTTCCAGCTGCTCCACATCCCAATCCAGTCTTCTTATGGTCTGGGAAAGCAGTGTGGGAAAGAGGAAGGCCCAAAACCTTAAAACACTGCGCCATCAGTGGGAGACCCAAAAGAAGCTCCTGGCTCCCAGCTTCAGATCAGCGCAGCTCTGGACATTGAGGCCATTTAAAGAGTGACCAGCAGACAGAAGATCTTTCTCTTTGTCTCTCCTCTCTGTAAATCTGATTTTCCAATAAAAAGAAATGAATCATTTTTTTTAAAAAAGATAACTGCGACCTAATTGTGAAGAGTGTTTAACTTATTCATATTATTAATACAGTTCTGAAGCAGACCATTCCAACACATATTTATTCATTTTGGTCCCTATTTGGATAGGAAGCATACTTAAACAAATACCTAGAAATCTGTTTTTGTCCTGTACTGCTTAAGTGGTTGCTTATTGACAACAAAAATATTATCTACTTGGGAAGATACCCTCAAAAGTAGCCTTGGGCCTGGTGTAATAGCCTAGTGACTAAATGCTTACCTTGTACATGCCAGGATCCCATATGGGCACTGGTTCATATCCTGGTTCCTGCACTTCCCATCCAGCTCCCTGCCTGTGGTCTGGGAAAGCAGTGGAGGACGGCCCAAAGCCTTGGGTCCTTGCTACTCACATGGGAAACTCAGAGGAAACTCTTGGTTTCGGGCTTTAGATCAGCTCAGCTCCGGCTGTTGAGGCCACATGGGGAGTGAGGCAGCAGATGGAAGATCTTTCTCTGTGTCTCCTCCTCTCTGTAAGTCTACCTTCCTAAAAAAAAAAAAAATAATAATAATAAATCTAAACAAAGAAAGGTAGCCTTTTATATTATGGGAACAAAACGTTTGTAATGACCCTATTATGAGAGTCTATTAAACAAGGCCAGGCATTGAGGATAGTGGTCAAGAAGCCCGCTTGGGAGGCCTGCGTCACCTGTGTGCCTGGCCTCACTTCTAAGTCTACCTGCTGCTAAGAAGGCCCTGGGGGCCAGCAAGTAAAAGGCCAAGGCGGTGGGTCCCCACTGCTCGCCAAGGAGACACAGACTGAGTGCAGGTGTTTCGCTGCGGCCTGAGCCTGCGCCACAGTGCCGTGTCAACATCATCACATCATCTCAGAAACTCATTTCTCCTCTTTTGTGTCTGCACCTATGAAAGCTGATAAAATCAGATGGCCTCTAACTCCTCCTGCTGCCTCTGAACACGTTTGCCTAGAGCTTTTGCGCACTGATTCATGCGCTGCTTATCTCACACTGTAAAAATTCACATTTCTGAGTCATTTACACTGCAGCAGATGCTACACGGGAACTCGTGGACACATCCCCAACCCCAGAAAGGTGGTGAGTAATTGTTGGGGTTAGACCAAGTGCAACTGCGAGGATTGGGGAGCAGAAAGGAGGTAAAGATGAGACTGAAGGCCGGGAAAGGCTGGGAGGTGCTGGGAGAGGCCAGATGGCTGCGGTGGGTGCCGCCTGTGTTGACAGAGGCAGCGAAAGCCTCGGACCCACACTGTGACAGTCCCCGTCTGTGGCCAGGGGCTGCCTGACAACTGCGCGAAAGGCAGAGCGGGGCGCTGGGGCTGGGCCTGACCTTTCACCCCCAGGTTCCCAGCACACATTCCCTGGAAACCCTGTACTTACCACCCCGCAGAGCTGGACATGAATGGCTCAAAACAAAGTTCTAACCCGGCCCATGGCCAAAGGGTGGGGCTTGGACAGCAGGGAGACACAAGGGAAAGAAAGGCGTTTAAGCAAAGAGCAAGCAAGCAAGCAAGCTTTCGCCCCGAACCTGAAAGAGGGGTAAAGATCAGGGAGGAGTGCCCTGGGATTCCAAGCGAGCACTGGGCCCTAATCCTGGCTTTGCCGGGCTCTAGCTGGGTGGCCAGAAAGCCACTCAACGCTTGCAGCCTCACTTTCCTCTCGACAATGGAGCTTGCTGCTGCTGCTCCCCCCACCGCACAGAGCACAAGGGCCTTCGCAGATGCTGTGAGGGACGGCAGCACATAAGCCCAGAGTGGGCAAAAGCCACTTTGCCTTTCCACTCGGGCCAGGTGGGGGGGGGGGGGGGGGGGGAGGGCTTGAAGGGGAGGGAGGCAGAGATGAGAAGCAGAGAGAGGAAGCTTGGGTCTCCTGTCAGCCAAAGTCCATGTTCCCTAAGTCTACTCCCGCAAAGAGCAGATGCTAAATACTAGAAGCCTTCTACTTTTTAGATTTATTTTATTACGGAGGGAGAGAGAGAAAGGTAAAGAGAGGAGAGAATCTTTCATTCACTGGTTTACTCCCCAGTAGACCACAATGGCCAGCCAGGGGCGTGGGAGGCCAAAGCCAGGGGCTGGGCCCAGTAGGTCTCTGGCATAGACGGCAGCAGCCCAAGGACTTAGGCCATCACCTGCTGCCTTCCCAGGTGTGTTGGCAGGCAGCTTGACAGGAAGGGAAGGAACTGGGATTTAAACCAGTGCGTATGTGGGATGCGAACATAGAAGGAGGCAGCTGAACCCACTATGCCACAACACCTGCCCCAATACGGGACATCCTAACACCTCGATTGAACCTTCCAGTTCTCCAAATGCTCGTGAGTCAAAGAGCGCTGAGGTTCTAGAAGAAACAAGAAGTATTTGGAAATTCACTCTACTTTTTCCTGTGGCAAATAGGAACCCTGTTGATTCCACCTTTTTCATGTTATTGCAATACCAACAGTCACTGCTGCATTGCATTTTGCCTGTAAAGGCTTCTTCTAGCTTGGCGCTTTAAATGTGGTTGTCACGCAGCAATATTTTACTGAAATGTCCTCAAGAGCAGAGGCTGCAGCTTCTGCTCTTTTTATAATTTGAAGCAAACCAGAGAGGCAAGTTCCTGTTTGCCTTTAACCCCCGTGGCTTGTGCTGGCCGCTGGAGCGGCAGCAAGCCCCCTGCTCCCTGCATGATGCCAGAGCGTGCCAGGTGACAGTGTGAGGGCAGCCTTACAGGGCTCATCATGGCAGCTCAGTTCTATTTACAGCTTTAAAGCGTGCTCATCTGAAGGCTCTACGATCACAGTGAGTCTATGCCAAGTGTCTCCCGGGAAGGGCGACAGTGTCAAGGCCTGTGTCAGTCACCCAGCAGAGGCGATGAGGACCCACGTATTTCTGATCTTAAGGAGCCCCCTTAATCCAATCAACCGCCAAGAATCTTCCTTTCCCCCCCGAAGCCTGTGTGGATTAATTCTACAAGAGCACCTTTCCCCCAGAAGAAACTGATTGCAAACTTCCCATCAAATTGGGAAAATGCTCACCTGCACAGAGTAAACAGTTTGGGAAAGATGCCTGTGTTTTGCTTTAGTAATTTGGCTGAGGGGCGTAGAGCTTCTATACTTAAAATTCAACATGAGGCCGGCATTCTCATGCAGCACGTTGATGCTCCCTTCCCTCCTCCACCAATCCCATTTCCTGCTCATGTGACCGAGAGGACAGTGACTGATAGTTCGAGTGGCTGAGCATCTGCCGCCCGTACGAGAGACCCGGATGGAGTTCTCGGTTTCTGGTGTCAGCCTGGCTCCTACCTGAATGTTGCAGTCCTTGAGCAGTGAGCAAGCAAGCAGAAGATGTTTCTTTCTAGGTTTTATTGTCTCTCTCTCTCTCTCTCTCTGATGCTCTGCCTTTCACATATATAATTTTAAAAATGCAACAACTTTGGGCCCAGCACAGTGGCTTAGCAAACTAATCCTCTGCCTGCAGGGCTCTTGCATTCCGGATGGGGTCTCTCTGCTCGACTTCCAGCAGCTACCTGCTGGTGACCTAGGAGGACAGTGGAGTATGGCCCAAGTCCCTTGGCCCCTATACCCACATGGAAGACCTGGAAGAAGCTCCAGGCTCCCAGCTTCAGACCAACACAGCTAGATCTCTCTTTCTCTCTGTCGCTCCCTCTCTCTTAGTGTAACTCTGACTTTAAAATAAATCTTTTTTTTTTTAATGTAACACTTGAACATACTCACAGATGGCTGTACTTTGTGTTTTAAGGTAAGTGTGGAAGCTGCACAGTGACCTTGACAACACGAACTCTTTTGCAAAGACCTCAAGGTTTTGGTTAGGATCCTCTAGTTAGGATTCCCAAGGAAGGAAGCGGTAGAAACATGCGAGCTTCCAAAGCCTTTGTCCATCCTGGGGGGCAGCAGGTCTTGGCTCAAGTAGTTGGGTTCTGGCACTCAGTGGGAGATGTGGAGTGAGTTCTAGCTTCCTGCCTTGGCCTGGTCCAGCCTTGGTTGTTGCAGGCATTTGAAAAGTGACCCAGCAGAGCGAAGACCTCTCTGTTTCCCTCCTCTGTGTCTTTTCCTTAAAAAAAAAAAAAAGTAGAAGGAGAGAGAGAGAGATAGAGAGGTAAAAGGTTAGACAGAGAGAGGCTGTAAAGGTGCTGCACCTAAAACCTGACATTTCGTCATAAAAGTCTGTTTCAGAACCAAGGAGGAGTACAGCATCTGCGCTGTCTGGGATTGGAAGGCCGAATGGGACTATGCTGTCCATGACATAAACTTCTGGAAAAGGGAGGGAGAAACTAGTCCTGGCAATGATTGTACAGTTCACGTCCTTCCATTTACCTTCCATCCCTGGTCACCTGCCCTCAAGGGCCAGCAGGCTGGGTTACTGCGGACTGAGGGCATGAGGCGAGAGCTGGGACTGGGAGCCGGGGCTGGGGGCGCTTTTTAAAAATTAATTAATTGATTGATTTTATGGTCTTTACGTTTTCAGCAGTGGAAATCAAGGCTGGGCAATCAGTGAGAGGCAGGTGAGGGACGGGAGCCACCAGCTGGTCTGTCTGTAAAGATTCTAGCTTCTTGGCAGCTGAGGTTTGAAGCCTGATCTACTTAGAAGCCAAGCCTGCCAACCCAGTGTCCACCCCCGGGACTGTGACCCTAACCAGCCTCAAGTGTGCGGAATTCAGCATTTTTGGTAGCTGTTCATCTCACTAGATGTGCCGGAGCCAGAAACCAGATGCAGTTTGGCACAGGGTGGTGCTTTCTGCCCACTTTAATTCAGTTCCTGGGCTGGAATGTGGAGGAAGGTGGACTCCTCCGATGTACACTGACGCCGGCCCAGGCAAAAGCAGGAGCGGCAAACACCTAAAGGTTAAAACACCTAAAGGCAGGCAAGTTTAAAAATCAAGGAAGATGCTCTTCTCTGGATCCCACCCTCCCAAACAAGTGACACCGCCAAGAGCCAGAACCGTTAAATAACAGTCATTGTCAGATTGTAGTGAAAATAATTACAGCATCTGAGAAGAGAGCACCCAGACCCTGATCATTAGCTGAGCCAAGAGAAAATACTGTTAGTCCGCCTAGGGCCAAGAAGAACCATCTTAATCAGGTTTCTTCTGAATGGCTTATCCAGTTTGCCGTTAGGTCTGCAAAGCAAAACAAAGGTCCTAGGTTGCCACCTAGAGGCCAAAGCCTGGAAGTGTTGACTAGGGAAATTATTTTTGAGACATCCCTCTGTTGAATGACAATACATTTAAATTCCCCAACTTCATGGTTACCAATGCTAGTCAGTCCTTTTTTATTTTTCAGATGTGAACACGGGTTTAAACTAAGGCCTGCATGATCTCTGTATGATTTCAGAATGGGGGAAAAAACTTTTAGAAACCTGTATGTGTGAAAGAAGGTGGGAGGGGAAGGAGTGGGGGGAGAGTGGGTTGGGGTGAACGGTGTTAACTGCCACTGTCCTCTCTAAAGACCATGAGAAAAATCACTGAACTTCTCGGGTCCTCTTTGTCTTCTATCAAATAAGAGTTGAATCAACTCGATAAGGCTACATAAACCTTCCGAGCCCTGCGATACTGTTTCCAAAGCTATGTCTCCATCAGGGTCTACACATCAACAAAAGCAAAAAGCTGGCACAGTATCCAGAGAGGTTCCATGACCTGCCTACGTGCCTGGCACCCTCGCCATCGAAGAAAATATGTCTTTGCTGCCCTCTAGAGCTTCGCCTGAGATTTACATGAATTTCATTTTTAAAATCTTCAAACCAGAGACATCCTCGCCTGAGAGTTGGAGTCTGGCAGCTCCTGGGCGTCCCAGATATATATTTAAAATCTCCTGAAACATATTATTCACCCATTCCATTCTTGCTTCATACAATCCAATTTTACTTTCAGAGCTCTCACTCAACTTTTCCTTCTGGCTACTAGAAATGAAACGCACACCATTTGTGTGGTGGAAGCAGGGGCCACAATCGTTCAAGGATTCTCCACACTATGAACGTGTCTGCTCTCAGTGAGCTGTGTGGTGGTTCTGGCAAGGATTATCTGCTCATCTGCAGAGCCAATGCTCATAAAAAGAATAATAATTTTAGGGCCCGGTGCGGTAATCTAGTGGCTAAATTCCTTACCTTGCACACACTGGGATTCCATATGGGTGCCTGCTGTAATCCCTGCAGCCCCACTTCCCATCCAGCTCCCTGCTGTGGCCTGGGAAAACAGTCGCAGACAGCCCAACGCCTTGGGACCCTGCACCTTCGTGGGAGACCTGGAAGAAGCTCCTGGTTCCTGGCTTGGGATTGGCTCAGCTCCAGCCATTGGGGCTGCTTGGGGAGTGAATCAGTGGATGGAATCAGAGACAGTACTCTGTCTCTCCTCTTCTCCATATATCTGACTTTCCAATAAGAATTTAAAAATAAAAATCTTTTAAAAAATAATAACTAGCCTCTTTTCTTGTGTGGTGTGCTGGACAAGGAAGCAGCTGAATCTGCAGCGGATTCTTAAGTTTCAGTCTCTTAGAATGTTCTTGCAATTGTGAATAATCTCAGATCCATAGCCAATTGTTTCCTTTATGAAGTATTCTAATTGGCATACAGTAATTGTAGATGTTTCTGATGTGCAGTGTGACAGTTTGGGGCATGTATAATGTGTAATGATGAAATCAGGCTAATTCACATTCTTGGGGTTGGGATTCTAGGGAACTGAATTCTTCCAGATATTTTGAGTTGCATAAAAATTTTTTTGATGTGTGTAAACTGTGGTCACTCTCCTTGATATAAAACTAAACTAAAACTTACTCCTTTTCCTAACTTCTCTTGGGGCCTGTTAGCCAGCTGCTTTGCTTTCTTCCTAGTCTCTTAGTGTACACTGTCCTCGTCTCCACTTCTATGAAACCAACTTTTTAAAAGCTTCCTTATGTGATCTTTGTCTATCTTCTGCACCTATGTTATTTGTACTTAACACAATGTCCCCCCAACGCCATCTCTGTTTTTTGGGGTATGTGTGTGTTCTGGATGGTGTAGCCCGTCTTGCATCTTTCTGATCTGCTCGTTGATGGATCGCACACCATAATAATGGAGAAAAGTGGAAACACTTTGCTAACACTCAGAAGATCTCCGCTCCAGGCTGCAGCAGTCCAGTTCCGTGGGGGTTTTACCTGAGTGGGATAACGCAGAGTGAGATACACAATAACTTAGGGCGGACGGCCAAGTGCTGAAAGCAGCCAGCTAGGAACTCGAAGACTGAGCGAGACAGGTCCTCAGGGGCCCTGCCATGGCACTCTCGGAATTACTGCTGCAAGAGCCATTCCTTTGTGGCTGAGTCCTGAGTCTGAGCTGCCCTAGGGCTCAGGCACCTGTCTGGATAAAAAAAATCAGATAGAGCGAGGACTACACAAAGCTTCTTAGGCCCCCAGTGTAGCCAAAGATGAACGAACACCAGAGAGAGAGGAACAGATATGCAAACAGTCTTTATTGTTTGGAGTCCAAAAAGGATCTTCTAGCTCTCTGATGAGCAAGCTGAGGTGCGGGCAGGCTGGGACTTGGCTAGTCACCTTACAGGACCGTTTATGTTTGTTCCTGCTCTAAAGAGACTACCCAGAAATTTGGCTTTTTTCACTTACCCATAGGGCAGCAACCACATCAACCTCGCCACAGACCAGCTCCAATGTTTCAGAACAGGCCCAGCATCTTTGAATTCCTGCAGAAAAGACAAAGGGATGTAACCTCGTCTGTTCTTAACAAGCTGCTGTCTGCTGTGGGTTGTGTGTTCAACTTTTAAGTTCCAGCAGCACGCTCGGCCCAGCAATGTCTGGCACAGGCTGGCGGGGGGATGTCCTTCATTTACCTGCGTGGACCATGCCAACCTCAGCAGGATGTATAGGAGAAGGAGCCAGACTACAGATCCTTCAGAGTAGCTTCTGTCCACCCCAAGACAGAGATGCCTGGACCCTTCTGTGGACTCCAGAAGGATCTTTCCATTGTACATGACCTACACACTTGTTCCAAGTTCCAGGAAGGATACAGGTGCAGCAGCACTGGAAAAGGAGGCAGGCATTGAGATAACATAGATAACACGTGACTCGCAGGTGTTTCCAGGCCCTTTTACTTTTAGATGCTCAGGAGCGTGGCCCTTTGTAAACTCCCTCAAGTTCTCATGACTTCTCTGGTCAATGGGATGTAAGCGGGAGCAAGGAAATGTTTTAGAGTGCTGGAAGATTCTCCACACTCCTCCCCAGCGTGGAGGCGCATGTTGGCGTTCCTGGGCACAAAATCAAAGCCACTTGGGAGCATCAATCCACCCTAGCAGGACTGCTGACAGGAGACTGGATGGGGCCAGCAAAGAGTTCAACGTGAGGGAGAATGAAGCTTTCGCTTTAACCATTGTCCAAGTCACTGACTTTCTGGAGTAGTCTGTTACCAGCGCATGCCTCGCCTTTTCTGACTGGCACATGCTTTCATTGTACTTGAACTCTTCTAGCATGAACACAGTTCTCCTTGACAAGGAAGCAGAAATCATCACAAGTTCATAGTTCTTTCTGATCTCCACACACATTACTCATGCCTTGATCTCATGTCTTGCTCTTAAAGTAATTTCCTAATGCTAAAACTTAAACTATCCTCTGCCTGTTTTTAGTGCTTAAAAAAAAAAAAGATTTTATTTGTTCTTATTTGAAAGGAAGAGTTACAAAGAAAATAGGAGAGACAGAGAGATCTTGCATCCACTAACTCATTCCCCAAATGGCTGCAATGGTCGGAGCTAAGCTAATCTGAAGCCAGAGACCAGGCGCTTCCTCCAGGTCTCCCACATGGACGCAGAGGCCCAAGGACTTAAGTCAGCATCTGCAGTTTTCCCAGACCATAAGCAGAGAACTTGGTTGGAAGTAGAGTAACCAGGACTCGAACCGGTGCTGCACGGGAGGCTTAGCACACTATGCTATTGTGCAGGCCCTTCTTTAGTATTCTTGCCAATCTTGTCCCACTGAAGATAGCAGCTTTTTCAACCTTGCCATTGCAAACCTACACTGTCCTTTTATTATGTCTCTACACCCCTGCCACTTTACATCACTTGTACATATTTATTTATTTGCATTTTGAGAATATTTAATTTCTTTGGGGGAGGCGCTCTTTTCAGAAAGAGACGTGAAGAAAGGGGAAGGGCAGAGAGAACCATCCAAATACAGTAGCTAGGATGGACCAGGGCTGAATCAAGAGCCAGGAATTCAGTCCGGGTCTCCAGAACGGTAGCCAGAATCCAAACACTGAACCCTAGTAGCCCTCTCCCAGGGTCTGCCTTAGCAAGAAGACGGGGTCGGGAGCTGCAGTCAGAGACGGGGTCCAGTCACTCTGACACTGGATGTGGGTTTCTGAACGGCCTGGTGAGACATTTTTGAGAGTTTCCATCTATTTTAGGTGGTCTTTTCTTCTAAAGTTCCATATGATAGAACTAAGCCACTCGCCTCATGCATTAAAATCAATTCCCATCAAGTGTAGGTCCGTGTTTCTGAAACTGCACTGAGATGACTTGAACACTACAACAAACCTATGAGCTCAGGACAGGATATTTAAACTTCTTACTAAATGTGAGGGTACTCAGCTATCTGACATGGTAAGAATTCTGTTTAAGATTGTCTGAAATTTTAACAATCAAGCACACCGAAACCCTTTCGTTTACATCATATTTTTGCAAAGTTTGGTCTTTAATGATTGCTCAAATAAAAAAAACCAAGTGTCATGTGAAATTCAGCATATTATGGGCTTGGCGTGGTAGCCTAGCAGCTAAAGTCCAAAGCCTTGCTTGCATTGGAATCCCATATGGGTGCCGGTTCATGTCCCAGCAGCTCCACTTCCCATCCAGCTTCCTGCTTGTGGCCTGGGAAAGCAGTCCAGGATGGCGCAACACCTTGGGTCCCTGCACCCGTGTGGCAGACCCAAAAGAAGTTCCTGGCTTCTAGCTTCTCATTGGCTCAGCTCTGGCTATTGCAACCACTTGGGGAGTGAATCATTGGACGGAAGATCTGCCTCTCTATCTCTCCTCCTCTCCGTATATCTGCCTTTTCCACTAACAAAACAAAACAAAACAAAACAAACACACACAAAAAAATCCTGACACTTGGGCAGACAAAGTAGCTAAATGCAGAATAATGATGCTGAATGTGTATGCCATATCAAACATAGATGAACTAACAGAGACCAAAAACCTAAATAAAATGAACTAAAACTAAAACCATAAACTTCTTAAAAATGTATAAATAACACCATAAGTTTAGGTATAGCAATGGCTATGACCCCAGAGGTACAGGCAAAAAGCAAAGATAGCTTAGATTTTACCAAAATTTTGTGTGAGGTTGGGAGGTAAACCCAGACAAAGAACTCTCAGTCCTGCTGGTCCTTTTGATTTGACCAGGGGCAAAGACAGAGCAACAGATCCCAGATGGGTAGTGCAGGAACAGGGTGGATTTCACAGCCCAGTCAGTTCCCTAGAGCCGAATTGGGCGCCATTTTGTGTAAGGAGGAAAGGGCAAGGGAAAGGACTGAGCATGCACTGAGCTGGGAGTGAACTCATACCTGACTCAGTGAACAGCAGCAACTTGGCATTCTACAGGTTCCACCCAAGGCAGGCCTGGGTAGTCCTCAGACCTGATGGCCAGCAGATCAAGAACTCTAGTAGTGGTATATCGGGCACCATTTTGTACACTGTGGCAACAGCTTTAGGACTGCAGGGATAACTGAACTGCGCATGCGCTGATCTCGCGAGAACTCGCTGAGTTCAGCGAATTGCACTGGTCCCACAGGAAAATAATACCGACTGTGGCATTATATGGGTCAAAATAGGTCCGTGTGGCACCCAGACCTAACATCCAACAGGTTCTGACAAGATCAGCACCAACAACAACCTAATTATGTACGACACAAGGTGTCTCTCTAATCCTGGGATCTGCTCCAACCGGAAGTGGGAGAAAGGATGCAGAGACAATGGTGAAGCCTCAGCACGGTACCACAGGAGGAGGAGAGTGATGAACCAAGAGCTGGGCTGTGGAGACCACGGTGGATATCTGACATAAGAACCCAGACCTGGAACTCGCTGGAGGTTGTGGCACAAGTGGCTGCAAGCAAAAAGTTGTCTACCAACTGCAATAAGTAAAATCGCATTGTAGACCTGTGGGTGACACAGCTTAGAAACCTACCGCAAGGAGAAAACTCTGCTAACCAGAAGTGCAATGATCAAGAGCAAAAGAAGAGACAAAGACACAATGAATATTACCGAAAAGTCCCCTGCAAAGGAGCAAAGCCCTATGCCAATCTCAGAGTTAACTGAGGAAGACATCGAGAAAATGGGGCATATAGAAGTCATAAAACTCATTTTAAAGCTTCTGATCAAAAGTGAGAAACACATACAAGAGTTCAAAGAATTTAAGGAAGCAGTAAAGCAAATCAAGGCTGATATATCAGAAATTGAACACAGTAGAGCAAATTAAAAGTACAATGGAGAGTCTCCAAAATAGAATGAAGCAAGCAGAAGAAAGAATCTCAGAATTGGAAGATATTTCCTGTCATCAGGGGGAAACAAACAAAAAGCTGGAAGTGGAGCTGGATCAGGCCAAAAAAAAGTATTCAAGAATTGAAAGACACCAATAAGAGGCCAAATATAAGAGTTATGGAAGTTCCAGAAGGTGCAGAAAGAGAAGTTGAGTTTGCAAATGTATTTAATGAAATAATAAAGGAAAATTCCCCTAATCTAGACTAATATCCAAGATCTACAAAGAGCTTCAGAAACCCAGGGACAGCAAAAACAACAACCCTGTAACAAAATGGGCAAAAGAAATGAACAGACATTTCTCAGAACAGGTTCAAATGGCTAACAGACATATGAAAAGATGCTCAGGCTCCCTAGCCATCAGAGAGATACAAATTAAAACCACCTTGTGGTACCACCTATCTCCAGTGAGGCTGGCCTACATTCAGAACTCGAATAACAACACCTGCTGGTGTGGATGTGGGGAGAAAGGTACCCTCCTTCACTGCTGGTGGGAGTGTAGGCTAGTACAACCACTGTGGAAATCAGTATGAAGAGTGCTTGGAAAATTGCAAATAAACCTGCCACATGACCCAGCTATCCCGCTCCTAGGAATATACCCAAAAGGAGTGAAATCTGCATGTGAGAAAGGGATCTGTAATCCTATATTTACAGCACCACAATCTACAATAGCAAAGACATGGAAATAAACCAGATGTGCGTCCAAGGAAGAGTGGTTAAAGAAACTGTGGTGCATCTACTCCATGGGATATTATGCAGCTATTAAGAAGAATGAAATTATTCTATTTACAACCAGGTGGTCCCAACTAGAAACCATTATGCTGAGTGAAATGAGTCAATCGCAAAAGAACAAATACCATATATTCTCTCTCATATAAGGAAGCCAACATGGAAAGTGTAACTCCAACAGTTCAATCTATCCTGGTTTTTATTTTATTTTATTTTATTTTTTTGATTGTTCTTTTGGCTGTATCCCATGTGTTTTGATGTTTTTATTTTAGTTTGGTTGCTTCCAAATAATCTCTATTCTCTAGTAGAATTCATCACGTGCTCATGAAGTATATGATGGCACCATTTTTCCCAAGAGACTTCTGTGTTTCCTTTTTGTCATGCATGTGTTGGCTATTCAGTGGTGTGTTATTTTTTTCAGGGTGATATAATTTGTTGTTGATGTTATTGTTGTTGATGTCGCTGTTATAAATTGATCTGAAACAGTAATATTATTTCAACCCCAAACAGCCTGTATCTCATGCAATAAGATATTGTGAAGTAATCAATGAATCAATAATCTATATGAGTCAGACTGCTTCTGATCTACATCAAAGAATTGTAAAACCTAATATACTTGTAAGGCCCTATGCTACTTGGAAATGAGGAGGGAGAGCAGAGAAATCTTACATCACCCAAGAAGGTGTGAGGAAGACAGGAAGTATAACCTATCAGGATCATAACTGGTAACTCATAGACAACAGACTCAAATCAGCATTAGACAATAGCAAAACTATGAAGGCATATGGGGGAATCAGGAGCAATCCCAACAACCTCTTAACAGGAGGTCATATGCACAGAGCAAGGGGGGACCCCAGAGTGGAGCAGGCAGACAGGAAGAGGCTTGTATCCCAACCCTGAAGACTCTTAGGTCCTCACCAAGGACTATCAGTACGAGCTCCGAGGACTACATCCCAACTGCCAAGGAGACCATGGGGAATTGGAGTGCCTTCGGAGGCCGAGAACTCTCAGGTCACCCACTTCCATTTGGATCTCCCACATGGGATGGAAGAAGCCCATACCCTGTCTTGCAGGATCCAAGGTCATCAGAATGACAACCAGGAGCACTGAGCGGTCCGCAGAAACAAAACAGTAAACTTCCTTCGGGACTAGAGAGAGGAGCTTTCTCTGGTTCTTGCCTGATGCCGACTTTGGGTCTTCACCCTCTCTCGTAATGACCATCAGGATTGCTCCAGAAACCCCTCAAAAACAAACTAACAAATAAACAAACAAACAAACAAAAAACCCTAGAATAGATGGAGAACAGCAAGGAAAGCTTAGAAACAGGAAATGGGCAGTGGGGATGGATGCACTTATAACTCACTGGGTGGGACACATAGATTAGTTACTCCTCACTAGGGTATTGAAGATTTCTCTGCACACCTCTCCTAAAACTGTTCACCTAAACTGTTGTCATATGTCTTGTTAGAGTTATGGACTACCCGAAAAACAGCCAGGTTCTGCAAAATCATGCTTCAACGCTATAAACTGCTAAATACTAAAATTAAAATAGACATGAGACAGCTGAATAGTAATCTATAGCCATTTTAAGGTGTATAGAACCCAGCTGTATATAAACTAATAATTGTAATGTCAATGTAGAAGTCATAGGATGTGGTTCAGAACTTGCACTCTTTCTCTCTCTCTCTCTCTCTCTCTCTCTCTCTCTTTGAACATGCTGGTTACACAATACCATGTCAACTAATTCCATTACATTATAAATTGTTACTGATGCAATGTTGGGGCTTTTAATTGATTGGGATGATACTCTGTTGGCTCTACCTTCAGACCAGAGACGGTCTCCCCATGAACCTGTTAAACTTATCTGGACAATAAGATGCTGGGCTCTATGCTTTGTAGATGCTTGCAAGGAAAGAATCTCAACTGAATTTGAACTGTGGTAATGCAACAAGATGGAAGAATCCACCATGGGGGGAAGCGGGTTTTGGGGAGGGGAGAGGGGAATCCCAGTGCCTGTAAAACTGTGTCACATAGTGCGGTGTAATCAATAAAAAAAAAAAAGAAAGAAAGAAAGAAAATTTCCCTAATCTAGAGAAAGAATTGGGAAACAAGATCCAGGAGGGGCACAGAACTCCCAACAGGCTTGATGAAAAGTGATCTTCACCAACACACATGATTATCAAGCCCTCTTTAATTGAACATAAGGAAAAGATCCTTACATATGCACGTGAAAAAAATCAATTGACATATAAAGGAATGCCAATTAAACTCACAGGAGATCTCTCACAGGAAACGCTACAGGCAAGAAGAGAATGGAGTGACATATTCCAGTTTCTAAAAGAAAAAAATTGTCGGCCTAGGATAACATATCCAGCAAAGCTTTCTTTTGTCTTTGAAAATGAAATGAAATAAAATTCTTCCACAGTAAAGAAAAGCCAAAAGAATTTGCCTCTTTCAAACCTGCCCTATAAATGATACTTCAAGATGTTTTCTTGACAGAGAAGAGGAATAGCACCAAGCAAAACCAAAGGCAAACAGGAAGAACATCCCAGTAAAATGACAACAGAAGACTAAACCAATGAACAGCCCATTCCTAAAATGACAGGTCCAAAGTACCACCCATACAAGTTAAACTCTGAATATAAATGGCTTAAACTCAATCAAACGTCATAGATTAATAGACTGGATTAAAAACCAAAACAACATCTATTTATTGTCTAGGAGAGACACACTTCACCAACAAAAATCAGCAGAAACTATATTGCATGGATTTTGTTGTTTTCTGTTAGTTTCATCTCTTCAAAACACTTTCTTCTGATTAAACTATTCAGTGAGTCGTAGATCATACAGCAGCATCATTTTCTTCAAGAAGGTTTGATTTTCATCTCTTCAGCTACACATTAGGCATTTTGTAGTTAATTTCTTTTTTCTCCCTGATGTTGATTTTGTTTTGTGGCTTTTCATTTAAGGGGATGTATAGTAGCTGTGTAATGGAGACTGTCATATCTAGTAACGTCATTTAACTTAACTTCATGGCATTGTAAATTTCTATTTTTCTTTTTATTGTTGATTTTGTACCATGACTTTTCATTTAAGGGGATGTACAATAGCTGTGAAATGGAGACTAACATCCAGATGTGAGGATACAATGTAGTATGCATTTCTACTTCCAGACAAAGATGGACTTGCAATGAAACTGTGTACTATATCTTGACAATAGGGTGCTGGACTCTCTGCCATTGTCCATGCCTGCAATGATGGACATATGACTGTGTATGAAGAACTATATTTTAGTAATGATATAGAGGAACTGGGGGGAGGGAGGGAATTGGGGAGGGGATAAGGGAAATGCCAGGAGCTTATGGAACTGTATCATAAAATGATAATAATAATAAAATGTTTTTAAAAAATCGCAAAATCCTTTGCAGGGAACATGATCTCCTTACGTGTGAAGGTAAGCAGGCAGAGCTGATAAGAAGTGTTGCGTGCAGGAAGCTGTCGTCAGGTCTCACCTCTCCCGCTGCAGGTTTTCCACAGTTCTTCGTACTGTGACAAGGAAGGCCGCCACTCCACATTTCTCTTCTTGAGTTGAACTCCTGTTCTGCGAATATTCATCCAGGGGCAATGGAAGCAGCAGTCTCCCAGCATGATCCTAAAAGAAAGGCTAAAAATAAAACCGCTGCTTGATTACGTCCTGTGAGTCATGCCCACCGTGTTTTGCTTCCCTTCCATTCCCAAAGCCCCGCAGGGCCTGGGGCAGGTGCTCATCCTGCTGCTCTAAGAAATGATCACAATCAAATCCCAAACCTTGGCAGGACCCAAGGGCACCCTTAGCACAGGTGCCTGGAATGAAAACCAGCCCCCAGTCAGCCAGCAGCAGCTGCCACACAGACCTCTCAGGCAGATTTCAAATCCGGGTCAGGACCATCCCACTCACGTGGAATTCTGAGTGTCAGCACTGTTTGTTTTTCCTTCACCCTCCCCCGTGTCTCACTAGTTCTCGCAGGGTCTGGAGCAAACAGGGTGCCTGGCTAGAAAGAAGCTCTTGTCTTTGTCACCCTTCTTCCCCTGCCCAGTCTACCTTCAGGAGCCCATTTTTCTCTGCTCCTGCTTGGAATCGGGGGCAGCACAATTGTTTCTGCAGTCATTTTAAATGATTAAAAAGCCTGACATAATCATACGTAATAACATAAACTCATCCAGTGCAGTGTCCTTCCCCTTGTGAGGTCTATACCATCCTGGAAAGACTGCACTGAGCGAAAGAGAATGATGGTTGATTCCTGAGGTTTGCTCACCCTCCTTCCTCCCGGTGTCTGTAGCCACTATTGACTGAGTTGAAGAAAAATGAAGGGTAGAGGAGCAGGGATCAGGAAAAGAACCACTTGCCTGCTGTGGTGGGTGTCCTGGGGAACCACCTGCAGTGTTTTCGGGTGGGGCATTCTTCAGAGTGCACTGCAAGGGAGAGAAAGCAGCAGGTCTGGCCCACAGAAATTGGGCAGCTGCAGTGCAATTCACGAGCTGGCCTGTCTTCTCAGGGACTGTTTGTACAGGAAATGGGGGGCAGGTTGTCCCCAGGGCAAGGTGGCAACCCCTTCTACCAGTAGCACTTATGCTGCTGCTTCTTCTTGCTCCTTCTCCTCCTCCTTCTTCTTCAAGATTTTATGAATGATTTTGGAAAGGCAGATCAGATTTATGGAGAGAGGGAGAGACACAGAGAAAGATCTTCCATCCACTGGTTCACTCCCCAAATGGCTGTAAAGACCGGAGCTGAGCCTATCGGAAGCCAGGAGCCAGGAGCTTCTTCTTGGTCTTCCACACAGATGCAGGGTCTCAAGGCTTTGGGCTGTCCTCTACTGCTTTCCCAGACCGCAAGCAGGAAAAGTGCCTGCAACCAGGATAAGAATAGGCACCCATATGGGATGCTGGCACATGCAAGGTTAGGATTTAGTCATTGAGCTAATGTGTTGGGCCTCTAGCAGCACTTCCTGAGGAAGCATTCCCCTGTGAGCTGGGAAATGACAGCACTGGTTCTGAAAAGGGGGAACTAGGCATTGCAGACAGCAGCCACTACAATGAGGTATATAGCTAGAATGGGACCTTGGTCCCCTGCAGGTACCACACATTCCCAATACAGATCCCTTCAGCTGCTTGGTGTTTCTGGAATTGTTGGGGACCAATCAACACTGGAGATCTTGACTTGGGTTATTCCTCCTCCAGCTCAACTTGCCTGGCACCTTTCCTTTCGGCTCTGAGTTCCCAGCGTCTGCTTCTCTGCAGGCATCTGCTTGACCCTCAGTTCTCAAGCTGAGATCCTCTCTAGATGGCCCATGCCAGCTCCTTGCAGAGATTTTTTGGGCAGACATTAACAATGATGAAAAAAAGGAAGGAAGAGGGCCTAGCATGATAGCGCAGTGGTTAAGGTCCTCGCCTTAAACACGCCAGTATCCCATATGGGCACCGGTTCAAATTCCAGCAGCTCCACTTCCCATCCAGCTTCCTGCCTGTGGCCTGGGAAAGCAGTCGAGGATGGCCCAAAGCCTTGTGAGCCTGCACCTGCGTGAGAGACCCGGAAGAAGTTCCTGGCTCCTGGCTTCAGATTGGCTCAGCTCCAGCTGTTGTGGCCATTTGGGGAGTGAATCATCGGTCAGAAGATCTTCCTCTCTGTCTCTCCTCTTCTGTGCACATCTGCCTTTCCGATAAAAGAATAAATAAATCTTTAAAAAAATAAATAAAAACAGAAGGAAGGAACGAAGGAAGGAAGAAAAGAAAAAAGAAAGAAAGAAAGAGAGAGAAAGAAAGAAAGAAAGAGAAAAAAGAAAGGAAGAAAAAAGAAAGGAAGGAAGGAAGGAAGGAAAAAAAAATGGACCCTGCTATCTAAATGTTGCCAGACGGCAAGATGAACTACTCTAAACCAAATTCATCATCCTTGGCAGATGTGCACTGCATTTCATGTGGCGTATATCCAACACATTCCTACCAATGTCAAATAATTTCACTATCCGAGAATATGATTTGCAACTAATTCATCTTGAAGTGTTTGACCAGAATCTACACTGCTTAAAATTAGAAATTCTATGGGTATTTTTTGAGATTTCTTTCGATGCCTAGGGTAGGTGATTGCTAACATCTGCTCTGAAAGTTTTCCAGGCTAAAATCATTATGTCTTTATGCTATCGCTTAGAACTGTGGATGCTGACAATCCTCTAACCTCAGTGTGCTAGAGGCCCCAGGACTATTTCTGGGGAGTTTCTTCTAGAGGGAGAGAGAAAAAATGAGAGAACAAGAGAGACAGAGAGAGATGGGTCTTCCATCCACTGGTTCATTCTCCCAAATTCCTGAAATAACTGTTACTGGGCCAACCCCCATTCGGGAGCCCTGAACTTGGGTTTTCTACATGGGTGGCAGGGGTCCAGCCTCTTGAGCTAGCACCTCCTGCCTCGCAAGACACACATTAACAGGGAGCTACAATTGGGCGTGCATCAGGAATGAAAACCCTGGTGTTTTAAGCGGCATGTTAACTACTGTGCCAAATTCTTGCCCTTGGAGTTGATTTTTTTTTTTTAGCACACTGTCCAGAGTTTTTCCATCACTCTATCTCCACGCAGAGGTGAGTTTTGATTGGGTTCCCTAATTTTCAGAAGACCTTAATCCTACTCTTAGCCCAGCGGTTGTCTTTTCCCTTAATTAGCAGTTGAAAATATTCACTGCTCAGAGTCTTGCCAGAAATTACAATTTTGGACTCTGTTCTCAAACACTGATCAAAAGCCAATTTCAAGAAGTATTTACAGAGGCTGGTTTGAAAGGAGAAGCAGACATTCCTTAAGATATTTTAAAATTTACCTTAGGATTATAGCAGACCGTGTGAGCCTCCTGTTTTCTGTGGCTATGTGGATCCGTGCTTTGGCCTACGCTGGAGGGCTTTATGGAAGATGCACTGTTGAATTTAGCGGAGGCTGTGGTTGAGAAACCATCAGCTACATGACTGTTCTTCCTCTGTGTGAAGTCTCGGGGGAGTTGGGAAAAGATGAGCTTCCCCCCACGACCCAGTTTGCTTGTATTCTGGGGTACCGAGTTTTCTCCTCTTTACCTCTTAACATGGAACTGTTACACCAGTTCAGAGCCAAATTTATGACCCCTTTCAAGTAACTACCAAGAACTTGAATAAATATGTATGTCTTGGTGCTAATATTACTGTTTTTTTTTTACCCCTATCTTTAGCATGGGCTGTCTCATTTTTTAATGTCTTAATTTGTGCATATTTGTGTAACTTGTTCTAAATCCTTTATTAAACAAGGCTTGGTTATATATGTATACATATATGTATAAAGTGAAATAGCTGTCTTAACTTGAGTTTCATTCCTTCTTTGCCTTAACTACATATTTCATTTGATTTCTTTATCGAGGCTAAGAAATGAATAATAATAATAATGACAACAAAATGATATCAGCTGAGGCTGGCCTTTAGCACAATGGAGTTAAGCTATGGTCTGCAATGCCAACAACCCACATCAGAGTGCTAATCAGAATCCTGGCTACTCCATTTCTGATCCAGATTCCCGCTAGTGTACCTGGGGAGGCAATGAATAATGGTTCAAGTCTGGGCCCGGCGCAGTGGCGCAGTGGTTAAGGTCCTCACCTTGCACGCCCGGGATCACATATGGGCACCGGTTCTATCCCGGCAGCCCCGCTTCCCTTCCAGCTCACTGCCTGTGGCCCGAAAGAGCAGTCGAGGACAGCCCAAGGCCTTGGGACCCTGCACCCACGTGGGAGACCTGGAAGAGGCTCCTGGCTTCGGATCGGCATAGCATCGGCCGTTGCACTCACTTGGGGAGTGAATCATGGGACGGAAGATCTTCCTCTCTGTCACTCCTCTCTGTATATCCACCTTTCCAATAAAAAAATAATAAAAATAAATCTTTAAAAAAAAATGGTTCAAGTGCTTAGACCCTTTCTACCTACATGGGAAACCAAGATGGAGCTTCAGGCTTTTCACTTCAGCCTGGCCTGCATCTGCCCAGTGAGGCCATGGGTCAGGGAACCAGTGGATGTAAGATCTCTCTTTCAATTTCTGCCCTTCAAATAAATAAATGATAAAAAAATCTATATATGTATATAGATATAAAATACGTGCTATTGGCATACATGACAGTATTTTTTAAAGTCCATAAAAATGTAATTAGAAGGTAAATTTGTATTGGTGCAAAATAATTTTGAAATCTGTGCATAAGTATTTTCAAAAGATTCATGGAAAAACACACATTCAGCAAAAACTTTCCATGTATTCCAAAAAATATATATTGTACCAAAATAAACTTATCTTTCCCTTTCTCTCTCTCTCTGTTAATTTAAGAGACAGAAAGACTGGTTTATTCCTCTGTACTCCCAAGAAGCAGGGGACTGGAGTCAGGAACTCCATCCAGGCAGTAGGCACTGGAGCGGTTACTGCTGCCTCCCAAGGTTCAATTAAGAGCAAAGCAGGAACCAGGAGCCCGAGCAGCCGTCAAGCCTAGTTATTCAATATGGACTGGGGGCATCCCAGACACTAGCATAAATGCTAGCCAAATGCCTACCCTCAAAGTTACCTTTTAATTTTGTTTTTTCATAAACCTTTTGACATCCCCTAGTATTGTCGTATATAAGCCGTTCAGCCACCCCTCAAAGCACCTATTGTTTCCCTGTTTTACAGAAAAGGAAACCAAGCTTCAAGCGTGTCAAGGTGCCTGTTCAAGGGCAAACTGAGCAAATGACAGAGCCGGAGTGGAACACTCCAAAGCACTCGCTCATTTCTCTATGCCAGATTGACAACTCTGAGCGATGATGCTCTGGTGCCTCTCGTAAGAGTTACCTTTCTGAGGCCAGTGCTGTGGTACAGCGTGTCAAGTCACTGGACGTTAAGCCATGGCCAGTTTGAATTCCAGCTGCACCACTTGTGTTCCAGCTCTTTGCTGCGATGCCCAGGAGGGGAACAGATGATGGCCCACGTGCTTGGGCCCCTGCTTTCCATGTGAGAGACCCAGATGGAGTTCCACTCTCCTGGCTTCAGCTTGGTCAGACTCTGATCACTTGCAGAGTGAATCGGGAGATGGAAAATCTGTGTGTGTGTGTCTTTCAAGTAAGTAAATAAACAAATAAACTGTTTGTTTTTAAAGTCTGTGGGCTTGGCTGATAGACACCTATAAAAGCCTAATATGTTCTTTTCTCCAAAAGAGGTGAGGACCTGGGGTTGGCTGGAATCCCTTAGCCACTTAGCAGATTATTGTTCTACTTTAGTCTGGGAGTCAGCAGAGCTCTGCTGTCATTCTCTCCACCCTTTGAAGGTGGTAGCACCTAAAGGTTAGATCAGAAGGAGAAAAGGAGTTGGAAGAAGAAAGAAAGAAAAAAATATCTAAAATAAAAACTTTTACTGGATTTCCAACCAGGGCTGAAGAAAGAGAAAGAACTGGGGTTGTTTTCATTAACCCATTCTGGCTAGATTTTAGTTAAGCAAGAGGCAGAAACCTGTATTTAATTATATTTTTAAAAGTCAGGTTTATAGAGGAATAATTTCTGTGCAATAAAATGTACACTTTTCATGGAACAGTTGATGAGTTTTGATAAGTGTGCTCACCCACGTGGCCTCCATTGTAATAAAAATGCATATTTTCTTCACCCTCAAATGATATCCCCTCCTCCTTTGCAATCGGTTCTTTGTTGCCGTGCTGCAGCCTCTGGCAGCTATATAGTATCGCCTTTTCTGCATTGCCACATAAACAGTCATGCACCATGTGGTCTCTCGTGTCTGCCTTCTTTGGCTTGGCACCATGCTGTTGGAATTCAACGGCATTGTTGTATGTATCAATGTATTCATTTTTATTTCTGGTATTATTCTACTGTGGCTAAAGCTCACATATGTGAATATGTCTCAATTTCTTTAACCACTCACCAGTTGATGAAATTATATTTTCTACTCTTAGAAATAAAACCACTCTTTGCCTGTGTGTTTTTTTAATGTAATTATACAGGCATGGAGATTTGGGGACTGTATGTTAAGGGGACGCTGGGGTCATAAGAAGCTACTAAGCTGTCTTCCAAAAGGGCTGTATTATCATATATCAGCAGCAGCAATGCGTGAGATTTCTAGTTGTGCTACATTTTTGCCTATAGCCATTTTAGTAGCTGTGTAGTGCTTTCTCGTTGGGACTTTAATTTGCATTTTCTTAAGCACTGATTACATTTAGTGCCTTTCCATAAACATATTCGCCATTCATAGTTTTATTTTATGGCATATCTGTTAAAATTGTTTGCATTTTTACTGTACTTCTTTTTAAAAGATTTATTTATTTTTATTGGAAAGTCAGATATACAGAAAGGAGGAGAGACAGATGATTCACTCCCCAAGTGACCGCAATGGTTGGAGCTGAGCCAATCCGAAGCCAGGAGCCTGGAACTTCTGGGTCTCTCATGCAGGTGCAGGCTCACAAGGCTTTGGGCCATCGACTGCTTTCCCAGGCCACAAGCAGGAAGCTGGATGGGAAGTGGAGCTGCTGGGATTAGAACCGGCGCCCACATGGGTTCTCCTTGAAGGAGAGGACTTTGCTATTATGCCGGGTCCTTTACTGTACTTTTTTAAATCACTGACTTACTCAGTGTTTTATATACCTGGGATGCAAGTCCTTTACCAACTTTATTAGATAAATGTTTTACAATGTTTTCTTCTAGTCCTTTGCTTTTTTTGTTTACTCCTTAATATTGTCTTTTAAGGGGAAGTTTAAATTTTGATGAAATATATTTATAGTTCTTGCTCGTAAATTTAGGTCTATTCAAATCTATTTTAAGGTAGTCAATACAAGGCAAGGAAAGAGTGAGTTTCTGTTTTTGATTATGGGTGTCTAATGATTGTACTTATTCCAACACCATTTGTTAAAACATCTGCCTTTTCACTTTTCGACTACTTTAGCATTTCTATGAAAACTCAACAATCACATATGTCTGGATCTATTTGTGAAGTTTTTATTGATCTGTGTTTGTTTGTGTAGCCATGTTGTACTATCTGTTCTAATTATCTGAAAGTTGAGTGACATAGAAAAGAAGGAGCAGTAGAGAGATCTCCCATCTGATGGTTCGTTCCCCAAATGACTACAAGAGTCTGGGCTGGGTCCGACTGAAGCAAGGTGCTTGGAACTCTAGTTTGGTCTCCCACAGGGGCAGCAGGGACCCAGGTACTTGGGCCATCCTCTGCTGCCTTCCCAGATACACTGGCAGAAAGCTGTCTTGGAAGCAAAATACTCAGAACTCAACCCAGTGTGGATATGGATGTGGGCATCGCAAGTGGTGGCTTAACCTATTGAGCCACAGTGCCTGCCTTGTTGTCTCTAGTATTTTAACTTTATATTAAATCTTAAAATCAAGTGGTGTATATCTGAAGTATTTCATTTTTTCAAATTCATTTGGCTATTCCAGAATTGATATTTCATTTCAAATTTTCTAACACACATGTCAACTTCTAAAAAAACATTTTTAGGGCTTTTAATTATGACTCTTTGAAACTATAAACTAACTTAGGGGCAAATTTGTAGCTTGACAATATTGAAACTTCCAATTCATTAACACAGCGTATAACTCTGTTCAAATCTTCCTTGGTTTTTCTCAGCCATGTGCAGCACACAGGTCTTACACATAGTTTGTCAAATTTGTCACTGACACTTTCATTTTGATGCTGTTATTAAGTGATGTTTTATTATTTACATCTCCAATTGCTCACTGATGGTATGTAGAAATAGAATTCATTTTTATTTTGAATTTGTATCCCAAGCCCTTGATCAACTCAAACAATAGTTAATAATTACTCCTTGAAATAGTCTGTGTTGATAATCATGTCCTTTACTAGTAAAATAATTTTGTCTTTTGTCACCTGAGTCTTTTTTACTTTTCTTGCCTATTGTACCTACTAGAACTGCCCTTGTAATCGCCACTGGAGAGGATGAACTTGCTCCCAGCCTAAGGGGTAAAGTCTTCACTCCTTCACTATTAAGTTTGTTGCTAACTGCAGGCTTTAAAACACAAAGCATTTATTCATTTGAAAAGGCATAATGACAGAAAGGGAGGAAAAAAAGAGAAAGAGATCTTCTATCAGCTAGTTCACTCCCTAGATGTGTGCAACAGCTGGGGTGGTGCCAGGCCAGGAACTTCCTCTGCATCACCCACATGGGGCTTCACCTGTTGTCTTCCCAGGTACACTAACACAGGGAGGATAATCTGAGTGAGTTTGATAGCCATTTCAAATAGTGCAAGCAGGATGCATGGACACTGCCCTAGGGCTGATCCTAAGGAGGTTCCATTCCTGCCCCACCCTAAAGAGGAAAGGACAAGGTTTCCAGAACTGCAGAGAGCAAGCTACAGAAAGAGGGGCTTCAGCTGATAGTTCCGCACGGCAGCCAGTGAATAAATACCTCTGATCCAGTCTCATATTGCAGGGCTGCATGGGCCTTATTCAAAGGGAAACCAGAGAGCTGTGGTGCCAGCTGATGTGGCCCCATCAGATGACGACGGGAACGGACCTGATGAGCAAAAAGGGAAGTCAGCGGGTGAACAGCTACACAGCTGTGCACAGCCTGTCCTGTCCCGCCAGCCTCTCTGTAGGAGGGCAAGTCAGCTCCCCGTACCCTTCTTGGCATCTTTTCTAGGTAGGGGGAAGTGCTGAGGTCCACACTCTGGATTGGAGCCAAAGGGTTCGTCACCTAGATCTGGCTCTTGTCATAGCTGGGCCACAGCTGGGCTACCAGGTAGGGCCGAGTGGAGACAGCTAGAAGCCATCTTCGTTCTTCCAAGGAGAAACAACAGGTCCCTGGAAAAAGGCTGGGCAGCAGGGAGCAAAGTTCAACCCTGCTCATTCCCCGCTGACATCCGCTGCTAGACAGGCACACTGAAAGTAGGCAGAAGTCGGGAAAATTCCAAGAAGCTTTTACTAAAAATAAAGCAAATAGCTATTTCTTACAAGATGCCCAGCCACTAATTAGCTGCAGTGCCTTTGTATAAAGAGAGGCTCTTTGGCTGCACAATATGAATTTAAAAGTTAAGCTCCATCCAGAGTGGCAATTAAGGGCTTTACCCAATCATAATAAACCTTGATCTTCCTTTCCTATGCAAGCTCCACATCTTGTTGCCAGAGCAAACCCATCAGCTCGTTCCTGGTTTCCTTCTTAAAACACAGCAGAGCCATGACACTCCACAGAGCGAGTGCTCGTGGCCAGCTCTGTCCAGGTTCCCTGTGGCACCAGAGCAGCTTTCAGGGAGCTGGCTCACTGCTGAAGTGGGCACTGTAGGCGCCCATCGCCCTCACTCTCGGGCCTTCCATGACATGGGCCTTGCAGTCAGTCATGGCAGTTGCAGGAGCAGAGTGAGAACCTCCACTTTTCCTTCACAGTACTCGTCAGCATTAACACTATATGCAACTGTGACAAACATGCATGACCTGTGTGTCCTGTTTCCTTCCCTTCACTGTAAGTGACTAAAAAGCATCCTAGCATCATCATCCACTTGGTACACTGTTTTCTCTTTCACCTTGGGCCCAGGGTAGGAAGCACGTTCTGAAGCCAGAACAAGAGTCACAAAGTGAAATGCTATCGCAGCGGGTGCGGGGATGCTTTGGGTGCCATGAGTGGTACAAAAATGGCAGAGTTCAGACCCATGAAGGAGAAGACAGAATACTAAACTCAGCTCCCTCCAGCCAACCACTTCCAGGCAAGCAAGTAGCCCAGTGTGTGTGCACAATTTCTTGATTGATATGGAAGCCAAACCAAACAACGTCTGGGCCATTTGTGGTGCAGACATGCCAGTGTGTGACCCCATGAAGAGATGATGTATATGGGAAGAACAGAAGAGGCAAGAGGGGCCAGCAGGGTACAAAGCCAGGTGCCAGGGTTCCTAAATCAGGAGTTGAGAGGGAATTAGATGGAGTAGCTTACATCAGAAAGAGGATTTTCTGAGTAGCTAAAATTGGGAGAGGAGGTTTTTGAAGATATTTTGCTATGAGTTCAGAACAGAATCCCTGCTTGGCTGTCACTGCAAGAAATGGGGTCGAGTTGAGTGCCTTCTCGTACTCTCTGGCTGGCAAGCTGCCTTGCTCTGAGTTGACTGCCATGCAGGGCTGCAGGGCTGCCAGTCGCCATGAGCATGAGTCATGCTCGTGGCATAAGTGGCTGTGCCAGCCCATGCCAGCTGAGGGCAGGAGAAAGGCCCCCTTTTGCTTGTCTTTGCCAAGAAAATGCCCCTGCCCTGGTCCTGGTTCTTCTTAAAAAGGGAAACATTTAGTTAAATCTGCTTTCACTTTCCCCTGTGCCAGTTGACCTACTTAATCGCAGTGTCATGAGAAGAGGTAGGAGAGGCTGGGATGCCCAGCTTTCAGTGAACACAGAATGGGCTGCTCAGAGGCTGCAGCCTGCTCCAGCAAAGCAGGTATTCCAGGGTAGGAAGGAGCCAGAAGAAGATGAATTTTATTCTCATATTTGAAGCAGTGTTGTCAGTCGGTCACCCCTGAGTTTACTCATAAAGGGCAGGTTTTAGCTGGCATGATCGCTCGGTGGGTAAATCACACCTTGTAAGTGCAGGGATCCCATGTGGGCACGAGTTTGTGTCTCAGCTGCTCCACTTCCCATCCAGTTCCCTACCTCTGGCCTGGGAAAGCAGTAGAGGATGGCCCAAAGTCTTGGGACCCTGTATCCACATAGGAGATCCAAAAGAAGCTCCTGGCTTTGGATCAGCTCAGCTCTGGCCTTTGCAGCCACTTGGGGAATGAACCAGTGGATGGAAGATCTTTGTTTCTGTCTCTCCTTCTCTCTGGAAACCTGCCTTTCCAATAAAAATAAATAAATCTGTTTATTTTTTTAAGGCAGGCTTTAACATCCTCCCTTTACTCTTAGCAAGAATGTTTGTATCTACCTTGTGTAAAAAGCCACCCCAAAATTTAAGAGCTTAAAAAAAGGACTGTTATGGTCTCAGTTTCTTATTGTTAGCAATCCTGGTGTACCTTCGAGGCAGCCAAGGTGCTCATCATTGCTGTAGTCATCTCAATGCTGGATCAGGGAAGATCCATTTCCAGGTGATTCTCCTGCTAAGGCCAGGCCTGTTTTGTTTTTAATTTTTCGGAAGGGCAGAGTACAGATAGAAAGAGAGAGAAAAAGAGATCTTCCATCCACCAGTTCAACCCCAAATGGTCAAACAACAGCTGGGGTGGGTCCTGGCTGAAGCCAGGAGCAAGGAGCTTCTTCTCGGTCTTCCACTTGGGTGACAAGGCTTCAAGTACTCTGGCCATCTTCCAGGACTTTCCAGGGCATTTAAGCAGGGAGTTGGATAGGAAGCAGCATAGGATGTGAGCAGCACTCTGTTATGATACTAGTGCTGCAGACAGCGGTTTTATCTTTCATTCCACCATGACAAAACCATCACTGACTGC
Organism: Ochotona curzoniae; assembly: GCF_017591425.1. Taxonomy (NCBI): domain Eukaryota; kingdom Metazoa; phylum Chordata; class Mammalia; order Lagomorpha; family Ochotonidae; genus Ochotona; species Ochotona curzoniae. Next base: position 29,482,467 of record NW_024467122.1, on the reverse strand, counting down.
TGATAAGAGATGCCACTTCCTTGCCACCTGGGCCTCTCCAAAGCACGGTTCACAAGATGGCAGTTGGTCTTCCTTGGGCAAAGCAGTAAGATGCCCAGTCTATTCACAACCTAACCCCAGGAGTGACAACCTTGATTTTGCTCTAATACTTACTATTTTATTACTTACTTTCTTCTATTACCTACTTTTTATTCTTATAAGATCTCTATTTACTTTGAAAGGCAGGGTTAGAGAGGGAAAAACTGGAAGAAAGAGAAATATTCCATCTACTGATTCATTCCCCCAAATGGTCACAGCAGCCATCACTGGGCCAGGCCAAAGCCAGGAGTCCGGAGTTTCATCCAAATCTCCAACAAGAGTGGCAGGTACTGAAACACTTGGGCCATCTTCTGCTTCTTTTTCAGGTCATTAGCAGGCAACCAGATCAGAAGTGGAGCAGCCAGGACACAAACCTATGTCCATATGGGATGTAGGCTTGGAGGTGGTAGCATTATTCACTGGCTTCAATGCCAGTTCTTAGTCACAATGTGCAATGCTCATAGAAGAGATTTCACAGACTTGCACATTAGTGGGGCTGTTAGGGACCTTATTTTTTAAGACTTATTTATTTTTATTGCAAAGTCAGATATACAGAGAGGAGGAGAGACAGAGAGGGAGATATTCCATCTGATGATTCACTCCCCAAGAGGCCGCAATGGCCAGTGCTGTGCCGACCTGAAGCCAGGAGCAAGGAGCTTCCTCTGGGGTTCCCACACAGGTGCAGGGTTCCCAAAGCTTTGGGCCATCCTCAACTGCTTTCCAGCCTGTAAAGATTCAGTGCCCAAAAGGAGAACAAGCAGCCATATGATGGTCATACCATTGTGGACCTGCACATAACTGTCAGGTCTCCCATGCGGGTACAGGGTCCCAAGACCTTGGGCTGTCCTCCACTGCTTTTCCAGGCCACTAGCAGGGAGCTGGATGGAGTAGCCAGGACACAAACTGGCATCTATATGGGATCCCAGCACTTTGCACAGAGTAGGATTAGCCAGTTGAGCCATCACACTGGGCCACCTTATTTTGAATAGACATTGTGCAAATGTGAATAATCAGGGGCTGCATATGCATGTTTAGTGACTCTGCAAGCATCAAGAGAGAAGGAGGACATGATTGTGAATCTTCTCACTGGGTTGAGGTTCCACATATTTTACCAGGAAGTTTGTCCCCAGACAGTCTGTGCATCAGTGTTGTGTTTGGAAATTGGATAGAGTTCAGTGTCTCATACTTGCCCAAGGCAGCGTTTGTTGCATTCCAAAAGCCTACATACATTGGTGGATGTATGATCTATGAAATAATTATTGACTTTGCATGTGCTTTGAAAAGGGGCTTAGGAGGACAAAGCCACTTTTTTCTCACTCCCCCCTCCCCGCCCCCACGCCCCTAAGAAGCCACAGAATTTTGACCCACTTCACATCCGCCTCCCGCCTCTGGTTTTGAGATCTGCAGCCTGATGGCTTGTTTGCTTGTTAGCATGAAAGGCTTGCTCCAGGTCTATGCTGGCTTGTTAGTAAAGAACCAACAAGTCTTGCAGCCCAGAGGTAATCACAGAGTGAAATCATTTCCAGATGCCAGAGCCCACTCCTGATGGTGAAAGCAGACTTTACAGTTGCAGCAGACCAGGTATTCAATGGCTTGCACCCAACCCTATTAAGGTTTTGAACACACACATATGTTCTTGTCCTCTCTGCTTTCTCTCCCCCATCAGCCTCTTTCCTTCCCTCGATCATTCTTTTTCTCAGCTTGGATCAATTTCAATTGAAGACCAAAGTTGAAGCTAAAGATAACCCAGTCTCAATCCTCCCAGAAGGATCTGACCTCCTGTTATCCTGGGCTCTATTATATAATGATAGGTCCTTGTGATAGTGGCAACCACCAAAGACGGGAGGAACTTCTTCCAGCTCCATCCTCATGGCCTCCCAGAAAGCCTGGGCCAGGCATAACACAAACAAAACAAATCACCCCCTTGGATGACTGGAAACATCATGGTCACAGGGATTATTTTACCTGTGGAGCTAAAAAAGTAATGATCACGGTCCTTACTCAAATCAGAACTGGCACAGTTACATGACCTGTAGCTTACATTGATAGAATATGTGGGGTTAGCAATGATGGGGTGAAGAGAGAAAGGGTGTTTTTTTTGTTTTTTCCATTTCCACTTTCTGAGATGGGTCAGAGCTTCCCATAGGGACTTTGAGAGAAGAAGGGAAAAGATAAAGATAGAGTGATAAAATAAGACTAAAAAGAGAAAAGGACTCAGCACTGACAGAACATTTTTAGTTATCTAATCACAGAGCTAGGTCTGAGAAAGAATAGAATCAAGCAGACTTTCAAAAGAGGAATTCATCATAGACATATTGATTTTCTCTCCTTCAAAAGTGAGCAGCATGAAATCCAATTTCATGTCCCATCTTAGCCTAACCCCTGAAAGTGCTTGAAGTGGCAGAATCACTTCTTTCATTCACTAATTATTCTCCTTCACCAAGGCTCCATGGATAGACATGGCCATTTGTGAGAGGCAAGAATCCGTATGATGTGATCACATCCATGAAGATGAAATATAAATGAAGTGCTCGTTAAAATATTAGAGTTAAAATATTTATTAAATTATCACTTCCTCCCCCCCGGATAATTCATTAAATTTTAAATGTAGCACAAATGCATTTCATTCCAGGAAAAAATAGTGTATAGCATTGCTCACATTCGACCATTTATTCCCAGATGTTTATATCCACAGGGTCTAAGAACTCCATAAAACCCAGGATAATAGCACATTGAAAATATCTGGCCACAACCCATAAAAGAATGTGCATAATAAAACTGCTCCCACCCGTCAATCCTCCCTCCAAAGCAAACCTTCCAAATGTTTCAAAGTAATTTGCCAACGGTGCAGTGGGGGTAGACACCCAAACCCCACATTCTCACATCACTGAGACCTGAATTTAAAATCAGACTGAAGAGTACACGCATCCAGCCCTTTTGGAACGTGGTGTGTTTGTGGATGTGTGAGTAGACAAGGGAACTTCAAAAAGTTTGTGGAAACTGGAATCAAAAGACAAGTTTACTTTGGTACAAAACAATTTTGAAGCCCATGTGTAGTTTTTTCACAGTATGCATTTCCTATTAACTATCTGAAGATCCCTCACATGCCAAGAGCAACGCCTGTCTTTTCCAAAAGGCCAGAGTTTCACCATTCTGTTAATATCCCAACAATCAACAGCATCTAGGGGACCTTTAAGAGGACAGTAGACACATTACAGGGGGAAAATGTGCTTCTATATCAAGGAAGATAGCAATGATAGGAGACCGGATGGAGTACAAAACAAATGTAAAGAAGGTATCACATATGGACATGTAGACAGCATGCCATGGCTACTCAGAGGGAACAAATACGCTTAATAAGGGGGAAAGGAGAACTTGTATGTGATCAGGGGAATAAGGTAGGGGACAGATAGGATATGGGTACAACTGATCGTATAGTAGAAAACAAATTATTTGAAGGCAGAAAATCTGGGGTTAACTTAGTTCTTACATCTTAGTGGTTGTGGGACTTGGGTTTGGTTTCCTTGTCTATACAGTCCAGGCACCTACCTGCATGGCTACTGACGAGGCCAAGCGTACTCAAAGACTTTGCAAGCTGTCATGTGGCATGAGTGTCTGCCTCATCAGAGTGGGGAAGTCATGTGAAGGCAGAGGCAGCAGATGAAATGAAAACACTTTGGAAGCTCGTCTCACTTTTAGCTATGCCTAACACATGGTTGAATAATTATTTCCATCTTGTTTTCTTGTCTGTTAAACAGGGATTACAGTATTTGCCTTATGCGGTTGCTGTCTGAGCAAAGGAGACTTCTTAGGAGATCTTAAAAGGGTGAGGCTCTATTCAAGCTCAAGACTTTATCACACTTTGGTGAAACACAGCCCATATTCATTCATTTGTTCGTTCAACAAACATTCTTTGAGCATTAAACGATGCCAGATTTTGCCAAGCCCCAGTCATACTACAGTAAACAAGACAGACCCAACCTTGTCTTTATGGGATTTCTAATAATACTTATTAGCAAATCATCTGCAAAGTAGAATAGACAAGTCTACTCCTTGTCTATATCTTTAAAAATATATATTTATTTTTAATTGTAAGGCAGATATGCAGAGGGAAGGAAAGACAGAGAGACACCTTCCATTGCTGGTTCATTCCTCAAATATCCACAATGGCCAGAAGTGGGTTGGTCCAAAGCTTGGAGCCAGCTTCTTCTGGGTCCCCAATGTGGGTACAGGGACCCAAGGGCCAAAACCTCTTGAAGAGGAAACATTTTTTATAACTATTCAAGTTTATTTGGGGTAAGAGAAGAATATTAGAAACACAGAAATGAAAGTTTCCAAATATCTCTGTAAGAGAGTATGAAATTTGGTAAGACTAGGTTTGAACTGGATGTTTGAGGAAACTTTGGAATGACATCCAGCTTTTGTGCACTTGCAAGGTGGGGGTGAGGTAGAGGTTAAGTGAGTGGTTAGGGGAGCCGAACTCTTCCACACATGATCTGGTGTTTTCAGATTCAGCAGCCCTAAATCAGGACTGAAGGTACGGGCCTTTCTGCACCGAAGCAGGTGGTCAGGTTTCAGTTATTCTGCAAACCCCTGTTGTGATGGTCGTTGTCTGGTGACATTCGTTAAGTTAGCCACAGGATCACCAGCTCTCTACTCTGCTTTCACTTGAAAGGCTTTTCAAGTCCCACTTCTTACGTTTGCCAGTGGTTCAAGCATACTACAAATAGCATTAATGACAAGAGTTCAAAATTAGCGAGCACAAAGCAAACGTTGTCAAGTTATGTTGCAAGAAAACAGCAAGCTCCCTTTTAAAATGCCTTTAGTCTTTCTGCAGTCCTGGGAATCGGAGGTTCAAATGGTGAGTATAATGGGAACGTCCTAGGCGCTGTAACAGCCCCATAAATGTCTCCTCAGCAGAGCTGCATATCTCCCCCTGGACTTGACGCGCTTCCTTTGAAGTCATGAGGCAGAATCCGTGCACATGGAGCAAGCATGCAACTTGCTCTTATTATTATTGGCCATTTCTTTGGAAGCTTTTAAGTAATACTAGATTTATCACATTTTTCTTACAGCAAATTTTAGTTTCATCTAGTGTTTCTTCTGAAGCCTGAACCAATAAACTGAGCTGTCTTTGTAGTTGATCTGCCACAGTAGTTCCCGTATGTTTCTGCCAAGAAGCCCTTTCAGAATCCGATTGAAGGGGTTATGTGACATTTACAGTTGCAGAGATGAGAACACCTGGAAGGCTGCCAAGAATTTACCTGATCTCTTGAAGCTTCTCTTACACAGTGTACTGGACCCTGTTGTATGGGTCCAACTCAGAGCTGAGCTTTTGTTACTGTCCCCTCTTGGGGTGCATTGCCTAGCACTGCACATGGTAAGGGCTCTGTAAATATTGTCATTTGATTTGATTGTGCTGAGTAGTACATGCAATGCATCACCAGGGGGAAGAGTGACAGAGAATCAGCAAAATCCCCATTCTCATCTAGTTGTATACCCTTGCTTTCTATCTGTATATGACAGAGCCATTTTTCTTCAACACACATACACAAACGCACAACATACTTGATCTTCTTCATAATCACAAAAGTAAACCATGTTCATTTTTTGAAAAAAAAAATGGTGCACAAGCATTTTTCTAATACTTAAGATAACCAGATACAGTCAGTATATTTAACACTAAGCTTTAGATACATCATCATTCCAGTATTTCTTTGGGGGCGTATATACAGTTATCCATTCTTCTGTGAATAATGTACCTTGCATTTTTGCACACATCTGCCCACTATGTCTAAGGGTTCTCCTTGAAATGTTAAAAACAATTAGTTTTCAAATGCAAACCATTACAGCAATGAAAAACAAGACTAAGATGAGTAAGCCAGAAATGTGAAGGAGTCCAATCAATCCAAAAGGCAAGGTATCTGGTTGTTACAGGATGTTATAGCAGAGATGGCAGAGGCCCAACCCCAAACTCTGCAAGGGGCACCTTGCCCTCTACCCCAGGCGAATCTGGTCAGAAGTTGCAAATTATCCTGGGATGTTGAAGAATTGCAATTGTTTGTATATAAGTCTAGATCTAGATGATAGATAGATAGATAGATAAATAGATATATATGAAGGGCAGAGTTACAGAGAAGGAGAGAGACACACATACAGAGAGTGAGAGAGAGAATCTTCTATGCACTGGTTCAGTTCCCAAATGACTACAAGAGCCAGAGTTGTGCAAGGCTCAAGCCAAGAGTATGGAATTCCATTGAGATCTCCCATGTGGGTGGCAGGGATCCAAGAGCACTTTGGCCATCTTTTTCTGCCTTCCCAGGAGCATTGACAGGGAGCTGGATTAGAACGAGGGCTGCAGGGACCTGAATAGTGCTCATATGAGATGCTGGCATTGTAGAGCAAGACTTAATCTGTGATGTCACAACACCAATCCCAGAGCTGCGGAACAACTGGGATGGATAGATTATTCTCTATCTATAAATAGAATAACTAGTGGGATGGCTTTTGACCCCCAGGGAATTTAGGAAATGTGTCTAGTTCGGGAGTTGAAGCCAAAGAAAGCAACTTTGAGTTTGAGATAAATCTGAGCCTTTCCTCGCCCAACTACCCATCCCCCCCCCCCAAAAAAATAAGCAGATCCTTGTGAAAGTAGATAGCCTGAAGACCTTCACCAAAAAGAGCCACCCCAAGGTTTCTCCACAATAGCCAAGGAATCTGAACTCTACAATCAGCCCTACAGACTGCCACGGATCATGAATTAGTGACTCCAAAGTTGTTAGGTCAAACTATTTTGAAGATTTATGTAAATTTCAATCCTGTGTGAGGACTAGAGAAGGTGTTTAAAGACACGAAACCACTGATGTAGCCACACATGCAGCAGGAAAATCATTACTTGTGAAGTAACCCAGCAAAATCCAAAACTAAGCCAGGAATGAAGAAAACATGCGATAAAAGAAGTGTGACGGCTTAACAAAAGCCAAAAAGACTTACAGAAATGAAAGCAATAATGGAAGGCAATCTTTTAGACAGGGATACACAGACCAGTTTTGTTTAAGTGGTAAAACAGCTCAAGAGTAAGGATTGCATTTTCTTGCATCATACTATTTCTAGAGAAATTTATATTCATCTAGTGCTAATTTGATAGACGTTTCACATAGGTTTTAATGATATTTTAAGCCTTCAAACAGGTATAAAAGAAGGAATTGTGGTATAAGGAACTTATAATTACCATAAATCCTAATGTAACAAAAATAGCAGGAGAGATGATAAACCATTTCGGTTCAAATTTCTTCATCACATTTGCACTTAGAGGCCAACTGATAATGCTAGAGTTTGACAAAAAGATAAAATTAGTTTATGGCTGGATCAAAGACTATAAACAGTATACAGAAAGGACAGCGTGCTTTTTCAATTAGCCATAATCACATCTCATCGGCATGATACTGCCACTGTGCAAAGCTAATATAATATGATTTTAAAAACACTGCACATACACTACACTTTTAATTATACGTCCTGAATATTGTTCCAGGTGTTACCCAGATGTTGCTGTGTATATAACTGACTTCGCATTTATACTTATGTATGAAATGTACTGGGTCTTCATTTGTTCCTACAAGAACTTAGCTTGCATTCAGGGTCTTCCAGTTGTTTATTGAGACTCCTACAAGGATCCCTCTCTTATGACTATCATGTTTATTTTTCAGCTCCATTCACCATGGTCCCTTTATGGTAGTCTTCCTCCCCTGCTTCTTGATGTCTTCTTGCATATCAGTTTTCATTGGTATTCATAGTTTTTTGATCTTCACAAGGCCTTCAGTTGCTTGTCTCCAATTGTGAACCTTTACATCCAAAGTACAACTTTCAAATTAGAAGAACAGGTTGGATAACAGCCAATCTCACCCAGAAGCAGCAACAGACTGTAGAACAATTGGATTAGTCTTTGAATCAGTCTGTGTAGCAGTCTATGCTAGACTCAAGTAAAAACTTAAGGAATACAGCCAGATGCTAGATTCTGGAAAAGGTAGCTTGGGATCACTGCGGATTTATTTTCCCCTGTATTACAGAGTTCTTATTTGGCATCTGTAATGAGTTGGTTCTGGAACGATTCAGTATTATTCCAGTTGGGATGATGACTAATCTCTCTATTCTTTTGGGGTGACTTTGCCAAAATGGACAGGCTCTGTTGTATTGCAGTTGGTGTTGCTGTGAATATCCACACAGCAATATGGAATGTGGCTCTATAAGCTAACACAAATAACAATATTTGTCATGAAAATCCAGTGTATGTTCCTGGTGGCTATTATCATCATATTATTCCTGCTATTATCATCTGAATACTTCAAACATAGAGGTGGCTTAGTGCGTTTTTGCACAAAGGAGATATCATAGAGCTGGAATCACAACAGTGGTAACCATAGTTACGGTTACAGTTTTTGCTCTAGGTACTCTTGTGAAGGACAAAATAGTTCAGAAATGTTCATTTGATCTGATTGCCTCACAGGTTGAAAAATGAGAGAATTCCAACATGGAATGGTAGAGATAATGGAGTTAAAAAGCAAGTCCAATGTGCTCTGATTTGGTAAATGACACAATAAGAATGGATGGAAGAATACCTGCTAAAAGCTAAAATGATTGTCTCTTGTTGGTAGGAATGTGGTAACTTATTTTTAAGAAAAGCTTATGTATTTGAAAGGCAAAATGACAGAGAGCTAGAGAAAGAAGTTTTCCATTGGTTGTTTCTCTCACCAAGTAGACACAACACCAGGGACTAGACCAGGTTAAAATCAGGAGCCTGGAACTCCACTCAGATCTCCGCACAGATTACGGTGGCCCAAGCACTTGGACTGTCTCCTGCTGCCTCTGCAAATACATTACTAAAGAGCTCTGTGGGAAGTAGATCAGCTGGGTCTTGAACCAGCATTCTGATATGGGATTCCAGTGTTGCAGGTGGTGGATTAACTTGCCGCTTTCAGTTTTTAAATATACATTGTATTCCTTTTTAAATTTAAATTTAAATGTTCTAACATCTGTGTTGTTTTCGTAATAATAAAAGACCACAAAAGTCCAAACTGTCCCAAGAACTTACGTTCTTAAATCCAACTTCCGCTTCCTTTGCCTTGACCTTGAGTTCTCTCCTTTTCATGATCATCCAACTCATCTGCATCTGACTAGAGCCTCTCCCCAGGCTTCCCATCCTTCAACATTTTATTCTCAGAAGCATAGTGGCTATATCAAGAAGTAACCTGGCTAATTAAGATTAGCCAACCACACAAGTGTCTTCTCAAATGCACCCTGGTTTAGGTAGATCCAGACATTATGTGTGCACCTTGTGTTTTTAATTATCAGCTTCACCATGGGAGACCCATAAGTATCCAAGGGTCAAGACACAGCACACTCATTCCTTGGATTATAACAATGCATCCAGGTTAAGATATGTTTTAACATCTCCTGTGCAACTGCTGACAAATCACTGATCAAAACCTTAAGGTTTCCTCAGTCACAGAAAATAGCACTAGTTTTGAAGGGCACATGAGACCTAGCGAGAGGCGCCGTTAGCCTCACAATGTGAGCTGCACATGTGCACCCACACTTGACTCTGACCCCTAAGCATTTCCAACACCAGGGACGTTAAAGCTATCCCCTTTTTTGAAATAGCATCCCCCACTCAAATATTCAAGAAAGATGCAAAGAACAAGGATGTATTCACAATTCTTTGAAACCAATGAGAGTTTCCACATGGAATGAAAAAAAAAAAAAACCAAGTGGGAAAAATCACAAAATTTTTCAGTTAGACAAAAATGTTCCTTTGGGAATTTGTGAAGCAAAGTCCTGTGGCAGGAAACAGCAACACATTATAACCCATAATAAGTCCTGGAAGATGAGTGCTAGAGGACTGGGAGCTAGGGAAGCTTAGAAAAAGTTAGAGTGAACAAAGGATTTTAAGAAAATTTAAGACTGAATGAAAGTAGGCATTCCAGTTGAGGAAGTCATAGTAAAAGGCAGGGTTTCCAAATCCTTGCATTTGAAGAAGGTTTTGTACACCATTGCCCTTTTCTTCAATCAATACACACAGCTCTGAAGAATTTTCACCATGGAAATAACAGAATCATTCAGCTCATCACTTGTCCCATGATTTAGGTGCAGCCACAGCCAGTCTACTACTATTAGGTCCAGGCAATTTCTGGTAGGTCAGCTCACTGAAAGCTTTAAGAGTAATTCAATTTCCAACTTACCAGTGGCAGTGTCGTAGCCAATGAGGTTTATCCGAGGTGCAGTTAGTGTTAATGGAAAACTTTTCCCAACTTTCACCATTCTTAGCATGAGAAGGTAAGTAGAGGACTCTTACAAGACAAAAGTGCCTGGCAATACAAAGCTTTTTCTTTCCTATCTTTCTCCTAAGATAGTTCATAGTATTAGAACTCAAAGGGTCTATATGGATTGTTTATTATGTGTTTCAAATTTTACACATGATCTAAAGAAGGAAAATCTTTTCCCAAAGCAATTAGTGACAGAACCCAGACCTGAATCCTAAATATCAAATCCAGAGTATTTACTATGAAATACACACACTTAATAATCATTTACAGAAGTCTTACACTGTGCTTAATTTAGCAGTAAAGCAAAACAAAACCAAAATTCCAAGAACACACACATGCATGCTTATACACACACCCAAACTAGCCCTTCCCTTAAGAACAGCTGTATAACTCTACCACAGTAATCTGTAGCATTAAATACTTAAACTGGCAAATGTCTTTGGAACAATGCAGAAGGGCCTCTGATTTTAGTGGATCAGAATCAACATCTTCCTAAATGCTCCCGCCAAAAACAAACATATTGTCTGTCCCTTCAATATACAATTTGCATTCATCGTTGCACCATATGCGTTGTTTGTGTGGCTGTTTGTGTTGTAAGCCTTTGGGTGTCAGATTCATCACTCTTATACCATGTATGGAGTAGAAAGAGCGTATGGGTTAAATCAATGGGAAAACTGCTTCAGCCACATCTTTTGAATGATAATCCTCTGTTCTCACCAAGGAATTATGCTATTCAGAACTCTAGCTTGGTACTTTAAGTTTTTACCACTAAATAATCCTGAAATATCTTAGATTTGGTAGGATTTTACAAGGATTTCAATAACAACAAAAGACTGTAATTAGTCACTAATTTAATTTATATGTGAATCTCTAGCTTGTGGGCTGCAAAAAAAAATTTAGTTGATACAAATCAACTTTTGCTTTGCATTGTGTCCAGTAAAAGGAGGCCCTAAGTGTTGAGAAACTGAATCATATTTATTGCAAACAAATGACTGAGCCATGACTCATATCAGGTTGTCTGTCCCCAGAAACCGCATTTCTTAGCCACATTTAAAAACATTCTTTTCACTTCATCTCTCATTGAATCCTCCAGGTCTCCTGCATCGTAATTTCTTCACCTACTTAATGAGGATCATGACAGCCGCTCGCATGGCCATGATGGGAGAACAAGGGATGTCATGCATTTAGCACAATGCCTGTAAGAGAGGACACTCTGTAAATTCTAGCTTTATTATTACTTTGTGTGACTTTTTTTGAGATCGTGTTGTTCGCTGAAGCAACTGTTCAGACAACTCATGTGATTCACAAGGCTGTGGAGCATATGTAAGAGAGAGGACAACGTATTTTTCCTTTTTCTTCCTCAAATCTAATGCTAACCCACAATTATTTCAGATCCTCTGTTAAAATAGAATGCTGCTATTATTTTCTTCAAAAAGGTTTTTGATTTTCTTTTAAATTTCTTCAGCAACACATTGGTCATTCAGTAGCAATGTTATTTAACTTCATGTTGCTATAAATTTTCTATTTTTGTTCTTATTATTTACTTTGCTTTATAGCTTTTCATTTACGGGGATGTATAGCAATTATGTAATAGAGACTGTCATATCCAGATGTCAAGATACCATGTAGTATGTATCTCTACTTCTAAATCAAAGATGAACTCCCAATGAAACTGTTAAACATGTCTTGATAGTAGGATACTGGACTCTCTTCCATTTTCCATACCAACAATGTCAGGATACACTTAGCTAGCAGAATGATGGGTTTATAACTGTTTATGAAGGACTATACTATTGTAATAATATAGGGGAAATCAATGGGGGTGGAGAGAGAATTTGAGAAGAGGGAGGGGGAAATACCAAAGCCTATGGAACATACAATAATAAATAAATAAATAGAATAGAATAGAATAGAATAGAATAGAATGCCATTGCTTTAGAGAACAGGCAGTGGAAGAATGGATATGTTGCTCATTTGTCAACATTGAAATCATGGAAAATTAAGTGAATGTTTTAAAGGCTATGGTATGTCATCCCTTGGCAAGTGAGTGACATTCCTCATTGCTTCTCAACTGTCTTCATGAATGGTAAGAACTACTAAGCCCCCAGTATTTGTTGAACAACTTCAAAATATCCTGTTTAAGGAAATTGCTACTTGCTAACTCTCTGAATAAAAAATTAATTTAGTATTATGATATGATTATATTTGAGAGCATGAGCCAGCTTTGCACAATGCCAGTATCATAGCCAATGAGGTGCATCCAAGGCGCAATGATTCCTCATTGAGAGCCAGTGCCAGAGTGAGACCCAGAGAGAACCAAAGCGATGTTGTTTCATTCCCCAAATGCCAACAAAGGCTGGAGCTGGGTTGCAGCCAGCAGCACAAGCCAGTAATGTCCCTGGAGACAAGCCAGGTCTCCCACATTGGTGGCAGGAATTGACTCTCCCAGGTCAGGAGGCTTTAGAGGGAAGTTGAAATCAGGACCCATAGCTGGAAATTGAATCCAGGTCCTCCAAGGTGCAGTAGAGGATATCTTAACTACTAAGCTGAATGTCCACTCCTTCAAACTTAATTCTGTACTTCAGTTTGGTTAGGGCATATGCCCCTTGCATCTGACAGAAAGTAGGGTAGGTAGTTGTTTAGACATGAAGCCTTCAGAAACCTAGGGCTACTTGGAGTTTCAGTGGTTGCACAACGAGAGTTTGTTGTCATCTTTTTATATCTATATACAACATGTAAATGTTCTCTTTGAATACAGTTTGAAACCCATTCAACGGCAAAGAGTGACACCAAGCCTAGACAAACCCTTTCTCCAAATGACCTAGACACTCCAGGAGTTACCATTTAGCAGATGAAAATTGCAGGCAAGAAGAAATAAGATCTGACCCTCTACATTCCCTCATTCTCTAAAAAACATTTGTGGTGCCTCCTCCAACTTTTTGTAAGAGTAAAATACCACTCAAGGGCCAGTAAAGCCCTCTTACCTCGTTAGTTAGCAATTCTTCTAGGGAAGTTAAAGGCTCAAAATTTCTTGTCAAACAGGATGCTGGACTGTCTGCCATTGTCCGTAACCAGAATGTTAGGATACACTTAGACAGCAGAATGATGCTTAAGAAGGACTACATTATTAAAATATGGGGGAAATCAGTGGCAGAGAGGGAATTTGGGAAGGGGCAAGGGAAATCCCAGAGCCTATAGAATTGTATCATAAAATAATAAATAAATAAATTCCATTACCTTGCAAGCCTGGCATCCCATATCAGTTCTGGTTCATATTCCCGCTGTTCCACTTCCAGTCCATCTCCCTGCAAATGTGCCTGGAAAAATAGTGGAAGATGGCTTAAGTACTTGACCTTCTGCATCTATATAGGAGACCAGGATGAAACTCCTGGCTCCTGGCTTCAGCCCAGCCAGTCATGGCTATTGTAATCATTTTGGGAAATGAATCAGCAGATGGAAGTTCTCTGTCTTTCCCTATCTGTAACTCTGCTTTTCAAATACTTTTTTTTTTATCTGAATTACACATTTCTACTTATATCAGTGATCCTAATCAAAGTCAAATTGATTGACTTCATTTGTCATTCAAGCCTACACCTTTGCCTTTGAGTGACATGGGATGTATTTATGCCGCATTCAATAATTCACTGATTACTTCTCACATCAAAACTTTGCTGGCTGCTTTCTATGAGCAAGGCACTGGGGTTACAAACAGAACAAAACAGAGAGTGTCCTTGTGCTCATGGAGCTCAGAATCCATGAAATCAATCAAACTCATAGAAGAGGACCTTGTTCCCTCAGTCTCTGAATTACAAACTGAGAGAATCTTTGTTGAACTCTTCTAATGGATCAAGTTGAACATTTCTCTACTTGACAGCCCTTCTAATGCTTTAGAATAGTAATGCCATACTTGATGGGAATTCTGGTCTCCATCAACAGTCGTAGGTCTATAAATCAGGCTTAATTAACAGTCCTTCACCATTTGATGGCTTGCTTGTTCACATATACTCCCACTGACAATGTTTTATGTTTCTAGTTCAATTACTGGGAGTCAGAAATGAGATTCCCCACCCCAAATGGAAAAGTAACCACTTTTATGCTGAGTAGTCTACTTCCAGTAGCACAAACCAAGAGCACTAAGATTCTAGGCTCATACTGTGCTGGCAGCATAAGCTGTGCACCTTGAGTTTTCTCAAACTACCATATGTGACAAATATTGTCGTCTGTTATTGTAATTATTTTATATATGAATGTAGAATTTTATGTTTATTCATGTGTTGATTAGTATTTTTTATGCTTCATTGTTTCTGCCCATTGTGGTATTTTGTAGGATGATGGTAGCTTTCTTCAAATTTTTTTTATTTTCTTTATTTTTAAAGATCTTTTAAATTTTTTATTTCAAAGTCAGATATATAGAGAGGAGCAGAGACAGAGAGGAAGATCTTCTGTCCAATGACTCATTCCCCAAGGGGCCGCAACAGCTGGAGCTGTGCCTATCCAAAGCCAGGAGCCAGGAACTTCCTCCAGGTCTCCCACACAGGTACAGGGTCCCAAGGCTTTGGGCCATCCTTGACTGCTTTCCCAGGCCACAAGCAGGGAGCTGGACGGGAAGTGGGGTCACCAGGATATGAACCAGCGCCCGCATGGGATCCCAACAGGTGCAAGGCGAGGACTTTAGCTGCTGGGCTGCCGCGCTGGGCCCTCTTTTATTTTCTAACACCATAATTTCCATTGATATGAGAGTATGGCAACAAGTCATCAAATGCTGATCACCTGCTGCTGTCTTGCATCTCAAAGCACTGTGTTTTCTTTTTTTTTAAATTGTGATTGTTTTACAGGATACGGTTTTGCAGGTATAAGAATTCCTTCCCACCCCTCCTTTCCTCCCTCCCCAAGTGGCTGCAATGGCCAGAGCTGAGCCAGGAACTTTCTCCAGGTCTGCCACGTGGGTGCAGAGTCTTAAGGCTTTGGTCCATCCTCTACTGCTTTCCCAGTCCACAAGCAGGGAGCTAGATGGGAAGTGGGGCCACCAGGATACGAACCGGCACCCATACGGGATCCTAGTACATACAAAGCAAGGACTTCAGCCAGTAGGCTACCGCATTAGGCCCCTCTCTGTAGCACTCTTAAAGCAACATTTCTAGAGTAGGTCCTGTAGAGATGAAGTCTTTCCGTTTTTGTTTGTTTTGGACTATTTTATTGCAGTTCCAAATACCAAGGAAAGCTTTGCTGGGTATGTTATTCTGGGTTAATGATTTTATTTTCTTTTAGGATCTGAACTATGTCACTCCATTCTCTTCTGGCCTGTAGGATTTCCTCTGAGAGGTCAGCTGTGTGACTGGAGTTCCTCTATAAGTTAATTGACTTTTCCCTTGTATATATTTCATGGGTTTTTTTTTAATGTTCATGTGAAGAGAGCTTGATTAAAATGTGTCATTGCAAAGATTACTTTTGGTAGAGTCTCTTAGAGGTTCTGTGTTCTGCCTGTATTTCACTCCATATCACTTTCTTCATGCTAGGAGAGTTCTCTTTATCATGCCATTGAACACATCTTTTAACCCAGATTCTCTTTTCACACCTTCAGGAACTCCCATAACTCTTATGTTCAGCCTTTTGATGGCATCACTTAATTCTTGGATATTTTTCATAGCTTTGCTTGGTTCCTTTTCCAGCTTTCTGACTTTAGCATTTTCACAGGAGGTGTCTTCCGGTTCTGAGTGTCTTTCTTCTGCCTCATTCATCCTATTATCGGGGCTTTCCATGGAATGTTTAGTTTGCTGTATTCTTTATTTCTAATATTTTAGTTTGATTTTTTTCAATGTTGCTATTTCCTATGTAACATATCCTTAAATTGAATTCCTGCATGTGCTTCTTACCATTTTTAAGGGGTTTTATAATGATTTAAAGAATTATGCATCTGGCAGCTCCTCAATGTCTTTCATAGTTAATTCTGAGGTTGAAATAGTATTTGCTCCTTTGCAGGGGAGGTGTCAGTAACCCTATTCATTGTGCCTATGTCTCTACTTTTGCCTTTGACATTGCATCTCTGGTTAGTATATTCCTTTCTAAGCTGTGACATCCAGAGGGCCATAGATCCGTGTTTCTGATCCTGTTCAGTGCTCAGTTCTCCATTTGTGTCACTCATGTCACTCCTTTCAGCCAAAATCAGTGCTGGATTCCTATGTTATGCTTCTGCCACTGCCTCTGTAGCCAGGGCTCTGGGTTACCACTCTCCACCCACTGTGATCCCATTCTGTGGCCACACCATTGTCTACTCAGCCTTTCCCCCACTTACAGTTCCAGCAGAATCTGGGATGAGGGAAACACAAGCTACAACTTTAAATCGATCACCGGACTGTCAGCAGCATCCATTGCAAGGATACATTGTTCTTTCCTATTCTTGGCAGAACCTGCTGGCAGTTAGGCCTGGGGGCAACCTGGACCTATTTTGAATGGCACCTGTGGGATGCTAAGTCAGTTCTATGCAATGGGTTGAGCCAGATGTGAGTTCTCCACTGGCTTAGTGCATGTGTAGCTTGCTGTTGTGCAATCCTCCCCCAGTCCTTGCCCTAGTACTCAGAACGGCACCTGATGTGGCATTGGTTGGTGTCTGGGTCATGAAGGCCACCATATTCCCATGTACATCTGATAGAGCACCACTACTCTGCTTATACTGGTGATCAGATTAAAATATCAACATGACCCCAAAATCTATGGCTTGATTCCCTTCCTGTGTTCCCGATGATCTCTTCTCACCTGACCACAGGAGAAGCTCTGACTGCTGCTGGGGTTTCTGCTCACTGTAACATCTCTCCACTGTCTCTGCTGCTTCCCCACAGCCACGGGTCTGCAGGTGTTTCACTGCCGTTGGCCTGCCCTCTCCTATTTCTTAGGATTGCACCGTCTCTGCTTCTCCTCTGCCAATCCTCCATTCATTTTAACATGTGCTCACCACAATCTGTCATCGTGCTCTCTTCTCTCACAGCATTTTGTGTCTAACCTTGTTACACCACGGCACATTGCATCAGTGCTATTACAGATCGGAATGGTCTCTTCCATCACTCAACTATAAGCTCCTAAAGACTATTTATTGCTATCTTCCATCTCCAGTAGCAAGCCAATCACTGACAGGTAGACTATGCTTAAACAAAGAATGGCTTATTTCAAAGAATGAGTGAATCAGCCATTCAATCTATTATATCTCCCAGGCTATTTTAGCAGTAAAATCATCATAAAAGGCTTTTAAAATTTAAATTCTTGTTCAAATGTAAGTCTACACTTGTACCAACTCCATTACCTTTTATTTATTTAGGAGAAAAGTTATTTTCCATGTCTCAGATGCCCATATACAGACTATTGAAGCACACTGAAATCAATAAAAGAAACGATACAGGTAAAAGATTTTAAAAGACCGTAAAGTGAGCATGTGTAGAATATAAGAATTCCCTTAGTCAAATGGCCTTATCTAAAAAGGAAATCGTGTTTATTGACCTTGCAAGAACTTGCGGTTTGTGGCTTCCATTTGGGTGCAGGAAGCGAGGCCCCTGAAAAAGTGGCAGGGAAAGGTGAACAGAATGAAGCTGAAGTCTCACTCACCGCAACCCTGAGGGTGGCCGAGAGAAAGCCACTAGCTGTTACCAAGGCCTCTCGCCTAGCTGGCCTGGGAGAGTCTTACAGATTCCCTGTGGAATGCTCCGGAGAGGGTCTCCTTCTGATCCTTGCTTGAGCAGGTCAGTGGAGCATCCTCACGGCCATCACAGGCGACTCCATGTGCAATGGGGAACTGTCCTTGGGAAAGGAGGGAGAAGGGCAGAGAGGCGGTTCTACATTGCCGCTAGGGTGTCAGCAGATGCTGAATTCATGTTGTTTAATGATTCCACTGTGAGGAGTCAATCACCTTCCATTATGCAGGGATATTTCTACTTGGGTGACTGGATATTTCGCTCTTGTGACGTTTCGCTGTCGTGTTAGGTGAATCATCCAAAAATGAGGTAGGCTTCAGGAATTTGGAAACCACATCTCAAGTTGCCTGGAGAGTCACCTGCCTTGTATTTTTCACTCTCCTTAACTTCTGAAGAGAGCCGGTATATTTGAGGACACTTAAAGATGAGAAGTAAAACCTTTGTTTGTTATCCAGAAAAAAAAAATTGTTTTAAAAACCCAGCTTGTGCAGCTCCCACTGGTTTGTGTGAGGGCCAAGTGTGTGGTGGGCAGAATCAGGCTGGACTGCCACACCCATTGGTTCTTATAGAAGATAGTGCTGGAAATAGAACTGACCCAGCAATTGCAGCCACCAACACATGCGTAAGCTGATTGGGGCGACGGGCTGTTCTGGACCCTGTATTGGCATACACACACAGGAATCAGGCCTGGGATCACCTCAGATGAAGTTTGTTTGAGGATCCCTCCAACTGAACTGCTGATCTCAGAACCCCAACCATGAAGAAAAGTTCAGGTTCTATGGTCTGACCATGGAGTGCAAGTGTCAAAGCTGAGCCTCCCCAGAGGCTCAAATGGAACAATAGACAGCAAATCCAAGTGCACACGGAGGCTATGACAATCTATTGGAACCTGCAGAGGACACCTGGTACCATAACAGGATGGAGAACAGAACAAATTGATATCTACCCCAGCCATGTGTTGGCTGCAAAAATCTTGGCAAACGGAGACTGTAAGGTAGACTGTGTCAGCCAGTGGATTCTGGAAAGATTTAATCGTGTTTGGAACGGCGAGATTGGCAGCAGTTCAGAACTGTGAGATTATCAAAACCACTTGAGCAGGACCCTCAGAGCGTGCCCCACATCGGGGATCTGAAATGGATGGGAGGCTGGGTGGAACTTTTCCCTTTATTCGCCCCCACCCCAGATCTAGCAAAAATAATAATAATAATAATAATGTGGAAACAATGGTCTTACCCATTTGTGCCCTAATCAACTATGTAAAGATTATCAAAATAAAATAATAAACTAAAAATCCAGTTTGTAGAGAATCCCATGTGGCGAGCAGTAGTTTATCTTGTTAGCCAAATGGTCCCATTGCCCGCAGACCCTCTTTGCCATTTTGTCCCCCAGTAACTACTGCAGTGCCTGATACATAACAGATTGCTAAAACCTGCGTTAGACTAACTCCGAATAATAATGTCTAACCTGGTTGGCATAAACAAAGGAAGAATTCTGTTCCGGA
The DNA here is from genome assembly GCF_017591425.1 of Ochotona curzoniae. Lineage (NCBI taxonomy): Eukaryota > Metazoa > Chordata > Mammalia > Lagomorpha > Ochotonidae > Ochotona > Ochotona curzoniae. The sequence goes on along the minus strand of NW_024467122.1, from coordinate 29,462,887 downwards.
AATGGTGGAGAGGTTGGGTGCAACCCGGGGAAGGAGGTGGTGGTGCCAACAGACCTGCTCTGCTGAATCAGTGAGCCAAGCAAGGTGCTTCCCATGTGGCTTGGGCAGACGTGGAGTTGGTGGGAGGGGGGGAGGAGTGGGGTTTGGGGTGTGAATCACCTGTTTCTTCCTGGAGCTTCGGAAAGTAAAGAGGATCCGAGATTCCCTGGGGGAGCGGGGAGTTTTCTCGATCCCAGTAGCTGTGGCCCTTCTGCGCCTTCCCCAGGTGGGGGCACTAGGGCCGTGGTGCGTGTGTATTTGCGCAAAGCTCATCCTTGGAGACGCTTCGAGAGGGGCACTAAGCAATGGCATAGTTAATATACTACTAGCGTTTGGGAAGCATTTTAGGCCGTTGCATGGAGAGGCGCGATTGTGAAGGAGCCACTGCGCGCTGGGCATCCTAAGGAGACGCAGGTCCTGCGAGGTTTCCTCGGGAGATGGCGCCACAGCCCGTCGCTGCGACCCGCAGCTCCTGCGGCGCCAACACCAGGTGGAGCGAGTCGGCTGCAGCCGGTTCTCCGCGGCGCTAACTTCCCAGGCGCTCTGAGCTGCGGCGCGCGGTGAGCCGGCACCTGACACCTATCTCGCACTCACGCCTCCCCGACAACTCGCATTACCTGAGGCGTTTTGCACCTAGGCTGCCGCGCTGTTGAATCCGGCCCCTTTTGTTGGCTGTGGCTGCTACAGATGCCTGAGTAGGGGGCGGGTACAGGGATGCTTGGAATAGGGACTGGCTGATGATTGAAAGAAACAGACCAGGAGGGAGACGTTGCCCCAGGCATCTCCTCCACGGTAGGGACCGTCAGATGCACTGCCCAACAAGACCAGAAGACCGGCAGGTCCGAACTCTTTGGGCCAGCGGAGTTAAGCTACTCTTACTTGTTATTAGGTCTGACGGAGGTTCCCGCCTGCTGAGGACTCCGTAGTGGCGGAGGCCGGGTGGAGAAGCCGAGCGGGATGGGAATGCACGGCCCAGGGGGCAGCACGCGGGCGGTTAAACGCTCTCCGTGGCCAAGCTGTGGGGGTCCAGCAGGCGCGCTGGCCCTCTTCGCCTGGCCGAGATCCCGACCCGGGGTTCTGGTGGCCTCCGCCGGAGGGGAGGGCTCGCTGGCTCAGTGAGCACAGGACGTCGAGCCCCGGAAAGGGAGAACCCAGCTCGCTGGAGACTTTCCTTAGATCCGGGAGGGGGCGGTGTTCACCAGGCCCTTCCAAACAAGCTACCGCTCAAAAGTGGGGGGCCAAAACAGCTGAGCGGAGCGCTTTCACCTATCGCCTCCTCCGCACCTGCTAGCCTCGGGGCAGGCTCTCATGTTCAGTGTCCGAGCTGACTGCGTACGGCCGCGGTTTCACCTCCCTTCCCCGTCTCCTTCCTCTCCCACCGCGCTCACAGCGGTCCCACGCTGCCCCACTCCATCCCCTCGCAGCTCTCCCCAAGCGGGCTTCTTGTCTCAGAGGCCAAGAAGCTTCGTTCCACCTTTCTTTACCGTTCTTTTCCTTCAAACACCAGAACGTTGTTCCGGGCTTGCTAGCCACCACAGTATCGGGCAGCGAACACCAAAGCGAAGCGCCTGTGCCCATGGCCTTTGACCTTGAACCTTGAAGCTGAGAACGGATACCCCCAAATGGACACTCGAGATTCTTAATTCCAACCTGGGGAGCGTTTCTGGGAATGTATTAAAAGGCAGTCCAGCCAACAGTCGCCTCCTAACCCTCTTTCCTCCTTACAGTTTCTGTTAGGATACAAGGAGAGGCCTCCTAAATCCTTAAGATCCTCTCTCCTATCAGCTGCAAGAGTTTTATGTGCTGAAGTTTGTTGTTTGGTCCTTGAAGCTGAGGCCGTTATCCGTCCCTAAGCGGCTAATGATTTAATGGCAGTCCTCTAGGGTGGACAGAATCAGAATGCAAGTGCAAATTTCCTGGAATAAATTATTGTCAGAACGCCCCCTCGCCAGAATATTGCTCTTACTAAAATGACACATTTAAAACATAGTTTTAGAACTCTTATTACACACTCTTTCAGTTATATACCATCATTTCATTGTGAATAAATGTTTTCCATTGCCAAGCCAATCTGATGGGGAAAAACAGAGGAGTTTCCAACCTTCTATAAAAAGAGGAGGACTTTCCGGCGGGGGGTGAAAAGGGAGCATGAGTTAAGCTGATGGGGCAGGAGACCTTTACTATGTGCAAAAGCATTCAGACACATGGCGACCCTTTTGCAATAAAACTTTATTGATGATCGTTTGAAAGTTATGGCAACTCCAAGGTTATAAAACCTGTCATAAAATACCAAGCAGTCATTAGTTTACCTGACCTCATTTCAATATAAACTTCCACAAAACATTTTATTTTGTTCCTTCCTAGAAGTGGAGAGAAGTTGAGGAGTTTAAACACAGTGGCCCGTTATTGAGCACCTTGGATCTGCAATTTGACACTCTGACCTTCTTCCTTGCCAAGAAAATAGTCAAATTCACATTCTGTTCATTTCTGCAACTGTTGTTGTAGAAAGGATGAGGATGGTAAGTGATGTGGCAGGCCAGCCATGCATTTGCAGCTACAACCTGGCTTCAGATTTGAATAGAAAGTTGTTCTTCTTAGATATGTGAGATACCTTTAACAGGTGTTCTAGACAACTCATTTTGGAAGTTTAGGAACCAAATTGTCACACATTATTTGTCATAAGATCTGGGTGATGAGTTGTTTAAAATACCCAATTGGGATTAATTCATCGAATGAACAATCAGTGGCCTTCCTGCTCTCATCATGAGTTTAAGGAAAGGCAGATACTCTGAGAGTGGCCGTTAGAATGACATTGCAGGAAAGAACCTACACTGGTATTCCAAGAAGACTGCAGGACATTAACCACACTGAGCTCCACTGAAACCATTGTCATTTCTGGTGCAACTGATGGTGTGTGTGGACTTAAATCAAGACTCAGAGAACCAGCCCGGGGCCTTGATAGCTTTCCGTCTTTCCGTCTCTCCAAGCTTCACTTTTGATGACTTGAAGTCCTTCTCTACAACTGAGATCAATCTCCCTGCTTTTAGGGCAAACTGCACATGGCAAAGGTTGACCTTGTATTAGCTGTGTGCTCATTTCTGCCGAACATCTAAAGGTCTGGATATACTTTTCACGGATTGTTTCAAATATAAGCTTCAAGATACATTCAGGCATATATGCATTTGTGGTGACTTAAGGAATCTAAATGAAGAAGGCTAACTGCTTTATGACCTCACTGAAACTCATCTTGGTAATGTTATGCTTAGTTTCCTGGTGTGCCTTAAAATATTTTAGGGATTTCATGGAACTTTAACCAGAAAAGAACATTTTAAAAATCAAAATCTTATGTAAAATACTGCTTTCTTCCATGAGTGCATGGATGTGTGTGTGTGTGTGTGTTTGAGAGAGGTGTAGGAGAGAGAAAGAGAGAGAATGATATCTCAGAGAAAGGCATAGAAGTAGAGCTCAGGGATGAGTGAAGTACAGGATAAAAAAGAAAAAAAGAATGAAGAGTTGCCTGCTATCCCTGGTATCCTCAAGTTGGTGCGTGCTGGTGGCAGTTATTTGAGTAGCTATTTCATACGCCCAAGTTCTCAATAAGAAGTGACACCATACATCAAAAGGAAGATTCTGTCTTCCGACTTAGCACTGACCTCAAAGCAGGACAAGGAAGAAAGCCAAGGGGCCAGCAAAGAAGTGCCTGGGCTGTATAGAGTATTGTTGTTGCACTTAAGAAGCAAAGAAGGAGGGTAAATTCTTTCAAGCTTGGAACATCTCTGAAAGCTCTTATTACTGCTTGTCCTTACATCTGAGTTGATCACATTCATTTGTTGCGATACATATGTAGACACACACACAAACTTATTCGCAATCCATATGACAGCGACCACAGCAATGAACTTAGTTTACAATGTCAATGAGTCTTGGCCACGAACCCCAGCCATTCCTTCTGCCTCTACTAAGTGCCTGGAGGTGATGATGTAAAGAAAAAAAGTGTTTTTATTTTGTCTGTGACAAAAAGTGCTTCCCTCTTTCTTCTTTGTCCTCCTCCTCCAAAGCAGCTTTCCTCCCCGCCCCCCAGAAAGCCCATTCAGACGGTCTGTACTGATTTTCACTTCTGCATATGAACAATCATGATGTGTTCCCTTCAGCTCTACCTAAGCATTTCATTGATCGGGAAGGCTTGCTTTCCAAAGAAGCATTCATCTGAATCCACTTTTCATATCTCCCCTTATATCGGATTTCGTGAGAAATAGATGAGTAGATTTTATAAAATTATTATTATTTTAAGTCTGCATATTTAGGGGATATAGCATGATAACTTAATACATGCATTCAATGGATATGATGACCAAATCAGGTTGGTTAGCATTTTCATCTTTTTTCAACATTTTTCTTTAAAAATGCATGGCTAACACTTAATAATTGTACATAATTGTGGGGTACAGCATGATATTTCAATAATATTTATATACCAAATTGCATTTCTAAAATGGTTTTTACATCAAAATTCATGAAGGACAATATGTTACATACACCCCCTCACGGTTGTATTTTGCAGTGTCCAGAAACATTGGAGATGGTCTTTGAGACCTTCTGTGTTCTTCAACCCACTTGCTATCCTCATCAATTAGCAGTTAATTAATATGATATTTAACTACATGAGGAGGACCAGTTCTTCAGGAGGCCTTGCAAATACACTTGTTTGAGAGCCCAGTGATACAGTTGTGAAATCTCAAATCATGCTATGATTTCTGGTGACATGCACAGACCGCTCAACTTTGCATTCAGTTTTATTGACATAAGAAACTTCCACATAAGAGAGAGAGAAAAAAAAAAGTGCAGCTTTTATGTAGCGTCATCCAAGGGTAGATTATTCATGCCTTTTCCAGAATTCAATGTATATTTCACCCAAGGGTATATTTTCCTTCACAGGACTAATTTGCTCTAATAGGAACGATGATGCCTCCTATCTACTTAATGCTTTTATCCCCCCAAGCCCTTATGCGTCCTAGCAATTGCATGATGAAACGCACCGGTCATGTGCATGTTGGGGCTGAAAGCCTTGGCTTTTCTTCTACACAGCTCTATGGTTCAGCCTCTGGGTTCTGTTTATTTACTGTCTCTCTTGATGTATGAGAAACAAAAATCTCAAGAAAACTGCCACAAGAATAAAGTATAGGTGAATCTGATTCCCAAGTAAAAAGCATGTATACTTTTTAGCTACCCTTAAACTGAAAGAAGCAATTGGGGAGAACTTTTTCCTGGAGGTTAAAACCCATGAATAATAGCCATAGATTAAATTCTAGCACAGAATTTAAATAATAGCTTCAATTATATATTCTCCTGTGGCAACTATTGATATAGTTTACATGTTTTAAATTAAAAATCGAGAAGATAATGACAAACATATATCTACCTGTACTCATTATCATTTGAGGACCTTGTTTTAAGTCTGAGTTGGAGAGATCTGTAGAACTGATTTAGGATCTGGAATATCTGAGACTGTATGTGGACAATCAGTTTAGCTCCATCCAGTTTTGAGTTGGTTCCTTGTTACCTGTAAGTTCAATTTGCTTCTCAAGCTTGAAGTTCACTCACTAAGAAATACAGCACAGCACTTCTATCTCGCAAGTAATTGCTGAAACCTACTGGCATGAAACACTCAAGACACAAATGGAAAGTCTGCCCAGCCGAATGTCCACCCAACCAGCTTCTCTCTCAACAGGCAGCAGCGCCTGTTGGTCTTGCTAAGGAGACTTGAAATGTACCATGTATTATACAGCCGGGGAAGTCAGGCTGGTTTAACTTTTTAACTAAAAAGTAACTCGACGTTTCTGTCCCCTGACTTGCAAGGGCTTACATTTTTTTTTTTTTTGGCTTTAAACTGGCATTATGATTTTTTGTTGTTGTTGTTTTACCATGAGTAATGGGATCATTATTTCTCCCCCTAGTGAAACGGGTGTCTCCAAGAATAGAACCATGTGGCCGGGCTGAATGCAGTCCCAAAGGAATTGGATAGAAGTCGCTCAAGCAATAAAAATTGCTGAGGGAATTTGTGTTGTCAGCTCGCCAGAACATCAGATTCAGACCTCAGATCCTGCAAGAAGGTGCTAGGGGGCTTTTTAAAGGCCCCCTAGGGCTATGCCCTTGACTTTCTATCCTTCTAAGAGGGGGCTCACTGGTCAGCCACTGTCTGCTGGCGTCGTGGTCTTGCAGGATGTGGAGCCAAGCCTCCCCCCCTCCCCCAGCACCTACCCTGGGACTCAAGAATGGCAGTGCTGGGGCAGTCAGATCACACTTAGGCCCCCTGGCCCAGTCTTTCTGGTGCTAAGCCCCCTTTGCTGTAATACTCCTTCTATTCTTGAAGTCATTAAATTTACAGGCTGGATATGGCACAGCAGCAGAATCCAGACCATAATGCTTTAATATGGAAGAATTAAACTGAACTACAGGCAATGTAATAAAACATAAAGGATTGCTAATGTTGTCTAAACGCCCTTCCTTATTTTCCTAAATGTCTTTCTTCGTTATGAAATACCCTATCCAAAATAGGAGTTGTATGAAAAGCACTAACAACACAGAGCTTCCTGATTCAGGTCTATGCCGAAACATATCTGCACACATCTAAAAATGTGTGTGTAGCCTTCAGGTGTACGAATTCCTGCAACTGCATCCACACCTTGCCAAATTATTGTTATTTTTTGCATTTGTGCAAAGGACTCTACCTATGGGGGAAAAAAAAACCCCACCAACATTTCCTTGTTTTTCCCCTACCCAACCCCCACTCACGAGAGAGAGAGAGAGAGAGAGAGAGAGAGAGAGAGAGAGAGAGAGAGAGAGAGAGAGAATAATCGGGACTAATCTACGTTTATCTTAAAACGTGTTACTGACATTAAAAAAAAATCACTGGACCCATACAGTGACAGCGCTATTTCTTTCTCCTCTTTTCCCGCTCCCCTTTCTGAGGGTTTGGTTGTGACTCTGGTGAGAAAGGACATTCTATGTTATTTTTTAACTCTCTTGGTCGATTTGCAGTTTTTGAGAGGTCACACTGTACTTCATCTGTGCATGTCTCCGCGGATCCACGGAAAGCCACACTGTTGGAGAGAAGATTGTTCCCGTGTCCCTCCCGCGGGACTGACACTCTTAGGGTCTTAGGGTCACTGCCGCTGCGGGGGAGGCGGGAGGTCAGCTCTGCCTGCAGGCCGCCAGGGGGTTCGCCGCAGAAAGGCCCGGGGCTGCGGCAGCACAAGGGAGAGAAAGAAGTGCTGCAAACGTGACTTCTTGGGGCTGACACAAGGACGCACCGAGCTGCCCGCTACCCACTCCAAGGGCCGGGCTCAGCCGGGAAGAGGTGCCCACGGAGGGATGCGGTGCGGGCGGCTGCAAGGTTGCCCCTCTCCAGCCGCAGGGCTCCTGCTGGCCAACCCAGCGCGGGGTGATCCCCACAGCGAGCTTTTGGTCTGGGTAGCAGCTTCCACCCAAAACCTTAAAACTGGGACTTCTCAGTGGAAGTCCTGGGCCAGGACCCCCAAGGCGCCCCAAGGGACGCGCGCTCAGGGGACGACACCCAAGCCATCCGCAGGATCCGAGGCTGCAGCACCGCGTCCCAAGCCTGTAAAAGTGTCCCTTGCTCCCAACGCTCTCTCGGCTCTGTCTTGTGGCTACCGTCTCTCCCAGAGTGCACGGAGATCCCCACATCACTAGGACTTTTCTTTTTAAATGAAATGGCTTATTTCTCTCTTGTGTTCAGAAAGACCAAGGAGGTGAGTTGGACTCCAAGATGCAACTCCCCTCCCAAGGTCCTGGCCCCCCGGAAAGGATTTGGTGATGCCACGGTGGCAGAGACCCCCGTGAAGCGAGCTCAGCCAATCCCACCGCGTGCACTTCGGAGCCACTCCTGCCCAGCTTGCTGTGTTAATTACGGGTTCTAATTTTATTGCATCTCGGCACCTCCTGGTTTGTTCTCACTGTAGTGGTCTTGAAAAGAAACTCGCAGTCATACACCAGAGTGAATCCAAAAGTGGTTTTTCCCCGCGAGCGGGTGAGGCGCGCAGGGAGGGACGGGGTGGGGTGGGTAAGGACACAGCTGGAGAACGTCGTGGGAGCAAGGGCAGGGTCCCTTAGGGTCCTGCCTGACCTCTCTTTTTCCCATCAGGCCCGCGGGGGGACGGGAACTTCGGGGTCTCTACACCGCGCCTCCGTGCGCGGGATCTGCGGCTAGGGTGGGCCATTGCTGCTGGCCACCCGCGCCTGCCGGGTCTCCCGCCCTCGCCCAGACAGCAGCCGGCTCCGGGATGGGAACTGTGCCCACCGAGAGGAGGCCCAGAGCTCGGGTACTCTTGGCCGCTAGTTCTGGGTAGGGCGCTAGGCTGATGTCACTCTTCCCGGGATGTTCAGGTGTGGGAGGGAGGCGGCTAATGTCCAGTAAGGAGATGGGGGCGCAGGGACGGGTGTGACAATGTGGTGTGCAGCGCCTCCCCTTTAGTAACGTGTGGTCTCATTTAATGCAGACCACTGTGTGCTCCAGTTGCAGTATCTGCAGTGAAGTGGGAACGAGCATGGTTGGGTGAATTGTTGAGCGTTTCACGTTGTGAGCGCCAGGCGCAGGATAGAATGAGCGGTGGGAACGCAGGCCCGTCCCTTCCGTCCGTCCTGGGGCACAGCCGCTAGTCTCCAGCTTTCCGGGGAACAGCGTAGGGACAGCGCACGTGACCACCCCCAGCGACCCTAAGTCCCCGGGGGCAGTCGGAAGATCCTGCCCACTAGGGGTTGCATCATGAAAAGATGGATGCGCAGGTTTACCTTGCAGCCTGGTAGAAAATGGTGCGGGGGTCCAGTGCCGAGTGGAGGGTGTCCAACTGGGCAGCTGAGACAGGTCTGGATTTTCCTTCCCAGCCGCGAAGGAGCGCGAGCTCCAGGACACCTGTAGGTGGCGCTGTGTCGAGGTGCCTGCAGCCCGGAGGCCGCGGGGCCGGGGGGAAGCTTTAGGGTACCCCGACTTCGACCCTGGGCTCCCAGCCCCCCACTGTTTTCCGGGGATTCCTAAGGAGAACCTCGCATCACAGGAGCCTGGGCTTCCGTGGGCGACGGAGAAAGGCGGGGTCAGAGGGCGGCAGGTGGAGAGCCGCACTCCCTCCCCACCTGGCGGTGCCCAGGGCTCAGGTGCCAGGCGCGCAGGGCGGCATCACAGGGCAGGCTGCCAGCCCCAGGTGAGAGGGTCCCGGATGGCTGCACCACCAGAGACCGGAGAAGAACTCGTGCGGTTAGCACGACTCCGGCCCGCCGGTTGATTGAGGGGTTTCACGGTGGTCATCAGTGCAGTCTTGTGGCTGGTTGTCCTCTCCGTCTGCTGTTGGGGCTGGGCGAAGACGGTGCTTAGGGGGGCAGGTGGTGGGGCGGGCCTGATCCTTCACCAGGGAACAGCGGGTCTGGCTCCGGACTCTACCTGGACTTCGCCAGAAGCCTGCAGTCGGCGTCACCCCCGCCCCGCCCCCACAAGGGTTTCCCAAGGACTCAAGTGTCCAGCTCAGAGCTGGGAGCGCGACCTGGTTCGCACTGGGTTTTTCCAGACCGGGTCTCGGGCAGGAGGCAGCCCTAAATGCCCTGGTCCGACGCCCGGCAGTCTTTTCGGAAAGGGCGCTGCTGCTCGCTGGGCTCCAGCCACAGGTCTGCTTAGGCGCTCCAGCTCGGGGCTGCCGAGTCCTCGTGCGCTGCGCTCTGGTTGGCGCACGGCTTCTGCCAAAGCCGCGGCTCCAGCGAGGCCGAGTCCTCCTCGGGCGGTCGCGAGGGTCAGCCCGGACACCCCTCGAGGCCCCTCCCCGCCCCTGGCTCCTGCCCCCGCCCGTGGGCAGGCGAGCCGTGCGCGCACTTGCCGTCCAGCGAGCTCCCAGAAACGGGTTCACTTCCATTCGTGGATTCCATAAACAAACGGAACCGTATCACATGGGGCTGTGCGCCGTCCTTCTGAAAGCAATTCTGCCGTTGAAAACTGAAAAATGGGTGTAATTTGCGATCCGAAAGTGATGTTAGGGTCATGGCAATTTCCCGGGCCGTTATTTATTTTTACTTTAAAGTCTTTAGGGAAGATTTGCTTATAGACTCGGAAACCTTCCCATTCGCCAACACTGGTCATCCCGCTGGCCCCGGTCGCGGCGGGGAGGGGTGTAGAACAATTACTGAGTGACGCTCCTACGGGGAAACGGCAGAGAAATGTCGATTGTTTTTATTGTAATAGAAGGAGTGAGCAAACAGAAAAACCAACCTCGGGTGATCGGAAACAGGCAGGCGGAGAATGAAAAGCGGCTTTCGGGCTGCCGCAGGCCCCTCCCCTGCCCTCGGAGAGAGAAGCGGGCGAGGAGCGCTCGCAGCCGGAGGCGCCGATCCCAGGGCCGGCTGAGCTCGGCACAGCCGCTGCCCGGCCCTCCGGGGCGGCTGCACGACTCGCTCAGCCCCGGCCATAGCCCGCCCACGGCTGCCCGCCCGATCCACCTCGTCCAGCCGGGGCACAGGCTCTGTGCCAAGGCAGGGGAGGCGGTAGGGCGCCGCTCCCAGCATCGCGCGTCCACCGGCCAAGCCCAGAGCAGGTCAGTGTGTAGGGGGGGCTCCTCCGGCTCCGGCTCTCCGGCCTCCCACCTCGCCCCAGCCCGGGGGCCCAGCGGGGACTCCCCGCTCTCCGCCCAACCTCCCTGCGCTGGGCGATCGAGCCCTTTAGCCGCTGTGTCCGCCGGCTCCACGCGCAGATCTGGCGGCTCCAAGCAGCCCTGAGTGGACTCTCCCAGGCCTCGGGCTCGGGCCGCTCTTCCCACTGCCACTCGCGGCGACAGTCGCGGGAAGGAACAGCGGGCGGAGAAGCGGCCTCTGAACCCGGCAGGCCGGGTCACAGCGGCGGGTGGAGGGCTGCAGAAGCCGAGCCTCTTTTCTATTTGCGCGCCTGTGGGCAATGCCCCGCACGCTCCAGGAGAGGGCTCGGGTCAGGCCGGCAGCAAGTATTTGCCTTTAGCGGGTAAGGGGCGGGGGCACGAGGAAGTCCCACACTCTGAAAACCCGGGTTCCTAGAATTTAGCCCTCCGGGTTGCCCCCTGATTCCCCAAAGTCCCCCTCGGGACCTCTTTAGCTAGAGGCCCAAACCGATCCCAACGGGGAGCAAGTTGGAGGCATCCGCTCCTTAATATTTCCCTCCTGGTTCTTGAGCTCTGCTTGTCACCTAACTTGTCCAGGAGGACTCCGGTGCCACGTATACCCACTCCTCCTCTCGCTTTGCCCTCTGCTGCACAGTCAGCACTGACCTGCAGACCCCGGCAGCAGCAGCTGGCGCTCGCAGGAACCGCTGAGCCGGCCGTTGGCCGGGGCTGGAGGGGCGAGGGAGAGAGCGAGCGCTCGCTGCCTGCACACACAGCCTGCAGCACCCCAGTGCAGACCCGGGCAGCGTTCCTCCGGCCCTTCCAAGTTGGCCTTGTTAAAATACCAGCTTCTCGTCCCTTCTCGGTATCTCTCTCCTCAGACCCCACTGGTCCGGGAAGAAGGCGCCACAGGTGACCACATCGTAGCAACACACTGTCAAGATTTATGAAGGCTTAACTGCACCTGGCCTTGGTTCGCTGGGCTGCAGGCTGGGTGGGGGCGGGGGTAGCCGCGGGTCCTGGCTCCCCTCCGGTAGATCTCACGCAGGTCCAGCCAGAGCCAAGAGCCTGCACCAACTACCCCTAAGACGGTGTGCCCCCTCCTCTTTCACGCCCTGTGGCCTGACTAGCTTCCGGTCTCCCGCCGAGTAAATATTTACCCAGAGAAGAGGTCACCCCTCGGAGGAGTCCTCGCAGCTCCGCGGGAAAGGCTTTGGGATTCTCTGAGAGCCCATTAGCAGCTGCAGGCCTTATTGGGTATGTGTTGGTTTTTTGGTCTTTAATGTCTTTTAGTCGAAGTTCTTCCGAACCCTGTCATCTCCTGGGCCCGAGTAAGCGGTAAACAGGGGGTGCTGACCCTGCCTGACCCTTGTTCTCTGACTCCCACCCCCCCTTCCTCTCCCTCCCTCCATTCCAGTTGTCTTTCTCACAGGCTCCAGGAGGCCCCTGCACCCTCACCCGCCACTGGGATTCTGCACCTTGAGCTGGGTTCGCTCTGGAGCGTGGGCCTCGGCTTGTAGGTTAGCTTCTTGGTGGGCTCTAGAGAACCAGTTGAGCCCAGAGCGCGCAGCAAACGCTTGCAGTTGTGGGTGGGCTGGCGGGGGCGGGAGTGGTCCTACCGTGGGTGTGGTGCCTGCTGTCCAGCGAGAGAGGTGGCTTGGGCACCCGCAGCAGGGGTGTGCAGCCGCACTCAAGTCCGGCAGGTGGATAGGGAAAGATGCGAGAGCATGAGAGCTGGCACACCTGGGGGAAGTGGAGGAAGAAGTTGACCTGCGGCAAATGAAAGTGAGTGCAGGTGTTAAGCTCAACTCGCCAGAGCCTAAACCTCATGGCTGGGGGGGGGGTCTTTAGATCACAAAATACTTAGGGCCCGCAAGTTGCGGGAGGGCCCTGTCACCGCAAGCCTGATACGTTCACTGGGCGCACCTAGGCAGCAGTAGGATGAGGAGTCAGGGCTACGGGCGCCTGCACACGACTGCCGTGTGTACAGGTGGGAAAGAGGCCCTAACCATTTTTTCACAGCCAGTTAATTGGTTCGCGCAAGTGGAGGGCAATGTCACATCCCAGCGACGAGAAGGAGACGCTCTTTTAAATCCCTGGGAGCGCTATAGGGCCTCCTTGTACAACGCCACGCAGTGCCCCACAACAGATATGGGGATGGGCTAGGGTGACATCTATGCAAACTTCACCAAGATTTTAAACGAAAACCCACCAGGCAACCACCAATGGTAGGTGTGTTTCCAGTTGCGGAACTTCTCACAAGATCCCGGTTATAAAGAATTCAAGAGTTCTGAGTTCATTCCTCTCTTTCCAAAGTCTTTCCACTGGAGTTCTAGTGCGTTCCCACACGAGAGGTGGGTATTTAGAAATCGTTGGCTTTCCTGGGTGTTGCCTGTCCCTTGCTGGCCGGGCATCGGGCCCTGTCAGCTTCCAGCTGTTGGACGCGGGAGCTCCCATGCATCGATGGGAACCGTGAAAAGTTCAGCCTGGCTCCTGCGCTTAGCAGGGGCGCTGGGTCTATCCAGTATCAGAGGGATGGAACGTATCTTAGACCCCAAGTAACCAACCACACCCCAAATCCATGAAAAATGTTCATCTTGCTGATTATTTTGAGTCACATTCTCCACAACCTTTGCTCCAAAAATAAATGACTTTGGTCATGACCTTTTGAGACTTGGGACTGAGTGAAAGTGAAAAGTCCAAAGTAGACAAAGCATGGGGCCTGCTTGTGGCGGCGTGGAAGCCTTGACACTCTCCTGCCGCCTGGGACTAAGTCTCCTTTTTATTTTAAACACAACTTCTTGGCGGTTTTGTTCCAGGTGGGGTGCCCAGGGCTCAGGGCAGGGTGCTCGTCCCAGCCGCGGCCCCAGCACCAGGACCCAGCGTGGCTCTGGGCCCTTGAGCATGACAGTGCTGCGGTGCACTCGCTCCACCGGGTGTGCCCAACTTCTGTACACACCGTGCGATCAACCCGTACCCTGAGCTTGAAAGGCCTGGGCTTGACCCCGCGGCCTCGGACAAGTCCACCGGGAGGGGGGTGGTGGTGCTGGGCATGGGGTGGACAGCAGCTCAAGCCCCGCAGCCGAAGGGGTGTCCTCGGCCTCCCCGCAAGCCCCTGGCCTCCGCCACAGGCCTAGCTCTCACACCTGCGTGCTCGCCACCGGGCGCGTCGTGAAGGCAGGTGGAATGGGCAGGTGATGGGAGCCCAGCTCCTCGACAGCCCCCCGGAGGCCGGCGGGACCCGCAGAGGCTGGAAACTACCGGCACCCCAGTCCTCGGCGGCGTCCCTCCCGCCTAGAGTCAGCTCCACTCGGGCGCCCTAAGAGGTCTCGGGGTGCCCCCTCCTTCCTGCTCGAGTCCCTCGCACTCAGACCGAAAGCCTACGAGCTGCTGGCTCAGCACTTGCGCGCCGGCATCACGCTGCTGTCTGTGCGTGCCGCCCCGGGGAGGGACGTCCGACACCCATTTTTCCTGGTGTCCCAGTCACCCAGGTGCGGAGACGGTGGCAGGAGACGGCGGAAGGAGTTTCCCGGGGCCGCGCTGTCGCTCACCGGCCTGCACCAATCAACACGCGGCGTGCTGCCGGGCCCGCCTCTTGGGGGAGGCGTGTCCCCCGTGAGTGATAGACGGAGCCGCCCGGCCCTGCTCAGCCCAGCCCACGCCGCTGCTTAGATTGAAATGCAGAACTCAAGCCTCTTTCATCGGGGCGCAGACTTCCTTTTACTCCTTCCTTTTGCACTCTTGCCGCCTCCTCCCGGGGAGAACCCGAGGCCCCGGCGGCCGCGGGACAGAGCCAGGCCGGGCTACCGAGGCCGTGCGAAGAAAAGTTTCTTTCTGGAAGCGCAGCCTAGGGCCGGCTTGGGGTACGGCTCGGAGCAATGGGTGAGTGGCTGCGGGGGCTCCCCGCTGTCAAGAGCGGCGGAGGGAGGGAGCGGGCGGGCCAGGACGGGAGGGCGCCCGCAGCGGCGCCCCCCCTGCTCCCGCTGACGGGTTTCGCTGGGTTCCTACCACGCTTGCCGGGACTGCGCGGGTCTGCGCGCCTGCTACCGGGTGGCTGTGGATGCCCCGTGCCCGGGTGTGGCATCGCAGGGTCCCGCAGTCCCCCCCCCACGGGGGGGCGACCCAAGTTGTGTTTCGCTTGCGCTCACGCAAGCCAACGAAGCAGAACAAACAGACAAGAACCACTACCACTCCCAAAACTCTCCCTCGCCCGCCGGACCACTGCGCGGGTCTCCGGGCGGGGCGCTGGGCAGAGGAGGACGGGGAGCGGCCGCGGGCTTTGGTGCGGAGCCGGCCAGTCCGAGCGCGTTCGGGCGTCCAGGCCTCTCGCTCGCCTCCCGCGCCTCCCGAGACTTCTCGGGCACTCGGAGCCGCCTGGCGTGCGCCTCGCCTCTGGGCTGGTCCGCAGCGGCTGCCCGCGCAGCAGGAAGCAGGGATGTAGGGAGGGGGTCCGCCTGGACCTGGGGGTCGTCCGGGACTGTGCGGGCCGTGATTGTGGGGGCAGTGGCGTCCGGTGCTGCTGCTCTCAGCCCCGGGCCCACGTCTTGCGGGGAAGGGCGCGTGCGGGCCAGCCGCCCTGCGCCCTCGTTTTGCACCGGGGGAGCGAGCGGGCACGGGCGGCCTGTCCCAAGCGGCGGGTGCGCGTCCCCGCGCGCTGTGTGTTCGTTTCGCAGAGCCAGCCTTCGGGGAGGTGAACCAACTGGGAGGAGTGTTCGTGAACGGGAGACCGCTGCCCAACGCCATCCGGCTTCGCATCGTGGAACTGGCCCAACTGGGCATCCGACCGTGTGACATCAGCCGCCAGCTGCGGGTCTCTCATGGTTGCGTCAGCAAGATCCTGGCGCGCTACAACGAGACCGGCTCGATCTTGCCAGGAGCCATCGGGGGTAGCAAGCCCCGGGTCACGACCCCCACCGTGGTGAAGCACATCCGGACCTACAAGCAGAGGGACCCCGGCATCTTCGCCTGGGAGATCCGTGACCGCCTGCTGGCGGACGGCGTGTGCGACAAGTACAACGTGCCCTCGGTCAGCTCCATCAGCCGCATCCTGCGCAACAAGATCGGCAACCTGGCCCAGCAGGGCCATTATGACTCCTACAAGCAGCACCAGCCCGCGCCGCAGCCCGCGCTGCCCTACAACCACATCTACTCGTACCCCAGCCCCATCACGGCCGCGGCCGCCAAGGTGCCCACGCCACCCGGGGTGCCCGCTCTCCCAGCTTCGGTGGCCATGCCTCGCACCTGGCCCTCTTCGCACTCCGTCACCGATATCCTGGGCATCCGTTCCATCACCGACCAAGGTAAGGGCTTGAAGGCCCGACGCGTGAGATGCGAGCCCCTCTCCTGCCCGCTCACCGCCGAGGGGTCCCCGGTGCCTCTCTAACCCGCCACCTGAGGCCTTTTTCTCTGGAAGCAGGAGGAGGCTTCCCAGTGGGGTGTCCTGATCTCATTAACTTGAAACTCCTGCCCCTGTTTCCTTGCCACACACAGTCTGCTGCCTCATCTCCTACTACCAGAGCCGTAACATCCCCCCAGCCCTGACACATGGTTCGCATTTTCCACCCTCCCCCGCCTCTCGCGCCGCGCTGCTGCCTCCTCCGCCGGCGCTGGCTCACTGAGAGCGCGCGGCCGCCGGGCTTGGGGCGCAGCCCGGGAGGCCGAGCCGGCGTGGGGCTGCCGAGCTGGCCGTGCTGGACAGCTTGTTTGGGGGATCCCAGGCGGCTGCGAGAAGAAGTTCGGTGAGCAGTGGAAATTGCAGTGTTCTCAGATTCTGGCAATCAGACCACATTTGCTCAGGCAGGAAGTTCAAATGTCACCTAATTGGTTTCGTTCTTATGCTTCACTTCATTTTCCTCGGAAACGGAGGTCCCGAAAGTTATTGCTTGGTAACTTACATGTAGCTCGGTCTGACAGTCTCTCTTTCTCTCTCTCTCTCTCTCTCCCTTCCTCCTTAACAACCTAGCATGTGTGTATCTATCTTGGAAAGTGGCACGGGCCACTCCCTGGCCGTCCTTTCTACTGTTCTCCCCAGCCTGCCTTTTGCTTCAGTCTGCGGTCCCAGGGACTGCCAGCTTTTGCACGTTTTAAGCGTTTGCCAGCTCGCCTTTTCTGCAATCAGAACGGCATCTGACCCTTCGGTTCAGTTGGCCTTCCGGGAAAGATCTGAGTTTGTTTTCTTTTACTGCGCTGTTATTAAAAAAAGAAGAAAAAGAAGAAGAAGAAGAAAAAGGAGGTGCTACCGTCTTTCTTCGTAGGGAGAAAAGAAAGTCAGAATACACTCCATGCAGAATTGAACTAATTGGGAGATAGCTTGCTAATGCCTCACAGCCCTAATGTTTCCAAAAGCACAGAGGAGAAATTAAATAAGGGGGGGCATAACTCCTTTAATTATTTCCTGCCTTTCTCGTTGCCACCACATTGGCACAATTATCTTTTTAAGCAATTAAAGCAGGGCCCTGATTCCTCAGCTCCTTGCCCCTGTCTTCTGGTTTTTGGATGGTGGATTTCCAAGTGCTCCGCTTTGCCTTGCGCGGCAGCCGCCAGCCACTGGAAGCAGCTTTCAAGGGGGAGAGTTGGCCCTTGATTTATAGGATAAACTGACCTCCCTGACATTTAGAGGAAACCCCTGTGCCTGGGAAAGTGTGAGATCAGCAGAAATGGGGGCTCGCAGGGGGATCTCGGTTTCTTAACACAACTTCAGGCTTGTGTGTACCAGCTGCATTTTGTCTGGGAAGGCAATGGGGAGATGAGCGCTTTTGGACCCAAACAGCCTTTCCTGGTGCAAAACTGGGAGCCCGGAGTTTCGTTTGTTTAGTGTGGGAGGTACGGTGGGAAAAAAAAGTCTCCTGTCTGGAGATTCTACAGACAAATCAAAAGTCAGCTGGAAAAGTGTTGGATTATGGTGAAAATTTCACTGTAGTGACTGGTTGGTTCTGGGCAGCTTTGGGCAGTGTGGTTTCTGATCACCCCCTGCAAATGCCCTGTGGATGGAAGGAAGTGCTTAAAGTGCTTAAAACCAGATTATAAGGGACTTCCTCACACTTCACTTCATCTATAGTACCCGAAGATGAGGATACGTTCGAATGCCAGTGATCCATATGGACTATTCGGGTGCGCTGCAGCCAGCACCTTATAAGGCATAATTTGCTTCTCAAGAATAGAGGGGATAACTGATGGCTTTGTTCCGTTTCTTAACTTATTTCTACTTTCGTTTTCTTAAACTTTTTCTTTTTTTTTTCTTTAAATCCCTCCCTCATAAACCCCACTCCTGACTGTACTTGCGGCATTCAGAGTGGTAATCGCGTCATTGTTTTGAAGTCAGAGGTGCATAACCACACATATTTAATGTGTACGGATTTTGCATGCGCATTGTGGGCATCCTTGGGCTATTTGCAAAATATTTTGCAGGTCCTTTGTTTTGTCTTTTGGCATACATTCCAGATAGTCGCAGCGCAACCAGAGGCTCCTAGGGTAGAGGCACCTTTAGGTTCTTTCCCTACTTTCAATCCAGCCTCTTTGTCCATTTCCGACGTAGCCTGGGGAGGTGGAGAAGCAAGCGCGCAGGCATCCAGATTTGGGAAACTCTGAGGGGCAAAACCTCAGATTTTCTCCACTAACAGTCTTCGGAGTAGCGCAGAGGGGAGCTGGGAAATCGAAGGTTAGTGGGAAAGTTGGGGGTGGGAGGAAGCTTCTCCCAGGCGTTGCGGAAAGGCCTTTTTTCAGGAGAGCGAGGCTTGGCCAGCCACGGGCTGGCGGAGGGGATCCCCGCTGGGAGGCCGGGCCGGGTCCTGGCCGAGGTCGAGGGGGTCTCTGGGAGCGGGTTGGATACCTACCTGATACCTTCTCCCGCTTCCCAGGAGTGAGCGACAGCTCCCCCTACCACAGCCCCAAGGTGGAGGAGTGGAGCAGCCTGGCCCGCAACAACTTCCCTGCGGCCGCTCCCCACGCGGTGAACGGACTGGACAAGGGCGCCTTGGAACAGGAGGCCAAGTACGGGCAGGTGAGGAGGCGAGCACCGGGGCCAGGGGGACCAAAGGGGACCGCGGGATTTGGGCCATGGAGGACCCCCAGGTCCCATCCTGAGGCAGGCCCGAGCTGGCCTCCCCTGTTGCTGCCAGGAACCCGAGTTCGAGGCTCTGGCCTGAGAGCAAGCGCAGAATTGAGGCCTGGATCCCGCCGGCCTCCGTGGCTGGGGATCGCTGCTCTAGTCTGCAGACCCCGAGGCTTCCCCAGCGCGTGGGCGCAGCACCGGGCTGACGCGTTAACCTTAACCTGGGGTCGCACACTGCCGCCTGCGGCCTGCGGCCCGACGGGGCGGACCCCGGCTGCAGCCCCGAAACCCGTGCGCGTGGCTTACCCCGCGCTAGCAGGAAGAGGGACAACCCGATAACTCGATAGTAAAGTGACCGTTTCCTGATTGAAGGTCACTCCGTCATCTCCCAAGGGAGGTTGGTGAGAAAACCTCAAATTACACGGACTGGCTGCGGACCGTTTAATTTTTCTACCCTTCCGTCCCTCCCCCGGTTCTCCAAAAAGAAAATTCAAAACACCCGTTCTGTGTTTTATCTGACAAAAAAGCTAAGCGACCACTCCAACAGACGCCCAAGAGGGTCGGAGTCTAAATTCATCACCACGCCGGAGTCAAGAGTTCAAAACTCTCAGAAACCGGACCTTCGGGCCAGCGGGAGGTTTCCCGGAGCAAACCTGGCCTGAACCTCCAGCTCCAATGCCACAGCCTCAGAGCGCTGTTTGGGTTGTATTAACACTCCGCGGGGTTTTCTCATATGTCCACATCAACTTGTAAAATTAGGTCAGAACGTGCTATTCTTACTCTCCCCCAGGGAAGAAAACTCCGGGTGGTTGATTTTGTGTGACAATTTTCAAGTCCACTTCCCTGCTCGCCCTTGGTTGGTGGGAGCACAGAGGAGTAGCTTTCCCCGGAGCCAATAGCACAGAACTCGGCTGCCAAGGCAGCCACCCTCTCTGCCGTCCAGAGCGCTGAGAAGATCTAAGGGGGCAACAGGCAGTGGAGGACCGTGGCAGAGGTGCCCCAGCTTCGGAAGCAAGGTGGTTATTTCTTCACGATTAAAATGCCACGTTGTAGAGATGTCCCCAGGACTCACCGAGTGGGTGCCACCTTATGGCACTCAGGAATCCCTCATTCACCCCCCAAAGAGGGCTTCGGAATGTGCGCGGAGGATGGACAATTCGTACATTTAAGTTCATTTTCCCATCAGCTTTTCGAAACCCTCTCTGATCATTGGTGGTTATAAATGGTGTTTAGAGATTGACTTTTAAAAAGCTATCACTGTTTATCAGACGTCTCATAGGGGAAAAAAAAGTGTGAAGGCATGTTGTCACCCACAGATAGAGGCGGTGCACAGCATGCAGTGTAGCCTAGTAGCAAACGTTTAATAGGTGCCCAGCGCTTTTGATTAGGTCATCGTTTCTTGGAATAACATTGTGAAGTACAGAGTTGAAAAGTAGCCTCTAATTCCCACATGTAGCTAATGAACTCCACTTAAATGTAAAGCAAACTCATAATGCAAAACAAACAAACAAACAAAAACCTTCGTAGTTTTCTCTCCCTTAAGTTATAGAACCAGCATTTAAGCTTGTTTGGCGATGATGAGTTTGTATAATACACTTCAAAGCCAAACTGACAAGTTACTCATTTTTTTTTCTTTTGGAAAAATTTTAAATAGTTTCAAGTAATAAGCCGTGTATTCTAAATGTTAAAATTTGATTACATTTTACACAATGAAGTGCAAAACACTAATTTACCTGATTTATAGAAACAAGTAATTTAAAAGGGGCCAAAAAAATACTGCTCTAGATAGTGAAGAGAATGCAGAATAAAAAGATACAGGTATGCTTAACTTACTCATAGAACGTTTTTAATTGCAATATGCTAATCTTCTATCTCATGATGTAATTAGAAAATTCAAATGATAGAAATATCAAAACATGAAAAGTTTGGAAAGCCAACATAAATTAGTGGCTGCTCTGTCAAGATCGTTAGAATAGTCTTTTTGCTGAAGGTTTGCCAAGTAAGGCACATGCAGGCTGTATCATTTTTGGAGCCATTTTGAACCTTGGACATTGATGTCACTGAGGGTAAAATTAAGTCTATCCTAACACTTGCTCAAAACATGCCAAGATCAAGTGTGTTGTGCAGTCTAGCATATGTGTGCATTCCCCTCGCTCATATTCAAAGAGAAACTTTCTTGCTCAGAGTCATTTTCCACAATGTAACCAGCATATTCCAACTCAGTTGTGAACCCAGGCAACAGCTCTCCCTCTCTGTATAATGAACAAAACTTTAAAGCCTTTCACCAAAAAAAAAAAAAAAAAAAAAAAGGAGGCGGGGGTGGGGGAGTGGGGGAAAGAAGCTTAATAAAATTACTTCCTCTACAATACTTTCAGGGTATTTGCAGTTGTTACTAAGTAGAGCAATAGTATACAATACCTGTTTCATTTCAGGAGAAAATTCAGATTTCAGAATCATAGGGCTTCATGTGTATTTTGCCAGAAGACACCTGTAAAATTACCAGAGGGTTGAACTGGCAACCAATTATAGATCCTATTGTTTAGCATAATGTAGAGTTTCTATTTGCAGCTTCAACTGTAAAGAAAGATGTCCTGTTCCTGGTAATTACAGCTGTGTGCACATTTCAGCAATGTGCATAAAACAGCTATTTGTGAAAATTTAGTTTAGAATATTCAAATGTCTTACAAATTAATATAACACTTTAATTGATATTTTATAGTACCATAAATAAGTCCTTGTTGTCTATCTCTGGAACAGAATATTTAAATTTTTTAAAAAGCCCTTGTGTAATATCGGACTAGAAATCTTTAATACCAACTAATTCTGACTGACACCAATGTTTTCTGGCTCCTAAAGCTGGTTTTATTCTGTGGAGAGTGCAGTACTGATGTTGAATACAATAGAATGGCAAAAGAACATTCTATGAAGAAATGGAATGTATCTGTCCTTTATTATAGTATTTAGAGAATTAAAGACTTATTTTTTTCCAAGTAGTTTGTAAACAATCTTATGGTTTTAGCAGAATTTTCTACAAACAGGCCCTACTTTCTTGGAAAACACGCATTATGAATCTCGTGTTCTAATTAAACTAATCCTAATGCTGATTGTAAGCTTTTTGCATCTTTCTTTTGCAGTTGGATGTGGTGACTCTGATAACAGTTTTGTATAATATTAGCTAAGAAACGGAGATTAGTCTATAAATATTTGAACTTTAAAAAGTCAGAACAACAATTGTGAAAGTAGTTGGATTTAAAGGTATAATTTAAACCTGGAATTCTCACACAGCATTCATCTGCATTAGAAATAAAGTTAATATTGCAGAATCCTGGAGCTAATTTCCCAGCACATAATTTTAAAAACCTGTGATCTTTGTGCACATGGGGTGCTCAGAATGAGGTTGTGCTGAATTTCTCTTTGTTGCAGATAAGTTAATTCTTGTTAACTTATCATTTTATAGAGAATAACTTCTTAGTTAAGTATCAATAGAGTCTGACATTCACGTTATTATGAAAAACATTCTTTGGCCTTGTTAACTTTGAACTAGTATCTTTAAAAAAGTTGGATCACATATCAATAAAACATGTTTCTATAAAGTAGCAGAAACATGTAACAAAACTTTTAGATTAAAAGTAATTAGAAGGCAGCAACCTGGGAATGTTCTTATCACAAATGAACGAATGTTCAAGGCGTTGGATATATTAAACATCTTGATTTTATCATCATACATTGAATACATGTATTGAAACATCACATTTAACCCTATTCATATACACAATGATTATGTCAATTTAAAAGAAAATAAAACTGAAAAAGCAAAAAACTGAAGGTTGCATCAATTTTAGTATATGTTAGAAGTGTAAGATCTGGACAAGAAAATAAAACACTATAGCAGCCTCCAATTACTGGAGACATTTATTTATACAATCTAAAACTAAGCGTAATTGAGATTGTTTTGGATGGTTGTTGGACCATATTTACAGTGACCATTTCCTTTGATCAGATTTGCTGGACTAGGTCATTGCATAATGAATTGGAAGAATGGGTAGTGAGAAAAATGATAAAAATGAAAAAGAAAATTCTGCTTACTTCTCAGATTTGAATTTTTTTTTTTTACTTGTGATGTCAAGATTAAATTTCTAGGGGAAGCAGATTTCTCTTTGTGGTCAAATCTACTTTAGGATAAAGCCAAGGTAAACTCGTTTTATTTAAGGAGGGAAACAGGTATTGCTGATGAGTGGATGACAGGCTATGGGGAGAGAACCTGGCATTGTGATTCACATTCTCTTCAATAGCAAAATTGTTGAGTAGACAATTCTGAATTTGAAAAATAGTTTGTCACTTTTCATTGTTAGATAGTTGTCATATAAATTTGTGTGTGTGTGTGTGTGTGAGAGAGAGAGAGAGAGAGAGAAAGAAAGAAATTACAAGTGTTTGAATTCTGATGTTCTGATGCTAGGGGGAAGGAATAAAAATGAACCAACAATGACTCAAATAATGAAATGACTAGGTTAGAATTCTAATTTTTTTCTCAAGAGCTTTATTTGTTTTGATTACTTATTGTGTAATGCTTATTCCGTGATGCCTAGCATTATGTTTTGCTTTTAAAGCAACAGTATCACATCTTTTGCTGTCACAAACCTGAACTAGCTTAAGTATGCAAACAGCTATGAAACATCTAAGATGAGTTCTGTTTTTATGGGGATACAAAATGATTAAGGGAAATCCCTGTCCTCAAATGGTTTGCAGTCTAGCCCTTTGCCAAATCAGCTTTTCAACATATTCGTTAAACTTTTTTTTTAAAAACTGGCAGATCTACATTTTTAACATTTTAGAACAAATGAAATAAACCTCATACTGTCATTCCTCTTGGGGTACGCCTAAGAGAGTTACACTGCATCACAAATATTTTTGTAGACTCTTCCTCTAATGCCTGAGTGAGGCAGTATGCCTTTTCCTAAAATATCCAGCAAAGAGAATAACTTGTTTTTCGCAGGATATGCAATAAGGTCTGTAAATCTTATTCTCAAAATTAGGCAGGAGGTAGTTCATTAGAGAAGGCCTTTGCATGCCTCTTCCAAGGCAGGAATTCTCCTGGCCTTCATGGAAGATCCACATGAAAAAGGGGTTGAGGGATTGAAGTCTTATTTATGGAATCTTTAGGTAAAGTCATTTTCAAAAATGAGATTTCCATTACATGCCCATTGCTGGGGTTTCATTTGGAAAATTTGTTTACTCTTCCCTGGGGATTCCATATGTTGGTTGATATATAAATCATATTTACAATCCAATTAAATAGAGTAATTTAGCATGTTTGCTCCCACTATATTTATGGTGTACATTTGGTAGTCTCTACTCAGCCTAACTAGCTTTTCAGATTAATTACATGCCCTTCAACTGAAAACATTAAACAGATTTGGGAAGTTTAACTCATGTACTCTTTTACTGGAAAGAATAAACAAACATCAATGCTACCTGTAGTTGTTTTTCCTTTGCGGTGGAAAATTTTGCTCTTTTGGTGATTGCTTCATAAATAACAATTACTTTACCGAGATTTATATCTTTTACTAATGTCATGTTTCAAAATTAATAGCGAGAAAATTGGTGTGTTTATTGAGTCATTAGAATGAATGAACAGTGAAGGTGGCAGGAGGCAAGTACATTTTAGAGCACGTTTGTTCTTTCTTGCTTACTCCTTCCTTTTCAATTTCTGAATCCGAACTTTAAAACCAAAAAGTAAATTGAAACAAAACCCCTCGACTCCTAAATCTAGGTCACAATTTAACTTGAGGGGAAACTAAGAGCTATTTTTATACTGTTTAAGATTTTGATTTTTTTTTCAACAAGCACTTTAACCTTCCATTGCTTATTCTACAAGATGAAGTCAACTCTCTCCATGCCTTCTCCTCCTACCCTTTCTGCAGTGCGGAGGGTATTGCATCACTAAAATGACACTAAATAAATATTGTGGATTTTAGAGGACATTGAACTACTTAATGCTACCAAGAATAAGAACATAAAGTTGGTGCCGTAAGCCTGAGAAACTGGACAAACATGGAAAAAACTACGTTATTTTTTTTCACTTGATAAATGAATATGGTCATGGAATAAGTAAGGCACCTGCTCTGCTTCCCCCTTCATCCCAGGAGCACTAAGACTACAGTCCAGCCCAGCCTGGCTTCAGAGTATGGCATTCCAAGGGAAATGCACCAGAGCAGAAAGAGGTGTGTCTGTGTAAGGGGGATATAGAGGTTCTAGAACAGCTGAAAAGCCCTAAGCAAAGGACACATCTGATACAGTACTAGTTTGAAGGGCAAAGATATATAGGGAAGAAATAGAAGACGCTAAAGCAAGAGTCTCAAAGAGAATAGTAATTTGGGTGATTGATAGAAATACAAAGAAAAAAAAAAGAGTAGCTGTGATGAAAAGTAGAGTTCACCAACAGATGTTTTCTGTTAATTGGATCCTTGTTTCTGTCATCTGTAATGGGACAATTTTTAACCTTATGTGCTTTTAAAATATGACGCAAAGGTTTTTTAAAAACAATTTTAGTCTGTGTTCTACTATGTCAGGTGCAAGTTAGCGAATAGTGTAACAATATCATCCAACACAGGATGCAAAAGTATAGATACAATGCCACTACATAACTGTAGTAGGATGATTTGCTTCCAAACTACTTTCCCTATAGGTTATTGGGAAAATTCTAAATAAAAATGATCAGAATTATAATCTCTAAGCAAGTTAGGTTTTCCCACTATTTAATAGCTGGGAGATACTTATTTTGAGATACTTAAACACATGTCTCCTTTAAGACAAAATTTGCCACTTTCAAAAAGAAGGAAAAAGAATTTCTTTTTTAGAAGTAAAGAAACAAGTGAGGCTTAAACAGTGAGAATCAGATTCTAGAAAAGCAAAGATTCTAATTTCTTTAACACATGGCATTGACTTTGCCAGTTGGCCCAAGGTAAATGAATAAATCCCTCATTTATACCTTCCTGTATAAAAAAGAGATTAAGATCCCACTTATATCCAACAGTGATGTTTAATAACTTTTTTGATAAAAAAAACACAGCATCATTCTTTGGACTCTTGAAATAAATTTTAATTTGAATTGAACATTGTATTATTTCATGATACATTACCTTGTAATTACACAATAAACTCAACTGCTTCTAACAAGGTACAATTCATTACTCCTCATTACTCAGTAGATATGCTGGGTAACTTCTTGGTGTTTGGGACAAAGGGGATACTCAAGAAACTTTATTTTCCTTTCTCCTTCCTCATTTTTCAAACAATAGACATTGACAAATAGAACACAAGGTGTATTCTTATAAACCAAGAGTCAAAATCCAACCCTCTATTTTTTTCTTATTTTGTCAGAAACCCATGAGCCATGTTAACTGACACCCATGTATGTCCACTGTTTGTTGAGAAAATTTTATCTGAGATTGCATCATTGCATTCTCATAGATGTGGAAATGAAAATAATAATAGCTCAATAAATTAAATAAAAAAAGCAATTTCTATGTTGCACGGGTATTGGAAAAAAATCATCTAACATTTGTCTGAATTATTTAAAAATGAAATCAGTTTTTCTTGTACTAGTGTTTATATTATATTTTCCCTAGGAAGTATGTTGATACGTTAGTTTGTTCATGTCTGTCTCAGAAACAGGATTTACTCTCTGTTTTTAAATCGGGTAGGAACTGAGAGAAAAACATTAAAGCAACTGAAAAGGATGCTGAATGTTTATGCCAGAATCTGGATTAGAAATGACGGTGTTTTCGTGTTGTTAATAGTGACGATACCAACAATAATTTACTGGATGCCAAGAGAGCAATGGTTTCTAGGCAGACTCGCTTGCCACAGCAGCTGCATTTTGTTTGCAAAAATTTTACATCTAATTCATTGGAAGAGATGAACCCATGTGACTTTTAGAAACTCACACAATAGGACCCCTGAAACTGTGCAAGTTGAACTTCTGATTTCAAAATAGTGCATGTGCAATTCTTTTTTATTTGGATACACAATTTCTTTTCTGATAAAATGGCTCTGGAAAAAAAAATATCTCCAGTCTCCCTAAAATCCAATTCTTAGGAGATCAAGTGCCTCATTTCGCATGTCCTTTGTCCAGCCGGCATTTTCAACATGATGCCTTAAGATTTGGTCCATGTTTTATTTAACAAAGGTCATGCTCATTTAGCGTTTCTAACGTGACAGCTTACGCTCTGTGCCCGTCCTTACTGGAAATGAAAGCTACACCCAAAAGGCCCGTCACACATGCCTCCATAAAAGCGCCAAACAAAACCCAGCAAGTGCTGGAAAGGTTGACAAGGGAATCATGGATAAGCTGGACAGTCTAAGCGCATTTAGTTGCCATTCATTCCTTCCTCATCCTGCATCTCCTCCATCCAGTTTTCCAGAGGGCAAGAGCAAATTTTCCAGTTGTAACTTTCACACAATTTTTGTAAAAAATATAATATCCTGTTTTTTGGCATTATTATTGTTATTATTGAGTAGCAAGACTCTAAAAGCCTTCAGAATATAATTAAGGTTGGAAGTAAAAAAAAAAAATCAGAAAGCAGAGCAAACATATTGTTCGTTTACTCAGAACAGTACTTTGGCTTCTTTTAGAGAAATCTGTGGATTGTTGACCCGTTGTAATGTGATTGCTTTTCACTTCTCTCTTCCTGCTTCTCCCAGGCACCAAATGGTCTCCCAGCTGTGAGCAGTTTTGTGTCAGCGTCCAGCATGGCTCCTTACCCTACCCCGGCCCAAGTGTCACCTTACATGACCTACAGCGCTGCTCCTTCCGGTTATGTTGCTGGACACGGATGGCAACATGCCGGCGGCACCCCACTGTCCCCCCACAACTGTGATATTCCCGCGTCCCTGGCGTTCAAGGGAATGCAGGCGGCCAGAGAAGGGAGTCATTCAGTCACTGCCTCCGCACTCTGATGGGCGCTTCGGGCTCCAGCAGCTTCACCGGCTCCGGGTTCCCCTCCGAGCACGCCTCCAACCTCCCCTCTTCCCAGGTGTCTCCTGCCCTCCACCTCGCCTGCCCCCGCCGGGAGAGCTGGCTCTGTGGAATGACATCTTTTGTGCTGATGACACTTAAATATTTCTTGCCATAACTTCTCTCTTGCAGAAAACCTGACATGACTTTAGGATTTAAAAACAAAAGCAACGTTAAGGATTCAAGGAGACATTTGTGTTGCCCACACACTGTTTTTAATGTAGTGGAGAAACCTACACCCCTCAAAGGGCTTAAGGAACTTTCTAGTCTTTGGTAAAACCACACATGTATATTTATTCTAAATCGATCTGAACTTTTGAAACGTGCAATTATTGAGATTTTGCAAAATCAATAAAGGAAAACACATATAGAAAAATGCTGTATCCTCTAATCAAATAAGGTGTCCAAGTAAGCCTTAATGCCTCATTAGGAAACCATGCAATGATTGACGTGTTTGAGTGATCCTATTGTTGAAAGATGACCTATTGTATTGAAAAGTATGTGTAGAATTCAAGCAGTACCGAATTTAGCTCGTCTTGGTGTTTTATTGCAGTTCCAAATACAATGATGTTTATATTTCCTATTAGATTGTAAATATGGACTCTGGATGGTGCATTTGTGTCTTCATTCCATAGGATAACTCCCCTCTCCAAGCCTCATCCCCTTGTCTATTTTTCCTTTTCTTTTTTTTGTTCTGTTGACTTTTCTGGCAATGTCTCCGAGTGGTGGTGGGCTGCTTGGGCTCCTGCACCTGGACTTGCCCCCGTATGTTGTGTGTACAGTGAAGGCTTCAACATTTCATGAAGGACACTTTCTACAGCAGAGGACTCAAAAACAAACACCTAAATAAAACAAGCCAGTCTCTCACTTTACATCCTAATCAAACAACACACATGCCAAGCATATAAAGGCAAGAAGGTAGAAAATATCTGAGAAAGAAGGCGCTAAAGGAAGTTACTTAGAAACTTAGGTTTAATGTGAAATGCTTTGCAAAGACACTTAAAATGAACTTTTTTTGTTAAGAAAACCACTGTGAAACGAAATTGTACTGTTGTTGGCTTACCTGTGTGCTCAACGATCTCAACCCCACATGGTGTTGTAATGTAAAGAAAATGGAAAATTTTGCTCCAGTGAATGTAATGATGGCTTGCTGTGAAGTTTACATTATTGTACAGAAGCATATTTCATATGTAGGCAAACTGGTGATGGTAATGGAAATACACCTGCTATTTAATTTTAACAAATTCCCTTTATTCATTTCTGGACTTAACAGAACACACTTTTACTGACGAATCTTTCCAGACCAATCTACCTTACATTATCATGTTAATAATTGCTATGGGATACTTGTGTGTGTGTGTGTGTGATTATGTGCTGTATTTTAAAAATAACTGATTTTCTTGGCAAAATTCTACAGTTTTTTATCCAGTCTTTTTAGGACGTTCTTCCTGCTTGGCAATATAGGCTTTAAAAGATACATTTTTAAAACATTGGTACAGTTCAACTATTGGGAAATTAATATATTGTGGGGTTTTTGGGTATTAATCCTGTGCAATAACTGAAAGAGCACCTCACTAGCTATAGATGTTACAGATGCATGCAGTAGATGATTTTGATTTCTCCCTATCTGTGCTGTGCACAGCCTACATGGCAATCCAGTTCTGCCACACCGGTTTCATGGCTTCATTTAAAGCTCAGATGGCTAGATAAGCTAGATGTTCAAGTCACCGGGATGTAAACAGCAAACATTTCTGAATCAGACGTTGCCTTCAAGGAACTGCTTTTGTCAGGCAGCAGGTCTCTTATGGAAAGCTTTGAAATGCATGTATTTCTAATTCAGAGCTACAAACAGAGGATTATAAATTCAGGAGAGGAACAAGCAGAAGGAGCGGACGCACTCTCAGGGCCACAGTGTTCCTTTGATCTTGGCAAACTCCCATTGACGTCTGGGGTTCCCAGTCTGGTGAGAACATAGACTATAAACCCAATGGAACAAAGAGCTCATCTAATATTTTAGTGGAGACCTTAAAGCCATACCCAACAGGGATTCTGCTGCCACCCAGTAAAGCAGACAAAAGGTACAGAGTTATCCTTTGTTTTTAGGGCACTATTAGGGGGTCTTTAAAAATTATCAAGTATTGTATGGAAACACAACTAAATGTTATTTTCTTTAAATTAAGAAATCTCTTATTATGTTATTTATGCTATTTTCTGGTTCTTGTACTTTAAAAAAATCTAATATTAATTGTATAAAAGTTTTCTTTTTTCTCCCTTCACTTCCCCTCTCCCAAGTTTCTTCTACATAACAGTCAATTTATGCGGTGTACTTTTAAAGATAACAGAAAGTCTAAATGCAATTTGCTTTTCAAAATGAGCTAAGGTTTTTTTTTTTTTTAAAAAAGCCACTTAAAAAATATCAGAAGGAAAATGGGATGAAATATAGGGTTGAGGCTGTTTGAGTTTTAAACATAATTATTATTGGTTCATGCTAACATATTTTCTGTTTTTTTGAGGGTAAAAGTGTTGTTTATAAACTGACAAATGCACTCTGCAGAAACCCTTTTCCGTCTCACCCACATGGAAAGGTGAAAGGCTTTATTTCAAGGCCTCTTTGGAGGCGATGCTCTCACAGGATGCAAGATTGTTACCTGCTGGAATGCAGTTTGTTTGCGAACATATCCTACTTCTCTTCATTTTTATGTTTTTAATGACTCCTCTTATTGAATATTGGGCTGAACTATAAATTAAACACGTTGGAAAGGATGTACAACAGAAGGCTGTGTATGTATATACAGAATGTCAAAAAGCCTTTTATTTTTATACTTAAAATGCTCTAAATTAATAAAAAGTAATAATTACTATGTTATCCTTTTACTTTTTATTTTCAAGATGCTGTGCTAACATAGACCCATGGTACAAATATCTCGTAGAAGTCGTTTAGAACATGTGTCCTTTAGAACCTGCAGACATTTCTGCCGACTGGAAGTAGCATCATTTCAGGATGTAGACATAAGTCGTGTTTGGTTATATAAAGACCAAAGAGATATTTTTTAGAGTGCATGTTACTACAGGCATCCTTAGAAATTCTAAGAATGTTCTTCCATTTTGAAATGTGTTTGCCTTTATTCTACAAGCTAACAACCTGGATATGCAGCTTGATTCTACAACTTCTTTTTAAGGATGGCGTAGGTGAGTCCTTAGAAAAGGTATTTCAATATAAATATAGACAACAAGACATACCCAGGGAGTGCTTCCGATTTGTGATTTAATATGAAAATATTTCAGCAATTAAATGTATTTGCAAAGCAAACTATGTGAAAGAAAGTTTACTATAATTTCGTGTATTATGTTTGTAATGAAAGATTTCTGACATAAAATATGCTTTAAACAACGAGGTCAAATACCAAGTAGGTTAAGGAAAACAGAGTTGGGATGTGTATTATTACTAAATAAAGTCAACAGATTGACATCTTAACATGGATTCACAGAATTACATATTCTTAAAGGGCCATTTGTGTGCACATTAAAGACATTTTCCTGTGGCCCTTAAATAGTAATTGTGAAAATTTTTGATCTCATAGGGAAACTGTTAAGTTTTGACATTTTTTTAAGCCTGGTCTTTCATTGGATACCTCTTAAGGAGTGAGCTACAAGGTGATTTATTTTCAGTGATTCATTTGAAGCATTCCTAGACCTCTTAGGAAAACAACTACCATCACAATAAATTTTCAATGTAAAGTATTGTATAAGGAGCAACAAAGCTTGTATCGCTTTTATGAAATACATTTGCTTTCTGTGCTAATTTTCTATATTCAATTTACATCACCTCATTGCTTCCTATTATTTTTTTCTTTTCATAGTTCCTCTCTAAGTAGCCCAAATCATCCTTTTTACATTTGTCTAAAGACAATTTCCAAAGTATCAAAATTGGATTTATTCTTGTTCAAACTGCTCTCCCCTTTATCACAGCCTGCCTAGCTTAGCTCATCAATAGTCTCTCCCATTTC
The DNA here is from genome assembly GCF_017591425.1 of Ochotona curzoniae. Taxonomy (NCBI): domain Eukaryota; kingdom Metazoa; phylum Chordata; class Mammalia; order Lagomorpha; family Ochotonidae; genus Ochotona; species Ochotona curzoniae. Next base: position 29,431,150 of record NW_024467122.1, on the reverse strand, counting down.
TGATGCTGCACAGCAAATGTCTAGTATCTTGGGGGCAAAAAATACTTCCCAGGCCATCACCAGTTCTCCTGCAGCCACGAATAGCTATATTCATAGACCAGCAGCATCACTGCACCACCTAGAAAAGAAAAGAGTTGGCTTTTATCATCCAGACTATAAAATAGGGTGGTGTTTGCACTGCTTTGCTGCAGCCCTATAGTCCAAGGTGGTTTATCTTTTGAAGTCCATTTGGAATGACCACTTCTTAAACACCAGTCCATAGATGTCAAACGTTTTTTTTTTTTTTTTTTTGAGACTTCTCAGGGCAAAATCAAGACCATCTAGGATCTCCAAATACATTTTCCCTTCATGAGTTTCAACATTCCCCATCAAATTCGTTCTCAGCCAGTTTTAATTTAAAAAAAAAAAATAAGTAGAGACAGATTTAGTCATGTCAGGGCATGTAGCTCTGCTGCAAGCTGAAACCTTCAGATTGTCTTCACGAAGGCAAAGGGTTTATCTTTGTTCACAATTAGCATCATCCTAGCTGCATTTAAGAAGGAAATCTCTAGAGTGGTGCTTATGGGGGAGTTTGGTTTACTCTTATGGCTTCCAAACTGGACTTCAAGGGCGGGGGGGAAGCAGCTTCCAATCAATGTTTCTACACTGTACAACTTAACAAAAAGGGGTTGAAGGCAAGCTTTCATTTCTTTCCAGGCTTCAGATGTTTATGGATTTGAACTTGAAAATCTGTGTAATGGAGTTGGGTAGCAAGAAGCTACCATTTGTCTTGGGAGAGGAGAGTTTTATGACTGGCTACAAAGAGGCTTTCTGGCCATTGTGTCAATAGGAATCTGACACAGGGAAACAGATACTGGGGGGTGCTCAATTTCTAGATTCTGAGAGAAGCATTTATACAGGAATCATTTTATGTTCTGATTCCATGAACAACTTGTTTCAGGCCCCATAGGATAACCTCTCTTTGTCCTTCCATGTCTAACTGTGAAACAGTGAAACACAGTGCAACATAAAAATGTGGACAGGTTTTCTAGGCTCAACTCTGAGATTTGCCCGCATGAATAGAAGATCAACTTCTGATGGGAAGAACCAGAATTTGGTTGGGATCCTAGTTACTATGTATACACAGCGATATGCCTTTTCCTTTCTATCTAAAGGCCACACATATTTGTGTAACCATATACCAAAGAGAGTTATCTGCCCGTGATGTCCATTTTTAACCCATGATGATGCTCCATTAGCCTCTTTTCTGCTGCTGTGGTCCTCTTGAAACTCTGGCAAACAAAAAGATGCACCAGGGAAGGATGCTACTTGTCACTGCTACATGTCCTTCTGCAAGTCTTCACAATGTGAGACGAGAAGATGCAGCATCAGCGTAGTTTTCAAACCACAGGCTTCAAGAGTCTTTCGTGAGAGGTACCTGATGGTTAACCATATGGAGCTGTTCAGGCTGTTGCAAAAATAAGATGGACTCTTTCTCCAGAACAAAGTATGAAAATTCCAGGTTCACCTTTATTTTCCTTTTCACTGTTTAGCTTTGTTTATTTTTTTGTAATGAGCTTGTCCTAAACTCAAAAAGTCTTACCTTTCTACCTTTCTTCCCCTTGAAGTTGATGGGACTTGGACATTTGGAACAAAGTGGAGGGCCATGTCCTTGGCAGAGGTTTCCAACTAGTCACGGTTTTATTTTGCCTGGGCAGTAAGTCCACAGTAACCTTTTTCATTGGGTTTCAAAACGCAGTAACACAGGACCCCTTATGCAAAACATTTGAAAAAAAAAAAAAACCAACCCAACATTTGCAAGCCTCTAACAAAACTTGGGGTCAGATTATTTAAGAGTTTGGGATTAAGGTTCCAGTCAATTAGCATTTTAGCTAAACTCTCCCTGGTCGCTGACCCTTTTAAGGCCCATCCCCTTGTGAGAAAGCTAGTCTAGGGCCAGTCCTGTGATTTTCTCTAATATTAGGTCTAGTAGCCCGTTTTTACTGTGTGGTATAGAAGAAAAACACCACCTATACTACTTGCAGAGATGCACAAAATTCCCAAGATTCTTTATTATTGGGTTAGGTTTTTCACCCCGCCTCCCCACATGGCCAATGCCTCACAGAAGGAAGGTTTGACCTTCAAATCTGAAGGGAAAAATCCATGCCCATAAAGCCTGGAAAGGTTGGGCTAAACGGTCTGGGAACTGTTGAAATCTTTCCTCCAAGCAGTGAAGTGTAGACTACTTAGCGATTTCAGTGTCAGCCTGTTGCCTTGTCTCTTGGGACGGCAGAAACGCTGGTTCTGTGTCTTTAAGATCTCAAGGTGAATGCACAAGGAGGATGAGCACAGCAGGGGAAGAGGGCATGGGTGGTGAAATGGAGGAATGGCAAAATCTGAGAGGAGTCCGGGAAGGTTCTAGAGAAGATGACCAGGATGTCTAGGTGGAAGAGTGTGGTCTAGAGCATTCTTTTGTACTTATTCACAGGCTCGCCCATGATCCAGCCCTGTTTGCCCAGCGCTCCAGTCTGCAGTAGCTGTTTTCTTGTCTGTTTACACAGAAGCAGCTGGCTCCTGCAGCGAGGGCAGCCGGTTTTTGGTGGGTTGTCGTCCTCAGGTGCGGCCCTGAGCCAGGAGCCTCCATTGTGAAGTTGCCAGAGCCTTTGGGGAGGTGAGTGCCTGGTGGCGGCTGTGAGGAAAACTGGCTCATGCTGTTCATAGGAACAGATTGTCTTCTTGTTCTGTTTTTGAAATGCACTTGAGGCAGGAGCAAGAATGAATTAGAAGCACAGGGAAAAAGTCCTCTTGGGCTGGTCCCTAACTCTGAAAACCCTCCCCTCAGCCCGGAGCCATTGTGTATCCCTCACTGCTCACTCCGGTGCCAACTGGCTGGGGGGCCTGTCCTATTGACTTAGGCTGAGTTCTGGCTTCTCATAGCCTCCAGCAAGGTCATAAATAGTCACTTTATAAACAAAGATAGAACGTTTCTAACGGATGCCTTTGGTATCTTTAATACTTTCAGACAACTTTATATCCTGGAGGCTTCCGTCTTTCACAGTGCGGTTTACTTTTATTGTGCTGCTGATAGACACAAATAATAAAAGTAAGAGACACTAGAGCGATAAAGAAGGGAGGATATAAGTAAGGAAAACATTACCTGGTCCAAGTCTCATAATCTTGGGGAGCAGGCCTTTGTATAAAGCTAAAATCCTATAAACAGAAGGGAAAGGGCAATATTTTTATTTTGAAAATAAATGGAGTTGCAGCCTGCTTTATTGAGATGCTGGTCCAACTTAACAAGTACATGATTTGCAATTCCACGTGCCGCAGACCTGACAGCATATCTGGCTGAGCATTCTCTAATAGATGAAGGAAAGAATTAATGAGCTCCTTATTGCCCATACTGTGCTGACCTTGGCCGGACAGAAGCACGACTTTCAGTAGCAAGATGGTCTTTGCTTTTAAGACAGGTCTTACTCTCAAGACAGCTGTGTAGAGACAAAATGACTTTAACAATTGAATTTGAAAGATCACAAAGTCAGTTTTCACATTAGCAAATGTGCAAATCAAGACAAAATAATATTACTGGTTTACTTGAGAATAAAACATTGGTGAGGAAAGATGAAGAGACAGAAAGGCTTAAAAATCTATCAGTTTATATGTAGCACATTACATTTTCAAAAGATAATGCTTTCTTTTTTTATTTTTAAAGATTTATTTTTATTGGAAAGGCGGAGATAGAGAGAGGAGGAGAAACAGAGAGGAAGATCTTCCATCAGATGGTTCATTCCCCAAACGAGCGCAATGGCTGGAGCTGAGCCAATCCAAAGCCAGGAGCCAGGAGCTCTTCCGGGTCTCCTACACAGGTGCAGGATCCCAAGGATTTGGGCCAAAAAGACAATGCTTTCTTTAAAAAGATTTATTTATTTGGGCCCAGTGTGATAACTTAGTGGCTAAATCCTCACCTTGCATCCAGGATCCCATATGGGCACTGGTTTATATCCCAGTTGCTCCACTTCCCATCAAGCTCCTTGTCTGTGGCCTGGGAAAGCAGTAGAGGATGGCCCAGGGCCTTGGGATCCTGCACCCATGTGGGAGACACAGAAAAAGCTCCTGGCTCCTGGCTTTGGACCAGCTCAGCTCTGGCCGTTATGGCCACTTGGGGAGTGAATCAGTAGATGGAAGATCTTTCTCTCTGAATATCTGCCTTTGCAATAAAAAAATAAAATCTTTTTAAAAAAGGATGTATTTATTTGAAAGGCAATTACACAGAGACAGGAAGAGGGAGGGAGTGAAGAGAGAGAGAAAGAGAGAGAGCATGCGAAAGTCTTTCATCTGTTGGTTCAATTTCCAAATGGCTGCAAAAAAAAAAAAAAAAAAGAGCTGGGCCAGTTTAAAGCCAAGAGCTAGGATGTTCTTCCAGTTCTGCCACCTAGGTGCAGGAGAGCATTTGGGCATTCGGGCCCTCCTCTGTCGCTTTCCCAGGTGCGTTAGCACGTACGTAGGTCAGAAGAGAAGCAGCTGGGTCTCCCACAGGCACTCATACGGAATGAGTAACGCTGGCACTGCAGGTAGTGGTGTTACACACAACACCATAGCACTGGCCCCAAGTGATTTAGTTCTCTCAGAGAAGGTAATAGGTGCCATTTTGGTGAGCTTGCCAGTCAAAAGATAATTATTTGCCTGGCTATACATTACAAGGACACAGACTCTACAATAGCGGATTATGCAAACTGACAAGAAGTTCATCTTGGCATTCTAAGGTAAATATACCACAGACTGTATGATCATGCCCACCACATGCTCTTGATGCTGTAAGAACATTTTGCCAACAACTCACTATTGTGTGAGCTTTGCACAGTGTGTCAGCAATATTGCACGGAGGGTCTTAGAGACCCTGCTCATGCCCCCAAGTCCCCAAACTTTGGAGGCCTTACTAATTCTCATCAAAACAGAAGCATGATACATGTTGATAGTTTCTCAACAACACTTCAGTCTTGCACACTTATTCAAATAGGAATGCGTTACCCTTCTTCCTGATAGACTGTCGCCATTGTTTGGAAACAGGTTCTGTACTTGATCTCTCCAGGAACTGGCTGAGGCCCTTGGATCCGACTCTTGGCAACATCAAAAGGGATGTTAATGACTGAGGCTATTGTCCCTGAGAGAAGACCGATCCCAAATTTTCTCAAGAACTCCAGGGTTGGATCCTGCAGGAAAAGGAATATAATAACAGCAAGGGAAGTGGAAGACTCTAAATCGGTTAAACACCATACAGCAATCCGCATCTGAGCAGAGCGTTGCACTCCAGGCCCCCTCCTGCTATGCCAGCGGAACACATTAGGATTTCCTAGGCTGCAGCTCGTTTTCTTGACAATCCCATTGGCTATGTTTTTACACATGGTCTAAATTGCTGAAGTACACATTTCCTCACACAGGATTTATAAACACAGTTCATAAAGACAGACTGGTATGGCATATGGGGATGATTTGTATAATTGGGCTTCACAATGTACTTAGTATTACTGTATCAAAACAGGAGAAATCCAAGCACACTATTAGCTAATTGGCCAGAATATTTTACAAATGACAGCAACTTCCACCATGAAGCCTACTAAAATGCTCATTTGTGTGTGGACCCCCAAATGTTAAATTAAATCAAGGTTACTCTCGGTCTGCTGCTATTCCCCTCCAGGTTTTTTGCATTTATTTTCACGTGTAGCTGATCCACTGTACTGAGAAGTGCTAGCTTCCTGTTATTAACAAACCAACTTGGGGCGGCTGCAGGACAGCCTGTGACGTGTGGGCATTAGAAAAAGTACGAAGTCACTGGACTAATTGGCTGAAGAATTTACAACCCATTGTTGCCCAATCTCACTCCTTCTTCAGGGCAAAGGAAGAAAAAAGGATAAGGAGAGTCAGGGGATGACGTTGGGGGATACAGAGTGAGAGAGAGAGAGAGAGAGGAAGGGAGAGGGAGTGAGAGATGGAAAGGGGGGCAGCGATTTCTTTCCATTTGAATCTAGTCCCAGCCCATCAGTCTGATTTGATTTTCCACCCTCTGTGCTCTGCTTTCTGACATCAAAGTACTTAATTAGGTCTTCTGTGGGAGTCCCTTTCCTTCAGCCTGTTTTTGTGCTCAACAAGCCCTTCTTTTGCTTTGCTGCAACAAATTTGCTAGGAAGTGCTCACTACATTTTCAGCTTCGGTGCTTGCCCTAAAGAGCGGTGGGATCACCGAGCACAGGTCGTTGACTACTCTGTCCCCATGCTGTCCCCTCCCCAGCCTTTTCCTGGTCATTATTTCAGAAGGATTGTCCCTTGAGGAATCACACAAGGTTGTTCCATGACACTCTTTTACTAGCAGGAGACCAAAAGAAGGGACACATATTCTGCTTAAATACAAAAGAAAAAAAAAATCAGATCTGAGTATTGTATGGTACTAGCTGCTATGGAAAAAGAAAACTTTTGGAAACTCTGAAATTCTCCACCATCACAGAAACTCCTATGAGGTTAAATATAAGAGCAAGGGGTTCTGTAATAATTCTTGGATCTGGGCCATACAGGTGCTGGGGAGGTTTAAAGGGATTTAAAAACCAACAGGGTGTTTCAACAGGCAAACAATGCAGTGATTGCAGCACGAGCGAGGTGTGTTTCAATCATTCTCCCTCCCCCTGTTCTTTCTCTTTTACAAGGAGAGAAAAATGCCTTTATGTTAGCCTTCTTCATTATGCCACAGAAGCACACTAGAGCTGGGAAAGATGGCAAATTCAGGACAAACTGTGGTTGCCTGATCTTGGATCAAAACCTGTGTCACACAGAGTCCAACAGATTGAAGAAAAAATTTCAACATGGATCTTACCTCTGTACTGTACCACTTTTCATGCAAGCAATAGTAATCACTAGTCCCTATAAACATGTACAATTATTACATATTAATGAAAGGCATCAAATACTTGTGGAATGTAAAAACTAAAAACAATAAGAGATGATAAAAGTTAAAGTGTGGCCTAGCGCGGTAGCCTCGTGGTTAACGTCCTTGCCTTGTTTGCATGTGCTGGATCCCATGTGGGTGCTGTTTCATACCCTAGCTGCTCCACTTCTGTTCTAACTCCCTACTGTGGCTTGGGAAAGCACTCAAGGACGGCCCACAGCCTTGGGACCCCGTACCCGCATGGGAGACCTGGAAGAAATTCCTGGCTCCTGGCTTTGCATCAGCTCAGCTCTGGCCTTTGGGGAGCCACTTGGGGGATGAACCAGTGGATACAAAATCTTTCTGCCTCTCCTTCTCTCTGTAAATCTGCCTTTAAGAATAAAAATAAATAAATCTTTATGAAAAAAGTTAAAGTGCTATGAAATTTGTTTAAGTCTGGCAAAAAAAAAAAAAGATTGATTCACAGGTAATTTTCTAGACATAAAGGTACTTTCCACATATTCCTTTAACAAAGTCACTTTCTCTTTTCCAGTGAAAGGCAAAAGTGAAAGTGATCAGTGGCATGCACACACTGTCCTGGGAAGTTTGGGGACTCCACTGAGCCGTCAGCCTCTCCAGCACCTGATGTGTTTGTTAAAACTCAGAATTCAGACACCTGCTGAAGGTCTTTGTGCTGGAGACACTGTGTTGGAGCCAAAACCTCAGGTCTCCAGCCATCATAGTGCATTGGACTGACGAAAGTCAAACTCATGAATTCTACATTTTTCCGTACAGTACAGATGCTATAGTAGTTTCCAATCCAGCTGGGCCTCAGAATCCCCTGGCAGCTCTGAAAAAGATAGATGGCTGGGATTTATCCCAGACCCACCTTAACTTTCCAGATCAGAATCTCCTGGGAAGGTGCAGAAAATGGTTTTAAAACTCTAAAGCTCCTAGGTTGAGGATCCATTTCTAGAAACAGTGACACCTATGTTCCTCCCCAGGAAGGCCAGGCAGTTTGTTGTTATCCTCTCGGTCATTGTAGGGAAGAAAAAAGTTCACTTGGGATGGATAAGAGTGTATCCTCCACCATTTGGTCCCGGGCTTGTGGTCTATCTCTTTCCCAAGGCCCGCTTGATGGTTCATGTTAGTATCCCAGGACGGCCCTCTCAGGCCACCTCTGCTTTCATTCTTTCATGTCACCAGTCATCCTCACATGAGTGCAGCCTCTCAATGGCCTCTACCACTCACCCCCTCCTGGCCACTCCCACCCCTGGCTTTAGTTCAAGTTCCCATTCTCTTCCCCAGCAGGCCTCCGCTCCCCTTGTTGGCCACTATGGTTTCTTCACTGGTTCAAGAGGAGCCTCTTTTCATAAAGATAGATTTGCCTCTGCTATCTTTCTATTCAAAGGTCTAAACTGCTTTGCCAAAGCATGGAGAGTAAAGGCCAAATCCCTCACTTGGCCTTGGGTTTCTTTCCCACAATGCTTCCAGGTCATTTTTCTAGCCCCAAGCGCTGCCCTGACTCCAGTTGCATTGGTCCTTTATATTCACTCACATACACTTTCCCAACTCTAGGACTCTCACAATCAAGAATATCTTTCCTCCCCATATTCACCTGCAGCAATCTTGTCCAGATGCAGTCCCACCTTGCATAAGAAACTTTCATAGGTTCCCTGTAAAAATCAATTCTGTTCTTCCAGGATAACTTCTGTCAGCACCCCTACTAAGCCTGGTATGTGTGTGTGTGTGTGTGTGTGTGTGTGTGTGTGTGTGTGCGCGCAAGCAGGGTGGGGGCAGCAATGACAGTGTAGAACTTGAAACCTCAATTTATATCCTCAGTGAGGTCATTTGGCCATGACTCATTTTACACTTACTACCAAGGTTATCAACATGGCAGACATGCCTGTGTGATGCTCAAGGATTTCACTTTCATTGTGAGTAATAAACTCCCAAGGTAAGGTAAGGTATTTTGGAGTGACCTAGCAGAGATGTGGTGGCCTCATGGAGCAAGAGATCATCAGGCAAGCATTCTTCACATTTATAACCAAGAAACAGGAGCTTCTTAGCCTGGGGAGCTGGATTGGAGCGTAAGGTGAGCGATACTGGGGGTGGATGGGGAGGATCAGTGCAAGGCTGACACTAGCGTGCTCACAGCTGAGGATTGCCAAGCCTAATGGGGCTGTCAGCTCAGGAGCAGAGGCAAGGCTGGGGCTGCAGCCTCTACTCAGGTCCAAGTTAATCTGAGAAGCATCCAGGACAACCACTTGGTGTTGCCTTCAGTCCTGGCAACCCACCCTGGGCCACCCAGCATCTCCGTTCCCAGCATCCCCACCCGATTCCCTCCTTTCCCACAAGTACTTGATTCTACGTTAGCAATGCCTCTCTGTTCTGCTCAAGGGAGAGGTAACAATTTCGATCATATCAAACATTTAAGTGTGCCAGACACCGAGGAGCACAAATCTCTGTGCATCACATCAGGTGACCTTCGTGATCTTTCATGTAAGAGATGCATTTCACAAATGAGGTAACTGAAAGGTCAAGCACAAGAAGGGAACTTTTGTTTTATCTTAGAGAACCCAAGACTTTGCTGCAAGGCAGTTTCCCTTCTGATCCACCTTCAAGTTGGTGGGTTAGCTGGTGGGGCCAGTGCCCAAGAAACACACAGTAATGAATAATGCACATGTTCTTACGCTTTTCTATACACTTATCAGGCTTGCAAATCCTGAAAGACAACATCACAAGACCATTTTTTCACGCAATAGGTTTGTAAAATGAGGAAAGGGTAGTGCAGGATTGAAAACACTGAAGCACAAGGCAGGGAGTCGTCATTTCAGAGAGGTTAAACAATTCGCTTTAGTGGAAAAATCCCCACATATACGCCACTCTAGTACTTTCATACTTCAATCCTACCTGTGAGCTCAGTGCTTCTGAAAGCGTGCTCCCCGGAAGCAGCACTGTGCAGGAACTTACTAGAAATCTACTGACCCTGGAGATGGAGCAGAACAGCATGTTGAAACACTGGATGTCTGAGAACCAGTGCTTAACTGAACTGTACGGTTCTCAAATCAAATCAAGTGCTTAGGATGAATCACACTTAAAAATACTATAAACAAGTATTTATGTTGATGGCAAACGTGTTCTATTATGAAAAGTTCCAGCTCACGCAATCTGTTCCAACTATCCCATCAGAAAACTTGCCTTGTACCTGACATCATTCTCCACTCCATGCCTAAATCATTTTACTCTAAACCATTTTAGTTTAATTACAAGGGCAAAAAGGTGTTACAACTCTCTGTAATTCATCAGGATTTTTAAAGATTTATTTTTATTGGAAAATCAGATATGCAGAGAGGAGGATAGACAGAGAGAAAGATCTTCCGTCCAATGGTTCACTCCCCAAGCAGCTGCAGTGGCCTTAGCTGCACTGATCTGAAGCCAGGAGCCAAGAGCCTCCTCTGGATCTCCCACACGGGTGCAGGGTCCCAAGGTGTCGGGCCATCCCTGACTGCCTTCCCAGGCCACAAGCAGGGAGCTAGATGGGAAGGGGGCCACTGGTATTAGAACCAGCACCCATATGGGATCCCAGTGTATGCAAGGCGAGGACTTCAGCTGCTAGGTTACAGGTGCTGGGCCCTTCATAAGGATTTTGAAAGCATTATTGAAATAGCCTTTTCCTCTAAAATATCTATTTATAATAAGTATTATTTCCTCATTTGTAGATCTTTGTTAATTAATAGTTTTCTATTTTCTCATAAAATATGTGATATAACTAAACTGGAGCTGAACAGTTTGAAGTACCAACAGATAGTACATGCATTGACATTATTGTGCGATCACAATATGAAATGCAGTATTTGCAGGGTTCTTTTTGATCACTTGATTCCCTTGCACTTTGAAATTGAAGTTAACACTTCGTTTCACAAACAAAACCTGAGTCAGAGAGATGATATAATGTGTCAAAGACACATGGTTAAATGGCAAGAATCTGAATTGGGAATGAACACAGGTTTCCCTTACTGGAATTCTGTTTCCATCACACTGAAATTTTTGTGTAACTGCACAGCTGAAAAGACAAGCTCCTTTGCAGTGAGATCAATGAATTTCCCTGGAAGATCATATTATTTATAGACTTTCCCTGACTCAATGAGAGATTACAAAATGATGTTGGCAGATATGATGTTCTATGACCTCTAAAATTTCAGCAAAAGGCATGAAGCCATCAAAATGTCACATATTTATGACTCAAAAGAGTAAACAACACACAACACATTTGTCACTAATTTAACTACCCAACTCAAATTATACAGCTAACAAATAAGGAGAGCATCAGTCTAAGGCAACAGTGATTAAGGAGTTAAACACAGAGGCAAACTATTTTGATGAAAATGGGCATATGCCCTCCCTGTTCCCATCCCTGGACTGGGCCCTGATGCCCTGCTCAGTGGCCACGCCAGCTGGCTGCTGGCTTGATAAACAGAGAACCACTGCCCATCGTGCAGGCCTTTGTGATTAGAGTCTGGCATCTTTAAGACGGCATTCCACACAGAGACACGGCAGAGGGAGGGGGCCACAGAGGATGGGGAGCAGGACTTGCTAGCGAGGACTGTGGGTGGTGAGGGAGACTGGGCAGGAAGCCTGCAAAAGGCGAGGTTGAATAAAGTGCACCAACGAGGCTTTTCACTTACGTAAACTCAGCATCAATATACAAATACTAAAGTATGGTTTTAAAATCTTTCCTCCTCCTGCCAGTCCAATCCCATTTTCTCTGCTCTCTGCAATTAAGTCACCCTTCAATTCCTCCTGCTACTACACCAAATAAGGTAGTCCTGAGAGGGATCCCGTGACCTGGGGAGCATCACAGCCGTATTTCTTCGCTGAACTCATTTTCGTCCTTCAATTCCTTCCATGGCCTTTGTAGCACATCACCACCCATGATTGAAGGGGTGACTGCAATGCAGTCCTTCATTTCCTCAAGGCTATGAACAACAAACGAGAAGTAAACGTCCCCTTGACTTACAGACTTTGTAAGGTTTCATCTCCTTCTTGATCACCCTGCACACTTGACTCCAGTAAAGTGTTTGAAAAAGAAAAAAAGAATCTCCTGAGGTTATCCTGATGAATAAGACATAGAATGGAAGATGGATGAGAGTCTGGTTGCAGGAACTCTCATCTGGCTAAACAAAGAGGTCCTTCTGCCAAGGAACTGCCCATACGACAGCCTGAAGAGCAGCTAGATGAACCTGTGTGAATACGGAGACGGCCTTCTTCTTGGACATGCCGATGACCCAGGCAGGGATTGGGGAAGTGAAGACGTTGCATGAAGCATGAAGTCAGCATGAAAAGCTGTCATCACAGGCTACGGCACGAGGCTTAACCCAGAAAATGAGATTAAAGCACAAGCAAATGTAAAATTCTGAATTTAGGTGACTGCGTACAATTAAGATGAAGGAGACTTGAGTACAGTCCATGTCACATGTGGATTTCAACTGGCAAAGTTTGTACATTCCAATATCTTCATGTGAAAACAACACACATTTTCCCCTTTATCACTTTCATCTCTTTTCAGAACAGATTTCCCCAACAATTCATCTAGGATAGGTATGTGTTCAGATCACAGGAGGGGAAGACAGCGCATTCTGAATTGATCTACTCAAAATGTTAGTGTGGCAGTTAATGTTTATAAACATCCACAAATTCCCTACACCTGTAGTGGGAGAGACCGATCGTTCAGAGCATTCGAAATCACGCTATTGGAAGGTGGATGCGGAACTGTGGGTACACTCTGAAAAACAGAAAGATACAAGGTTCGTGTGGCCACATCTTTGAAGAGGTACACACGTCTTGTGCTGATTACGAACACTGGCTCTGGCATCAGGCTTTCTGGGTTCAAATCACTGACAGCAGTTAGTAGACCTGGACACTGGATTCTAATGTTCTTTGTGAAGGCATCTTCATGATGCCCTAAAGAAGGGAGCTGTGCTATGTCACATCCATCTTTGTGTATAAACTGGGCTTGATATAGGTGTTTAATAAATGCTTTTGCTTTCCTTTGTAAAAACATGATAAACAAAGAACCAAGGTTTCAGAAGCAAATTACAAAGAAGGTACAAATACACACACTGCTTATGCACCTGGTGGCAACCGCAAGGCAAATACTACCAGCTCATCATTGCCTTCCCACAGCTGGCAACAGTGGTCATGAAAATGATGTGGTGTGTTTAAATCATAGTTGCCTCCTGGTAACTGAACAAGGAGGCAGCTTGAATGAACAGAAGCTGTGTTTTTTTTGTTGTTGTTGTTTTTGTAAGAAGAAATGTACATTTTAGTTAATATTAGTTTTAATGGGTTGGAGTCAGCTAGGAACAGAGTTAGCTCTCAGCATACATTTCTTCATTCTTCCTAATCTTGGCTTTCTTTTGTTTTGTTCATAAACTTTGACAAATGCATTTTTCCCCTGATGTCATGATAATGTGCTGTTTTGTCTCCAGTGAAAATATCTGCCATTGAAGTTTAATTAAAAAATCCAGTTGTTTCCACTTCACAGCTATCGGAAGAATCTATTACAGTGTTTGTTTTCTCTTCATGTGAGATAATTTGGGGAAATGCTAGCTCCTCACTCCACAGAAGGTCACTAGCTAAAATGAGATGGTTTGGTTGATAAGCATTCTTTAAGGAATGTGCAGTATTCCCAAGATCCTATCCTTGTACAGCTCTGGGCTTTGGAATGAAATCAAAGTCTTGTTAAAAGCTCCGCATCTAAATGTAGCCATTCAGAAAATAGCCATGAAAATTAGTTTGTTTCCCCTAAGCTATCTGCTCTTTAAAAGGGTTATGAAATATAAAATAATTTTAAAGGTCTTACCCATTTAACTCAAATTATGAACATATACAATGTCAAAGTGGATTATGGATGAAGCCCAACAAGTTACTGCTTGATTATTTCATATACATAAAAATATAGAACCACACATGCCTATATATTCCTAAAGTTAGATAATACCATCTTAGAGTTAAATATGTCACTCAGTATTACTATACAAAATGTGGAAAAGTATTTATGCATTTCCTTGGGAACCCACCAGGATTTTTGTGCTTTGATGTGTTCTATCTGTTCCTAGTCTCAGTAAAGTCACTGACCTCAAGAAAAACTAACAAACCAGGTTCACAAAACAAAACTCTTAAAAGTTGAGAAGTCAGGATAAGGGCACACTGAGATGGTTAGATACGGAGGTAGGCAGATGATTGGGAATAAGATGTCTTCGAACCAAGTGTATTTCATGAAAGTCTACTACATTGAGATTTTCATACACATCCGTTTCCACTCATGTGTTATGCTTGTCCAACACGTACCCTCGGTTAAATCACATCAAGGGATTACATTGCTCTATAAATGTCTGGTGCATTCCTGGCCAGCTAACCTCTGCAGACAACCCTTGCTTTACCTTTCCACCATGGTTCTTATATTAACCAGCCTCATCTATTTTCATTCTCTCCAAAGCCCCCCAAAGCTCTTCCCACTTCAGGTCACTCACAAATCCTGTTCTTTGTCACAGGTTACTCATCCTCTTTGCTTCCACCTGCCTAGTCCTAATCCTTGATACCCAGCCTAAGCATCACTTTCAAGAGGCCTACCCTACACTCTGTGCTATTGCACCCCTTGTCTAGATTAGGCTTTTTTTTTTTTGTTTATAAATGCCCATTGCTGGATAGCTGCCTTTCATGATAGTTAACTGCATTGATTCAGTTCCATGTAGAATAACAGCATCTTTCTCCCTTACTGGAACACATACCCATTTAAGGTACCAGCAATGCTGATGCTTAATAGGATGGCATCCAGCACATGGTGCAGATTCACCGTGAATACATTTGCAATGAGTGATTACAATGGACCCACTAGAGCTACTTGTACGTCATTTCCACACACTCGGCTGGTGCCTGGATGGAAGCTTTTTACCTGAATAAAGTGTCCGAATGCCTGTGTACCTTTTCTCTGCCCTTCTCCAAACCCTCCAACACACGCACTCCAGGGAGTCTACACAAACATGCACAACGGCAGTTTTCACCGTGAATTTTGTCACCTATCTTGGAATTCTAGAGATAATATATACTCTTAGTTTGCCCCCAGTGGTTACTAGAATGCAGAGTTGTTTTAATGAAACTTTAATGCTCTTCCCATTTCTAGTACCGGATAATTAGTAAGACTAATGATTGAGTAGGAGAGAATAAGAAAAATAGATGGTCATAAATTAAACCCTACTAGGATCTAATTCTGTTGAGATTCCTCTTTTCAAAACACAAACACCTCTGAGTTCTCTGGTAGAATCTAAAGGTGCATTTTTTTCTTCAACTCTGTGCACACTTCACGGAAGAAGACAGTTTTCAATCATGAAGCTGACACATTTCCACCTCTCTTCTGATATACTAAAACACATATGGCAACACTCTCAGACCTTATACACAATTTACAAAACAAAGAAAATATTAACAACCAAAAGAAAAAGAAAAACATTTGCATTTCTGAAAGGCAATTTTCAATGACTATTACCTTAGGAAAAAAAAAAGTGTTTGACTAAATGCTGTCTGCAGTAAAATGACCACAGGGACAGTCCTAAATGGTTTATTAAATAAGAAAGATTGAACACATGAAAAATTGTTCTCTCAAAAGATTTCCAATCCACACATGTAATTTATATCATGGCAACATTCAGCACAAAAGTTCTATTGTTTTTGGCAAAATAACCTGCAAACATCCTGAATTAGGATACAGACTGAAAGCCCAGTTTAATGCTATTGACAGATATCAGCTTGAAATAGCTACTTCTATTATTTTATTTATGGCAACATGAAAAGAAATATATATGGAGCTAGAGGACAAAGTTATTAATGAGATGTAATACTTTAATCTTAGGATTCTTCTGTTCATGTCAATATCAGAAATCATACGCTGAGAACATTGCCAAGTTGGACAGGAATAAAAGAAATTGTTTTAGCAACGAAAACATATTTCCCTAGATATTTGGAAACAATCTCAGCGTTTCAGTTAATCAATACCTGTTTCCAGTGGACTTCACTTTGAGAAGCGATGGCCTCTTTCAGGGGAGTAGGGATAATTTTTTACACTGACATACTATTCCGTTTACTGCAAGATGTAAATGAATGCCTCCATTAAATAAATTCCATGGTCAGTTAAGGCCCTAAGTAGTCTTTTTTCTATTGTTACCATTTATCATTATTCAGCAGGAACGGATATTTCTCAAAAGTAAGTCTTTAACACAGGACATCATTTTCACTTGGGTAATGCAAATTTGTTCAATCCAGGACAGTTTTTTTTTTTTTAAGATCTATTTATTTGAGAGGCAGAGTTACAGAGAGAAAAAGCAAGGGAGAGAAGAGGAAGCTTCCACTCATTGATTCACTTCCTAGATGGCTACGATGGGTCAGACAGGAGCCAGGGGCTTGAGTCTGGTCTGTCACGTGGGTGTAGAGGCCCCAAGCACTTGGGCCACCTTCCACTGCTTTCCCAGGTGCATTAGCAGAGAGCTGAATCACAAGTGGAGCAGCCAGGACTTGAACCATTATTGCTCATTTTGGATAGCAGCACGGATGCTATGCAACAGTGCCAGTCCACAGGGTAATCTTGTAATTCTGTGTTTCTATGGATTACAGAATACAAATGTTAAAAAAAAAAAAACCTGGGTTATAGGTAGGAAGAAGATAGAGGAAGAACCTGAATTCAGTACCAGGATATTTTGATTACGTTGCTTATTTAAATTTTAATCCTCGTGTCAAAAACCTTGTGTTTGTGTGTGACAAAACACAAGGTAAAGGTGACTTCCAAGCACCTGGTGTCAGAGTCCAGCCAGTTGTGGTTTCCTCTGCTGCGTGACCTCTGACAAATCACCTTGGCCATTTTACCTCTGGGCCTTAATGTCTCATTTGCTTTCCTTTCCTGAAAATGATGGTGATTGTGACAAGGACCAGGCAAAATCATGAGGATTATGCTATTTTTTGATAATTTGCAAAAAAAAAAAAAGGCATGTGCCAGAGATCACTCATCTGAAGAGTTAAATCCAGCAAAGAAGGGGTGGATGTCTGATCTGAGTGACCCGGATTGACTGTTTCTCAAGTTCTTCTGGGGGCAGAGCCTGAAAATGGAGTAAAATCTGAAAAAGTGAACTAGAGAATCTATTACATGAGACTGTTAAATGTTTAGTGATTTCCCACTGTAAAACTAAGGCATGCCGAATATACAGGTTTCCAACAGTTTAGAATGATATACTTTTCCTCCACTGCTGCATGCTGTCTCCTCCTCCTCCTTCCTCGTCTTCTCTCTCTCTCTCTCACACACACATCTCTACCTCCTATTTCTACTTCCCAGAGATAATCATTATGAGCATTTTACTGTCAAAATTAAACATTGTGACGTTGCAAAAACAACTTCTTAAAGATTTATTTATTTTTCTTGCAGAGGCAGATTTAAAGAGAAAGAGAGACAAAGATCTTCCATCTGCTGGTTCACTCACTAAACAGCTGCAATGGCCAGAGCTGAGTGGTGTGAAGCCAGGAGCCAGGAGTCTCTTCTGAGTCTCCCACGTGAGTGCAGGGTCTCAAAGGCTTTGGGCCATCCTCTGCTGCTCTCCTAAGCAGCGAGCCACAGCAGGGAGTTGGATGGGAAGTGCAGCAGCCGGGACACGAACCAGTGATCATATGGGTTCCTGGTGCTTGTAGGCAGAGTATTAACCAACTGAGCCAATGTGCCGGCTCCTACATTTGTAAGTTTTTAAAAATTAAATAAAAGCAAATCTAGAATTAGCTTATGCCAGCGAGACTTGGTGAAATATCAAGTTCTCTTGAAGCCACAGAATAGCCAGTTGTCGGGCGAGGGGGCTGAAACAATAACCCTGTAAACAAACTGTCCGCAGTGAGTGGCCAGACAGCCTACAGCAGAGATGGAAGAAAGCCTTCCAGCACACCACCTCCTCATCACAGTTTGTAACAGCTTGATGACGACGTTCTCCAGCATGTTTTAGTGATTATAATACCTTCCCCCTTCACATAAGATTGATTTATTATGGTTTAAATTTAAAGAAAACTGGTTTCCCAGTTTTGAATCAGGGTTAGGTTACAGCACACATTAAATCAATGACTTTGTTCTATGCAAGAAAAAACAGCATTTATTTAAGTGCAAAAAGAATAATCCGGAGGAAAAATCCCTCATGCCATTCCACATGCTATGTCCACCATCCACCTGACCATTTATCCTCCTCCATACCCACCCCTACCATCAGCTCTACCACACTTAATACTTTTATGGTACCATAAGATTCACCAACTTCTATAATTGCTTTTGATGCTCAAAACAACTTTGACAAATAGAAAGAGAACAGCTTTCAAGTTACAGAGAAAACTCTGAAACTTGGAGCAGTGCAGTTATTGGCTTAGGAGCTTTCAACCAGCAAAGACTTCTCCCACAAAGGCACACTGGTGACTTCTATGTATCTGTCTCTGGTCCACACCTCTCCCCGCAAGTCGCAGCACTCATAGCCACCCAATTGATTCAGTGTCTGCACTTTGCTGTCCCAAATGCAGTTAAACAAACTTTGCAGCCTAAGCCCATTATACTGTCCCATAAGTCTGCTTTCTTTCCCAGTGCCTCTGTTGAGATGTTCATATCCAGGATCTAGAACATTGTACATGCAGGTGCACTGCCTTACTACAGACTATAGATTCTGCTTTGTGAATATTTATGAGATATGCCCCAGGACATGAGCTAGCACATGCAAGGTGAGGATTCCAGCATGCCCTAGGAAGTTCCAGCACCTAGAACATAAACTACAAGAGCAGTAGTTCTTTACCTTGGAAACTAATGCCAGGAAATGAATATCTGAGCCAACATGGTGTATTTTAGCCCTGTCAAAGGAGACTTCTGACTTAAGCTGCTAAATGGTACAACAATTAATACTTAAATAACTAGGAAGCGCAGCTTTGGTACTCTCAAGTAATATTGACATACACATAGGATCACCATAGAATTTACTCAACTTCCCTTTTCACAACAGGGCAAACTCACTAAACTCTGTTACCATGTGGTACTTCTGATGAGAATTAGGGGTAAGGTGTTCTAGGTACAAATTCTCAAGTTGCTAAGAATAAGTATGACTTATAAGTATGACACAAAGTCAAAATTCTCAAACTGTAGTGAACGAAATGCAGCCTTTACTGGAAACTTAAGAAAATATTTTAGTATTCCCTAGGGTCTTGACTAATAAGTTAATTGTTGATTTACCAGGATAATCCAGATATCGGAAGTGCTGCTTGACATTTCACTGAATATAATTAGACAGAAATCAGTAGATTTGGACATGATGACACACAGGGTGAACAGTTCATTCTACATCTTTCCACTCTACTTTAGTCCCTAGAGGTTTTCCCAGGCAGTGAGGTCCTGTCTACACTGCTTTAGTCTTTATCGGGACTTTGGTTGCTGCTGACAAACGAGCCTGCTCTGGCAGTGCACGGAGGCAACTTGCAGAAATGTATATTGGGATCATCTGCAGAATCATTTCCCCAAATAAACATTTCACTTTTTTACTCTAGAGACCCTGTGATGTCATTAATAACCTTGAAAATGGCAGTTTTTTTTTCCTCTAGAATTGTGTTGTGTCTTAGCTATTCAATCATAAATTCTGTTTCCTACAAATGACCATCGGTCAAGAGAAAAAGCCTCAGAAATGTTAACATATTGTTTTAGTAACTCGTTAAAGGCAAACCACTTTTCCTTTTATTTCTTCCAATTTAATACGCATTTGTGGAGGGCCTACTGAGTGCAGGCACTATGTTAATCTCTGGTGAATATGGCAGTGAAAAAGGAAGAACAAAGTCCCTGTCCTTCTAGAACTTAAAGTTTGATATGTGCCTCATAAATGGAAACTGAGATTGGTGGAGAATTTTCATGCCGTTTATAAGTTGAGAGGGATGGTCACATGTTACAAAGAGCAGATATACAACTCATCTTCTCTGTCCAAAGATTCTCGATCTGTGGATTCAGCCATGGTGGACTGAAAACTGGAAAATATACTGATGTGTATCAAACATGTATAGACTTAAACACATTCAATTAATTAATTGACTACATCCATGATGGAGAAAAACAACACACACACCTGTAAACAGCTCAGGTTGTCCCAGGCTGTGGCAAGAAGGCTAGAACTCCATCTCGGTCTTTCAGCAGGTGCAGAGACCCAAGAAGCCCTTGAGCCATCATGAGTTACTGCCCACAATAGTCAGCAGCAGTAAACCGGATTTGATCAGTAAGGATCAGGGCTTGAGGTGAACGCTCGGACGTGGGATGTGGCAGCTCCAAAGTGCTGCTGTAAACATCCACCCCATGTGTAAACTTTTAAAATCGTTATTTCCTAACAATATAGTGTCTATGTATACAGCCTTTGCACTGTGTTAGCATTATAAGCAATTAAGCGCTCTTTATACCTGAGGATGTGTGGAGGGAATATGCAAGTATTACGTTATTTCATATGAGCGACTGGAACATCCCTGGATTGTGGTACCTGCTGGAGGCTCAGGAACCCTGTGGTGACTGAGGGATGAATGTTTTTCCGAATTTTAAAACATTCATTCTTTTAAGTTACAGAAATTATTTTTAAACAGCATAATCTATTCCATATAAAAATAGTCTAACGGGAACTTAGTTTTAGAATGCTGATTCAAATTTAGAAAGGGCAAATAATAAAAATGGTATTATAATTATTAATTAATGATTCCCATTATGCTGTTTAGCTAATGCTTAGCTAAATTTTATTTAATCTACCCTTGAAAACTGAGTAGTCATTTTAACACATCTTTGTAGAATGCCTGGTATGCCTCATTAAAATACAATTTTATGTTCAGATTATTAATAAGGTTGGTTTGCAAACTGGCAAGATAGGCAGAATCTTTCAATAGTTTCACAACATTGTGCAGAATAAATGCAAATTTAGGATTTTAGTTTTCAAAAATAATTCAGAACATTTAATAACATAATTTATCTAAAATACATATAACTAAATTCATCATGTATAATTTCTATATGTCTCAAGCTTTTGGCTAGCTGGACAAATGGGGCATAGACACTTCCGTATTCTATGGACTGCCTGTTGCAGAACATAGAACGCAGGGCCGGTTTCACGGGTTGGTGACTTGAGGGTAGGGAAAAATTCCATGGTCCTCTAAGCTTAAAAGCACATCTTGGGGCTGGCATTGCGGTGCAATGGGTTAAGCTGCTGCCTGTGACACCAGCATCCCATGTGAGTGCTGGCTGAAGTCTCACTTGTTCTATTTCCAGTCCTGAAGAAGGTACAAGTGCAGGGCCTCCTGCCTCTCGAATGCGAGACCCAGATGTAGTTTTAGGCTCCTGGCTGCGGTCAGGCCCCACCTGCCCTTTCTCTATCTCAATCCAGACTTTCAAACAAACAAACAAACTATATATATATAAAGCAAATCTTGCACTAACTTTGTATTACAGATGTTGAAAGGCTGCTGCTGCTAGCTTCTCTAAATTATCACTGATGATAATAAGCATTAATATATCACATCAGGGCCTGCTGCAGTAGCCTAGTGGCTAAAGTTCTTGCCTTGCACATGCTGGGATCTGCTATGGACACTGGTTTGTGTCCTGGCATCCCTGCTTCCCATCCAGCTCCCTGCTTGAGGTCTGGGAAAGCAGGTGGGAACGGCCCAAAGCCTTGGGACCTTGCACCCATGTGGAAGATTCAGAAAAAGCTTCTGGCTTCTGTCTTCAGATCAGCTCAGCTTTGGCCATTGTGACCACTTGGGGAGTGAACCAGCAGATGGGAGATTTTTCTCTCTGTTTCTCCTTCTCTCTGTATATATCCCTTTTCAATCATAGAGATGTGTATATATAATGTGTATATGTATAAACACACACACATATATAAAAGAAGTTGAATGGCCAAAATTTGAGTTGTTGCTGAAACAGGATGCAGGCACCACAGGCAGCAGCTTAATGTACTGTGCCACAGCACCAGACCCAAAGAAAATGAAATGCTGTGCTTATGAGAATGCTGTGCTTATTATGTTTTGGAGATGAAAATTAAGCAATAATGTGGTCTAAGAATTACTATTAGTGATGAAAAGAAAGCACTTGAGTATTGATGGTACACTCTTTAAGAAGATAAATATTGTTCAAAATTGGGCTCAAATCTGTTTCATTATTTGCTACATGATCCTGGATAACATACTTTTTCTGTCTTCCTTTGCTCTCCTTCTTTCTGGCTTGTTTATTTGAAAAATACAGAGAGAGAAATGGAGACACAGAGAGGTCTTCAATCTGTTGGTTCACATGCTAAATGGTCACAATGGCCAGTGCCATGTCAGGCAGAAGCCATGAGCCACGAATTCCACTGGGCTCCCCTACAGGGGTGGCAGGGCCCAAGCTCAGGCCATCTTGTGCTGTTTTCCAAGCCATGTTAGCTGTGCTGGATCACAGGCAGAGCATCCAGGACTCAAACTGATGCTCTGATATGGGATGCTGGCACCCCGGGCAGCTTAACCTGCTGTGCTGCAACACTGGCCGCTTGACTTGACCTTTGTAAACCTCAGTTTTTGATTTCCAAATGGGGATCACATCACTGGGTCCAGGAGGTTGATGAAAGGATCAAATTAGATAACAAATGGAAGTGTTCAGCACAGGGACTGGGACATGATAAATCCTCTACAAAGGGAACTATTACCATTAATAGGATTTTTCCTCTGGGACTTTAATTTATAAAGTAGTTACCTTATTGACAGGAATAATGTTTTTGACATTGTAGTAGAAGCCAAAATAAACCATGTTGAAAACTCCATGACGTCCCAAAGTTGCCGTAAATCCTTTGTTGAGGCCCTGGAATCCGAAGCCTTCCTTCTTAATGATGTGTCTTGCGTAACTCATGGTGGACGGTTGCTGCAGGAGAAAGAATCAAAGCCAGAAAGATGATCTTTGGGACTGCTGAGAAAAGGAAATCACTGTATTAGCTTCTCTTCAAGCTAGAGTGGTTAGAGGCTTCTTTTCCCAAACATGAATAATCATGCCTGGATCTATGCTTTTGAAAATGAGAAAACCCAAAAAGCAAATAAAATTTCATGCATAACATCAAGTTTTCTGGAGAAGATTGTTGGCAAAGAAAAAACATCCTTGTTGGAATTAGTGAAACTAATGTCATGTAATAACTATCACCACTTTCAACATGTAAATAATTGCACCCAATTCTGGGTTACCCACTCTAATGGAGGGGATTACCCAGAGAGATAAGTTAGTAATCCTTAATTGTGCATCATCCAAAAGGAATTTATACTTGGCTGCTGAGTCCAGTATATTTATCTTTCTAATTACATTTGTCTAAAGCCAACATTACAATTAGTCATGATTCCATCTCCTCAATGGTTTAAACTGCATTAGGTTAGAAACTGACCATGGTTCCATGGATAAACAACTGTTGATTGGACATGTCCTCAGGAAGGTGGGCAATCAGTGCGTACATCCCACAGTGATAAACTACAAGTCCACAGTGTTGGGAATGCTGGGTTACCTCTAGTTTGCTAATTTCCAGTCCTGTGATTGATTACCCAAGGCTGAAATACCTGACTGCTGGAATCCAATCTATTGCTACTTTTGGAACTGACTGAGCTCACTGCAGTAATCTCTGAGGCTTACAGTTCATTCTAATACAATAACAACAATTCATGATTTTTTTTTTTTAAGTGTGAGTGGGACCTGGTGTGATGGCCTAGTGGCTAAAATCCTTGCCTTGCATGTGCCAGGGTCCCATATGGGCACCGGTTCTAATCCAGGAGGCCCCACTTCCCATCCAGCTAACCCTAACTCTGCTTGTGGCCTGGGGAAGTAGTCAAGGATGACCCAAAGTCCTGAGTTCCTGCACCCATGTGGGAGACCCAGAAGAAGCTCCAGGCTCCTGGCTTCAGGTTGGCTTAGCATCAGCCATTGCGGCCACTAGGGAAGTGAATCAATGTAAGAAAGATCTTCTCTCCTCCTCTCTGTATATCTGACTTTTAATAAAAATAAATCAGTCTTTAAAGTGTGAGTGACTGTTTCCTCCCTGGAGATCCTGCACAAATGCTATCTCTCGTACTCGCATTTTAATAAACGGGGGGAAATGTTTCGTGTTAATTTTTTCTTTCTTTCTTTTTTGCGCAAAAGGCAAGCAGTGACTTGGTATTTGATATTTCACTGGAAAACATTGCTGAAGTGGTCATGGCTGTCTGGTGTGTTTTCAGAATAAAAGTTTTTTTTTTTTTAATCAGGTGCAATTATGGCTATAGCAGCAGAACAGAAGCAATCAGAGTGTCTCACCAAACATGTATTAATAGCCATAATTAACATGATAGTTTAGATGAGTTTGTTTATACAGTAAATCCTTTAGCTTCTTCTTGTAAATGTTCTAAGATCTCCAGCTACAATTCTATGCTTAACTCCATCTTTTCGTCTAAGTGGATTAATTACAATAAGTTACATAAAGCTTAAGGAAACCTTTTTATCCTATGCTCCCATGGTTTTCTCATAGTTCAGTCTTGAAATAACAAAGAATATATCTCCTATAGGAAAGCCAAAATATTTTCAGAGGGTTAACATTCTGCTCTATAACATGAGGCATTTTTGTCTGAGTTTGGGCACATTGATTATCCATTCAAATGACTCGATTTGCTTTTTGAATCAGATGTCGATGAATTAAGCAGGTGTTCTTTTCTGCTGGAAAGAAGTTGAAGCGCAAAGTGCTCTGAAGAAGGCAGCCTAGGAACAGGGAAAGCAGAGAAGGTGTTTTTCCTGGGAGAGAAGGAACAGGGCAGAAGCAAGGTCTCCTGAGCCCAGCCTGACCAACACTGGACTCCCTATATTGGGCTCCCTATATCCCGCCCAAGTTTTTCTCCATAATGGGAAATCTGAAGTCTCAAGGGCAAAAAATGGATAGGGACACTCAACGATCATTCAGATTTTAAACCAACATAGAAGTAAAAAGCCAAAGTGCAGATGACAATGGCTTTCCCTTAAAAATTGGTTTTAAAGATGATTTTTATGGTTAAAAATCCTAGTTTGCTAAATCATCAGGATTTGGACAATTAAACCAATTTGAACAAAAATGCTTTTCATCATCTTGAAAAGCGAAGGCTTATACTAGACCTTGGTGAGGGCCAACAAGTATGCAAATAACATTTGCTAATTGTTTGTTCCCTGATTCTCACTTGTTTGGGTGTGTGCAATGAAGTACAATGTGCAGATTTTAAACCAAAACATTTTCTTCAGCTTGAACCCTACTTGTAAATAATGTAGACCAGAAGGTAGCATTATAATTAGACACAGGGCTTCAGGGGCATGACCTTGGCCAAGTGGTTAAGATGCCACTTCCAATGCTCATATCCCATAGCAGACTGCCAGGGTTTATCGGCTCTGCTCCCAGTTCCAGCTTCATGCTAATCGTGCACCCTGGGAGGAAACAGGTGATGACTCAAACATTCAGCCTGCTGTCCGTGTGGCAGACCTGGACTGAGCTGCCAGTTTCAAGCTCTGGCCTGGTCTATCCTCAGCTATGGTGGGGATCTGGAGAAGGAGCAGTCAATGAGAGCTCCATCTGTCTCTGAGTTGATATGAATGTCAGCAATATCACCAGCTAAATATGGCAAATATTTTATCCCTACTGATTTATCCCCTCTTTACTAGTTGGAAAACAAGGATAACAATAGACGCTTCCTCACAGGATGTGTGCAATGATCAAGGATGCTGTGATGAAAAATAATAGGTCAGGAACTTACTTCCCTGCAGGCCTTGACGAATAGATATTAAAAATCATGACAATTATGCCAAAAATCATCAAATGATTGTAATAACAAAATAACAGGTGATTTTTTGTTGATGGAAGGTAGAGGTAATAAGAAAGAACAGGCCGATTTAAGGGAGATAGACATTGTAAACTAGCGTGTTTCTTCTCATTTCTTCTGACCATCCTTTTCTTCTCCTGGGAACCTTGTGTTGAAGTTCACTCCAAAAACATCCACAATGGCAAGATGTCGGGTTTGCTTCTTCTGAGGTCCAGCCAGATCCAAGCCTAGACCAGGAATCTCATTTCAGGGATGGTGCCTTGGCCACAGGGCTTTCTTCTCTGGAGCTGCGGGGTCTGTCCACTGGCTTTTCCCCTAGCCTTACAGTTAGCATCCTCAGAAGGTTCTCTGTATTTGACAAGCACAGGGCTGTAGAAGCAGAGCAACATGGGAGCAAAGGTTTGGAATGGAAAAGTACAGACTGTGTCTCCAAGCCTTGGTGGCTTTATAACTAGAGAATTCTTTCACATATGATGGTATCAGGTACGTGGAACAGAGAGAGAGCTCATCCTAGTTAATCACCATCACACATGCTCAACATTTTATGTATATGGTTTCAGCTATTCCTCTCAACAAGTGTGTGTGGGTATTTCCATTATTTCCATTTGACAGATGTGAAAACTAAAGTGTAAAAGTTTGGTTATTTGCCTAAGATACACAGTAAGTGGCAATGCCAGAATTCAAATTGAGGAACGTTGAGCTCCAAGTTTGTAGGTTTTTTTTTCCTGTTTATTTTTAATTACTTATCTGAAAGAAGGGGAGCAAGAAATAGGGAGAGAGTCAGATACTGCTTATCTCCTGACCTTCCTCCTCAATGCCAGGGCTGGGCCAGATTGAAGCTAAAACCTAGGAACTCAGTATGGGCCTCATGTGAGTGTGGCAGGGAACCCAGAACTTCAGCCATTATCTGCTGCCTCTCTGGGTATACAACAGTGGGAATACCAGGGGCAGAACCAGGGGCTGGATCTAGGCACTCCAATATGGGGTACAAGCATCCCAAGTGGTGTCTTAACTGCCACGCACACTCCATCTTCAAGTCGGTGCAGTTTTCCTCTGCATGGTCCTGCTATCCTAACACATTTATTTGCTTTTCTCAACTACTCGGTCAGTAGGTACTATGCGTTCTTACTTTTCAGGTAAGGAAACCAAGAATAGTTAATGATGTCAAGGCAAAATTCTGCTAATAGCTAGCTTAACCAGAATATTTCATTTAGTTCAGTGGTGTTCTCTCCATATTCATCCTGGTTATACACAGGGCATGAGATTTTCAGAGTCTGAGGGTCCAGCTGATATATAACAGATACAGATACACAATGGCACACGCACACTTTTTTTTTTTTTTTTTTGGCTTTGGCAAGCTCGGGCCTGGGGTAAGGAAAACCAGAACTCTAATGCCTAAAGAAATTAGAAGTAAAATTATGACAGGTTTTTTTTTTTTCTTCACTCAGAGACCTTGTATTACACACATGTAAGCAAATATTTAATTAGAAAGGCAAAACGCAACTTCCACTAGGATGCTTAAATAGGAAAATACAGAATCATTTTGACTAGATCTCTGTAAACACAAGGGATTTTACTAAACTTATTTGATTACCGGGCTTCCATTTCAAAACAAAATGGTGACTGATTAGCATCATCAGCCAAATGATTCCGATACTATCCAACCCAGCAGGTCACTAACCAGTTCAATTTCCTTCCAATATTTAGATTCACTCCAATTTTCATATTTCGTTACCAACTGTGGGCCAAATTGCATTCTAACTTTCCTACATGAGGCTATCATTGCACAGTGCTTTAAGCATGGAAGAAGTATAGTTAATATTGTGATATCACAAGCAAATCTTCGTCTCATACTAATAGTGTTTTTATTGAAAGTAAATAAAAGCCTTCTCTAACTTATATTTCAGCTATTTTCAACTAGGAATTGCATGAAATTATATATTCTTCCATGCATTCATTTATTTAACAAATATCTACTGAGAGCCCACAGGTGCCATGCCTCTTGCTAAATGTCCAGCACAGTGCTTTGATTCACCTTCTAGAAATCTTTAACTCTTACTTGGGAAGAGATGCTAGTAACAAAACATTGTCTACCTGAGATAGATAATTGTTATAAAATATGGAATCAACTTTCTGTTTAAAAAGTCCTTAAAAAGAAGCTCCTAAGTGAAGTAAGCCAAAGAAAAACCTGGCATGCTGTCATTTATATGTAAAATTAGAGAGCAATGGTCAAGTAGACAGAAGTGGTGAATGAAAGAGTAGTTAGCATGAGTGAGGAAGAAACAGGGACAGTAGCAAATACGTAGGACGAACAAGTCCAGAGACCCAGTGTCCAATGCAAGGATTAGCATTAATAATCTAGATTGTATTAAAGAGTTTTGTTAATAGTTCACCTGTTACATAGTCATTATGTGAGATGACTGATGCCAATCTGCTTTTCTGCAGTGACTATTTCATGGTGAGTATATACACCCAGCACCGGCATGTGGTAAATATTAAGTATATACAATAAAATATATTAAAATTTTAATGTGAAAAAAAAAACAGAACAAGAGAGAGAAAGAAGTTCCTTTGCTAAAACAATATCCCCAGGCACCACTTCGGGGCACTGACTCCCCGCTCTGAGAGTTCAGGACTACCAACAAATCACTGAGATGACTTATGGCAGCTGCAGCTATTTTTTCTGGAGTTCTTCCACCCAACTACCGACCATAGCTGGCTCTGATTAGCTTGTGAGATCACAGACAGAGGTTTCAGGCAGCAAGCGTTGTTCCCTGTATAAATAGGCATCAGATTATGACCACCAGGCAGAGGCGTGGGATGTGTCAGTGGATTTCCTTCATCTCTAGTGCAAGGAAGAGCCCTGGGCACACCATGTTAAAACACTGCACGCTCCACAGGCGTTTCTTTGCTCAAGGTGAATTTTGCTGCATTTTTGAGTCAATGGAAGAAGGGCATTGCACTGGATTTCATCATATGGCTGGAAAGCGAAGCGATGAGCCCTTTATACAATGGACTAAATGTCCTAACGTGGGCCTTCAGAAAAACACTGCTTCGTTAAAGAGAGAGAGAGAGAGAGAGAGAGAGAGAGAGAGAGAGAGAGATCTAATTGCTATATTTAGCTTCGAAAATACACTTGCTACTCAGGAGATAATATATCATCTATATTTATACTTTTCATTAGTCACATGAGTTAAGCAGTTCCATGAATTTTAAAAAAGAAAAAAGAGAAAAACTTGCCTATTAAGAGCAAAATGTGTAATAAAGGAGAATTATGCTAGCAAATCTAAATTTATATGGTTATTTTAGCTTAGAAAGTTCATTAATTCATCATTACAGCTTATTTAAATAGGGCATAACTATGGACAGAGAAGACAGCTAAATACGTCTTGTTTCATCTAGAGATTATGTTGTAAGAACAGGTCTATTTTGAAACAGCCCGAGAGTGGAGAATAATTTGTTGTTAACAAACCCTCCCAGATATTGAATCACAAAACTACACCAATTTGCTGTCCAACAATTACCCCTGGAGGAGCCCCAGGCCCTCTGGCACTCTATTTGGCCCTACACTGTTGGCAGTGTGGGAAGGAAGGTGATGGGGTTGTGGCCGTGGAAACCACTGCTGGGAGGAGACTGCTCACTGTGAAGGGACCTTGGCTTTCACACAGTTTCAGCAACACATTTGATTTTACCTTGATTTTCCTAATTATTCAGGTTTCTTTATCCCAGTGAAAGTCAATTAGAAAGAAATCTTAATGATAATGTTTGGTGTCATTGACTTTCCCCTGTCTATAAAATGGGCATAAAGCTATCACTTTGAGTTAATATGAGGATTTTAATTATTAAGTGAGCATGGGAGCTGGAAAAAGTTGAAGTGTTCACAGTGGTGATGAGTAGGAAGGCATTAGATGGAAGTGTTGGCAGGAAGCAAAACCTTTTCCTTTATTTCTGTATTAGCTAATTTGTGGAAAAGTATATTTGTATGCTCTAATTTACAAAACTGTAATCCCAGGTAAGGCATCTTGCAGTGTGTCCGGCATACAGTGGGTGTTATGTAAATGACAGCTATTATCATTACTTCAAAGTTTCAATTCTAAAAGAAAAAAAAAAGCCTGAGTTTCTGGCACAGCTGGCTGGAAGACTGAAATCTATTTTCTCTAAATGATAATAGATAGGCAACTTGGCTGGTGCCTTAGGTACTGCGGAAAGATAAGTATAGGAATGGATTCATGTGCATAATTCTCTCTTCTGCCCACAAACAGCATGGAATAGAAGGAAAGAATCTATCTACTGAACAGTTGCCAGAGAGTGTTTCACATAGTAATGCAGGACAAATGTGAACCCATACATGATTATGAATGTTGACATGCCCTTAAAGCTGGCTTCTTACACTATCGGTAAACAGAGCCACACGCTCGCTCTCTAGAAATCGACTTCTTTAGTCTTTGCTCCTTCAGAGATGAGCACAATATACAGCCTTTCTATTCACTTTATACTGACCCTATGTAATACAAGAAAGTTGGAACTTTTGTTGTAATAAGGCAAATAATCATTCAACTTTGTGGTATGATGAAGATCTAACTGTTCTCTACGAGACTATTAAACTGCTAGGTTCCAGCATGAAGAAATATGCTTACAGGTGTCATCCAAAACCAGGATCAAATCTGAACTGATTTAAAAAATTGTTATCCTTAAGGATGTTGGCATCGATTATACACGTCTGCTCTTTATTCAGTGCTCCTTAAAATTAAAATCACAGAGCAAGTGGGATGAAAACTGGCACTCTTCTTTTGGTGTGAACACCTTTAATGACTGATTAGAAGTAAAACACAGGCTGCTGTAATTTCCTAAAAGTTTTGCTTAATATTTTGGGTGTAGAATGATTATGTTCACATGTCACGTAGGCAAACATGACTGAGCAGAAGGACAACCTGTGTCCCAGCCACACATCCGAGGCAAATCCCATAGGCCTCAAGGGGAGGAGCATTTTGGCCAAACAATAACATTGAAGTAGATTTCAAAGTGTATAGAAGAACTGGGAAAAATACATACAAGACTTTGCTCCTGGGGAGAAATTCACATTTTCCAGCCTCATCAAGATCATGCTACAGCGTTTGGTTTTGCACAACTGACTTTTAGCTCTCGTACACATATAGACAAAACAAAAGCAAAAGCACAAAAGCAATGGAGTTGCTGGAGAGAAAGGTCCTGCAAGGACAATATGCTACAGAGTCACACATTTGGCAAGCCTGGCAATGCGAGCCATCCCCAGGAGAGAAATCCTTGGGCAAACTTAATCCTAAACCAGAGAGATTACACGCCAGAACGACTCTCTGCTTTGGTTTAACTTTGAAGGACGGAGGGAAATTTTGGTCTATCCCGATTTTTCTGAACATGTTTTTACACCCATTGAACCAAACCAGAGCATGACAAAACTGTGATTGCTTTGCTCCCCACAGAAGGTCAATCATATTTAAATTAGAGACTGGTTTTCTTCATTCACTGTGAATTTTACGATACTAGCCAAGAGTTCAGTATTGGAATTGAAGGAAGTGTGGCAGAGATAATAGTCTCTGAGTGATATGGCAGCAATTTAAAAAAAAATGGAGGCAAGACAAGCACATCTATTGGAATATTTTATATAGAATTTAGGAGGTATGAGGCAGTATGAGGAACTTAAATTAACCACGTCCTCCTTACACATTTTTCAAATAGTTTATGGCTAAATTGGGTGAGGAGGTATATTTTGTGGGGAAGAATTCTGACCAACTAGAGAATCATCCTAGGCCACAGTGGGAAGAAAAGGGTAGCTGCAGCCAGCAGGGGACTTGCCATGCCTTGGAAATCTCATTGCAAATTACACTTGGGACTCCAGGGCCGCAGTTCTCATCATTCAGCTGCAGAAGGCATTCTGCTCTCAGCCAGCACTGCACTTGGACCCCCGCCGGAGGGACTCCTGCCTTGTACTCCATGTTTGAGGGGACTCATCTTGAGCCCCCGCCAACCATGACCACCCCACTTGGCCAGGAAATATCCATGTGCATGCTGCTTTTCCTTCTATACCAGTCTTGGGTACCTGGGATTATGCCATGTACCCAGTGTTCCATCTTCATCACTCTACCACTGCCTAGAAAAATATTAAGTTTAACATTGGCCAAGATTGTGGTCCTAGGTAGTCTGTCTTGGTAGAGCTCCTCATATCTGCAATACAAAATGACCTGTGTAGGATTCCATGGAGGTTCATGTCCAACACACGGGTTAGAAAGGTTGAACAGCAGACACGCTGCCTGAGAATATCACGCTATTGGAAGGACAACAAGCAGTCTCCACCTGCAAAATAAACCTGTATGTGGGGAACTTGCTTTGCTTTTCTTAAAGGTACTATAAAGCAAGGTGATGATTCTGCATATAGACCTCCAATTTAGTATCCTGTCGCAAATGGTCCCTGCTTAGAAAAAGCTATTTTTGCCCCACAACTTTGGTAAACTATAATTTCTCGATATTGACTGGGGTAATCTCAAGATGAATCTGCCTCTAGAAAAACTTAAGGATTGATAAGATAAACTTGCACCTAGAAATATCCATTTTTTGATTAATGCCTACCATTTGCTAGGCTCTGTATTTAAGACCTTTACATATACTCTCAACATTCAAATTCTCATAAAAAGCATGTAGTAAACATAACTCCTAAAATTTTTTTTTTAAAAAAGAAAAAGATTATTATTATATTATTATTATTAAAAAAAGATTTATTTGTTTTTTTTTAAATTGCAAAGTCAGATATACAGAAAGGAGGAGAGACAGAGAGGAAGATCCTCTGTCTGATGATTCACTCCCCAAGTGGTCACAATGGCCAGAGCTGAGCTGATCCAAAGCCAGGAGCCAGAAGCCTCTTCTAGGTCTCCCAAATGGGTGCAGGGTCCCAAGGCTTTGGGCTGTAATTGACTGCTTTCCCAGGCCACAAGTAGGGAGCTGGATGGGAAGTGGAGCTGCCGGGACTAAAATTAGTGCCCATATGGGATCCTGGCACATGTAAGGCAAGGACTTTAGCCACTAGGCTACCATGCTGGACCCTCCTAACATTTACTAAGCCATAAATATATAATAGATTATGCCAGCTTTACATATACATCTCATTTAACCCTCATATCACTATTTGACATAGCCATTATTACTATTATTATTTTTTCTGGCCAAAAAAAGAAAACTGGGCTATTGTAAAAGTAAAAAACAAGAAGTCATCATATATTCAATGACTAAACTCTCCATTTAGGGCTTGTGTTCCCCCAGTAGGCAGAAATGTCTTGCTCTAAGGACAATGGACTAATCTCTACTGATTAATTAATGAGGTGACTTCTGGTACCCTGTTCAAGGCCACACTGTTGGGAAATGCTGAAAAGCATGATGGGAACCTGGATATGGTCTCTTCTCAAACCTTAAGCCATCTGAAGGTGGGACTTAAATCCTGACAGAGCCTGTGCAAGCATTTCTCTTGGTTTACATACTTATGTGTAGACCATTCTGTATTTTCCTAATTTTCTTTTATGTGCAGTCACTGATTTTTTTAAAGTAAGCATTCATAAACAATATACAAATATATCTCATTGCAAAACGTTCAATACACAGAGTCCCTTAAACACTTTTCTTCTCTCATTTTGATTTCTTCTCTAGATGTAGTCACAGCATAAAACAGCATGAATTCCTGTAGATAAGCCCTGTTTTATAAGGAAGTTCCTGCAGATAAACAAGTAGAACCCACAGGGCAGTGAAAGTTCCAGGTGTGAGAGTATCATGGTGCTACACGTCACCAATCTGTTCAAGCCTGTAAAAGGTGCAACATCAAGACTGAACCCTGATATGAACTAAGAACTGAGTGATAACGACATGGCAACGTAGGGCCATCAACTGTAGCAAATGTATTATTCAAGAGGGCATGCTGGCAAGGGAGAAGGCTACAGATATGTACAGGGGCATCGATCTATAGTTTATGGGAAATTCCTATACTTGTGAATTGACTTTTCTGTGAATGTAAAATCACTCGGAAACAAGTAGCAGTGAAAGTTGTTTTACTGCGTGAAAAGCTGCCACTTGGAACAAGTTACATCCCACGACAGAGTGTTAGGTCAAGTCCTGGCTACCCTAAATTTCCTATCCATCTTCCTGATAATGTGTCTAGGAGGCAGTAGATGGTTGCCTAATTCATTTTTTTTTCAGAAGGATTTGCACTTCTCGGTATATGGATAGTGTGTGTAAGGGTCTTAGGCTGTAATACAATATTGATTTGATTAGGTTTTCAGAATCTTTGGCTCTTGAAACTTGTGAGAATTGAATTCACAGATCCTTAAAAATATAGAGATAAACTCAGTAAGCTAAAGGTCACATATTCAACAGTGTGCATATATATAAAGCCAAAAGATCAGTCTTGTATATTGCAATAGTACTGATACATCATTAAACAAATAGAAAATTAACTGGAAGAGTTAAAGCGGAAAACAGCTTGAAGCCATTATAGACTATTGCAATAAAATTATGGGAAGATCTAAATGAAGTTTCTGGCTACTGATTTGAACCAAGCCTGGCTTCTGTGGGTATCTGGGGAGTGAACCAGCAGATGGAAGATTTCACTCCATCTTTTCCTGCCTGTCACCCTGTCACTTCAAATAAACGAACCAATCTTTTTTTTTTTTTTTAAGATTTATTTATTTTTATTGGAAAGGCAGATATACAGAGAGGAGGAGAGACAGAAAGGAAGATCTTCTGTGTGATGATTCACTCCCCAAGAGGCCACAATGGCTCGAGCTGAGACAGTCCAAAGCCAGGAGTCAGGAGCTCTTCTGGGTCTCCCACACGGGTGCAGAGTCCCAAGGCTTTGGGCTGTCCTCAACTGCTTTCCCAGGCCACAAACAGGGAGCTGGATGGGAAGCAGGGCTGCTGGGACTAGAACCAACGCCCATATGGAATCTGGTACGTGCAAGGCGAGGACTTTAACTTTACGCTATCGTGCCAGGCCCAAATGAACCAACCTTTAAAATCTATTTTTCTGATATCTTGGGGCAATTAAATAAAATGTGGTGTTGAATTAATTTCACCTGTTTTTTTTATATAGCCATTAGATAATATGGCTCACATCATGTATTTTTCAATTTACTATTTTATTTGACAGACAGCAGTGGGGAGAATGCTCCCCCAGCTACTGGTTTACTCTGAATACTGACAACAGCTCCAGGCTATGCTGGGGCAAAGCCAGCAACTGGGAACCCAGTCCTGGTTCCCACATGAGTTGTAGGAACCCAAGCATCTGAGGCATCATTCTGCCTCCCAGGGTCTACTTAGCAGGAAGGAGGTGGAGTCAGGAGCCACAGCCAGGTGCCAAACTCAGTTGCTGTGATACAAAAGGCCTCACGACTAGCACCTTTACCCCTAGGCTGAATATCCGCACCCCTATCTTACTGGATAGCATTGCTCTCAAGTTCAAAACCTTTTTGGTACATTTACTCACTTACACTATTTTCATAAATAGATAATTTTTTGGTGCTTTCTAAAACATATGTATGTATTACTTTTATACTTGAATAAGTTTTTAAAAGTATAATCTTTAAAGGCAACAGGCATTAAATTAATTACTCTCTTCCTCCTTTTCTCTTCCTCTTCCTTCTCTCTTTCATATTTGACAATACACAAAGCCTTCGTGTGAAGGAAGCAATAGTTTTTTTTGGCCATGCCTGTGCTGCAGTGAACATAGCTAATATTTGAATTAAATGAACACAGTACAGGTGAACAAAAGTGAATCCGCTTGTTGGAGAAAAGAAAATGCCAGTTAGTGGAAGAAGGCTTTGGCATTAATGAGCCCAGAGAAAAGACCTGTGATACACTGGAAAATGACCAATGGTTATTTTCAAAATAACTAGGCCCCCTCCTGTGTTTTTTTTGTTGTTGTTGTTTGTTTTTTTTGTTTGTTTGTTTTGATTCTTACGGTGTCACCTCTTTCAAGCATTTTATTTTAGAGTGGGCATGGTTGTATCACTCTATATTGGCTGGCTAATCCCCAGTAACTACTTTTTAAATTTGATCAATAAAGCCTAAACTACCTCATCCAAGCACTCCCGCAGTTCCGCTATTAGGATTGCCAGAATTGACTACTGACGTATACGAGCCACGTGATCTTAGCTACTTCGCTAAGTCTTGACTAGCTGCATTTCATGTATGAAATACTTTATAATAGGTCTCCTAGATTTCATCCTAATATCTGCCAATGCTTACTGCAGCGGATTCTTTAGCAACAATGACCCCCTCCAACAGGCTCCCTCCCTCCACCGCTTAACTCATGGCCTACTCTACGGAAACAATTTGCACAGATTCCGTGTAAATGAACAGGAAGTAAGAACACATGCAGTACACTCCCATGTTGGCTGAAATCATGTTTATCATGCTCTAGAAAGTTCTTAGCACATGCAAAACATTAGCAGCTCTTACTTGGGCTCAGTGTAGAAACTCCTTGAGGGCAGAGGAGAGAAAAGATCAGTAGATATGAGCAAATATATTGCAATAACTCTCTCTGTTGTCATTATTGTGAATGGAGGTGCCGCGATGCTCTGTCCATTTGATCGTTGTGTTTTCCATTGTATCCCTGTGGTTAAACGCTGCTTAGATATAAGATTGCGTTAAAAGGCCTGTTCATTCCTTTGCCTTCTCACTACTGCACCAAGACAAGCTTTCCAATGAGTAAATGAGGAATTGGTGGAAGTTTTCTTCTGGCTGATAATTCTAGTGTAACCAATCAAGTTTGCCATGAGTAAATTCCATGGGTATTAGCTTTAATGTGCCGCACTGATAGGACACTTGAAAAATGTTTCTTTTCTTCTGTCACTTCTGCATTGTCTTTTTCCTTCATTCAAGCAATAGTAGAAAGAAAAGCAGAAACAAAAACTTGTGGCACACAGACTTTTCAACTGATTCAAAAGTGCTTTAAATCATGATATTAAGACAACCTTTTGCAACTTACAAAGTAATTCTCCCTGAATTAGGACTGACTTCATCTGAGTAGATACCATCTGCTGCCCAACCCTTTCCTTCCAGGTCTTGGCAGCTACAGGTGAGCAGGCCCCCCCACTTGCCCATATCCTTGCCTGAGAAGTTGTCAGGCAGCTTTCAGACAATACCGGCAGGCAGGAAGTGGTGGGGGTGGGGGCGAGGGGTCTCCACCCATTAGCAGCTGCTTAAGTAGTAGGCAGTGAAAATTTTCTACACAAAAATCAGGTCAGCAGATACTTTGCACCAATTCATACCACATGCTACCCAGTTGGGGAATTAAATTGAAATGCTTAGGAAATGACCTAGGATGCCAACCTCTTGTTTCTCCCTTACCTTATGCCTGGCACTCAAATGAATAAGAATGGAACAGTTGGACTTGGTGGTTTAAAAGGAATTACCAGGCAGCTGGAAGGAGGTGAACGCTGCATGCACAAGGGAAGCTATTTCCATAGAACATCATGTACCAATGATTAAATGTCAAGACCCATCATTGTCCAAGTGGTGATGTCTACACAAGCTTAGCAACTGGCTCATTCAAATTTAACCAAAACACAAGTTTGACAGATTATCAGAGCCTTTCAGGGAGGGGAATGGGTAGGGTGGGGAAAGCAGTGAGGTCATTTTAAAAACTGACTTCATTTTTTGAAAAAGTACAATATTATTATCTCTGTGGTTTTGCTACAGACCATTCCAGTGCAATGTGAAAGAGAAATTTTTGCCCAAAGTTGGAAAAACATTACCAAGTAAGCCATTATAGATTACATTGTAACTGTGGAGCAAACATGTCTAAACATACGTTTATCCATCACATGTTAGTATATTTTTTGTTAACACTTTCCTGGTGGGAGATAGTTGACTTTTTCTTGTAATATTTCCTTAGTAACAAGGATTTACCATGGCTTTAGTAAGAAGGTAAGAGGTGGTTAGATAGTGTTCTAGGGCTACTTAAAATAAATTTTACATTCTCTCAACAGAAAAATATCGTTTACCTCTGAAAATGCATCCCGATTGGCTTGCAAGCCAACTTTAACTACCTCAAAAGGATTCACCACGATGGCTTCGGTAAGTCCAGACCCGAGTCCAGCAATGGCAAATGTCTAGAAAAATCAAATCAATCAATACTTTAAAACAAGTTCTCGAGCATCACAGGGTTAAGTATTCGATCCGTTACACCAGGAGCTGTGTGTTCTGATGAGAACGGGGAAACCCACGTCAATGCACCTGACACTATTACGAATCAGCTGCAGCTCTTGATTAGATGACAATTCACAAACAGAAGTTACAGAAGCCATAAACTACATCCTAACGATTTCAAAATAAAATGTCAGGGCCCCATCAACAATGGCTTTTCCCTTTGAGAAAAAGTGAGGCTGCTCGATGGATTTACAGTGGATATGAAAATGTCTGCATATATAGCAATTAAAAGAGAGTTTGCACTGTAATAGGAACATTTCATATTTTTAAAGATGTGTTTATTTTTATTGCAGAGTCAGATATATACAGAGAGGAGGAGAGAAAGAGAGGAAGATCTTCTGTCTGACGATTCACTCCCCAAGTGACCGCAACGGCCAGAGCTGCACTGATGTGATGCCAGGAGCCTGGAGCTTCATGCGAGTCTTCCCACACAGTGCAAGGTCCCAAGACCTTGGGTTGTCCTCATTTGCTTTCCCAGGCTGCAAGCAGGGAGCTGGATGGAAAGTGGGGCCGCAGGGATTAGAACTGGTGACCATATGGGATCCCGGAGCATGCAAGGCGAGGACTTTAGCCACTAGGCTATGGTGCCGGGCCCAAGGACTTCATTTTTAAACATCTACTTAGCCAAACTTACTAAGCAGAATGCTTATTAAAAAAAACTATGTTTCAGATAAAACAGTATAGCTGGAAGCTTAAGTGTATATGCATGTTTCTAGAGTCATTCTAGAAAATAGTAATTATTTTTTATTACCTTCCCCTATTATTACTCTTTTCTTAAAAAAATAACCTGGTAATTGCCCTATTCCATATCTAAAATTTGAGATGGCTTAGGTTGTTCTGAAGAACTCAGCTAAGATCTAGAGCATCAAAGCATATTGGGGTTCTTACTTGCTATCTATTGAGGTTCTGCAATGGGAAAGGACAGTTGGACAAAATTTTCCTCCAAGTACAAAGTGTATTTTTTTTTAAAAAAGATTTATTTATTTATTTTTATTGGAAAAGCAGATATACTGAGAGAAGGAGATATAGAAAGAAAGATCTTCCATCTGTTCGTTCACTTTCCAAGTGGCTACAACAGCCAGAGACAAATCAAAGTCAGGAGCCAGGAGCCTCTTCTGGGTCTCCCATGCTGGTGCAGGATACCAAGGTTTCAGGCCATCCTCCACTGCTTTCCCAGGCAGAAGCAGGGAGTTGGATGGGAAGTGGAGCAGCTGGGACACGAACTGGTGTCCATATGGATCCTGGCAGATGCAAGAATTTAGCCAATAGACTATTGTGCTGGGTGCACCAAAATGTTTTCAAAGGAAATATGTGTCAAAAATAACCACAACTACCAAAATGCACACATATTCATAAAAAGCAGAAAAGCAAAATGAAGCAAAACATCTGGAGTAGATCCTGGAAGAAAGTAATGCTTCACTACTGAACCTCTAACTCGAGGAGAGAAGCAGCACTGTATCCAATTAGGAGAACAAAACCAATGAAAAGAACACTAACTGTTGTCAACTATCTCCAGTATCTTCACAATAGGAAGTTAAAGGCAAGGCAGAAGAGAGGAATGTTGTCAGCTTAGAGGGCTGGATAGAGGCGAACGAGGGCACTGTCCGGACCTGGGAGCTGTAGGATTCTGTCCTGGTTCTGCCACTTGCTGGCTACGTGGTCAGAACTGCTATGTATCACCGTACCGAGGTGCTTAGCCGAGGCTGTAACCAGCCTGTGCATTGCTATCCAAGCAGAGCCCTGCAAAGCCTTTGACTGGGAGAAGGGGGAACCTCTTCCCAAATCACACAAAAACACCATGAACATGCACTGTGGCTTTGGGTGTCAATCACGAAACCTTAGATAAGGTAGTTTTCTCATTTGTGTAATGGGGACAATAATACCTAATTCTTCTGCTCCATAAAATTATTACAACGATCAAACTAATGCGTGAAAGCCCTTTGTAATCCAAGCACTATTGTTGTACATCGAGAGAGGAAAAGACGGGATTTTACAGAGATCCTAGAAGAGAGGGAACAACGAACATTGTTTTCTTTTTATTCTCCTTCATTATGACGTGTAACACACTTGAATGAGGTAACTGATCAAATATTTTATTTATTTATCTCATACTTCCATCATGGAAACCAAAAGCAGAAAAAAAGAGACACACTAGTTCCCAACTCTTCCAAGCAGGAAAGCTAAAATCCAGATGTTCAGGTTTGTATTACTATATGCAATCTTCCAAGTAATTCATGTTTTTTTTTTGTTCTTCTATAAAACTCAGTTACATTTGCTGTCAGAACGAGTGTTCAGCAGTCCCTTGTCAAAAGAATTGATCAGCTATCAGCAGATCGTTTTACGCAGATTGTTCCAGAGGCTTGTGTTTACTGTCAGGTTTCCAGCCTCTAAAGCTTGGTGTGTGAGAGCACCAGGGGACACTTAACAAGTAACTCTTCAAGTGTCCAGCTGTATCAGAAAAAGAAACTGGAATAGATGATTTCAAGAAGAGGGAAGAACTGTACACAAGGAACAGCCTGCACATTCAGTTGGAGGAGCTAGAATAGTCAAACACTCTGCCCTTTCAATTCTCAAGGGTGGAAAGACCTGCCGTCCCACACAGCACCAAGGTCCGACAGAACAGCCTTCTGGCCCTCTGCGGAATGTATTTCATAGCTTTTTGTGTGGACGTTTTTAGTCCTGTCTTTGCCTAAGATGTTCTAAAGTTAAGAATGTTATTAAGAGAAGAGAACAAACAACTAAAACCAGAATCTCAACTTAATTTTGAGATTCCTGGTGCCATTGCTCCTTCTCTCTCTCTCTCCTTCCTCTCTGTCTTTCCTGAGGATTTCACCTGTGTTTGGTTCTTTGGTTTCATACTTTTTGTTTTTAAAATTTCATTTATTTTTACCCTGAAAGAGTCAGAGTTACAGACAGAGAGGAGGAGAAGGAGGAAGAGGAGGAGGAGGAGGAGGAGGAGGAGGAGAGAGTCCTCCATCTGCTGGTTCACTCATCGAATGGCTGTAATATCCAGAGCTGGGCCCATGGAAAGTCAGGAGCCAGGAGCTTCCTCTGGGTCTCCCATGTGGGAAGGCTCTGCGCCTTCCTCCACTGCTTTCCAGGCCACCA
Source organism: Ochotona curzoniae (assembly GCF_017591425.1). Classification (NCBI taxonomy): domain Eukaryota; kingdom Metazoa; phylum Chordata; class Mammalia; order Lagomorpha; family Ochotonidae; genus Ochotona; species Ochotona curzoniae. The sequence continues at coordinate 29,390,038 of NW_024467122.1, read as the reverse complement.
GCAGGGAGGATGGATCGGAAGTACCGAAACTACGGTGCAAACCAGCGCCCATATGGGATGCTGGCACAGCAGGTGGAGGATTATCCTGATAAGTTACCACGTGGGGACCACCGCTGCTCCTTTCTAGGAGGTCATGTCTCATAGCACCTTGTGTAGATTGATCTGTTTGTTGTAACAACAGTGATAGTGTTACATTTTTTAACAGGATCATTCGAGGAAAGAGGGCATGTATGCTCTGGAAACAGCTGACGCTTCTTGGACAATCTACTAGGCAAAGTAAGTATTCTGGAATGAAAATGTATAGGTAAAATGCAGCTAGTTCCGGACTGAGATGGTTCTTTGAATTCTTTTTTTAAGATTTCGTTCTTTTTTTATTGGAAAGGCAGATTTTCAGAGAGAAGGAGAGACAGAGAAAGATCTTCCATCTGCTGATTCACTCTCCAAGTGGCTGCAATGGCCAGAGCTGCGCTGATCCAAAGCCAGGAACCAGAAGCTTCCTCTGGTTTTCTCACGCAGATGCAGGGTCTCAAGGCTTTGGGTCATCCTCCACTGCTTTCCCAGGCCACAGGCAGGGAGCTGGATGGGAAGTGGAGCAGCTGGGACATGAACTGGCACCCATATGGGATCCCAGTGATTGCAAGGTGAAGATTGAGCTAGTAGGCCTCCATGCCAGGCCTGTTTCTTAGAATTTTGATGTTTTTTTCCAGGCTGGCAGGGTGTGTGGTATGATTGTCTCTCCTGTAGGCACTGTTGAGTCTCAGCTCCTGTTTGGCCATGTGTGATCATACACCACAATATACTGTGTTGCTATGATATTTTGTAAGGCAGATATAACAAATGCATTCTTAAATGCTTTAAAAGTTTTTAAACGTATTTTCACTTTATTTGAAAGGCAGAGAGGTAAAGAGACAGACAATGAAGATCTTCCATGTGCTGGTTCAATCTCCACATGCCTGCAACAGCCAGAGCTAGGTCAGGCTGCAGTCTGGGGCTCTCCCACTTGGAAGCCCAATTACTGGGTCACTGACTGCTGCCTCATAAGGTGCACTAGTGGGAAAGGGGATTAGGAGCAGAACAATGGGGACTTGAACCTTCAGTCATCCCAAATGGCAACTTGACATCTTATGTTAGAACGCCTGCCCCAATAAAGTCATTTTTGATTTAACAATGTATTCAACTGATGAGTTTATCAGAATGGAATTTCTCTCTGTGTGGTTTTGATGAAAATTGGGTTTGACCCTTCTCTAGCTGGGATTTACCTATAGGCTCGAGGAGAATACATTGCTAGATGGAAGGCCGATGTAGATCTTGTTTCATTTTGTCGATTTGGAGGGAGAAATTAGTTTATTTGCACTGGGGCTCTTGTGGCACACAAATTTGTAGAACACGTTTGGTCAATATAATTATCTTGTTTCATGAACAAATGCAAAGTCACCAAGAAGGAGAAAAGTGGCATGGAAAGATCCAAATAACCCGGGGAATTTCATGGGATATTTGAGATGTGTCACCGTGAGATCACCATTCTCCCTGGCTGAGGTGCTTACAGTCATTCCTATACAAGGCCCTTCAGTCTCCATCTGACCACAGAATTAGTTTATCCCAAGTGACCTGAGGTCCTCCATTGACTACAACCTGAGCAAAAGCTGGAAAAGTGACCTGTTGGAAAATAATCTTAGCTATATTGGCTTTTGCATAAATAGATATGTGCAGAGCGTATATAAACACACGCATGTTTGGTCTTTCACAGACTCTTTGATAAATGTACTCTTTATTTTATGTTCTTGACCAGATCTCATACAGGTCTTTCCAGACATGTCATTATTATCATAAATTCATCACCAGGAGCTATAAAATAGCCAAATTGTGAGTTATTAGGAAGATGGCTTTCAACAAGTAGTTGAACATTGAATAACTTGAATTCATATTTTGGTAGCAGGCTTGGGGGGAATCAAAAGGGTTTTTGTGTCTAGAATTCACTTTACGAAATAACACACACACTTAAGTATAATAAATACTCTCACTTACCACCGCTGGTGACAGTGACACATATCCTAGCAACTTCTTGTATTGCTCAAAGGTGAAAAACTGTGAAACAAAACCAAACGCCGAGATTTATTGCAATTTCCTGCAACACACTCTTTAATTGACACACATTTCTTTAGTAAATCATTACATTAACTGGTGTTTTGAGAAATGATAACACACCTAATACAACTTTTGATCCTGCTAAAGGTATTTCCTATCAGATCTGACTTTAACATGCACATCTTCAAATGCAGTTATCACAACTTGCAGAAGAGCTGATGGAATCCTTTGTGGCAGTAAATGAACCGTACAGCTTCCATTTACCATGACCATTTTCAGTTTCCCCAGACATCAATAGACTCTTTTTTATGGCAGTGATTCAACATTGTAGGCATAGAGGCCTGAACTCTTTGGTCTCCTATGTTTTCCCTATAATCTGCTGTGCCAGCGAATGTCCAGTTTTCCTACGAACTTGTAAAAGACATTTATTTCTGAGCCTCAAGTTGCAGTTATATTACTATGTGCCCTTGCCCATGTAATTTTTAAACATGAAATGAATAAGAAGATGCTATGATAAATTAGGGAAGGATCCAATGAGGTCACATAATCTATTCCCTGCCATAGAGAGTCTGTCCTCAGCTTGAAGGAAGTTGCTTTAAACTCCTTTAAAAGCTCATCATTAAGATGACAATTTAGCTGCTGCTAAAGATATTTTGCTTCCTTTAGTAGGCGATTTTTAATGTTTTTACTTTAAACAAATGTCTACAGAAGCAAATACAATCAATCACTTGACAGAGCACATTTCTCCTTTCCTTTCTGCATTTAACGTTTGGGACAACAGCTCTCCATGAACATGATGTTATGTGACTGGGTGCTTAGGTGGCTGCTGCTAGGCCCACTTACAGGTTCGGTTAAGGCCTGCTTCTCAAGAACCAATACATAGCTTCAACAGCATACAGTCCCAGGTGTTTTCTGCTTCAACTTTCTTAACATATTAAGACAAGGAACAGGCAGATTCATACTTTTGTTAGAAAGAAGTGTTTTCTTGTAGTCATGGCTTTCTTGACTTTAGGACAGCCCAAGATTCATTATATTTTCAGATAAATTTTTCATTTCTTCAAAAGACTCTGGAACTGCTTTTTTTTTTTTGCTATGCTTTTTTTTTTTTTTTTTAAAGATTCACGATAGAAATAGACTGTTACAGAGCAGGAATTAATGCATTATCTCATTTAATAAACACTTAATGGATGCCTCCCATTGTAGGCACAACTGTGCAGCAGTGTATGGGGAGAAAGTCCGCTTTTTGATTTAATATTCCTGTAGATGGTGAGAACCCTGAAACTATCCTGGTGTTAAAGCAGTGCTTAGCAGGAGCTGCTACTTTTTACTGCAATGTGAACACAAAGTTACTAGCCACGGAAGGAAAGTGTTGTAGTCTTCGGTTTTATATTTAATTTCTTTTAATTTTTTTGGTAATCATCATCTTTATCACTATGTTTGTTAATAATCTTGTTAGGATTGTGAAATGAGCAATCCTGGATCTGAACTGGCTAGGCGTCTTAGTTGTGGAAGCACAGGCAAATTGCTTAATGTTTCTAGCCTGAAGAACTCAAAACAGGCCTTTTAGAATTGTTACATAAGAGACTTTAAATAAGATTCCTTGATATGTTTGGCACATAGGAGACTTTTGGAAAATTCCCTTTTCCTTTCCATTGTTGCTTGTATTACTAAAGGCATCACCGATGCTTTAGTTTTAAGGTATTCCTCATGAGAGCCTACTGTGGTCCCGCAGACATGCTAAAGCCTTCACATGTGTTCCTGCAGATAATCCATATAATAACACCATGTAAGAGGCTAGGGCACAACAGGAAACAAATTATAAATATACGTATATCCCCTGCAGCTAGTGAGTAAAGGGAATTAGATTCCTCTTGAGATGAGCTCCAAAGTTTGCATATGCTCTTAACCCTATACTCTACTCACAGTATGTCATGATTGTTGGTAGTGGGGGAGGACGGTCTCTTCCCTGGGGTTTTATTGCTGCTGAGGGCCATGTCTTCTTGCTTTCCATGGAACCTGAATTGGCCACACAGACTGCTGAAGCTCTGGGGTTTAGGCTTGAAACATTTTTGACCACCTTCTACATAGAAAATATCTGCCTATACCTGTAACATGAGCATATGGGCTTGCACTTATTACTAAAACAAAACATTGCTATAAGACTGTTTAATCCTTCACTATGTGTACTGCATTCTGTTTACATGCTATTTAATCTAAAAAGTTTTGGGTCATGACCCACTACATCTGGTGACCCACTAAGTTGATTTCATGCCATAGAGTCATGATCAACATCTCAAAAATACTGTCCTAGGGATCCACACTGAGAAAATTCTGGGAGATGATGAATCTCCCAAAAGGCCTCACTGCCTTGTGTGAGTGTGAATACAAGCATAGGGATTTGTTTGTTTCTGACTCTCTGTCATTTCGAAGGAGGAAGGACCAAACTGGGATCTCAAGGAGGAAATCTGAGGACACAAACTCAATCCATCAGCTTAGCAATCCTCACCAGGTAGCAATAACAAACTTTTCAGTTCTCTAATTTTAAATTGCTAAAAAACCAAACTTCTGGTAGTTGATTGATAAGCATTAAGAGTCTTGCTTTTGGTGAATGATTCAGGTGAAACGATTCTGCTTCCTTCAACTAAAGAAACCCCACAGGTCACAGCAGTAAGGAACAATATATTACCACATAGTTCAGTAAGTTCCTACTTAGAACAGTCTTTAACTTTTACTTTTGCAATCAAAATTTACAAAATATACCATAGAACAATATCTCATGAAAGGAAAAACCTAAATGTCACTAAAACCCAACATTTACTAAGTATATCTACTTTGTTATTTAATTTACTCATTAAACTAATATTTATTGGACATCTCCCATGTTTAAAGCTTGGAAGACATTATACTAGAACTATATTTTAAAAAAACTAATAAATTAACTATTATTTTAATCTCACTCTGAAAAACATTTCTTCTTTATGGGTTTAGTGGTATTAATAATTTCACATTCATATAATTAATTCCTGCATATATGTAATTAATGTGTGCTATTATATAACATAGCAGTTTGCATTACAAGGGAGAAGTCAGGAAGGTCAGCCTGAAGTCACTGTCCAAAGTAATGCAAGTTTGTGATTTTAAAGTTTGGAAAATATAGATATTCACTCAAGGTTTTAGGAAACTTGAATATAAAATTTGGAATTCAAATTAATTGTGTTATATATAACTTAAACACATACACATTCACACGCATGGCATTCAGAAAAGATAATCTGGACAGATTACTGGCTGTTGTCCCTGGAGAAGGATCATGCAGGGCAAGTCGGTCTACTTTTATTTTGTTGAACCAGCCCTTTGCTTTGAATTCATGCTTACTAGTAAACCTGTTGATTCAGTCAACCTCCCAGATGCCCTGTTGGGATGTAGTTAAACTACATGCAAGCAGTTTGAATCATCTGAGTCTTGTTGTTAACACTGGGTGCTGGGTAGTGCTCAGTCTGGGGCTAACTCTCCCCCATTATTGAGGCAAGATCCCTCTGAACACTTTTCTCAACGCAGGACACAGTTTGAAGCTTCTAGGCTTAACTACTGGCTACCAGCACTATTCCCAGCCCATGAGGTTATCAGGAAGTGCCTCCTTTCATCTTTTTTTTTTTAAGATTGATTTATTTTACTTGGAAGTCAGAAATACAGAAAGAGAGAAGGAGGCTCAAAGAGAGATCTTCCATCCACTGGTTCACTCTCCAAATGGCCATAATGTCTAGAGCTGGGCCCACGGAAAGTCAGGAGCCAGGAGCTTCTTCTGGGTCTCCCACATTGATGCAATGGACCCACTGAGCCATCCTCTGGTGCTTTCCCAGGTCACAGGCAGGGAGCTGGTGCCCATATGGGATGTTGGTACTGCAGGTGGACGATTAGTCTCCTGTGCCACTGTGCTGGCTGGGCCCTCTAATCCATTCAATGGTTCTTTCCCAGACCTTGCTAGTTTCTTCACAAGCTGTTGGTCACCAAACAGGAAGACCACTGGGCTCTGCCAGGGTTTCTCCCTCCTGCCTGAGGCCTGGATATTCACAAGGCAGTCACCAGCGCCAAGCAGAAGACCCATCTCATGTGTTACCCATTTCTCAGATACTACTGTCCTTTATCACTTGTTGTCCACTGTCTTTACAAACATGCCTATGTGGGCCTTTGATTTAAGTGGAGAGGGTCAGGTATGGAGGAAAATGAGTGGGCAAATGTTTCCTTTATTTTCCCTGTGAGGGGGCTGCTTCTCACTGTCAAACTACTATCTTAAAATTACCGTTGCCTCTTGTTGCTGTTTCAGGCAAGAGGGTATCTCATGCCTTTTTTTTTTTTTTTTCATCAGAACTGGGACTGTTGTCTATCCAGATACAGGTGGATTCTGTTTCCATGGGTTCAGTATTTGCAGAGCCACTCAACCATGGATTGAAATGGACATTGTGGATAAAACTGTCACCTGCAGAACTGGCATCCCATACAGCTGCCGGTTCATGTCCCGGCTGCTCCACTTCCAACCTAGCTCCCTGCTCATGGCCCGGAGAAAGCAGTGGAACACAGCCCAAGTCTTTGGGCCTCTGCCCCTCACATGTGCATCCTGGATGAAACTGCTGGCTGTTGCTTTCAGCCTGGCCCACCTGAGGAGGGAACCAGCATTTGTAAGACCCCTCTCTTTCTGTCTTCCCTTCTGTCTGTGTAACTCTTTCAAAATAAATAAATAAATATCCCAAAGAGAAATTATACAGAAAATTATTTTTGTGTTGGAACATGCACATTTTCTCCCTAAACAATAGAGCATCACTATGAATACGGCATCTATTTTGCATTAGGGATAATAAGGAATGTAGAGATGGTTTAAAGTATGTGGGAACACTGGGTAGGTTATGAGCAATTGTTACTCCATTTAGACAAGGGGCCCAAGCTCCCTGAAAGTTTGGTGTCTGCAGGGATCCTAGAGCCAATACTCAGTGACCACAGGGGACAACTGTACTCTGAACAGTAGTTGCAGACACTTTAGGAAACCCACAATGATCTCTTAGGTTATACAAATTCCTTCCTGTTTTTTTTTTTCCTATGGAGTTTCTTTCTCCATATGTTCTATTTACACATCTGATATCAACTGAACATGATTATGTGTGAGAGGCCGTGATGGATGTTGATGTACAATAGTGAACAAATAAGTTTCACAACTTAGAGTTGCTCATGAGTTTGGTCAGCATATGGCAGTCCTTGAGAATCCAAATATAGAAAAATGGCATTGGTGAATCTGTGATGCTAAAACCTAGACCTCAGAGCCTGGCACCTGGGCACATGAGGCCTCCCATCACTCAGGGACCTGGGCAGTACTAATTCTGTCAATTTGTGAAAGGGGAAACCTCTCCATGGAGCATCAGTCTTCTTACTTTAATGATGAATCTCACTTCAAAGAATAAAGGACAGACAAGCTTAAAAAGGTCTGTTTCTGATTACAGTAACAACTGTTAACTCAAGTGTCAGTATCAAGCAATATACAGACACAGACACACAGAGTCCCCAAACGGTTTTTTCTGAGGTAAACTTTGATGACATACAGCGAAGCAGTTTATGATGTATGAAATCGTTACAATCAGGTGATTGCTTTCCTCACAAATCCTAATATAAATATCTATAAAATGAATGCTTTCATAAATTGTGTTGAAAAACTAGTGCAATCCATATGGCAAAGATACACTTAACTGCAAGTTATACTTAAAAAGCTAGTGTACTTACCATATGTCTCAATAATTTGAAGGTAAAAAAATCTACTTGAAACAAGATGTCTGGGACACATACGCCATATCCAGTTGCCCAAAAGTTCATCTGTTAACCATTGTCTGGCAGCAAGCACTGCCTTTTTGTTTTATTTTGTTTTAAAGTATAGACTAACCCAGTTTTGTAAAACCCACTTTTTTGTTTCTGTGAAAGATTGTTCAGTGTTGATAAACCTTAATCCTCTTAAAGTTTAAATTGTCTCTAACGTACAGTATTAAGGGAAAATATTCCAGGAAAAACTCTAATTATAATTTTCTTTATTTATACATAAAACACTGAACAAATGAATATATTATTCCATGGAGACATGGCAACTTTCCTTCTGAACAGGAACTGTGTTCTGTTTGTTTACTTGGGCAATCTTTTATCAAGTGAAGCCATTGCGTAATTCAATTCAGCTTTTTTGTGTACGTTGGTGAACTTTTTCCAGATTCTCTACTGTGATTCAGAACCATATAATGAAATTTGTGTCGAGGTAATAATATTAAAAAAAAAATCACAAAAACTATAGCAACAAAGAGGATGGATTGACAGAGAAACTGTGCTTTAAAGTTTTGGTTTTCTGAATTCTAGACCTGAATTAAATTTTATTTGCTTATTATTCTGACATAATGCAAAAGTTTGAAGTTTGTATATATCTGTTGGTTATTTTATCATAATTTTTTTTGGCACAGTCACCCTCAAGACTTGCTGAATTAAAGCACACAAGCTCTTCCTTTTTGCCTTTCATGACTACGGGGAAAACAAACATAATATATTTGAACAATGTTTTATGTTGTTAGTTGGAATCAAAGTCATTATTTTAAGCTTATGTTATCTTTTCTAAAGAAATTATATTTTCAATTTTTAAAAAATATTTATTGGTTTGCTTGAGAAACAGAAAAGGAAGAAAAGGAAGGAAGAAAAGGAAGGAAGGAAGGAACTAGCTCTCATTTGATGGGTGCTTCAAGCACCCTCAGCTAGGGCTAACGCCAGGAGCCAGAACAATTTATGTTTCCATCTGGGTGGCAGAAACCTAATTACTTGAACCAGGTTATGCCTTAGCAGGAAGCTGGAGTCAAGCGCTGGAACCAGTTACTAAACTCAGGCACACTGATGCAGGACACGGGTGTTATTACCAGTCTCAAACACTAGGCTAAATGTTTGCCCCTAGTTCTCACTTAAAAAAAAAAGAATTTATTTGAAAGGTAGAGAGAAAGAAGAGACAGAGGGAGAGATGTTCCACTTGTTAGTTCCCTTCCCAAATGGCTGCAAAGGACAAGACTGTGCCAGGCCAAAGCAAGGAGCCTGGAACTTCTGGGTCTCCATAAGGATGAAGGGCCCAAGGGCTGGGGCCATCCTGTGCCACTTTCCCAGATGCAATAGCAAGAAGCTGGATAGTAAGCAGAGCAGCTGGGATTTAACTGACATCCTTATGGATTACAACCACTGCAGGTGGTGGCTTTACCTGTTACACTACATTGCTAGCCCCAATGTTATCATTTTTATGGAAAGACAAAGGCATACTCAGTGATGTCAATGATATGGGAGGGGCAATGGCAATGAGAATCACTGTAGCAGGGACTTTCCTCTGAGTGAATATGCAAAGATCAGGTTTAGTTTTTTGGCCACTGGAGGTTCTGCCAGATCTCCCTGTTTGTTTTCAGATAATATAAGTAGTACATAAACCTCCACAGTTATGTGGGTGAAGCAAAAGAAATCAGGGTAGTGGAAGTAATAATTTTATAAGAACCAGAACACAAAATTTTAAGAGGAGAATAAAGGAAAAAAAATGAAGTGGGCAAGCCAATAAATGTACTATATAAGAATCAGATATGAAGAAATATAGTGCTTTAGTTCACTCTGTTCATAAAATGGGAATAATTTAGGCCAAAAGGGCTTTTCTCTGTGTGTATGTGTGTTTCTTCTTTCTTCCCTCTCTCTTTACTTAATAATTACTGCACTGAAGGAAAATTTCTGAATTGCTTTGAGGAAAGGTCCAAGCTATTTTGTGGCTGCTGTGGTTTGATTACATGATTTTCATTTACCACTGTGTTTTCTGTATAATTTCCCCATTAGAAAGGGTTGCTTTTACCTGAAAAAAAAAAAAAACTAAAAACCAACATATATATTTGAGAGACTGACGAAAGTATAATGAAAATGAAAATTATGCCATGATTTCTGTATTAAAATCTTTAATGTTTGGGGAGGGCTTAGCAGTTAAGATACCCACACTCCATATTGGAACATCTGGGTTTGAGCCCCAGCTCTACTGCCAGTTCTAGGTTCTTGCTAATACAGATCCTGGGAGGCAGTAGTGATGGCTTGAGTAATTAGGTTCCTGCCTCCTCATGGGAGATCTGGATGTCGCTCCTGGCTCCTGACTTGCACCTGGCTTACTACCAGCCATTGTGGGCTTTTGAGTAGAGAACCAATGAGTGAGAGAGTTTTCCCTCTCTCTTGCTCTCCCTTCGCCTCTCAAATAAGTCAAAACTTCTTTATGTTTTCTGTTTAATTCATAGGAACATCCAAGAATTAGTAGTGAGATATTTGATACAGAAGATTTGACTGCATCCTATTATCTCTTGGTGAGAAGACACCCCCACTTACCTTCACTGCTCTTTTTGGTGTTTCAGCCAAGATGGGTGGTAGAATTCCCTTGTAAAAACCAAACAACCTATTGGAGAAAAGAAAGATTTAATATATACAGCATGAAACTTTTCTTTGGTTTGATTACTAAGTAGAGACATGAATTCTAAGTTATTATGATATTCAGAATGTGAATAAATGCTGCTGTGACTGGAATCACCTATATGTTGCCCTCGTGACCATGAGGCACCTCATAGATGAGGTTTGTAGTTGGCCATCCTCACTGCAAGAAGTCAGGTTTGTTGCAGGACGGATGGCTTCATGCTGTCTGCAATCTGCATCCTTCCCTTGTGGTAGCAGAAGCAGGTCAGAGTTGCACTTAAGCCCACCAGACTGAACCTCCCTGAGAACAAAGGACCAAGTCTCCAGTTCTAGGAAAGTAACAACCTCTGTGATGATAGTGTTGGGGCTTTCAGCTCTAACCTAAATTAGTCATACTTTCTTCACTTCTTTGATGGAGGGAGAGGGTCAGTTCTATGGATACACATTGCTGACAGAAGGAATGTCAGGTCCCTTGTATGATACGCAGGCTCACAGGAAATGTTACTTTTTGCCAGTGTTGAGGGGCCATGGTCTTGTATTCAGACATTGTTTAGGAAGAAAAATGAGAACGAGCAGCACATGTTTGTGATTAGATTTACCAACGTTCACTACATATTATACTTCAGGATGCAAAAGTTAAGTTCCTTTGTTCTGCAATCTTTCATTATTAAAGATTTATTTATTTTACTTGAAACACTGTTACAGAGAAAGAGAGGAAGAGTGATCTTCCATCCACTAGTTCATTTCCCAAATGGCTGCCGTGGCAGTGGTTGGGCCAGGCCAAAACCAGGATCCTGAAATTCCATCTGGGTCTTCCACTCAATTGCTTGGAATATCTTTCATCGCTTTCTGAGTAGCATTAACAGGGAGCTGGATTTGAAATGGAGTAGCTGGGACTTGAATGGGACCCATATTAGAAGCTGGTGTCACTGGTGGTGGTTTAACTAGAAAAACCACAATTCTGATCCTTTTTCCAAAAACTTACGTATGAAGGTGACTCAAAAATTCATAAAAAGGAGTCAAAGATCAAGTTAGGGGCCAGTGTGTTGTGTAGTGATCGATACACTGCTCGATAACCTTATCAAAATGCCTAGGTTTGAGTCCCATCTCACTTCTAATTTGAGCTTCCTGCTAATGGGAAGTAGCAAGTAACAGCTCAAGCACTTGGTTCCCTGCCATCCATGTAAGAGACTTGGAGTGAGTTATGGGGTCCTGGCTTAGGCTTGGCCTAGTCCCAGGTGTTGAAGGGCACCTGGGGGAGTAAATCTGCACTAGGAAGATTCTGTCTGATTCTAAATTTTTTTTTAATTTAATGTTTATTTTGATGCAAATGCCTTTGAAATCCATTTAGATTTTATAATATGGATTTTCTGAATTTTTCTGAAGATCCCTTATCTATGCCACAATCTTATTTTAAATTTAAAGCTATATGAGTAAAAGTAAGTAGTCCTGTATCATTTTCTGAAGTTCTCATTTTCCCTGATATATGTATGAATGCATATAGATAAAGGCAGAGCTCAACTCAATTCCATTTTAGGATACACATCTAACACATCTTCCTTTGGGCTTCATTAGGTTTGCTTCTAGCTGTACTTCTTCTTCTTCTTTTTAAAAATGTTTATTTATTTTTATTGGAAAGGCATATTTACAGAGAGAAAGAGAGAAAAATATTCCATTGCCCATTGGTTCAATTCCCCAGTGGCTGCAACAGCCAGACTTGAGCCCATCTGAAGCCAGGAGGCAGGAGCTTCCTCTAGGTCTCCCACATGGATCCCAAAGGCTTTGGACCATGCTTGATTGCTTTCCTAGGCCACAAGCAGGGAGCTGGATGGGAAGTGGAGCAGTTGGGACATGAACCTGCATCCATATGGGATCCCGGCACACGCAAAGCAAGGATTTGGCACTAGGCTATTGTGCTGTGCCCCTAGCTGTGCTTCTTGAGTGGGATGTGAACAGTTTGCTCAGACCAACCCACTATGTTACCCAATCCAACATGGTGAGCCTTGCTCCTCCTCATTCACTGAATTACACAGCTATATAGCTACACAGCTCCTTTCAGTGAAGGGTGCTGAGGGCTTGTCTTGGAACTTCTGATTCTCTCTGCTTGATGACAGAGTGCCACTAGGACTCAGTCCGGAGTCCTTTCTCTGTGTATATAACCAGAACTACTTAAGTACAGGTTATGCCACCCACTATGCTCGACTATTTACTGGATCATTTCATCATTCTGATTAGGAAGGAAAGTAGGCACGTGATTTGGAGTGCTATGGGAATTAGTGAATTCTCCCCACCCACTTTCTGTTCCAATTTGAGCCATTAATGCCAGAAATTCTTAAGCAACATGGATTTCTTCTAGATTTTTGACCAAAAAAAGCTTATTTAAATTTCATTATAAATTCATTATTATAAAATTTTCAGCATAAGAGTGTTATAGGTTTGCTCTTCAGAAAAGATAAATTTGATTTTCTGAAACAGAAGTTTCTGAAATAGTTGTTTGTTCTCATCTTTTGGAGCTGATCTTTCCATACCTAGGGACTTATGCCTGGCTATGGGGAAAAGAAACAGGTAGAACACTTAAATAAATAAAAATTTTAAAATATTGCATACAGTTTGATAGAGGGCATTGAATTCTTATATTATGGAGAACAGTTAGGGGAATATGCAGGGGAATAGTAGCTGCTTAGTCTGGAGAAGAAAGACTATATTAGGAAATGAACATGATGGCATTCTTGAAAAGCAAACATGTAGAAAAGATGATAGATTTTTCTATTTGTTTCCAGGTAGTAAGACTGAAATCAGTAGTTGGAAGCGGCCAGGAAAGACACATTTTTGGCTAACGTGGAGCTTAACACAGGTAGTGTTTCCAATAGAAGAGTCTGAGGAGGAAATGGACTGTCCTGACAATTGGTGAGTTTCTCTTTGGAAATTCAGTTTGGTGATCACATTCATGCTTGGGAAGGTACTTTTCTAGAGATGAACTGTCCCCAGCAATGGACAGTCCTCACTGCTCTTAAGTTTCATCTGTTTCAACCTTTATGTTATACTATACAAAGGAGCTAGGGGCACACAAATATGCTTTTTGAATAGATGAATTCTTACTTCCTTGAGATTTTTTCAACAGTCTAGCACTGCTTGTGCAGAAGAGGAATGAGATCTTATAAGCAGCACAGAAGATCTTAATTGTAAAAGTGATGGCAATAATATAAAAATGAGGGGTAAGGTAGGAGAGGCTGGAGGCAGCTGGGAGAAGCATAATGATCCAATTTGAAAAAGCTGAGAGGTCTGGATCCCTCCGCTCCCTGCTGGAGATGCTTCAGGTGGCACCATCCTACCCTTCCCTGGCCTGGCCCTCCAACCTCACCGTTCTGAGCTCTGTAACACACATTGCACAGTTTTAAAGGAAAATTAGCAGGGGTCATTGTCAGGCAGGCTTTATTAGCATGAGAATCAACAACCATCTCCCCCTTGCATTGTCTTCTTGGTGTGCCCATCTAAGGAGCGGTCAGGTCAGGGCCAATTCTGCTGAGAACCATTATACCCACTTTTCTCTTCTTTCTTTAAGGATTGATCTATCTATCTATCTGTCTATCTATCTTGGAAAGGCAGATTCACAGAGAGAAGGAGAGACAGAGAGAAAAACCTTCTACCCACTGGTTTATTCCACAAATGCCTCAACAGCTGGAGCTGAGCCAATCCAAAGCCATGAGCCAGCAGTTTTTTTGGGTCTTCCATGTGGGTGCAGAGTCAAAAGGCTTTGGACCATCTTCTAGTGCTTTCTTAAACCACAAGTAGGGAGGTGGATGGAAGTGGTACAGCTGGGTCATGAACCTGCACCCATATGAGATTTCAGCAGATGCAAGGGGAGGATTTAGCCATTGAGCCATTGCACTGAGGCCCTCCTTTTCATTTACACTGTAACCATTATTAGTATAGTGCAACACTTCTTGTAGGCAGGAATTTTTGGAATAAAAGGTTAAAAATGATATTTAATTTCTTTGTACATAATTTTATTTCAAGAAAAACTGCTGATCTAAGACAGACCTATAAGAGTTTTCTCCAAGGTCTTGGAGTTGGGATCACAAAGGTCAATCTTTGTGCAGATAAAGTTCTGGGATGTAAGGCTTGCTTATCAACGGTCACCTTCTTTTCTTTAGTTTGGAGTCAGTCTTCAATGACAAAGAGGAGACTACTATTCAGGGAGACACAGAAGAAAAAGAAAAATTCTCTTGCTGTAAGTATGACTCTGTTCCAAGGTTTCATCAAGCTTTGTTACATCTCAACCCCTCTTGAACAGTGAGATTTACTTCTGCTTTTGATTTTATGAGATGTTCAGTAACATTTCCAGAGATTTTTTTGTTTGTTTAAATAAATTTGAGTTGTTTACCACCCAGGGTCCTAGATTCAGGAGGTAAACCTCATGGCCTATCAGCTCAAGTGGTGGCTGAAGAATCCAGACATCACACACTCATTGAAGGAGAGTTTTGTCAGTTAACATTTAGTGCTGGGCCAGTCAGAACAGCCATAAACAAAAATCAGGCTAAGGAATATGGGCACAGGCTCAAGTTCATGAGCTATTTCTATGAGTTGATAATTACTGCAAAAATAAGACATACAGATTTAAAAGCCTAAAAGGAATCATTACATTTTTTTTAAGATTTATTTTTATTGGAAAGGCGGATATACAGAGAGGAGAGACAGACAGGAAGATCTTCCATCCGATGATTTACTCCCCAAGTGAGCACAACGGCTGATGCTATGCCAATCCGAAGCCAGGAGCCTCTTCCGGGCCTCCCACGTGGGTGCAGGGTCCCAAAGCTTTGGGCCGTGCTAGACTGCCTTCCCGGGCCACAGGCAGGGAGCTGGATGGGAAGCGGGGCTGCCGGGATTAGAACCGGCGCCCATATGGGATCCCAGGTGTGCAAGGCGAGGACCTTAACCACTTGCACCACCGCGCCGGGCCCAGAATCATTACATTTTATGAAGGGAATATATATTATTATTTTTTGCCCAGGAACTTAACTTTTTTTTTTAATCACATTTTATTTTATGACACAGTTTCATAGGCTCTGGGATTCCCTCAACCCATCCCCATATCCTTCCCCCATGGTGGACTCCTCCACCTTACTGCAGCATTATAGTTCAAATCCAGTCATAATTCTTTCATTGCAAGCATGTACACTGCATAGTGTCCAGACAAACTCAACAGTTTCTTGGGGAGACCATCTCTGGTCTGAAGACAGAGATGGCAGAATATCATCCCAACCCATTAAAAGCCACAACATAACATCACCAACGGTTTACAATCTTATGGAGTTAATTGACATGGTATTGAGTGACCAATACGTTAGAAAATGCAAGTGCTTCACCACATCCTGTGATTACTTCATTAACATTTCAATTTTAGTATATACACAACTGGCTGCTATACACCTTAAAATGACCATAGGGGACTATTCAGCTGTCTCGCGTCTATTTTCATTTTTGTATTTTTGTATTTAGTAGTTTGTAGTGCTGAAGCATAATTTTTACTGAACTTGGTGGATTTTGGGATAGTTCATCCTGGCTTATAACTCTAACAGGGCAATTATCAACAGTTGAGGTGCAGAACTGTTATAGGAGGAGCGTGCAGAGAAATCTTCACTACCCTAGTGAGGAGTAACTTATCTTTGTGTCCTACCTAGTAAGGTATATGTGAGTCCAAGCTAACCGTTTCCTGTCTGGTACTGAGCTTTTCTTGTTGTTCTCTGTCTATCAATCTAATTTGGGGGGGGGGGGGGGTTCCGGGGCAAACCTGATGGTCATTGCAAGAGAGGGTGGGGATCCAAAGTTGGAATTATGTAAGAACCAGAGAAAGTTCCCCTCCCTATTCCCGAAGGAAGTATACTGTTTTTCTGTTTCTGAGGACCGCTCAGGGTTCCTGGCTGTTGTTCTGATGATACTAGATACTGTGAGGAAGGATCTGGGCTACTTCTATCCCATGTGGGAGATTCAAGCAGAAGCGGATGGCCTCAGAGTGCTCGACCTCCGAAGGCACTCCTATTCCCTGTGGTCTCCTTGCCAGTTGGGATACAGTCCTTGGTGCCCATACTGATAGTCCTTGGTGAGGATCTGGGAGTCTGCAGGGTTGGGATACAAGCCTCCTGTTCACCTGCTCCACTCTGGGGTCCCCCCTTGCTCTGTGCATATGACCTCCTCTTAAAAGGTTGTCAGGCTCTTGATTCCCCCTGTATGTCTTTATAGTTTTGCTACTGTCTAATGCTGATTCGAGTCTGTTGTCTATAAGTTACAAGGTACTTAATTTTAGATCCACATGTGCTATTCATTCAGCTCTCATATCATTTGGCTTGCTGATCTGATCACATAGCTTACCAGGAAGATAAGGAACAGAAGAGATTAGTGACAACTGTATGAACATACTTCATCTTTTTTTCCTAGTGGGCAGTAGAGTCTGCATGGTTTTGGCACATAATGGCAGGTCTTTTCCCTGACACATCAGTAGAGCATCCCTCTGCTTGTATTTCCATCTGCATGAAGCCAGTAAGAGAAATCTTTGGAAAAGGCACAGGAGCCATCCAAGGATCTCTTAGGAAATTTTAGTATGAACTGCAGAGTCATCCTTATATTTTATTTCTCGAGGTTGTTACTTGTAAAAGGTGTGAGTTTGATTTTTTTTCTCTCCTGTGTAGGAAGATATTAACTTGCATGTTTATGAACTTTCAATACTGTTACTGTAAGTAAAAATAACCAAAATTTCTTTTTTAAAAAGATTCATTTTATTTTTCATTGGAAAGTCAGATATATTGAGAGGAGAAGAGACAGGAAGATCTTCCATCTGTTGATTCACTCTCCTAGCAGCTGCAATGGCTGGAGCTGTGCCGATCCAAAGCCAGAACCAGGAACCTGGAACCTGGAGCCGAGAGCCTGGAGCCTGGAGCCTCTTCCAGGCTCTCATGTGGGTGCAGGATCCCAAAGCTTTGGGCCATCCTTGTATGCTTTCCTAGGCCACAAGCAGGGAGCTGGATGGGAAGCGGGGCTGCCGGGATTAGAACTAGCACCAATATGGGATCCCAGTGTATGCAAGACAAGGACTTGCCACTAGGCTACTGTGTATTGTTTTATTTGTCCATTTAAGAAGCAATACACTTAGGCATACATGTACTTAATCATCTCATTCAACATTCACAAGAATCCTTGGAAGAAAGTATGCTGTCTTATTATTATAATTATTATTACATCACACCAAACTGGGATCAGGGACTTAAGATTTTTATTCATTCATAGTCCATGCCACTGACCACGAAACTATACAGCTTGGTGGTATTTCTGCAAATAAAATTATGTAAACAAAAATTCCTGCCAACTTTTTTGGTGTTGTAGCAATATCTTGTCATATTTTATTTTAGGAAGAAATAGAGAAAAAGCAATTACAAATTAGTTCTCTATATGGATTGCCAGTCAATTCTGTTTTAAAACATTGTGAAAAATTAACTTACAGAACTGCTCTAACATAATTTTTGTAAAAGCTTTTGAGTATCCAATGAAGCCAATCTGTATTTGGTTTTTATCACAATAATTTTTATAAAGTAGGCACAAGCTATGCATGCTTTTTCCTCTGCGATAAAGTTTTGCATTCAAGAGTTACATCAGGATAATTCTGCAGCTATTGAAAAAATATAAAGCATACATCAGTAATATGACAAAACACTCAAATTACCCAGGATGTTAGTAGAGAGCATCGCTGATTACTGACCTGACAGGTTTATCCTTCTCACCCTTTCCTCTGGGTCAGGGAGGACAGTTCTTTTCCAGCCCATGGGATGAAGCAGAATTGCTCAAGGCAATCATGGAGGTCCCGTTCTTTTGTTGGTGGATGGGTTAGACATGGTCATAAACCTAAACCTAGCTCACAGGACCAGCAGGGACATACACTGGAAGCCTTAGAATTTGTAGTCCCAGGGGAAAATGCACATGGGAAGAAAAGTTTCTCTTCTTTTCCCAATAGTGTCCTAGCTACAAACATGGCTGTGTATCACAGCTAAGCTGGGATTCAGAGGACCTGAACCTTGATGATATTGTTGGACTTTCCAATTAACCAGTTCTAGCATACCACTCCAGGTCTCCCATTATAGGAAATTCAAACTCCCAAATGAGCTGCTTGTCATGAAGTCTTCTGTTTACTTTTAGTTCAAAGAACTTTGATGCAAATAAATGTTTAGCACTTCCTTCTCTGAAAACACTCTGAAGCAGTAATTTTAAATCATAAATATTGAAGCTAAGTGTTGAATACCAAGCAAAGTGTCTTGAAGGACACTGTAAAAAGCATTTAAATATAGTTTGGACTTATTTTCTTGCAGGAAGATCACCATACACTTAAATCTTATACTATTAGTATGATTACTCACAAGCAAACTCCATACCACTGCTGGAATGTGGAGAAGCTTGCAAACCAAAGTCATCCAACAACTATGAGGATGGGATAACAGGTCTCCAAGTCATCAAATCTCGAGGGCTCAGAAACTAATGAGAGTTATTGTTCATGAACCTAAGTGGACACGGAGCACGACAACATTGCATCACATTTGTTTTTAATTGTATAACCAGAACAGGCTTTGTATTACTTACGTACAATTATAAAATGAAGATCAAAAACTACATTGCACGTGTTCTACTCAAAGACAGAGCTCAAACACAGCTTATTTGTGCCAAATGCCACAAAAATAATATCATCTCCATTTCTCTCCACTCTCAGCTTTTATTTATTTTTAAAAGATATTTATTTGGGGACCTGGTGCCGTGGCCTCCTGGCTAAAGTCCTTGCCTTCTATGTGCCAGGATCCCATATGGGTGCAGGTTCTAATCTGGGCAGTCCCACTTCCTTTCCTGCTCCCTGCGGGTGACCTGGGAAAGCAATCGAGGATGGCCCAAAGCCTTGGGATCCTGCACCCATGTGGGAGACCTGGAAGAGGTTTCAGGCTCTGGACTCCAGCTTCCTGGCTTCAGATCAGTTCAGCTCTGGCCGTTGTAGCCTCTTGCAGAGTGAATCAGAGGACGGAAGATCTTCCTGTCTCTCTTCATATCTGACTTCCCAATAAAAATAGAATAAATCTTTTTTTAAAAAAAAGGTATATTTAGAAGGCAGAGCATCAGAGAAAGAGAAAGAGAGATCCACTGCTTAATTACACAGATGGCTGCCACAGCCAGGTCTGAGTTAGGACAACTTCATCCTAGTCTCTCAAATGGGTAGCAGGAACACATAACAAGTGGCCGTTACCCACTGTCTTCCTAGTCAAGTTAGTGAGGAAGCTGGATTGGAAGCTATAGGATGCCACGCTGCAAGCAGTAACCTAAACCACCATACCTCAAGGCATGTCTCCCTCCTAAAATCTGAAACTATTTAACATGTAGATTGCTACAAGGTCCTAAAAGAACCAATAAAAAGTGCTTATTGAATGAAAACAAGGAATTTCCTGCAAGTTCTAGCTATGTCTAAGCTCCGTGGCTCAGGTATAGCCAAGTCCAACTTGATGCCTTGCTATTTCTCATCAGTAAGATTAAGCTTTAGGTTGCTCTGTGGTAAGGTCTGAATTTTAGACAAATATACAGGCCAGATGGTTAGGTAGATCCCTAATTAAATATTGTATACATAGCAACAGCTTTAGTTCATTTGGATGACTGAATGTTACTTGCTTTAAGTTAGCTACTGAAATCTGAAGACTTTCTGGTAAATGGCGGGTAGACAGGGAAGGATTTAACATTCTCAACAGCTGACTCAGGTAAAGAAACTAAAAAGAACTGAAAAAGTTGCATGTCCAGTCTGTCTTCCTTTTTTCCTCCCCTTATTGGTTTTGATTTTAGAAAATGTTTGCTAGGAAACCTTCTGAACTGTTGAATTGGGCTGCTCCAATACTCTGGGTAAGAACTTTCAGAAATTGCTAAGTTATTCTGTAGGTGTTTCCACTTTTTAAAAAAAGACCACCTTATTTATTTGGAAGACAGAGTTATAAGAGAGAGAGAAAGACACACACACTCAGAGAGACAGAAATCTTCCATCCACTGGTTCACGCCTGAACTGGCCACAACAGCCAGGGCTGAGCCAGGCTGAAGCCAGAAGCTTCATTTGGGTTCTTCTTAATGGGTAGCAGAGGACCAAACACTTGGACCATTTTCCACTGCTTTCCCAGACATATTAGCAGAGAGCTGGATGGGAAGCTGACAGTTGGGACTAGAACTGCAGCCCATTGCGGTTCTGGCATTGCATTCAGGGGCTTAGCCCACTTTGCCACAATGCCAGCCCTATGGGCAGATTTTTGCTGTTAGAGGGAAGCACACAGCAGTTTTGTGTAGCCCCCAATGAGAAAGAACAACAGGGAGGCTTCTTCACCAATTGACCTTTAGAGTGGATCAAAACCTGCTGTCTGCCAGGAAAGTTAGCGTAACTCTCAATTGATGAATTCATGACCAAATGAATCCTGTCTAAAGAAACTATGATTTGCAATGTATTTCTTCCTGAGAGGAAACTGTCAATGCTCAAATCTACTGGCCATGGAAAGTAAGGCTTTTGTTCATTTTTGGAGGAGACCTGTCTTGAAACCCAAATCGCTGAGACTGATAACCCAAGCCCAGCCGTCAACACGCAGCGAAGGCTAGGATAGAGGCGTACGTTGGCTGAGTCTGAAAATGTCACCAAAGGAAATGATTTCCAGGCCGAAAAGCCATCTCCCAGCCACCTGCACCAGTCTCACATGTGGCCTGAGAACGGTGCTTTCACCTGGAGTCTCTTTCTTTGCCAGGAAGCTGGCATTCAGCAAGCATCCAGGGCAGTGACAACACTCACCCATGAAGCATGAGATGCGAGCGACAGGGCAAGTGACACCAGATCCCCAGTTGGGGAAATTGGAAGGCATTAACACGTCTGTACACCTGACAGAGCACAATTACTACATTTTATTTCGTTTCAACCGTCAGGAGCTACATGAACATCACCATTCAGCTCTGTTCTGGGCAGCGAGCCAAGCTCATCTTCGGTACAGTTGATTTTCAAGCCTTACGGTCAATCATACCTTCACAATTTGTCCTTCTTTCAGGCTTTAGGCATCCTCTTGATTTCCATTTCTTGTTTGGAAGCCTTGAGTCATCTCTTCTGGCAACATGACTAGCCCAAATCAGTCATTTTCTCTAAATTATATTGAAATAGGGATCTTGCTAGTTTGTTGTTTTCTTCCCTCTTCTTTCTTTCACATAATTTTCCCTTTAAGGATCTCCTAATACAAAACTGATTGAAGGCATACGATATCCTCTTTCTTCTGCTGCTGTCAAACCCAGGTTTCTTACCCACATGCTGTGGCTCTGTAATTAAAACAATGAGGGCGGAGGCTCAGCCCTAGGTTATGAGTTCACCGCTTGCATTGCTGTGTGCATTGCACATCCCCAGGCAGCATTCTCACCTTCAGGGCGTCATTCTGACATCGTTTGCACTCCACGTGTCTTAGCACTTCACAGGATCCAAAGGAAAGAGTGGGGTTTCATGGCTCTGTTATGTGGAATTTCCACTCTGAAGCTCACAAAATTGCAGGCATCTTTGGGCCATTTTTATTTAGGCAAAGGGGAAAAGGAAACCGAGTGCAGTTTTCAAACAAGGGGAAACACGATTCAAAAAGACAAAAAGGACATAGTTCTTTCTTTAAAAAGCAGCAGAAAGAATGAAAGGAAGTGCAACATAAAACTAACAAATCTCAACTCATATCAGGACTTCAGGTCCAAACATGTGGTTTTTTTCTAATTCATTACTCAGAATTAATTGAATTAAGTGTCTGCATATGGTCCTTGGATGCGTTTGTTACTCAAATATTGCCACTTTCATTATATGCCATATGAAGAAATTCTTTAAAACGTTCCTGAATATACATTCTAAATTGAATTTTCAGTATGATGTTACCACAACATTTAAGCATTGTTGATGTATCTAAAATAAACTGCAACTTTGATTTTCTAAGACACAAAAAATTGGTTGTCAGTATCATTTAGGAGGTAGGTCCATGGCTCCAATCCCTGGAAAGTTGGCAGGGGCTTTACTCATTAAACATGTTGTTCAGTTCAGCTGAAGGAAGACAGCATGATATAAGAACCAGAACTCTGATGGAAAATGCAAAGGAAAGAAAAAGTGAAGACAATATCTAAAAAACAACTAACAGGATCAACAATTGCTAAATTGCAGATGTTAACTGCCCTATTAATCTGTAAGTAGACAGACTTACATCTGACTACACAATAAGAGCTGGTTCATAAAGATGCACACACTTCAGTTAGAATTATTCAGGGACAGCCGTTTACTGATACTTCACCTATGAAGAAAAGGGCTCATAAAGATCCAACAACTACCCCAATCAGCTAAGCTGATCTGATCAAAGAGTTAAAAAACTCCTCACCTGCCAGCTCTTTGTTAAACAAGTCCTGAGCAGGAAATTCCCTACTCCATTCTGGTCACTCTCACCTTCTCATCAGCTCTCTTTTTTCTCAACTCCTCTGTTGAATTACTGTCCTTCCCATCCATGAAGTAACTACCATTTATTTATTCACTCACTCATTCTTCAATATGCATAGCCTAAGCCTAGCCTGAACATTTTTGTAGGGATAAATGTTGATAAGTAGTCCCATGGCCCCAAATTGATTAAAAATATTTATTTGCTTCAAGAATGTTTCTCTGACATAACATTGATATTTTACCTGCTTGTATCTTCTATCAGGAATCTGCCTTTGGGGATGGGCATTCATCGCTATGATGAAGCCATGGACCCATCCCATATTGAAGTGCCTCAGCCAAGGCCAAGCCACAGCTCCTTCACTTTGAATTCAGCTTTCTGCCGATGCACAGAATGGGTGGCTGCAGATGATGGCTCCAACACCTGGGTGTCTGTCACCCTCATGGGAGACATAGATTGAATTCTGGGTTCTTTGCCAGGGTGTGACCCAGTTTTGGCAGTCCTGGGCATATGGAGAATGAACCAACAGAGGGAAGAAGATCTCACTGTCTTTGTCTCTCTCTGTCTTTTCACCATTAAAAAAATTTTTTTTAGATTGATTGATTTGTAAGTTAGAGCTATAGAGACAGGAGGAGAGACAGAGGGAGTGATCTTTCATGTACTAGTTTACTCCCAAGTGGCTACAAAGGCCAGCAGGCCAAGGCCGGGAGCCAGGAGCTTTATCCAGGTCTTCCACGTATGTGCAGGGGTCCAAGTGCTTGGGCCATCATCCACTCTTTCCCCAAGTGCATTAGCAGGGAGCTCAATCAGAAGTGGAGCAGCAGAACTAGTGCCCATATGTGATCCTGGCATTGCAAGCAATGCAAGGTTTACCTGCTACACTATAATGCTGGCTCCCTCTTTAATATGAAAATAAATAAAAAATTGAAAAGACCTGACATACAGTAATATTTATATTACCTTTATGAACTTATGTTATACACTTACACACATATATATAAGCCTTTTTAAAACCCCTTCATATATTTCAGTATTCTACCAGAATACCACTAAAAAATACAGTTTTATTAACTGTGGAACAATGTCAGTTTTAAGCTCCTGATTTCTTAGTGATAAAACACCTTTCACTGATTTGTTAGGTGTTCACGCTCAGTTCATGTGAGTTAGTTATTATATATACATTTATACACATATGTCATACACATATGACAATGATACACACGGCCATGATTCAGTATCCACACTAGTAGTGTGAATGACTTCTATATACATATTTTACTTTTTATTTACAAAAGGGATCTAAATGTATGTATTTTATATGTAACTTTTAAGAGCATAATTATGATTTCTACCTTACTCTTCTCTCTTTCCTTCCCACACTCTTTTCTCCTTTTTCTTATTTTAATTTGTACAGTGACATATTTTCAGTTTTTTCAACCCTTCACTAAAATAAAGAATTGAGTAAGTAGTAAGCAGAAAAACCACTGTTTCTCAAGAGACAGACAAGGGCTATAGATAATAATCAAATCTCAAAATGTCTATTTCACTTATATACATTACATTTTTGTACTCCATATTAGTTATCATAAATCAGGAAAAAGATATGATATTTGTCTTTTTTGGAGACTGGTTTATTTCACTAGCCTACTGGCCTCCAGTTGCATGTTGCAAAAGACAAGATTTCATACTTTTAAAAAAATAGCTGAGTAGTATTCCATTGTATGTATATACCACTGGTAATGCTTTTAAAATGACCCTGAGAGAAGAAACAAACAAACAAAAAACTGGCTGCATTTTAGAAATTAAGGGAAGAAACATACTTTGCACATATATTTGATTGCTGTGTCACCTCACAGTCATACCACTCTGATCACAACTCTGTAAGTCAACCACCCATCTACACCTCTGCCAAAACATATTGTACAAAGCTGCTTATTGGTATAATGTTTTCGTGATGCAATTGTTTCTCATAGCTTCTTTTAGTGGACCATTTATACTCCAGAGACTTTCTTTAGTCTTTTTTTTTTTCACTCAAAAGACTGAAAACTTGTTCCATAATTTCTGTATCTATGCCCCAGACAGCTGAAGATTGGTGGAAACATCCACATAAATAATAATAAATCAGTTAACATGATTATCATATTTAATCCATGCTATAAACTATTTGAGAGACAAAGATCACTTCTCAACTTTACCATTACCTTCTGGTAGTCAGAATTAATTCACTGCTACGTGTCAATAACGGAATATGAGTGTGGGCTCTGCAGTCATAGTCTTTGGCCTTGAATTTTGGCTCAACTAAATGTCAGCTGTTTATTCATCGTGATAAATACTTGGAACAAAAGGTGAGCAAATTAATTCCAAGACATTACTGCTGGAATAGAGATGCTGCCTATGCCGGCTCTGCAAGCAAGTGCTTATGGAAATGAGTCACCACACTGCTGCAAGTTGCCTGATCGACTCACCTGATCTAGCTGCGTTATGTATGAGTTTATCTGGGGCAGGAAACTTGAGAATTCTGATCCATTCTTCAGAAATGGAACCTTTCTTAATATGTGAACCGGTGCTCAAAGAATTCACACCCTGATATGCTACAACTACTATATACATGTTTGAGGCCAAATATGTTACATGCCAAACACACTAAGTGGGCTACTCCCAAAGTAGCAATTATGTTCAGAAGTGTATTAACTATGACCACCAGTGATAGTGCATTACAATAGTAGTTCCTTGTGGTGCCCCCTCGTGGTATCAGAGTGAAGTGCAACTCTACAAATGTTCAAACCGTGTTAAAGAACCAAATCTTGCATTAGGGTATATTGTATGTACTAGGGTATATTGTATGTACTAGGGTATATTGTATGTATATTGTATGTACTAGCCTGATTTTAGTAAACTTTCATCTCACTAAATTAGAACATAAAGAAAAATTCTATAACATCTTGGAGTTTAGATTATTGAGGGAAATGTTAGGAACACAAATAGCGATCACATAAAGCATTTAACAATTTTTATCCAATTTCATTTTTATGTGAAATTTAAATATTATATTCTTTTAGAATTACTGAAAAGCAAAGATAGACTCATAGAAGTTAAGCAACTTTCCCAGGAGCCAAACAGTAAGCAATGATGGGCTCAGGTGTACTTGACTCCCAACCTGAGATTTTGAAAGGCAAGCTCTGATTTCTAGGTCCTCAGGGAAAGTGCTGAAGGGCAAGTCCCCTGGGAAACCTGGCCTGTCTCCCCATCCTCATGTTCCTTCCTTGACTGTGGCCCTCTGGCTGGTAAAGACCTCTGCTAGCTGTGAATACATGAAGGGCTGGACCAAGTTTTGGAGCCACCTTTGCCAATCACAGTCCCCTACATCAGTTTTTTCAGTATCTGGTCCTTCTCTACAGCTCACCAAAACATAAGGCAAATGAGGCAAAGCCTCTACGCACTTCATGGACTGCAGGGTGCGTGCAGTCTTTGAGAATACCTTGACAAATTCTTGACTTCATGTTACATTTATGATCACCAAACGACCTACAGCTATTCCCCTACCTAGCTCCTTCAGGGAACATCCTAAAAAAATATCACCAGCTGGATAATTAGGTACGATTCAAAATTCTTGAAAAACAACAGAGCATACAACTCTAAGACTTCATTTCTGGATCGTGTCTGCCTATCCCTGTTGCTTCCATCTACTTCTGTGACTTCCAATCCCCATATGCTGGTAACTGTCACACACCTCCAGTGCCTCTAATCTACTGGCAGAGATCACCAGCGTGTTCACATTGAACTCTGAATTTCCTTCCACAGAGTTGCCCCACCCAGAATATTCTCTAAGTCATTCAGGGACAGCCCCACCCTCCTAGTTACTCAGACCAGAGTAACTTGAATCACTTGTTCATTTCCATTGCTCTGGCCCAAGACCTGATCATAGCTCACTTGAAACTTTAGAGTAGTTCTCTACTGCATTTCCCTGACATCTATTCTCAGTGCTGTGCACATTGGTGCCACTGAAATAAAAAGGAAATCAGGTCACTTCTCTGCTCTCAATCTACCAACATCTTCCCATCTCTCTCAGAGTAAAACCAAAATCCCTTTAGAGGACCCAGGCACTCTGTTTCCACCCTACCCTGCCCTACTGGGTTCTACCTTTCCCCTATTTCCTATTATTCTTTCCCCGGTTCATTACCCTTCAATCCTACTGGTTTTCTTCTTGATCCTTGAGACCAGGCACACTCTAACTACAGTGCCTCTATGCTTGCTGTGCCTTGCCTGACATTCTCTCCCTCACATATCCCTGGGAGTTACTGCTCATCTCCTTCATGGCTTTGCACAAACACTACTTTTATTAAGTCACGACCTCACCTCTTCTCTGTTGAAAAATTGCAACATTTGCATTTAAGCTTTATTTCTCCTCTGTGCTTGTTTCATTGTTCCTTTTTAAAAAGTTTATTTATTTATTCATTTATTTATTTGTATGTGTGTGAGAGAGAAAAAGCAGAGAGACTTTTTGATCTCCCATCTGTTGCTTCACTGCTCAAATGGCTGCAATGGCCAGGGCTTGGCTAGACCCAAGCCAGGAGTGGGACCTAGATCTTGGTCTCCTAGATGAATGGCAAGGATCATCACCATTGCCTTTCAGGGTGTGCATCAGCAGGAAGCTGGAGTTGGGAATGCAGTCAGGACTCAAACCCAGGCACTTTGACATGGAACATCCCTAACAAGGTTTTAGCCACTATGCCAAACAGCTGCTCCCTCTGTTTCAGAACTTACCCTCTAAACATTTTAGAGTTCACCTGCTTATTTTATTGACTCTTCACTGTTCTCTAGGTATCAGCTTCATGTGGACATTGGAGGGACTTACATCTATATTTTTTACTGATGTATTCCAGGGCCAAGTGCAGGATCTGACATAGAGTAGGTGCTCAGTATTTGTTGAATAAAAACAGCAATACGTTATGTTACTGTTGACCAAGGCTGATGGTATCATCAGTTGAAAATTGTTTCTGGCAGTTTGAACTATTTTAAAATTCATTTCTTTCACTTTCCTATCAAATGCCAATTATTTCTGGTTTCTTTAGTGCCATGGCAATGCCACCAAAATGGACAGTAACAAAAGTTTTGAGTGGTTGAGTTGATGAGCATGAGTATGTTTTAACAAGTTGCAACGAGGAAGCTACATCTTCATGAGAATTATTGTCCTGTCAAGTTTAACAACGACTTTTTTTTTTTTGCCATTCATTTTTACTGCCCCATCCATTTCCAAGCTAAAATAACTTAATTGTAATGTGCACACCCTGAGGCCACGTTCTTGGAAAATGGGAGCACTCTCCAGCCCTTGTACGATTGGTCAATCAGCTGGTCCGATTCTCCTGGCTGGAAATCCTATGAGACAGGAACATACAACTTCATCGCAGCCAACAAAACTTGAGGGAGCTTTGTAAAAAGTTTATATTCCCTTTCTAAAACAATAACATTCTTGGGCTTACTTCCAGAGATTCTGATTTGGTAAGTCTGTGGGGAAGTTTAGGAATTTGCATTTTTAACAACATTGTTAATTCTGAGGCAAAAGGCCTAGTGACTATGCTTTGAAAAATAGAAAAAAAAAACTTTCTATTAGGCTGTTCTTACTGTCTAACTGCTGGGAAGTAGGCCAAAGGACTCAGTACCTTTGCCAAGCAATTCTCATAGGCACTTCATGAGAACAGCCTCACTTACCTCCACCTTGTAGTTCAGAGTATCCTCATCTGTGGTGAGGGGAAGCAGGGGCAAAGACTGCTGGTTGCAGATATGTTCCAAGCTTCCTAACGGGCTAGCTCTGGCCTCTGAGAACAAGACACCAGTCATCCTGACTGAGTGGGACAGCAGGTTGCATCCCCTGAAGGCTGCGGGGTTGGAGGGGCTTTGTTCTAAGAGCTTTCCTCTTCTATTTATTTAGGAACAACACTGACACATGCCAAAAACAGATTATTATCTTGCCAAGATCTTCTCCAAAGAGATTAATATTTCATCCCATCTCTGTCTATCAAGACTAACAGAAATCTTGGTTGTCATAAAGCATGCTTTCACTGTTTAAACACTGGAACAAGATTCAAATGAGGGTACTTTTCTCTCCTGCTAACAGTCAAGCACTTTGAGCAACAGGTACAACAGGAAGTAGTTCCTGCTATCAAGTAAGCAAAACTGTACCTACGACTGAGCTGACAGATGGAGGAAAACACTTCCCTTAAGCTTTCTGGAATCAAACAACAAAGAACTCCAGCATCTCTTGTATTTGATAGTTGACTGATATTTACAGGAGCAGCATGGCACAGGGAGTATGGCTACAAATTTAACTGCTAGACTGATTACTTATTTGAACGAAAAAGACCCGTGAATTACCCATTAATCTTGATGCTTACACTTCCAACCAAAGCTACCAACTGTCTGGACTCTTGTTGCAAGAATTCTATGTTTCTGAACCTTGAGCTGTATTTTTTGCTACTCTGATCAGGTCTAAACACTCATTATCATGAAGTATTTGCTGAGCATTTACCCTACGCCTGGCACTAATTATCAACAGTACATCTCATTTAGCCATTGGAATGGAAACAATGTTTCGGTTTTTGTCAAATAGCAAGAGCAGAAGCAAGAGAGAACCAGCTACCATGTTTTCTTAATCTGCTGCTCATCCAGGAAGCAGAAAAGGCATAGGGGGCTCCATCCAGCTCTGCCAGGTGGGCTGCAGAGAAGCAGGTACTTGAGCTATCACTCTTGCCTCCCGGATTGCGCATCAGCAGGGAGCTGGGACCAACGGGGGGCTTAGATTTGAACCCAGGCACTCCAGCATGGGCTTAGGCATCCCAACAGACATATTTCCTGTTGTACCAAATGCCTGGCCCTGCTGATATGCCTTCACTCTGCTTTTCTCCTCCTCCTCTTCCGTCTCCTTTTTTCTTTTTTTGTAAGGAGTATGGAGAAACCAATAGTCTCTCGGGATGTCCAAAAAATTAATTTAAAAATATTTCATGCTCCTTAGATTTATCCTTCTCCCCAAGAGGAACTTAATCCATTGTAATTACAAACTGTGAAGACATCGAAGATTTAAATCGAATCTCTGGACTAGGAAGGACACTTTGGGTTTTTTTTGGTTCTCCTTTCCAAAGTGTAATTTCTCTCTCTGTCCTCACCAAGTTGTTACTGGCTTCTATTAAGGCACCTCTAGATGCCAACATCCCAGAACTTTTAGATCATTCATTCAGTCTTTGAATGATTCTCCCATGTGTGTGTGTCAGAGAGAAAGGATGAAGGACGTTGGGGGAAGGCGGGAAATCCATTTACAGGTCACTTGCATCTAATTGTATTGACCTGTGTGTGCGCACACACACACGTGTACATGTGTGCGTGCATTTGCGTATGTCAGCATGACTGGTCACAGGGTGACCACAGATTTCATCACACAGTATATGGATGATTCTCTGATGGCGGTTTTAGGCAGAGTTAACACTAAAGAGGCCGATACTGTGGTATAGTAGGTAAAACCACTTGGGGTGATGATGGCATTCCAGTTGGGTACTGGTTCATGTCCTTGCTACTCCACTTCTAATCTAATTTGAATCCAGTTCCCTGCTAATGATCTGGGTAAAGAAGCAGAAGATGGCCCAATTGTTTGGGCCCCTGCTGCCCATGTAGGATACCTGAATGAAGTTACTGGTTCCTAGCTTTTGCCTGGCCAGCCTTTGCCCTTGTGGTCATCTGGAGAATGAATCAACAAATGGAAGATTCTCTCAGTCTCTCTCTTTCTTTGTCTCTCTCACTCTCTCCTTCCCTTGTCTCCTCTCTGCCTCCCTCTGACTTTCAACTAACTAAACAAAAATCTTTAAAACTTTTGCATCAATAGATTCAGCAAAGTAGTTGGTCCTTGTCCATTCAGCTGAGGGCCTGAATAGAACAAAAGCCCGGTGCCCCAAGTAAGAGGATTCTGCCAGATAATCTCTGAATGGGGATATCTGTTCTGGGTTTTACAGCGACTTTCAGGTTTCAGACTACAGGTCTACTACTCCTCCACTTCCTAATGGTTTATGGAGGAAAAGGGAAGTGGTGTAAGGAGAAATATGCTCCAAAAATTTTCCCTTTTAAGGGGAAAAGGGAAGGGAAATACGTTTGATGAGCGCTGCATAACATGAATACTCCTATTTCATCCTTATATGCAGTTGTGGAAAACAAAGTCTTGCAGAGTAAAACTAACTTAGTCATCTTCACGTAGTGAGAAAGTGATTGAGATGGATGGAAGCCCAGGCCTCTTATGCTGAAGCTAGTGGCCTGTCCCCTGTGCCACACCACACAGCATATACTCTGTGGGTACTTAGAAGAATTTCAGAATAATATAAGGTTGTGGCATGACAAAATTAGAGAAAGGTAGTCTCCAAAAGAGGTAAAAAAGAGAAAAGTATAATCAAGAAAATGTTAAATCTACTAGGAAAGGTATTAGTGTTATATACAGTGATTGTTTCTATGTGCCTTTTTATAGATATCAAGAATTTTCATAGAAATACACAATCATAGAACATGTGGGAAAAGGATGTTGGTGAATTTTTTAAGCTTTAAAATGGATATTTACAATGAAAACTAGAAATGTCAGGAAAACAGGACAGGAAAACAAATGAGAAACTAAAATAACGTAAAAACACATTTACAATTCTGTAACAAAGAAGAAAAGGAAACAAAGCAGAATTCCATTTAGTTTTGAACCTTGAACAATCTGACATCAGACGATTTTCATCCAGCCGTAAGTGAGAGAGTTCCCTAATCATGGAAGAAAGGGATGTGTGCTATTGAGAAGAATTCATTACGGAAAACGAACATTGGATTCCCAAAGTGTATGGTGGAACACAGAACATTCCCGTGAACCTGGCGTGTGTGCATACACACATACATGCTCACATACATGCTGGGTTTCTCTCCTCCATCTCTGTCTGCATCCTCCAGTGGTGGTCATTGATGGTCCTTCTCTAACTCAGACTCCCATAGGGCTTAGAAACACATCTATTCTGGGCAGCCACCAACCCAGATCTCCTGTGAGAGCTTCAGAGCTCTCCCTCTCCCCCTAGAGGTTGAGCTGATGCTATATGTGGATTCTGGACTCTGGACTGAAGGTGGATTTCCTGCAGGGCAGGATTGAGCCAAGCACTTCCAACTGTCCAGCCAGATGTTTCTCTATATAGTCCTGGCAGCCACAGCTTGTGGTGGAGCCAGAATTTGCCTGATTTCTCCACTGAAAAGCTTGATGGAATGCTGAGGTAGTGCCATCCCATCACAAAAGAGGTGGTCCTTCAGATTGGCACACTGCTCCCATTTGCATTGGGAATTTTGCCAAAGGGAAGGAGGCGTTAGTAAAAGCGAGTGTGTCCATCCAGCCCACGCCAGGGCCCGGGTGGAGGAGGGAAGGGGCCTGGGGAGGGAAGGTGGATGGAGAAGAAAGGTTCTGAGTGATTGGAAGCTGGTGCCAGATGGAGCTGGAAGACAGCATGCTATGGCCTCTCTGTGCACATGTGTGGCCACCAGGGGATTGCCTGGCTATACATACTGCTTCACATCTGTCAGCTAAATCAAAGATGCATAATTGAAGATGCAAAGCGAGAAACATTACGTGGTGCACAAAGCTCCCCGGAGGATTGTGGATCTGTAATCCAGTGAGGAGATTTTAATGAGACTTGAGGCCTTGTGCTCTCGTCTGTGAGCAAAGCTCTCACTCCAGCTGTACTCAAGGATGTGGAAAAAAAGATTCTTTTTTGAAAGTTCGGGCAGTCTTGATTGGTTGCTGCCTGTCCGTCTCTCTTGGCATCCTTTGGCCTTCCTCCCGAAGAAATGCTTCTTGTGAAGCTTGAGCAATTCTGAGCTAGAGGAAGGGCTCAAGAGATGCTGCAACTGAGGTGTCAGGACAAATGACTCAAGGAAGGATATGCCAGATAAGCCATTAACCTGCTATCATTGCTTTAGAGCCAAATTCAAACACTTCCAAATGTTTAATCATAAAGGCAAAACAGGCTCTAAATAAAAATTCGAACAGCACTTGGGGATGGAGAGTGTGAAGCAAAGTGCAGATGGGATTCTTTACTGATGTTCCAAGAACATGCTGTGGTGAAGGAACAATTGATTTTTCTTGTTTTCAATCCTCACGCACCAATAATTTGTTAATTCAGTAAAATTAATGACCAGATTAATTACAAAACTGCACAGAAATACATATTAAGTATAAGCCTGTTTTTAAAGATTCAAAAATTGACAGACTTGAATGCTGTTGCAATGCAAAATTGTCCACAACATTCCACAACATTCTCAATTCCTGCAGTTTCTGTGGACTACCCTCTGACCACTCATTTTTTTTTATAGACTTAAAGTTCTACCCAGCAAACATTACCATATAGTTTTTTTTTTGAAGAGGAATCATATTACACATATTGTTCCATAACTTGCCCTTTAATGACATTTTACATTAGTTCTTAAAGATGTAGCTCAATTTTATGTGACTTCCTGGGATTACTTGGCAGAAAGGTACTATGGTTTTTCTTAAAAAAAAAAAAGATTTATTCAATTTATTTGAACGTCGGAATTAGAGAGGACGAGTTAAAGAGAGAGATCTTTGGGGCTGGTGTGGTGCATATCAGTCTGTAAGTCTCCACCTACGGTACCCAGCATCCCATGGGGGCACTGGTTTGAATTCTGGCTGCTCCACTTCCCATCCAGCTCCCTCCCTGAGTATAGCTCCCTGCCTGGGAAAGAAGTAGTGGATGTCCAAAATCCTTGGGATGTGGGAGACCTGGAGGAAGCTCCTTTGTTCCTGGCTTTGGATTATCTCAGCTCTGGCTGTTGTGGCCACTTCAGAGTGAACCAGCAGACAGTGGAAGATCTTTCTCTCCCATTCTTCCTCTCTCTGTAACTCTTGCTTTCCAATTCAAAAAAATGTTAAAATGAGAGTGAGAGAGTGACAGGTTCCATGCATGGCGTAAGGCATGCCCTCCTCCACTGCAGGAGGGTGGGAGCTGATAGCTTCAGGCACAGGCTTTGGCCTTTCCAGGAAGCTGCAATGAATGCGGCCTGCTCCAGGGCCCCAGAGAGCTTAAAACACATCACAGCTGCTCCACCAACAGCAAGCTGTCACCGCGTGGGTCAGATCTCACACTGAGAGTTGGTGTGAAGGGAAGGTGAGCCTGGTGACTCACGGCAGTTCAGCTCCCAGTTCCTCTCTTCCAGTGTTTTTTGTGGGAGAAGAGAATTTGGGCCTGAGTCTGATTACCCATGTAAGTGTTCACATTGCATTTGTGGATCCAAGCAGCCCAGTTATGGAAGCAGTTAGCTGTGTGTGCATAAGCCACACTCCCAGGTAGACAGGTCTAGTCAAGATGAACTCGAGTATTCGGCCCTGGAAATCTTGCTCTGGGCACAGGGCATGACCCAGGAGAGAGGTGTGGTGTTTCTAATGTTTACATTTCAAATGTCTCCAACACAGCCAATTATGTCACATCTCCAGGCATGCAGGGAGATGCTGCAAGGGATTTTGTGTTCAAGCTAAAACTGCACAAGCAGAAAGACAAGGTTTCCCTTCTCCTGGGATATCCAAGTCAAAGGGGAAAGGAGGTTCTAGGTGTGCACCACAAATTTCAGCAACTTGGCTTTGGTTAGCCCAGAAGGGAGTGGAAGGAGCAGTAACTCTCCATCTGCATTTTCAGCTGAGAAGAGAAATAAACCTGGCCAACAAAGGGTCACAAGAGGGTCTGGCACCACAGCCTAGTGGTGCCTCGCTTTGCACTTGCCGGGATCCCATATGGGCCCCGGTTCTCATCCAGCTCCCTGCTTGTGTCCTGGAAAGCAGTCGAGGATGGCCCAAAGCCTTGGGACCCTGCACCCATGTGGGAGACCTGCAGGAGGCTCCAGACTCCTGGCTTTGGATCAGCTCAGCTCTGGCTGTTAAGGCTGCTTGGGGAGTGAATCATCGGATGGAAGATCTTCCTCCTCTCTATGTATCTGTATATCTGACTTTCCTCTCTATATACCTAACTTTCTGTATATCTGACTTTCCAATAAAAATAAATCTTTAAAATAAAAAGGGTCACAAGCATCTGA
Source organism: Ochotona curzoniae (assembly GCF_017591425.1). NCBI lineage: Eukaryota > Metazoa > Chordata > Mammalia > Lagomorpha > Ochotonidae > Ochotona > Ochotona curzoniae. The sequence continues at coordinate 29,354,903 of NW_024467122.1, read as the reverse complement.
AAACATCTTGGGTAGGAACTGCTGTCACTGACAGCTGGTGAGGAAACTGGTTCTTCTGTTTTTAAATTAAGGTTTATTTTATTTAGTTGAAAGGCAGAGTTAGAGAGAGAGAGATTGAGATTGAAATTTCCCATCTGCTAGTTCACTTCTCAAATCCTCAGATGGCCTCAGTGACTGAGACTGAGCCCGGCAAAAGCCAGGAGCCAGGAGCCTCTTCCAGGTCTCCCAGGAGGTACAGGGGCTCAAGTATTTGAGCTATCCTCCGATGCCTTTCCAGGAACATTAGCAGAGAGCTGGATCAGAAGTGGAACAGCCAGGACTCAAACTGGAGCCCATATGGATGTCGGTGCTGGGCACATGGATGGTTCAACTGATGAAAGTTTAACTCATCACGCCATGGAGCCAGCCCACAAAACAGCCTGGTTGTTTGATTGTTAGAACTTCAAGAGGTCCTGAAGGTCCTACAGCCCTCGATGGAAGCCAAACAAGTTAACCATCAAGATTCACGAACTGAGAATGACATTCAACAGGGGCTGATTTAGCTTTCCTTCTGAATTGTGTATCATCCACGTGAGAAAGGATCAAGCGAGGTGAATAACCCAGAGACCTGGAGGTTTGCGGCATGAGGAATGTTGCAGTCTGGGTTGTGAGATGGGACCTGCAGTCCCAGGCACCTCTTGCACCAGCAGAGAACTCACTGCATCAGCGACCTGCCAGCCTCCATGTGTTACTCTTGCAGGATTTTGGTCTTAAGCCCTGCCAAGAGTCCTCTGAGCAGGAACCTGTCCCAGCAGGCCCACCTTACACATCCCTTCAGAAATGTTTTCTTTTCCTTCTAGATGTATTCTTTGCATTGGGCATTCTTGCTACTCTCAGCCTTTTTGTGTGTGTCAAAGTGACACTGCCATCTAAATTTGTGGGAAGTCATCTGAAATACGTATCTAGTTCCCTTCACAACGAACTAGAGACCTCTTCTCTGTATACATCATCTCAAGGTCAAAGTTCTTAGGGATATTTTGTGGTGTTGATGTAGAAATACTTGTTCTTGTCTTCAAATTCCTGGATTCACAAATTGTCCCACTGACGCGCTTCACATGTTTTTTGTTGCTCAGACAACTTACGGTAACAAGTAAGCTCTCACTGGTCTCAAGTTCTGTCAAGGTTGGTTGGCCTAAGATGACCTCTTTGGAGGAAAGTCCAGGATCACAGAACAAATTACTGAATATTGGTGGAAAGTCATTGCCTGCTGCCCTCCCAGCATACAGTTCTGATACCCTGATGACAATGGCTAAAGAAGCTATAAAAGTCAGCTGATAAGAGTCACTGGCAAGTTTTTAAACGTCATCTCAGTTAATGAGTCAGTGTACATATTTCCAAGCGTGCCTTTTCCTTGGGTGAGGAAACAATCCGGCCGTTCACTGCCAGTTCATTGAGAACTTTGAAGTGTAGGTAGATGCTACAAGTCCAAAGACAGCCAGAGCTGCCACCCACTGTGATGCAGCTATGGAACTGTTGCTTTGGTCTGCATCATTACAGACCATGGCAAAGCTATCCCAAGTCACATTTCATCAGGCATGATTGAATAGTTCTGTGAAATTATTACTATGTTGGTTTATGTGCCTAGATGAAATGAGAGCATAAGAGCAAAAGAAGAGACTCTTTCTCCAAAGACCCTATAGCATCTTCTTCCTTGCTTTGTCTCTCCTAGGCAAGGAGAGCCTTGTTCCAAGCTGAGGAGACTACGGCTTAGGCTGAGATGTGTGAGAGCAAAAACCACTCACAGCATTTTGGAAAGTTCTTTTTGCCACTCCTAACTCCTTCACTCATTTCTAATGACTGCCAGTGGATGTGGTAGGGAGGAAATGCCTGTGGGAGAGAGGACCCTTTCCCAGCACCACATAGGGTGGACGGGATAAGTGAAAGAAAGTAGGGAGAAAAGGTGATCACAAGACAGTAGCAATGAAGGGTTGGAAAAAAGTGAAAAGAAAGAAAGTGAGAGAGGAAGAAAGGAAATCAAGGAAAAAACTTCATTCTTTCCCGGGTGGCTCAGCAGATTCTTAGAGGCCACAGAGCTGATTCCTTGAAGTGCAGCGGGATGCCGAGATGAGGCTTAAAAGCATCTATGTAATCACAACCGCCCTTTCATCTCAGGCTTTTGATGGTCCAGCCCCTGCCTTCATCACCACCTCCCGAAAGGTTATACCTGCCGCCTCGCCATTCAGTCTGTGCATTCAAACAAGCCTGGAAGCTTTTCTTGCTTGCTTGGGTTGGCACAGCCAGCCCGCAGGGTGTGACTTTGTGCTCCCACTTGTCCTGCTTTCCTCACAAGCATGTACATCACATTAATGCCCTGCTCTGTGCCAGGGATGTCCTTCATGAGAGCATTTATTTTGGGAAACTTCCTTGAAGGGGCTGTGACTATGTACCTCGCTCTCAAAGCATGCAAATCAGGAAAAGATTTGCTACTCTTATTCTAGAGTTGGCTCATTGTAAGGCTTGACTCAATTTGAGGTGCAGGGATTGGTAGAAAACATTTTTAAATGATTTGCAACAATTACTGAAAATCAGCTAATCCGCACAAATTTTCACAAAGGATTATAAACTGCATTTGGTAGATAAAACAACAAACCAATACTTTCAACCGACTTTTTAGAGGCCACACAGAAAATTGAAAAAGAGCCAGCTTAAGAGCTCAATTTGTGAATCATTATTGTGGCCTAACATTGGGACATATTTGCATAGCAGCAACTTGAGAATTAACATGGACTAGGTTTTTGCTAACAAAAATTATAACAGTTTGGTCAAACTGACAAGACTGTGCAAATTGACACCATCAGACCTGTGGACTGGGTGACTTCAAGAACAGGGTTAGCTCTGTTTATGAAGTGTTCATTATTTACCTTGTATAGAAAATAACTGAGTTTAGCCATAGATTTTGTTCCTTTTCCCTTCCTGTTGCCAGATTTCTGTTTATTTGATCCATTCAAAGTGGGTTATAAATGAGAGTGAAGAAAATGAATGGCTCAAATCTCTTCAGCTTTATCTTGTTAAAACCTTCCAAAATATAGGCAGCCATAAGGGTCTGCATGGCTTACATGAGTTGTACTTGCATACATCAGCAGCCCAGTGCAGGGATAAACACGGCGGAAGCATCAGCACCAATGCTGGGTAGGCTTCTTGGAGAGATGAGGGACCCTTCCCTCTGCAATAACACAGAGTGTGTCGGTCACGTCTCAGAAGACTTTTATCTCAGTGATAAAATCATCCAAAGCAATTCACATTGAGATTTATTTTCACTTAATGGTCTGAGTAAATCTATTAGATGAATTTAAGCTCATGATATACTTTTAAACTTGACTTTGTTTTACAGGGATTGGGCACTGGGTTGCTTGCTTTATGTATGTGATTTTATCTAATTCTCATGACAATCCTGAGACAGATTTTATTAATTCTTTTGGTTTTTTTCTCCACCTGAGGCATCTGAGCTCAGCACCAGCAGAGGGGCGAGCCAGAAGAGGGGCGAGGCAGCTCTTGCTTAGGGCTCTGCCTTTCTGTGAAATTCCTCTCCCCGACAGCCTCCAGTGGAAACCGTCTACATCCTAGGAAGGGCAGATGGCAGACTCATCCAAAGCTACATGCATAACAAGGATCTGAAACTAACTGGAATCACGGGGCATTTAGAAGGTTCACATGTCCCTGAATATTGACAATTGATTTTGAAAATCTAAAACTCTCAAGCATTTTCATATGTGGTTACAAAGCACTTACATCTGGAATTGGATCCCAGTTACAAATCTTAGTTCTGACATATAGTTCCTGTGCAGTCTTAGACATGATCTCTGTATACTTTGGGTTCTTCTATAAGAATGGGATGGTACATTACACCCATCTCTTCGAATGAGAAGTGGGACGGAGATAATATCGGGAAGAGCTCGTATGTGTGCGTGGTGTCCAGTAGGCCCTCAGGAATGTTAGTGTCATTACTTAGAACAAAGTTGAGTTCAAGTATGTCATTATCTTGAATTAATCCCATATATTTATTGAGGCCATTTACTAAAAATAAACTTCCTACCAAAATTACATAGACCTTGCTAGTTATGTCATACATAATACAGCTTCTGTAAGGTGAATATCACCTCATAATTACCTTCCTGTAGCTTGGATTAAACTATGCAGACTAAATCTTGGAATTTCCAAAAATGACACTGTAATCAAGTGAAACACACAAATTAAATTATATTCAGGAGCTGGTATAGGAGCTCAACAAGCTAATCCTCTGCTTTGTGGTGCCAACATCCTATATGGATGCCAGTTTGTGTCCTGGCTGTGCCACTTACAATCAAGATTTCTGCTAATGGCCTGGGAAAAGCAGCAGAGAATGACCCCTGCGTTCACGTGGAAGGCCTGGAAGGGCTCTTGGCTCCCAGCTTGAGATAAGCTTAGCTCTGGCCATCACAGCCTTTTGGGTAGTAAATGAACAAATGGAAGACCTTCTCTCTCTATCACTTCTTTTCTGTTTAAAATTTGCCTTTCACATAAAAATAAATAAATCTTAAAAACAAATCATGTCCAGTGCACAGTCCCAAGCAACAAACAAAAAGATAATACACTGATGCAGAAGTGGGATTTAATTAGTATCACAGAAGCACAAACCTGGATTTTTCTCTGAAGGATTTAGGACAGAAAACTTTGTTTGTTTGCTAATTCATTCAGTCATCTCTCTTATTTGTATAATAAATGTGTGGTTAGTGCTGCTGAACTGTGTTTAGGTGATACTGGATGTACTGGTTTCACTGCTGATTTTGGGATTCACCACTGGAGGTGAAGTGAACAAGAACTTTGAATTGTTCAGGTGGGGTAAGACATGCTTGCCAGGCCACCTTAGATATGTGGGGAGGGGGCTTTTACCATCCTAGTGGGCTCCCTGCTTAACTAGAAGTGGTTCTTGGATCAGAACCAGGCAGTTTGGTAAACACAGAGAAGGCTAGAAAAGCAGCTCATCAAGTTCATTACAATGGAAGCAACCTTCCAGGACAAAATTTTATCCCAAGGCATGTGCTAGTTAGGAAAATTTACTTGGTCCAGTTACAGTGCTACAGCTCCTGACCTGAGTAAGGCCTTTCATTTATTTGGCTAACCTGGCATAGTCCCTGGTACACTAGAAACAGTGTCTGCATCTTAGGAAAGCAGCTTAAGTTAAAAAACCAAGTGACAGACAGTGGGCATTTACTGTTGTTGTTAACATGCCGGTGTCCCATATCAGTATCTGAATCTGGTAACTGGCCTACTTGCCCCTGTCTCAGACTTCAGTCAATGCAGGCCTCTGTAGGCAGGCTGGGGATACTGAGTTACTGACAGCCATGTGGGAGACCTGGATGGAGTTCCCCAGCCCTTGCAGGAATTTGGGGAGTGACTGATAGATATGTGAGCTCTCTCTCTCTCCAGCTGCCACCCAAGTTAAAAAAAATAAAAACATAAACTCAGAAATGATGGAGGATAAAAAGAGAATCATTCTCTTGTATAGTTCTCCATGAAACACCAAAGCATAATTTGTACTGCTCGGAGACTCCAGTCATAGTAATATGAGGGATTCCATACTCATACCCAATCATCTCTTTCATTCACTCTGGCTCAGAACCCAGTCTGTCTTTGATGGATCCAGAGCTCAGTCAGTAGCCCAAAGTTAAGGACTCCACCAGCAGGGGAGCAGCAGCTGTAGCTCTCACAGCCATGGAAAGACACCAGGCCTGAAGTATGGCTGTGATGGCAGGTTCCCAACTGGGTCTATGACAAGCATTCCACATGGCTTCATGTGCTGTAGGATCCCTTATGCATCGGAGACCTGAATCAGGAGGAAAGCACGTGTTTTGAAATGCTTGTTCTTTGTGACCTAAATTTCAATTGAAAAAACATGACTAACCTTGAGGCTGCCAATGCTCTGAGAAGCCCAGGCGATTGGAGGGTTAGATCCTTGCCCTCCAAAAGAGCAAAAACTCCAAGGAATATGAAGGTACTAGATATGTGAGTCAATAGGCCACCAAACTCCAGCTGCTCCAGCTCCTCCAGACCATGAGGATGACAGCAGAAGCACTTAACCATGCACTTCCCAAATTCCTGACCCATGAAGGAGTTCACAAGACAGCATGGCTGTTCCAAGCCCTGCTGTTTGGGGATCATTTTCTATGCAGCACCAGACCACAGGAACATGAGATTTTAAGGAAAAGCACACATATATGCAATTCAGCAGATGTGTCAGAGTGCAGAAGACACCGTTACTTATGGCTTAGAGTTTGCTTCCAGTCTACTATGGACTTGAAAGATGATGCTTCTAACTTCAAAGTCTACCCTGGGCTACAGGTTCATACTCGCAGCATATTCCCAACCACAGTGCCCCTCAGCCCGAGTTTCATGACCTTCCTGGTTTGGTCTGAATATCCATTCCAAAGTATTTCTTACTACTTTTTCTATTCAAACCCCTAGAAGAGTAGGCTGTTAACTCTTGTCTGAAGATACTCTGGCCTGTGGGATTTTGCTTTATCGACTCCCTTTGCCTGCTCTGGTTTCTTCCTAGGCAGCCACATTTCAAGTCCACATTGGCAGAGTGGCATGGTGGAAATCAGAAACGGATTCCAAACTGTACCTCTTGCTTCCTGAACTTGTTATATAATCTTTACAGACTGAATTTCATTATCTCTCAGAAGAAGAACTCATAAGACTACTATAAGAATCAGATGGGCCCAGCGCGGTGGCGCAAGTGATTAAGGTCCTCGCCTTGCATGCCCCGGGATCCCATATGGGCACCGGTTCTATCCCGGCAGCCCCGCTTCCCTTCCAGCTCCCTGCCTGTGGCCTGGGAAAAGCAGTCGAGGACGGCCCAAAGCTTTGGGAACCTGCACCCGCGTGGGAGACCCTGAAGAGGCTCCTGGCTTCGGACCGGCATAGCATTGGCCATTGCGCTCACTTGGGGAGTGAATCATGGGACGAAAGATCTTCCTCTCTGTCTCTCCTCTCTGTATATGCACCTTTCCAATAAAAAAAAAATAATAATAAAAATAAATCTTTAAAAAAAAAGAAGAATCAGATGCCCATAGCACACTTGGGTCACATTGTGACAGCCTATATAACCAAAACAGTGTAATCCCGTTTATGTTCACAATCATAAAGCATCCATTTATACTGCTGCAAGTGTAAATAATTATGACATAATATCAGGTGTGTTAAAAACACATTTTTAAGTTAACTTGTTCTTTGGTTCACATTTTTTTTTTTTCAAAAATCCCTTTTATAAGCTTCCAATTTTGAGTGGTCCAATCCCTACTACTCAAAAAGATGCCATCTACTTATGTTTGCTTTGAAGATTTATTTATTTGAAAGGCGCTGACACACACACACAGAGGCAGAGAGGAATCTTCTACCTGCTGGCTCAGCCCTGAAATGGACATAACAGTGAGGACTGGACCAGGCTAAGTCCCCAAGTCAAAAGCGTCTTCAGGATCTCCCACATGGGTGCAGGGACCCAAACACTTGGACCATCCTAGGCTGCTTTCCCAAACACATTAGCAGGGAGCTGGATTGGAAATACAGTTGCCAAGACTTGGGCCTGTGTCCACAGGTGCAAGATCTATCAAGCAGGTGCAGCTTGATCTATTATGCCACAATATCTGCCACTCAAAAAATTTCAAAGATTTATTTTATTTATCTTAAAGTCAGAGCTATAGAGAGGCAGAGTCAGAGAGACATGTCATCTGCAGGTTTGCTCCCCAGATGGCTACAATGGTCTGGGCTGAGTCAGATTTAAGCCTGAAATTTCATTTGGGTCTTCCCTCATGGGTACAACGGTCTAAGCACATGTATCATCTTTTGTTGCTTTCCTAGGAGCATTAGCAGGAAGCTGGATCAGAACTGGAGCACCTGGGACCACAATCAGCTTCCATTTGGGATATCTTCCATTTGCATGGCAGATGGCACTTTAACCTGTTACATCACAATGCTAGCCAGTCAGTTTTTTTTTTTTTCATTTGTTTTACTTCAAGTTTTTTCATTTTAGTCTATGTTCAGTGATTCTTGTGCTTGGCAAACTTTTAGTGGACTTCATATTACTAAAGAGGGGGGTTTTAAAAGCCCATAATGCTTAATGAAATGGTTTTCACAAAAGAAGTGCTTGAAAATTAAGTGGAGTTTAAAACATAAATGCCACCACACTGTTCTAAGCAGGGTCCAGATTTACATCTGTTGGTCCTGCATAAATCCATGGGAGTGCATCCTGGCTCTTTGATTTTGTTCTGAATTCACAGGATGGCTGCATCTGCATCTGTATCACTTGAGATCTCTGTCCATATGTCTCTCCTCTTACTGGGAAACAGCCTGGCATTACTACTTGCCTTGGAAGCTAAGAGGGATCACGGCTATAAATACTGTGTGGCACATCAGGAGAGTCAGCCTATGAATAAAAAGGGAGAATATGAAAATAGTTATTTTAGGTAGCGAGGCGTCATCAAGTTTTGAAAAGTAAGAGTAAGTCAAAGACACCAGAGATGAAATGTGCAAAGCCCAGGACTGCACAGCTCTTTCCCTCCTGTCCATTATGCTAAAATACATGTCACATTTTATGAGGCCAAGGTGAAAACTAATCAGGCTCTATTGTAAGTAAGCCTGTGTAGCTGACACATGACACCCATACGGATTTCTAGCCTAGCCAATCAAGCCTGCTGGTATCTGCTGGGAGGTGATGAATAATGAGGCAATCACAAAGGATTGTCTCATCAACGCACTTTGCAAGGAAGTGGCAAAACAGGCTTGGGGTTTGAAGTTTTAACCCTTTTTCACTGGACATCTGGTGCTGCAAATACTAGGCTTTGACTAGGCTGTTGTAATCCTGACCTACATCTGGGCAGGCTCCCGTGGCACTGTTTCATTGAATTTCCAGTGTGGAAAAACATGTAGCTGCCTGCAGCTCTCTAAGTATCTTCAGCATTCCAACTGGCTCGTCACTTTTGTACGGCCCTGGAATCACTCACTGGCAATAGCCTTTGCTTAATGGCTTCCTTCAGTACTCCTGGGATGGGTACAATAGAGAAGGAGGGGCCAAGACACAGGTCTAACTTGCTGACCAAGAGAGGATGGTGGAGGTAAGCCAGCTGCAGTTTGAGTACCGGCAAGCCTCTATATCGGTGTCAGTGTTAAAACCCACAAGAAGCAATTGTTCCCCTTTCTATTAGGGCTGACAACCTTGAAACAACAAAGAGACACCCTGTGTTGGTAGGCAGGGATGTGTGTTGAATGGCCAATTATCTTATTAAATTGTAATTGTTAAAATTTTATTAGAATGATTTTAAGAACACCTTTTATTGCAAAAGTACCCCACGTTTCTCTTATTCTGACTCTACTGTCACCACTTCTGACATAGCCAGGCTTTCCCCTGATGGCTGCAGCATCCTTACAACATCTGTTACGCCGCAGGCTGGGGCAATAAGCCACAAATTGCTTTCAGCTGGCTCAGGGTTGCTTTTAGACAGAGCTGGGTTCAAATCACTCCAGGTTCTGGGATAATAGGCAGTTTCATTAACTGCTTTTACTCTTAGGTTCCGTGTCTGGACAGTGAGATAGTAATAGAGACTGCAACATAAGGCTATGTAGAGATCATGTGGTAATGGATGGATAAAGATAGCACACATCTGGCGAAGTGTGTAACACAGCAGTGCTAGTCTGAGAAATACTCTGAGATGATAAAAGCCCACGCACCAGACTGTCTTCATTCTCTACTCCCTTCACTGAGCTGGATGATGTTGTCTGATGCCACATGGTGGTGTTGGAGTAGAAGGTCAGAGAAATCTAGGGGGACACAGCATTACTCACGCATCTATTTGCAAGTGCCACCAAGAGACTCTTCCATGAATGATGTCAAGTCCCTGGCCTTGGTTTTCTACACTGGTTCTTTTGAACATTTCTATTCTATTTCCAATCAGGACATGTTTTTCATCCCTTTGGGGGACTGTCAGTGCAGGTATATTTTCTCTTTTCGTTATTCTCATAAATGGAAGAACTTGATTTTGTAGTTTTCAACAGTCCTCCAAGCCTTGCTGTTTTAAAAGACTTTATCAGTTTTTTTTAAAAGATTTATTTTATTATAATTATTATTTTTTATTGGAAAGGCGGATATACAGAGAGGAGAGACAGAGAGGAAGATCTTTCGTCCCATGATTCACTCCCCAAGTGAGCGCAACGGCTGATGCTATGCCAATCCGAAGCCAGGAGCCTCTTCTGGGTCTCCCACGCGGGTGCAGGTTCCCAAAGCTTTGGGCCGTCCTCGACTGCTTTTCCGGGCCACAGGCAGGGAGCTGGAAGGGAAGTGGGGCTGCTGGGATTAGAACCGGCGCCCATATGGGATCCTGGGGCGTGCAAGGCGAGGACCTTAACCACTTGCGCCACCGGGCCCAAGACTTTATCAGTTTTGAAGGTCACTTTGAAATTTTCCTCTTTCAGTGTGAATGAGAATATGATTTTAAAATAAACTATTTGATCACAAAGCATAGCTAAATTCTTAAGACCGAGGAGAATGTACTCTCACCTCTTATTAGTTTTCTATATTTTCAAAAGGCTGAAGAATGATGGCAGTTTATCTTTGCATGGTCCATGTTTACATTTTTCTTCTCCCAAGAGTATATTAGAATGTTTAGCTTTCTTTAGTTGCTTAAAATTATTTTAAAAATATGTAACTCCTTATTTTTCCTACAAAACCCCAGTTTGTGACAAGAAAACTGATAATGTCTGGCAGAATACAGATACCTCATGTTGCACTGAAATACTCTGATCGTAGTGTCATTTCCATTTTTACATTTCACTAACTATTCCATCTATTTTTGGGGTGTTACCATTTTATTGACTTCCTCAGAGAGCCCAGAAGAGAGCCCTGTGGACACAGGAAGTGAGCCAGATTTCCCAAAAGGGCATCTGAGTGTTTTCAGAGACAGTGGCAACACATCTTTAATGAGCTGTGTAGAGTCAGTGGGCTTCAGTCTAGACACAGCTTGTCTGTAAGATTGGGACCTGAAGGATTGCCCTACTTGGTTTATAGCTATTTTCAGAAAGCATTACACTATCCACACATAGCATTTGCTGTTGATTATTTATGATTTCTGGTGATTTTTATAAAACGTTAAGCATCAGGCTCTTGGTGAGGCATATAATCCCCCGTTATAACTATTTCTTCAAGGAAATCAGACTTGACTTACATCTTTCTTATGTAGATTACCATTACTGGGAGTCTAGGTATGTTTGGAGGCTGCCTACATCTCATTTTGCCATATATAATTATGTGTATAATCAGTCTTACACATATTTTGGCCATATTCGATTACTCTTGCAGCTTTCTTGACATTCTGAAAATCTGTTTTATTTGGATACCATTTAACTTTTACTCTGCTGTCTACCTTATGCTTCATGTAATATGAGTTTACTTCTTATCAAGGATGTCTGAGTTTACGGATCATTGTTGGGGATCAGATGCAGGAAGGTGCATGCTGACGCCACAGCACAGTAACTGATACATCAACATTCCAATGTGATAAACAACAGGCGAAGATGTAGGTTTTCAAGAACAATCTCCTGTTAGCTCTAGTGTTCTTATCTGACAGCCCATCTGCTCTTTCACTTGCTTGCTGTACCAAAATCTTTAATGTGCTTTTTAAGAATTGCCTAATATTTCTCTTAATTTGTAAACCGCGCATTCCTTGAGTCCTGTATGAGTATGACAAAAGACAGGAATACAACAAAAAAAATAAATCACTGATTTGATGTTATTTTTATAATTGTCATTTTTGGATGATAGCCAAGAATGGATTTTTTGGATAGTGCTTATGAATGCATGGGACAACTCCCTCCATTGTTATCAGAACAAAGATCACTTACTTTCAGTGGCTCAAGATATGTAAACACAGCTGGTCTAATAGTTTGAGTGGCATGAAACACAGTATAGCAGATGAGATGGGTTCAGGGGCCACCGGGGGCTTAGAGGCTGTCTTGCAGAAAACCTAGAGGCCATCCTTACTTCATCCCAACTGGGAGGGTACACTGGAGCTCTCTAGAGAAGTTCTTCCCTTGATTAACTACTTAATGTTTGCATATAGGCCCTAGAATGGTATATAGTTTATGGTATTTCTCAGTAAGCAAAATTTCAAAATAACTGGGAAACAAAGTCAAAAGTACCTTTCAATTTTGCTAGATCAAAATATCATCCACTACTTTCTCATTTTATGAAGAGCTATTTTAACAGAAAAAGTATTCGAGTATGACTTAAATATCTTAATTTTTATGTTGAAAATATCCCTTTCTTGTTGAATGCTGATTAGTTGCAAATTAAGCCTGTGACTATAGAGTGAATTAAAATGTCTTTGCAAGAAGTGATGAAGAGAGGGGACAGAGGAAGATGTTAGGGGATGGAGCAGAGCAGTGAGAGAAGTGTAGTTGTCTTCTTGGAAATGTACCTGGGGAATACATAAAATCTGTTTCCTTTATATTTATGAAAAAATCTAAAAAATAATCATTTAAATTAAACACATCTAAGTTTTATAAAATCCTTGTGTTCTTGCTTTGTAGGTACCCCAAGGGCACACAGACACTCAAGGTGTAGTGTTTGGACCTATGGCTTCACTCTTGTCTGGCCAAGGCACTGATTCGTGCTGGGCAGAGGACTGAGCTCACAAGTAGAAGTGGGGTGTTTAGGTGTTGGAGTAGCACATTTGTCAGGGCCAAACAAGGAGTACATTCACCAAACCCTAAGATTTCACTTTCCTAGGATGTGTCACTTGGTTACAAATCACAGCTCAAAGCCACAGCACTCACCAGGAACAAGTCAAGCTGCTGAGAGCCTTTCTAAGAAGTGAAAAGAAGGACCCAGTGTGGTGGCTCAATGGCTAAATCCTTACCTTGCCAGCACTGGAATCCCATATCTGTGCTGGTTTGTGTCCTGGCTGCTCCACTTCCCATCCAGCTCCCTGCTTGTGGTCTGAGAAAGCAGTAGAGGATGGCCTAGAGCCTTGTGACCCTGCACCCACACGGGACACCTGGAGAAGGTTCCTGGTTCTTGGCTTCAGATCAGCTCAGCTCTGGCCATTGCGGCCACTTGGGAGGTGAACCAGCAGATAGAAGAGCTTTCTCTCTGTAAATCTTTTTGATTAAAAAAATAAATCTTAAAGGTTTTAGAGGGGAAAAGGTGAAAAGAAGGGCCCAGCACAGTGGCTCAATTGGCTAGTCCTTGCAACTGCTGGGATCCCATTGGAGTGCTGGTTTGTGTCTCAGGTGTTCCACTTCTGATCCAGCTCCCTGGCTGTAGTCTGGACTCAGCAGCCATCTTTCATGTGTATCAGCCACAAAGCATGGGGATTTCTTTTTGTTACTACAAAATCTCACTGAGACCCTCCAAAGTACACATATGGAAAGCCTTGATAATTGCAAGGAATAAATCTTGAGACATGAACATTCTGCAGGTCCATTAATATGGAGCTATTTGCACAGGCTCCTGGCTTTTTCAAGAGTTACTTCTTTTCTGAGACATAAGCATGTTCAAAGCATATCATCTTCCCAAACCATGCAAATGTTTTTGAAAGATTAACTCATGTTTTATCTTTACTATAACGGCCTTTTAAAAAATTTCACAGAGATCACATTTTTAATCACCCTAAGAGTTACTGCCTGTGTCAGGAGTAGAGAACAACAACAAACCTGATTGGGGAGGGGGGATTGGGTGGCTAAGTAGCTAACATATGAGCTTCTCCATCATTCCCTAACACTGGCTTCAAAGGACATACGATTCGAATTTGAACCTCAGCAAAACTGCCAATTAACACATCACAAACCTTCATGGTTGATTGCAAATATTCAAAACCTAGAGTGTTAAATCTGTGAATACCAAGGGTCCCCTGCATAGTTCTCTGGCTGTTCAGTGTTACATAATTTGGAGCGAGAAACCCAGGTTGCTGTAGGGAATGGTAGCAATCACTATTCAGAACACAGGAGAATAAGAGCAAAAAATTTAAATTAATTAAAATTTGAAAATTAACTTGTCACTTGCTTACATGAATTTCTGCTGTTTTTGCTATGAACTGGCAGGGTGACACAAGGATGTTAAAAATTAATAAACTGGGAGATTACTGAACACTGCTCAGGAGAAAATGATGGTTGGACATGTCTTTATTGTTGAGTTCATATGCTAAAGAAAAAAAGTCTCACATTTACCAACATTCTTTGGGATTTCATGTTCTTTCAAAATAAATTAAAAATACTTTGCCTGGTTGTAGGCATGATGACAGATTTTGAAAAGGAGAAAAAGTCAGCTACTAGTCACTGGATGGCTAAACAACAATGTGGAATGTTTGTGTCTTCTCAGCTGTGAGTGATGACTTAGTCCCACCAGACACCACTGTGATGCAAGGCTCGCTATGTGAAGCAGCCCACATCACCAAAGGCCCTCTCAGTTGACATTCATCTGGGAAGAACCCTTAAGGGCATTTAACCCATAAGGCAGAAAAAACACATGTGATGGGAAAGATCCTGCTTGACTCATCTTCAGATCGTGTCTTTTTTTTTTGTTTGTTTTGGAGGCAGGGTTGAGGGGTTACATTTAAAACTTTAAAAGTGAATACAACACATGATCTACTGAATATTTTTGGAATTTAAAATTGTATTAAATAAGTTATAAAAGAGGAAAAGTAAATGGCCCTTGTCCTAAGGAGCTCAAAATCCTCTTATGTAGGGTGGGTGTTATAGCACATCAGGTTAAGCCACGACACGGGACATCTGTCTCCCATATCAAAGTGCTGGCTTGAATCCTAGCTCCACTGATTTTTCTCCTTTTCAAGTTGTATGCATTTATTTCTTTGAAAGGCAGAGTCGCATACACAGATGCACACATACACACACACAACACACACACACACAGAGAAGGAACATGGTTTATTGTATAGACTAATTTAAAATTTAAAAAAGATATGGTGAGAACTCAGTTTATCTGATGGTCTTGAGAATACTAATTCTAGAAGTTCACCTTTCCTTAGTCATATGTATTGTATTGTGTTAGCTATCATTTTAATTATATGAAAGTTTATAAATTTAAAAGTTGATAGAAATATTCATCCTTAATATATTTTACTGAAAATATCATATAATTTTGAGTTGATTCTAATGGTATTGATATTAAAAATTACTTAAATTTCTGTTGTCACATAAGATTAATATATATAAGAATAATCACAGACTTCTTTTTTATTCATAAGATTTTATTCCAGTCACTATAAAGTTGCAGAGTATTCTATAATTGCTTATCTCCAGATGGCTCTATGAGTAGAAATTAGTTCCATAGGACTTGTAAAGATGTATGCTTATTTCAGTGAGAGCCATTTATGAAACAGACTGTGGAAAATGGGAAGAGATAGAACTCAATTCAATATTTAAGTTTGGTTATGGATAAGAATCACCTAAAATGACCAAAAACAGGAAGTCTATGAATTACTCTAGAAAATTAACTTTCCCCGGGTAATCTGTATATTTTATAAATATTTAGGGCTTTTGCAAGTTATTAAAGTCAATTCTGGTTGTGGAAAAAGAGACTCTGATTTTAGCATTGAGTTATCTGGAGGAGAGGAGCTGCTGAGCCAAAGAACCCACACTAATGAAGTTACTGGATAGATATCAACAGCAATATTTGTAAGCGTGGATGGGTATAAATTCCAAATTCCCAGGGCTGATGGTGTGGCACAGTGAATAAAGCTGGTGCCTACAAATACCAGCATCCTATATGGGTGCTGGTTTGAGTCCTGACTGCTCCAGTTCCAATTCAGCTCCCTGGAAAGGCAGTAGTAGAGTCCCATGTGGATGTTCCTGGCTCCCAAGTGGAGTTCCTGGCTCTTGGCTCCTGACTGACTCAGCCATGACTGTTACAGTCCGTTGGGGGAATATAAACTGGCAGATGGAAGACATCTCTCTTTTTCTCTCCCTATCTCTGGGTAACTCTGCCTTTCAAATAAATCAATAAATTTTATAAAAATCTAATCTCCCTGTGAAAGAAACATAACTTTTAATATACCATAACCAAGCAACCAAATAACAAAAAAAATTACAATTCATTCTTTTCAATTTTCAGGAAATAGTCCCATTATTCAGGTCTATAAGTAACCTTGTGTAGTTATTTATGTTTAAAGATTTAAATTTTTCCTCTTTCCACTTATTAATGTCAATCATTTTGAAAAACCCCCTTCACTCCAACCCAAACAAGTTGGCCTAACGCTTTCTTGACATGTTAACTTCAAAACTCTTCAACACCACCTCAATTTTTCAACCTGTTCCCAAGGCTGCAACTATATCACTTGGAATCAAGACACATGGAGACGCTGGATGCCACCAGCTCGTCTTAATTTTTTTCTGTCCTTTTTCCTGCCCCTTTCATTGCCCTCCTTAAGGAACATATACTTTCTTACCTTATCAGGCTTGTTCTTATCTCTTCTACTATTAAGCCTGTTAGAACTTCTCTGGGGTTCTCTTCTTTCTTACCCTTGGCAACATATTTTCTTCTTGAAACCTCCCATCATCAGTCAATATCATATAATCTAAAGACAGATGCCACCCTAAATTATGGTTCCCAGTGTCATCTGGACATTCAATGCCTCTTGACAATCCTGCTATGATTCCTGATCTTATCTATTTCTACAGGTATGATTCTAACCCTCAAGTTACTTCTTCACTGTCAGCAGATAATCTTCTATTTCAGAGCAAACAGAAGTTACTAGCAAGGATATCCATCAACATACAGCTCCCTTCTTTCAAATTCATTTACCCTCACAGGTCCTGACTCAGAATTAGAAATATCTTCCTACTGGGTTGTATTTCTATATCAACCTCATTGGATCTTGCTTACACAGAAGTCTTGATCTGTCAATTATTTCCTCTCTTGCATAAAACTTAGCTTGATGCTTTTAAATCTTGAAATATACTAATCTCTGTAGTGGGTTGAAAAAATAACTATAGAAAGACACACCCATGTGCTAATATGGCCTTATTTGGAAATAGATTCTTTGTCAGTAAACTTTGAGTAAAATTAGAATCTAGACAGAACATTATCCAGGATTACAGTGGGTCCTCAAACCAATATTCTTGTAAGAGACTGAAATTGAGAAGACACACAGAGAAGTTCCCATGAAGATGGAGCCAGAGCTGAGCTACAGCGCCACCAACCAAGGAATGCCAAGGATGGCGAGTAGCTCTCAGATGCCATGAGAGAGGCACAGAAAGTATTCTCCTGTAGAGCCTCCAGCAGGAGTTAGCCCAGAAGGCATCTTGAGTTTGAACTTTTACATTCCTGAACTCTGAGGAAGTATATTTCTGTTGTTCGGGGCCATCCAAGCTGTGACAATGCATTATGGTGGCTGGAAGAAAGTCAAATACTCTGTGTTCCACTAGTCTCTCTGCTCACCAAGGACGCCCTTCCTTCATGGGTTCTCTAATGAGAGTCCATGCTCAATACATCCTGCCTTAGGCCAGGGTGCTGAAAGCATGCTCCCCAGTATCACTATCTTACAATGGAAATTTCTAATGGGGAGCCCAATTCTTCACTGAGCTCTCCGTTGCATTCCACATGGCCAGCCCCTCCTTCTATGTTTATACCTCTCTTCCCATTTTGGATTCCAGGATATTTCCTTCTCCAGGTTATCTTCCACCTCTTTTATTACTCATTTAAGGTCTCTTGACTGACCTTCCTTTCCTCCGTCTTAATTTAAGCATACCCAGGCTTAGCTCTTCTTCTAATTCTGCAAGACTTTTTGAGTCCATTTTCCTCACATTTCTCATATTCAATCTTTACTCCCACTCCTACAATATGCACTCAAGAGGAATTAGGAGGATGTAGGAACAATAATACTGAAAAGTCTCCCTGAACTTTTGTTTCATGTTCTTGGTTTATAATATTATCATCAACCTAAAGAAATGAATTATCACATAGGGAGAGCATAAGGTAGCTACTATGTAGTGGCTGTTCAGTATAGATTACCAGGAACTCAGTTTGGATGTCCTACATGGGCAACAGAGCCTCAAGTACTTGAGCCCTTGCCTGTGGCTTTCCAGAGTACCCATTAGTAGGAAGCTGGAATGAGAAGAACTGGGACATGAACCAGGCTCTCTGAAATGGAACACTGATGTCCAACAATCATTTTAACTGCTACGTCAAATGCCTAACCTTCCTTCTCCCCTTTTATTCCTACCTGTCTGACCTCCTGTGTACAATGCATCCTCTGAACACATCAGATCACTTGCTGTCCCAGGACATGCCATGTCCTCTTAGACCCCAGGCCATTCTACCAGTTGTCCCTGCTTCCTCCTCTTCTTACTTTGCTGCTTGTACTATTTAGTCAAGACATTGCTGAAGCACCAGTTCCTCTTAATGGTTCACCCATCATCCCACACTGTGAAACCAGCAATCCCAACATTTACCACTATTTTATCTATCTTTTTCCTGATTTTTTTGCTTTAATGGTGAATATCATCAGGTTTACATTTTTATCCACAATGGAATGAATATTTATGTACCCTCAATATGCACATGTTGAAATTCTGACGTCAAAGTGACAGTATTAGAAAGTTGGGCTTTTGGGAAGTAATTAGGTGACAAATGGGAATTGTGTCCTTTTAAAAGCATTCTCTATTGCTCTCATGAATTTCCCAACAAGAAGCAAACAGTGAAACATCAAAACAAACTTGGTAGGGGGAGGCACCAAAATGTTACCTTACTTGCACCCTGATCTCAAGCTCATGGCCTTTATAATCAAGGGAAAAAACATGTTGTTTTTGAGCACTTGGTCTACTGTGTTTTATTATAGCAACCACAACTAAGTGGTTGATACAGCACTTAATTCAATGCCAGATGCATAGTAGTCTCATTAAAATACTGCTGAATGAATGAAAGTGGTGGACAGTGAAGGACTTGATCTTTTTTGATCATTTTTTTAAGATTTGTTTTTATTGCAAAGTCAGATATATAGAGAGGATGAAATACAGAGAGGAAAAATCATCATCCATCTGATGATTCACTCCCCAAGTGGCTGCAACGGTCAGAGCTGAGCCTATCCAAAGCCAGGAGCCAGGAATCTCCTCTGGGTCTCCCATGTAGATACAGGGCCCCAAGGCTTTGTGCTGTCCTGGACTGCTTTCTCAGGCCACAAGAAGGGAGCTGGATGGGAAGCTGCTGGGATTAGAACTAGTACCCATATGGGATTCCAGCATGTTCAAGGTGAGGACTTTAGCAGCTAGGCCATGGCACTGCGCCCCTGCCTTCCTTCTTGATGTTCCTTTATCAGGCGACTCTTTTCTACTATCATCTGTACCCAACTGAGCCACGTAATCTCCCTCCTGTGTTAGTGCAAAAGCCTCCAAATCTACAGCTCAGTCTCTAGCTGCATTCAACAGAACACTTAACCAGAATTGTAGTCACTGTTCCAGTGGAGTTTAGTTCTTGTTAACACTCCAAAAGATGAGGTCAGAGACTACACCAGAATGTTCCTTTTTCTCATCTGAGAATAGTTATTTTCTTTCTCTTCCCAACTGAAGATCTTTTGGCAACTAATAAAGACTACAGAATTTCCCCAGAAAAATACACACTCAAACACTGGCAAAAAGCTTTACCCTTCTACAGGGGCCTATGAATCCTAAGCCAAAAATCTCTGCTTCTGAACATTGATCACAGCCTGAACCAACACCAGTACACGTATGTGCCTTGCTCCTTCCTCTCTAATCCTGGTGACTGTACCTGAAAAGCTCCTCTATGTTAAAGTTAGTTTAATGACAACATAAATTGACTAGTAAGATTCAGTTACAGTGGGGATTGGTCTAGAACTTCAGGCATGAATAGGATTATATAACTGGAGGAGGAAAAACATGGATAAAGGATAAAGGTATGTGATTGAGATGCAGGGGGCACCCAGTGGGTCTGTGGAAGAGATGTCAGAGAACACTGGAGGACACAAAAGGATGTAACTCATGTGGAGTCAGATCTGACTTGGCATAGAGGGAAAAGAGCAGTCTGCACAAGTTTCGTAACAGGTGAGGAATATGATGCTAGTGACTGTCGGAGAAGACACAAGGAGTAGCAAAGCCGGCTAAAGGGCTGTGGGGCAGCAATGAGAGTTCAGAGGCAAAGAACTAAAAGGAATGCTCCAAAAGAATCAGGATCAGTTAGGGATGGCTTAGAGCCTAAATCTGGAATGAGCCTGGGAAATTAGGAGACCACTGCAACAGGAGGCTAAACCATCAGTAGCATTTTCTTCATCAGGATGGTGTGCTGTGCGCCAGATGGAAACCAGCCTTGTTCCTTTTATCAACTTTAGTCTAAACCAGTCAGCCATGTTGTGTCCAACATGTTTTTCAGAAAACTTGCAGACAATTCTATCAAGTCCTAGTAGGTGAAATAAATACATATGTAATGTCTTCAGAATGTACATCAAAATGCCCATATTGAAAGCATCTCAGAGAATCATCTTTTGGCACATGATGTTTTGCATCAAACTTGCTTTTAACACAACAGCATCTAATCATTAGTCATGTTTTCATTGTGCTGCCTAAAGCGTTTTCAGCTATTGTAACATTAATAATGCCCACCAGCATTTCTGTCAGCTTTGCATAGCTCATTCCATTTTCTAATGAAGGCATGGCACCTTCTGATCCTGGCACCTTCTAAAGTCACAGAGTTGCATCAAAGACGCTCAGAGAAGACATCTGGCCTTCGAATCCTTTGCACAGACATAAAAGGATGATGGAGTAGTCACAGCTAGAGCACTAGCCACCCTCACAGCTCTCATACGCATCAGAATTACACATCAAGGTCAAGAATTGTATTTGCATGCTTCACTATAGAAACCAGAAGTGTATGTCTCTTTCTTGACTCTGGGATGATGTCAACTATTTTACTGTCTGATACATTTCTGATTGTCCTCA
This sequence comes from Ochotona curzoniae, assembly GCF_017591425.1. Taxonomy (NCBI): domain Eukaryota; kingdom Metazoa; phylum Chordata; class Mammalia; order Lagomorpha; family Ochotonidae; genus Ochotona; species Ochotona curzoniae. The sequence continues at coordinate 29,333,933 of NW_024467122.1, read as the reverse complement.
ATCATTTTAAGTTGAATTAGTTATGATCTTAAACTTGGGGTGGCGGAGAGACCAGTATGTTATCATTTTGCTCTGAGGAAGACCTGGGGGGTGGGACAGGGCAGCCTTATCAATATTCACATTTTATTAGTTGGCATGGAAATTCAAAAACAACATGGAACTGGTCCTAGGCGGCAGGAGTTAATGAATTTTCCCCTCAGTTTTAGTGAGGTATATTTAACAAATAAAAATTGCGTATCTTTAAGACATATGACATCCATCATTTGATATTTGTGTTACTCAGATGATGTTTTTTCTGGTAATAATAATGATATTTTATTGCCCATTTCCTTAAATTCAAACAGAATTTTTATTAGCATGTAATAATGGCATATACTTGTGGGATTCAATGTGACACTTGAATACGTATAGGAGTATACAGTACTGACATGTAATAATCATTGAGTTTGAATGTAATCCTTGCACTGTGCCACAGAATAACAGAATCTACTTCTTTCATTTCACTGTACTTTGGCACACATTATTCAAATTTTCTCCATTGCCCCACACTTCTCAGCCTCTAGCAATCACTATTACTGAAGATCTTCATATAAATGTTGGTTCCTTGTATAGTTTCTTGGGGAATATGTCTGCTAATATTCTTCGTGTATTCTATGATAGGTTATTTGTACTTTTTATATTGACTTATGCAACTTGTTTACGTGTTTTGTTTACCAACCTCTTATTGGATACATGGTTTGTGAATACTTTCTCCAATCTGTGGGTTGTATTTTGATGACTGTTTTCTTCTCTGTGCAGGAACTTTGAAATTTAATGTAGCCCTACTTGTTTACTTTTGTTTTGGTGCCTGTGCTTTTGATCTAATTATCCAAAAAAAAAAAAATCATTGCTGAGATCAACATCAAGGAGTTTTGTCTCTGTTTTATTCTGTAAGTTTTATGTCTAAAGATTTTGCATTTAAATCCATTTTGTGTGGGTTCTTGTGTATGGTGTGAGATGAGGATCCAATTTTATTATTTTGCAAGTGAATATCCAGTTTTCCCCACACCATCTACTATGGAGACTCCTTTCCCTGCTGTGTATTCTTGGCACTTTTGTTGAAGATTAGTTGACCATATCTGTGAGGGTTTATTTCTGGCCGTCTATTCTATTCCGTTGGTCCTTGCGTCTGTTTTTCTGCCAGCATCATGCTACACTGATTGCTATAGCCTTGCAACATAATTAAAATCAGAAAGTGTGGTGCATCCAGCTTCGTTCTTTTTTCTCGAGTGCTTTGGTTATTTGGGCTCTTTTCTGGTCCCTAGAAAACCTTAGGATAATTTTTTTCCCTATTTTTGTGAAAAACTCACTTGAATTTTGGTAGGAATTATGTTGACTTTATAGATCACTTTGGGTGAACACAGAAGATCTGTCCACTTATGTGTGTTTCAATTTATTCATTTTTTTAAAAAAAGTTTTCAGTGTTCAGATGCTTCATTTTCTTGATTAAATTTATTTTTCTTTTTATCTTTTCCAGATGCTGGTGAATGTATAGAAACATTCCTAATTTTAGTATATGATTTAATTTCTTGCAACCTGACAGTGTTTTGGTGGAGTCTTTGGGTTTTCCACATATAAGATTTTGTCATACTAAAAACACTTTACTTCTTATTTTCATCTTTGTATGCCTTTTAACTCATTTTATTGTCTAATTTCTCTGGCTAGAACCTCCAGTATAATTTTGAGTACAAGATGTGAGAATGAGTGTCCTTTATTAGTTCCTGATCTTAGAGAAAAAGTTTTCAACTTTCCACAGTTAGTATAATGTTGGTAGTGGTCTTGTCATATACAGGCTTCATTCTGTTGGGACATATTTCTTCTATTCCTAACTTCTTGGAAGTTTTTTATTCCTAGCTGAAGTTTGTTAAGGGCTTTTTCTGTAACTACTGAAGTAATTTCATCTCTTTTCCTACTAAAATGTATTGCATTTATTGATGCACCCATGTTGAACGATTACAGCTCATGAATAGAACCTCTTTTATGTACAATTACATCTACTTTTTTTTTAAAGATTTATTTTTATTATTTTTTTATTGGAAAGGCGGATATACAGAGAGGAGAGACAGAGAGGAAGATCTTCCGTCCGATGATTCACTCCCCAAGTGAGCGCAACGGGCCGATACTATGCCTATCCGAAGCCAGGAGCCTCTTCCGGGTCTCCCACGTGGGTGCAGGTTCCCAAGGCTTTGGGCTGTTCTCTGCTGCTTTCCCGGGCCACAGGCAGGGAGCTGGAAGGGAAGCGGGGCTGCCGGGATTAGAACCGGAGCCCATATGCAAGGCGAGGACCTTTAACCACTTGCGCCACCACGCTGGGCCCAACATCTACTTTTCTATTATTTCATTGATGACTTTTGTTCCTAAGTTCAAGATGGGCACTGGTCTGTAATTTTCTTTTTCTACAGTGGTCTTATATGGCTCTTATTTTTACTGTCATTTTTCTGTAGTATAAGTGGTAATGCTCTCTTTCATTTCTGATGTTTGTAATTTGAATCATTTGTCCATTTTCATAGTCTAGCTATAGATTTACCAATTTTGTTGACCTCTCTTAAAAAACATTAGTTGTGTTAATATTTATTGCTTTTTTTCTTGTCCATTTAGTCTATTTTTTGCTCTGAGCAAAACTTGTGATTTCTCTCCTTTGACAAACTTAGCACATGGTTTATTCATCTTTTGGTAATTCCTTAAAGCACAGGTATAGAGTTAGGTTTTCTAAGACATTTCTTTCTTTTTTTTTTCTGAATGAAGCTATTTGTTATCATAAATTTACCTTTTAGAATTGCTTTTTCTGCTTCATTTAAGTTTTAGTATGTTTAGTATGTTCCATTTCCCTTTCTAATTTAGTCTATGATCCACTGTGTTAAATAATGTGCTAATATTTTCATTATTTGTGAACTGAAATTTTCAGTTTTCTTCTTTTTATTGCTACGTGGCTTCATGACAGTGAATTTGGGAAAAACACCTGAAATGATTTATTTCAATCTTACTAATTTTGTTAACACTTATTTTTGTGACCTAAAGCATAATCTAGCATGGAGCATATTGCCTGTGTACTTGAGAAGAACACATATCCAGTTGCTTTTGGACGGACTGGTCTGTTTATGTCTGGTAGATATCCTTGTCTATAGCTCAAGTTCTATGTTTCCTGCTGATCTTCCTTCTGGATGATCCTTCTATTGTTGGAAGTGGGGTATCAAAGTTTCCTACTATTATTGAATTGCTATTTTCCTTCATATTTGTTAATGTTTACTTCACATGCTTACATACTCCAATTTTGAGTACATATGTATTTGTTTTGTACAGTATTGGCGAACTGAACCCTTTGTCATTATAAAAGTATATGCCTCTTGCTATAATTTAAACTTAAGTTTGCCTGTGGAGATCCATTCTGCTCTCTTCTGGTTTCCATTTAATGGAATATCTTTTGCATACCTTCATGCTCAGTCTATTGCACCCTTATAGTTAAAGTGAGTCTCTTATTGTCAGCACATAGCTGGACCTTGTTTTTAATCATTTCAGCTACACTATGCCCTTTAATAGGATAATTTAGTCCATTTACATTTAGAATAATCATTGATAGGTAAGAGCTCACAACTACTATTTTCTAACTGCTTTATGATTCCTTTGTTGCCGTATTCCATTTTGTTTTATGCCATGTGGCTTACATAAAAAAATCTATGTTATAATAGTCTATTTTTAAAAATTATCTATTTATTGGATATTCGGACTTACAGACAGGAGGAGAGACAGAGAGGAAAGATCTTTCATCCACTGATTCACTCTCCAAGTGGCTACAACGGCTGGAGCTGAGCTGATCCAAAACCAGGAGCCAGGAGCTGGGGTTTTCTTTTGGGTCTTTCACACAGAAAGCTTTGGGATGTCCTGGATTGCTTTCCCAGGCCACAAGCAGGGAGCTGGATGGGAAGTGGAGCAGCTGGAATACGAACTGGCACCCATTTGGGATTCTGGCACAGTGAAGATGAGAACTTTAGCCACTAGGCTATAGCACTCACAACAGTCTATTTTAAGCAGACAATAACTTTGCGTACAAAAATTTTTGTCTTTTACTGCCCTGAACACACTACTTATTAAGTATAGACTTCACAATTTACTTCCTTTTATTGTATATCCATTATCAAATATAGCTATATGCCTATAACTACTTTCAGTAATTTTTTATTTCAATTTTTACATTACTGTTAAAATGATTGATATGTAACTATTATGTTATTTCAATATTCAGGGATGTCTGACTTAATTATCTTTACTAGAGAGTTTTACATTTTCCAACTACTAAATGATGTCTTTTCAGATCGAAGAACTGTCTTTTGCATTTTTGTAAAGAAAGATCATTAGTGATGAATTCCCTCACCTTTGGTTTGTTAGGATAGTCCTAATGTCTGAAGTGTAGTTTGAGTGTACATATATTCTTTTTTCTTTTTTTTAAATGATTATTTGTTTTATTTGGAAAAGCAGATGAGACTCATGGAGAGAAGAAGAGACAAAGAAAAAGATCCTCCATCTGCCAGTTCACTTCCCAGATGGCCGCAACAGCCAGAGCTGAGCTGTCCGAAGCCAGGAACCAGAACTTAGGAGCTTCGTCCAGATCTCCCACGTGGGTGCAAAGTCCCAAGGCCTCAGGTCATCCTCTACTTCTTTCCCAGGCCACAAGCAAAGAGCTGGACAGAAAGTGGTACCCATATGGGATGCTGGAGCTTACAAGATAAGGATTCAGCCATTGAGGTATCGCTCTAGATCCCATTCTTTTATTTTTTAAATATTTGCTTAAATATTTATGTGAAAGGCAGAGTTATAGAAAGAGAGGAGGTGAGGGAAGGGGAGAGGGAGGCAGAGAGAAGGAAAGGCAGAGGGAGAGATCTATCCGCTGGTTCATGCCCCAAATGGCTGCAATGGCTGGTGGTGGGCCAAGCCGAAGTTAGGATTCAGGAGAATTTTCTTGGTCTCTGATGTAGATGCAGGGGCTCAATCACTTGGGCCATATTGCATGGTTTTCCCCAGGTTATTAGCAGGGACTTGGATTCTAAGTGGAGGAGCTGGGTCATGTACCAGCGACCATATGGGATGCCTAGTTCACAAGTAGTAGTTTTATCCACTATGTCACAAAGTCAACTCCAGGTTTGTGTCTTTCAACACTTTGTATTATCATCTCATTCTTTCACATGCTAATCTTCCAGGTTTCTGATTAAAAATCATTGATAGTATATTGAGAGTTCTCTTATATACAATGAGTTTCTCATTCTGATGCTTTCAAGATTTTTTCCTTTATTTTTGACAACCTGATAATGTGTTTTGGCTAAGTCCTCTTTGGGTTTGATTTCTGAGCCTCATGTTACCTAGATATTCAGATCTCTCAAAAGATTTGGGGAAGTTTTAAGTCATCATTGCTTTAAATAAGCTTCTACTCTTTTTTTTTGTCTCTTCTGTGGTGACTTTCATGATCCTTTTATTCTGCTGAGTTTTCCTATAAATTCCAATAGTTTTTTTCATTTTTTTCTTCTGAATAATTTCAAATGACCCGTATTTGAGTCCACGGATTATTATTTTTTACTGAGTCAGCTACTGAACCGCTCTGTGATATTTTTCATTTTATTATTTATACTGTTCAACTCCAGAATTTCTGGTTTTTGCATAGTGCTACTTGTTTGTAAACCATCTCATTTTTTTTTCATTTGTAACTTTATTTCATTGATTCGTTTCTGTTTTATGATTGGTTTATCTGTACTATCTTGTAACTTGATGAGCTTCCTTAAAACAATTATTTTAAGTTCCTTTTCAGATAATCCATAGCTGGATATTCCTTTAGATTAAGTTTGCTGGACACTTATCATGTTCCTTTGGTAGTATTATGCTACTTTTTTTTTTTTGCATTTTTATGGCTTTTAAGTCTTAAATCACTTTCTTTTCACTGAAAAAGCAGTCAACTCCTCCATTCTTTACTCACTGTTGTCAGGAAAAAAATTCCTTCACCAATAAGCCTGGAGAAGTGTTCTGAATTTCTCATGGGCATTCATTATGGATACACATAGTTTGTTTCTTTTTCACTCATGGGGAGGAATTCTTAAGGTTGTATGCCACTGTCAATCCTGCTGGTCCTGAAACGTTTCAACTGGCTTTCTACAGTGGTGCCTCCAAGTGTTCACATTTGTGTAGATTCTCCCAAGCATTCAGAATTAATCCAGATGACTGCAATGTGCTTGTAGCCATTTGTAAGGGCTAACTCTTGACATCTGGTGTCAGGGGTGGGGGTATGTAGGGGGATATTCATATTATGAGTCAGGGATGGAGAAAGTAAGGCAAAAAGAGTGTTAGGGACCCCAGAGTCCACCTGTGTGTGTACATGGAATTTGGGGGCATTCAGTAGGCAAAGCATACTAAGCAGCTGTGGGTAAGCCTGTGATGGAGCCCATGAAGCAGTTTTTTGGGTTTCAAGACCTGATTACTCTAAATCCCTGCTCTTTACCCTGCTAACATCTCTCCATTCTCTCAACTATGTTGATATCCTCAGGATTCTGAGTGGAGAGCAAGTGGATGGGCCTTCTGGGCTACATCTCACTATACTTACCTTCCCTTGGAGGAGTATGTCTAATCACTGAGCTGATCCACCCTGAGGGAAGGATGATGTCTGCTCTTGGAGTTTTTTCCTCTAACAGCATGTTGGAATTTCTGCACTGGATTCCTATCCTACACTGTTGTGTGTAAGTTGTTGCCAGGATTAGTGCATCGGGAGGGATATCATGGTACATAACCTACTCTGTCATCTTGCTAATGTTATCTCCCTGGAGTCAGTGTGGACTCATGCAACCCAGAAACTACAGTTTGTGTTCTGAAATCCATTTCCTACCCTCTAAGGTTTTAGCTAATGACCCCCACTGCCTAAACTTGTAATGAATTCTGGGATGAATAATGCTAAAATAAGTAACCAGTATATGAAAAACATGTAAGGGCTGATGTTTTTCCAATATTTTTGTTGTTGTTTAAAATCTTACAGCATCAACATGGTGACCCAGGTTGTCAGTTATTTTGCTGATGGAACTTATTGATCTTAAAAAGGAGCCCAGGTCCCACAGAAGACTTCTTAATGGAAGATGGAGTAATGTTTATATCAAGCTATGGCTTGGGGTATTTTCTAGAACATAATTCGGTAGACACATTTGATTTTCACTGACTAGTGGCATAGGTTTTTTTATGCAAGAAGTTTAATAATTCATGATAGAAACACGTATCTATGTGCTCTGCATGCCCTACATGCCATTTGAATGCTGGCTCTTGTTATTTTAATCTCTGGGCTGGAGAGATTTGAATTGGCTCTTCAGTGACAATAGTTCTATGTGGTAGTGGTCCAAGATTTTTTCTTTACATATTTATTTATTTATATTTGAAATGCAGATTTTACAGAGTGAGAAGAGAAAGATCTTCCCTCTGCTGTTTCACTTCCCAAATGGTTGTAATGGCCAGAGCTGAGCAGATCCAAAACTGGGAGCTAGGAGCTTCTTATAGGTCTCCCACATGTGTGCAGGGACCCACAGCTTTGAGCCAACCTCTGTTGCTTTCTCACACTGTAAGCAGGGAACTGGATCAGAACTTAAGCAGCCATGACATGAAGCTGTACCATATGGGATGCAGGTTCCACAGGGCAAAGGTGCCTGCTGCACCACTATGTTGACCCCTACTCGCCAAGATGTTTCTAAGCAGCACACTTAATCATTCTTCAGCCTTCCCTTCTGCAGTCAAATTTAAAGATCTTTGAGTGTTTGAGAAAAGTGAATTGCAAATAATATTGGTTACAGTTGGTAACCCAAGGTGCTGTCAGATTGGAGCCGAACCTTTTCTTTAACTAGCAGATACATAAGCTAAGGCCGACTAGATAACTTTTAGCAGACAATACTAAGAGTAGAAGAAATTGCATCTCTTTTTCACTTGCCACAGTGCAGGAGAGGTGGAAATGGAAACACTGAATTAGCCCTTTCCATGTGCCAGGCACATCTTATCTTACTCTGGGAGATCACCTCTATAGTTCTCCCTTTATAATATTCAAAACAAAGATCCTTGAGTTATGTCAACTTACCATACTAGTTACACTTGACAGTTTTTAAAAAATGGTTTATATAGGAAGCAGAGGATATGATCATTGGAATGCATAGTCTAAAATTAGTTTTCTTATGCCCTGTAAGTGATGTCTATCCTTATTATTCCTGATTCCCACATGGAAAAGAGTAACCAGCTGTTTTTCTAAATATGTGGCGCATGGAACAGAAATTAGCTCAGAACAGGCAGTGTTCTCACAGAAATAGATTGGAGAGGGCCACTGGAGACCCAGTCCTTTAACTCTGGCATGAAAGATGAGGACTCATGAGTTGAGCAGGGTGAACGTTTGGGTTGTTGTTTCTTCCCATCCAACTCTGAATCTGTTTGGGTTGTGGGACAACAACAAAACCAAACTAAATCAAGCCAAGTAGCAAACAAGCAATCTAATGCTGCATTCATCTGCATACATTAAATAGTCCAACAAATCCCGCTGTCAGTTCCCTGGGAAGTAACTTTACCGTGTCTAATGTCTAACTTTCTGTGTGTGAAAAGTGGAAATGTATATATTTTTCCTTATCTACCCTGGAGGGATGGTGAAAGGATTACTGAGACAACAGTTATAAAGCTTTTGAGCTTCCTACCGAAAGGTGCCACTGAAAAACAAATTATTATTAGTATTACCATTGTTATGTGGTTTAAAACTACAATGTGAAAAGTAGGTTATATAGATCAGTGTGTCAGTATGCTGCATAATTTAAATTCAATTTGAAGTTGGTTGTCTTCGCATGCTCAGATCCTATATTAAAGCATTCTTTTGATGAAAGCGTATTCAGGGGGCCAGATGTAGTCATCCTGCAAGAAGAATAACGAGGATGCAAGAATAGACTTGCACAGGTAACACCTGTGGAAAATGGATGCTAGCGCTCTCATTTCTCTAATGCATGTTTAGATTACAAAGTCCCACGGTGATGAAGCTGGGGACTCTTGCAAGTCTTGATTAAGTGCTTCATGTACAGATTATGTGACCTGACACCAGCTGGAAACAGACACTGAAATTTTGCTTTGGTAAGAGAAGCATTTTGATAGAAATCATAGCAACAAGAAAAAATGTCATCTCATGGCAAATTATTTCTTGGGGATAAATGTGGTACTTCTAGTCATTTAAGATCCTTGCTCATGAGTTTGATCCCTGGGCGGCACCCTGGTGTACAGGCAGGAGCACGGGCTCCAGAGTCAGACATGCCTGGGTTTATTTATTAGCTGTGGGGCCTTGGGCACCCTGGTTTCCACTTATAAAATGGGGACAATAAAACCTACCTCAAAAGTTGTTGTGAAGATCACATCATGTAGTGTGTGAAGGACCCAACACTAGAATAAGCACTCATTAATGGTTATTCCTGATCCCTGCTGTTTGACACGTTTCTAACCTCCATATTCTTCAAATACAATTAAGATACTCAAATTTAAAACCCCCCTGTGTCTCAGTACTTAAAATCTAAACGCTGGGTAGTCAAACGGTGACTTTCTTTTATAAATAGCTCATGAAAAACAGCCTGCACGATTTCTGCAATTAGAATAGGCCCTTTCGTGACATGTTGATAAGAACAGTTCCACGTGAAAACTAATCAGGAAATTTGCCACTAAACAAATTCCAGAATATTCATAACTTGCAATTAAATGCCCAGGCACATTATTTGCAGGCTGAGCTGAAACACATATATAATCTAACCCACCTCCCCCATCCCATCTCTTTGTAGAACTCTTCCTCTGAGTTCTTAGATCATTTGAATTCTTTTTCTTTGGAGCACAGAGTTCCTGTGCAGTTACTTGTACTCTTTATCTGATTAAATGTTCCTGAAACTTACAATTGTCTTAGAAAGGTCTGGAAAAGAAGGGAAAAAGTGGCATGAAAATGGAGGTGGCTTCGGAAATGCTGAAAGGGTTTGGCATATCGCTCTGTACCCCAGGCCCCTGCCTCCACACAGGAAATGTTCCTGGCCATGCTGTGGCCTTGGGAGAGGGCCACAGGCCTTTACAGCAATTAGAGCTCATGGAGGTGGGGCCCCTCAGCTCTCAGCAATTGTAAGTCTGTGGTAATAAAATAAACACACACAGCCACTGTCTTCCTTAAGAGCTTTCTTGCATGAGGGTTGCAGAAACAGCACTGAGAGCTCTGATCATGAAAGTTTCCTGGTCAGGCAGAGCTGGGATGGATGCTTACAGCCCTCGAACAAGTACCAGGGGGCACAGGTGAGCAGGATGCACACGTAAAGCCAGGCACTGACTATGGGCTACTTGATGGAGTCCTGTCTTGATTCGTAAGAGCAGGACAGAAAAGCGGCCACTGAGACTGTGTAACGGCCCTTGGAAGATATTCTATTCAGAATATCCTGGGAACCCATGAAACTAGGGTGGGAGGAGAATCAGTCATTTACTGTCACTCTAGCTGGTCTCCTCATTTCCTGTACTGCCTTAGGAATGCCATCACTAATTTTCCTTTTCTTTGCAAAAAGGGAACAATGACATTTTTAACAAGAGCATCAAAAATGGTAGAAGAGAAATTCAAATTTTTTGAATACATATTTAACATTGCCATTTCTAGAATTTATAGGAACTTTCAAAAAGTGCAAACCTTCTTAAAGCATTGCAAAAATTAATACTGACATTTTAAATCAATTTGTAAAAGATGAAGTTTGAGTGAATATACTGCAAATTTGATGTTAATTAGAATTAATATTACTTCAGATAACCAAATATGTTTTACAAAACAGATACAAACGCTGTGTATGGAATAATATGAAGTACAATTTTCCAGAAATATTCTCTCTAAAAATAATAAGTCTCTAAAATTTCTTTTTCCTATGATGCAGAAATGTGTGGTCAACAAAGGAATAGTTAAAATAAAGAATTGCCTCATTCTCATGCTATTTTTAACACCCGAATTCCTTATTTTTTCATGCAAGTACGCATAATTCCTGTGTCTAGTTCTTTGCAAGCATGCCTGTTTTAATCAGAATGCTTGCACAAAGCATAAACTTGGCTGTATCAAACCAAGGCAAAACACGTTAGAGACACTCTGAGAGTAATTTGTTTAATGTGGACTTTAAGCAACTACAAGCACTAACATAAAGCACATTGCTTTCGGGACTTCGAAGAGAAAAGGCCAGAATTTCAGGAGTACTCTGCATTTCTTTCTCAAGAAATGGAAGAAATCCAGCAGCCACTTTTATAAGTCTGGACATATTTACAGCACTGCTTGACTTTCTTAAAGCATAACAGCATCCATTCATCACTTGAAAGTAACAAAGCAGTAACCTGATAGATGACAAATATTACGAGCTTAAAGGCTGATGTCCATTACCGATGGGCCCTGCTCACTCTTTGGAGGAGATTGGCACTGAAGGATTACTGAGCAAACAGAACACCTGAAAAAACTTGCACTCCACGGTCTGTCATCAGGGCTCTGATGGAGGGAGGGCATTACCTGAACACAGCGGCTCTTATCTGAGGCTGCAAACTGCGCCATTGCCAACAATTCTCAACAAAGAGTGGCGGTCACGGAAGGCTGAGCTACGGATGCAGCCACGGACCCAACCATAGCCCACCCCTAATGGATGACCTGGGCCCAGGCACTACAGCGCCCTTTAATCCTGGATGACCACAGCAACTGAGGAAGGTACTCTAGATGCGTATGTGTTGAAATAAGAGAGTCTCAAATAATCTCTTACAGTACTATAGAATATTTAATGTGGAATGTGCATCCTTGGTTTTGCAAACAGCCAAGGAATGTGTGTCTGTACATAAGTTTTAAGTACTGATGGGAACCTTTGGATTCTATCAATACTGAAAATAAGTGTTTGGCTGTCATCTGTCTTTCTTCTCCCTCCCTAAAAGGGCTTACACTCCAGAGAACTAAACTCGTCTTACTGGTTTGGCCCTCACAAGTAAGTTACTGCTTTCTCTCTGGTGATTTTATTTCATTAGAAAAATATCAGCTTTCCAACCATCAGGGCTTATGGCTTAATGGACTTGTCAAATTTACAAATTCCAGGTGAAAACGGGATTTTTGTAGATTTGATTTTCCTCATTTTCACCATGCCTGTAACCAAATATTGACAAATTCTCTGGAGAAAATTTCACCGAATGCTTCTTTTTTTTAACCTACAGTTTTTTGTTTTTTTTAAATCAGGGATGTATTAACATTTGATTGTGTTAATACTGTCTGAGTAATTTCATTTGTGGGCTGATAAGTAAAATATGCACAAGTAAGTAACTTCATGGAAGAAATACAAAATAATCTTTTTAATAAAAGAAATAAAATAAAATCTTTCCAAGTAGTTGAATTACTTGGAGTTAATATTGACTATGAGCTGACACTATTGATAATTTCTCATAAATCAGTGTAGCAAAATGAGTAAGAGGAATCATTTGGTGTTTAAAGTTTGGCTGTGGAGAACATGACTTTCTTTAAAGTATTTTGTAGATGTCTTTTAGGGGGAGAAAAAAATTCAGGTATTTTCACAGAAATGAAAAACAAGAGTCGGATGAAAGACACAATGTGCTGTGTTGTGGAAGAAAGCCACTGTGGAGGGACATACACATATATTTCGAGTGCTGATTTTGCTTTCATTTTGTTAGTCCTTTGCTCTTGAAAATCCAATTCTACAATCTCCACGGAGAAGACAGGTAGCATTAACTATATCCTGTGCCTATTACTCAGCTTCATACATTTGAAGATACAGTGGGCTAAAATTAAAATATTAGGAACAACATAGAAAACGAAAGGATAAGCAGGAAAATAAAAACCCACCTTGGCCACAGAGAAACTCAACTATCGCTAGATTTTCTGTACGTACACCTGTTTTCTAGTGGAGCACACTATCCCAGCTAATTGGTTGGTGATAACGAGAGGAAGATGGTGCATCGCATCCTCGGGAGCTTTTGACATGAGGTTTTTAAGCTTCACTGGGTGCCATATAATCTGCTTTGGTGAGAAGTTTTCTTTCTGGGGTGTGGTGGCATCTTAGGATGTAAATATTTTCCAGTGAAAATATAAAGATAATAAGTAAAAGAACAATCATCAACTAGCTCAAAGGAAATGTCTAAACCAAAGTAAACATCACTAAAGCTTCAGATCTGTGTTAAAAAAAAGCCAGTTATTTCTCCTAATCTTTTTTTTTTTTTTAGGATTAGTACATTATTCTGTTCAAATATATAAATTCTTTGTACCCCTCCTTTGACTTGCTAAGTTCTGCCACATCAGTTCTTGCCAGGTAAAATACTGAATGTGACTTCCCTCTGTTTTATCCCAAGAAAATATATACCACCGTGAATTCAAAAGATTTTTTCACATGAGCCTATTGTGGATAAATATTAAAAATTGTCTCTGTTTTGATTATACTTACATAATTCTTATGGTTCAGACAATTAAAAATTATCAATTTTTTTTTTAATGAAGAATCTCCAAAAAGCTTGAGATACTTTTGAGGGTGTAAAAACAGAATTCCCCTGTGAGAAAAGCCACAAAATAATGGGATTTTGGAAATCTGGTTTAAGATGAAAGGTTAGCTAGCACACGAAATTGTGCAGTGATGATTGCCCTATGTTTTGAAAAATAAACTTTTCAAAGCAGGAATTTTAGGAGTTCAGACTATTATAAAACTACATGGATCACAGCAGGAGTGTCCTGGAAACAACAGCATGTGTGTAGTAAAACTTCTGTCATAGTGTATTTCAGTAACAAAAGGAACATGACAAATATCAATTTTCATTTGATGACAGAGTTCAAAATTAAATGCAGCAAGAAACACCACCCCAAACCTTTCCTTCCTTGTTTTAGTTTAAAATACCTTGCAAGAAATTAACGAATAAGAGCAAATGACTACTGGCTTTCAAACTGTTTTACACATAAAGTAGAATGATTAATTTAATTACCTAGCATATACTTCTGAATAATTTAGAAAAAAGACTCCAGATCTACAAATTTTCAGAAGGAAATGTATAGCATAAGTTACAAAGTAATGAATACATAAAATATATTTTCCAAAGCAAAGCATTATTGGGCGACATTTCATTAGTGCTTACATTGTTTTAAATTTTACTTAGACCCACACCACTAAATCACTACCACAGAGAAATCTTCTGTCCTTTACCAAAATATTTTTGTTCATCACTTATTACTTCCTCTACTTAAACAAAAACCATCTCACCTGTATTTTAAAGAAAATTTTCTTGCAAACCTCAGTGAAAACTTTTAGAAACTAGTGTCTATGGAGAAAAAAAAATCTGGCTTAATTATAGTTCTTAGCTCCACCAGCAGCCATTTTAAACAGAAACTCTGTGTGTGTATGTGTGTGTGTGTGTGTGTTGACAATCACATTTTAAACTGATTCTTTCCAGATGAAAAGATACTTTTTCAAACAATGTAATAAAAATGTAAACTCAGCTGTTTCGCAGACATAAAAGTGATTTATATCACATGTACTGTGCTCATGGAGTTTTTCTCCCTACACAATGGAAGTTTTATTTTAAGGAAAAGTTAATAATTAACAGCTAGGAAAATCCCACAATGCAAAGAAGTCCACTATGGGAGATTAACCACACCCCCACCCCTTTATTCTCACAAAAATCAGCCAATAAACCCAGCAAGACAATGATGCAATATTTGAAAATGAAAAACTTTAAGTCAACAGGATGCTCCTTTCCTCTGGGGAGTGGGTGTGGGGTACACAATGATTAGAAAGAGGCATCTGGGGTGCTTCTGGGAACAGACAACATTCTGCTTCAGGGCTTGAGTGCTAGACACACAACCAAGGTAGAACACATGGGGCTGCACATGCATGTATACTCTGCTCTACATCAGAATTTTGCAATAAAAAGTTCTAAAAAGTATATATTATTTTTTCTGATGATAGTATGAAAAATAACTTTAGTGTGACTAGGTAAATGCTCTCATTGTTTATACCTGCTTTGAGGTAACTTTGGATAAGCAACTACTGCCAACAGACGGTATGCCTAAAGGACTTAAAACAATGCCAGAGGTACACTGCATGAGTCCCATGCGAGTCCTAAAAGAGGAAAGAACAGGGTAATATTTTATATTTAGGAGAGAGATATGATGGCAGGAGGGAGAAGTGGGCGAGGGAGGGACGTGCAGAGGGAGGGTGAGTCAGAGGTCCCATATCTGAAATCTCCACAAAAACGTGATCCTTTTGAAGAGACTTTAACAGAGGCCTATAAAATTCATGTTCCTAGCAGTGTTTCTTGATGGCTGTGAATCCGTATTCTACACACCCCTTCCCAATTATTTCTGTTAACGGGAGGCAGACCACATGGGTAATTGAAAACCTACAGTCAAGAGTTGGAACACACCCCTCCCCCATTCAAATGTGGGCCCAAGTATTAAATAAATAGAGAAATTGGTTTGTGACTGAATTGTTAATAAACTGTGAAATGTCCAAAGTTTAGGCTATGGCAGGGGATCCAAAGGACACCCTTCAACTAATGATGCCGAGGATAATATGGAATTGTACACTTCCAATGGATATATGCTGAACCTGTGAATTTCCTCTGTGAATTTGGATATTTAAAACTTTTAATGTTTAATACAACAGAAAAACATGGACTATTTTCTCAATATGAGGTCTCCTCTCTAATTAAAAGAAATTAAGAACAATTTAAGGCACTAACGTGTGGTAGCATGCATTCTGAAAGAGCACTGAGATGTCCAAAATCACCAGGAACGCCAGCAAGGAGAACTAGTTTCACAGGACCAAAAGTCCTATAATATTTTATACTGCACATTCTTTAAAAAAATATTTATTTAACTTATTTGAGAAACAGTTATAGAAAAAGAAGGTCACACGTCTGTTGGCTCACTCCTCAAATAGCCTAGATGCGCTAGGCTAAACCCAAGACTCTGAAAACTACATCTAGGTCTCTCGCACGGGTGGCAGGGAAGTACTTGTGCTTTCAGCGCTTTCACAGGTACATTAGCAGGGAGCTGGATCACAAATAGAGCAGCAGGGACCCTACCTGGTGTTCTGATATGCACGCTAGCTGTGCAGGCTGCAGTTTAACTCTGTGCAATGACCTGGATCCCCATACCCTGCATCCTCTAATCAGTCTCTCATTCTGTCTTCCTAAAACACTTCTTTAAGTTTATTTGCAAATGTCTGCCTTCCTGTACTGCGCTTACACTCTCAAGCAATATCTTACGATGACATTCCATTTTTTTCTAGTCTAAGTAAAACAAAAATGCCCTTTTTTTTTTTTTTTTTAGTTCAAACAAAACTAACAGGGCTGACCACAAACAGGCACAAGGTAGGCGAGTGTACTGGCCTCTGTTCTCTTCTTCCTATTGTGTGGGGAGTGGAAATTTCCTCATAACTTAAAATCTCCTAATCAGCTACTTACTGAGAGGAAATAGAGATAGGATGTAGGGGGGCATAGAGACAGAAAAGATGATGATAACCAAGCTGCTTTTCTCCTGAACGATCTGAATTAATGGGGAAACCCGGATGAACAGAAAATACTGAAGAATTTCAGGCACACACTGCCGTGAAGTGAAGAAGCGTGGGTGATGAAGCAAATGTGCAATTGTGCATCTCACGATCCTCTCCTGGGAAAAACCTTTCTCAAACCATTTACCCTGCCTGCCACTTCCGCAAAGACCCCTAATCCCACCCTCACAAACAGCTGTAATCACCTCCTACATACATGTCATATTTGCAGTAAGGAGTTAAGGAGAAAGACAAGTGTAAGTATACGATGAGCCCAAAGTTAATGGACCAAATGTTTTCAAACTTGCTTGTGTACATCCCCAGGGTCAAATTCAATCCTCAGAAATCCACGTGCAGTTTCCATAGAAATAACTATAAACATCAACTGGGGAAAATAGCTGCAGTCAGTTCTTTTCTCTGTATTGACATATGGCCTTTATTCTCTTCTGGCTTTATCTTTTGCATGGCAAGTTTTGGCTTGGTTCTATTTACACAATGGAACTTTGTCAACTCACACACACCTTCAAGAAACCCATCATGGAGAAGACTAAAAAAATAGAAAAACATCTTGGCAACAAGAAGCAAATCAAAAAAGTTTATGAAACACATTTATTTTATTGGGCTGTGAAAGTGAGTATATATAACCTCAGAAGAAAAGAAATAGTTAATAAAGTTGTTGATCAGCAGGCAAGGAGGAAAATGTGAAAAAAATCAAAAAACAAAAAGCGAAAAACAAAGTCTGTGGTCAAGACCAGAGTAGGTAAAATGCCAGGCAACGAACATGTAAAATCAGGGGCAGATGCATGGAGTATTAACAGGGAGTAGAAATGAGCAAAAAATTATTTCCTAGTTTGTGATGTTTACTTTTAAATTTTTCTCCAAGAATCTTTATTTCACTAAAAGACAAAAAGGAATTATTAACCCTCATTTTTAACTAAGTTCTCTAAAACGTGTCCATTTACTCTTTTGTATGCACTTGAACGTGAGCAAGAGCAAGAATGAGAGGTCTTGCACTCACTGGTTCAAGCCCCAAGTATCTACAGTAGCCAGGGCTATACCCAACTGAAGCTAGGAGCTGGGAATTTCATCTAGAGCTGCCATGTGGGTGGCAGGCACCCAGCAGCTGGAGCTATTGCTTACTGCCTTCTCAGAACATTAGAAGGAACCTGATGGATAGGAAGCACAGGTAGACACAGGACTTGGCTGGTTTTGGGCCCTTCTATACTAGATGTGGGTGTCCCAGGTGGTAGCTTAGGCTGTACCACAATGCCTGCCCTTAAGAAGTATTAATAGATGAATTTGATAGTCTTAAACAGCCATACAATACTAACATGCAGGACGTTTGTTTCAGACTCAGTTTTAGAAATTGTGATTCTGCCATGAATTACAGTTTAATTGTAGAGCCACTTATTGATGATATATATCAACATGCTAGTAAAACAAGACTTATCCAAGAAATAAAAATCAAAAGTTAATGTGAATGGCTCAAGTATATATATGAAAATAGGTTCCAAAATCAACAGCATAAAAATCTCATCAATTCCGTATAATTCAAATTTTACTTGCAGCATAAACTGATGGACTTAATCTGTTTTTCCCATAAGTCCTACATTTACTATTGGGTGGCACTAGATCATTCAAATGAAAACCTTATTTATTATGACTTTGTTAATCAAGAGGAGTTAAGAAAATTCCCAGGCCATCCTAACATCACCCTAGTTCTTACAAGAACCTTAGAAATACAGTTTAAAAATGTATCTAGATTGCCCGTTTTGTTGTGAGGGACTTAGGGTACACTGGTTTTAAAAATGCAAACGTAGAATATGATTTTAATATGCTTCTGAGTGATGTATAGTTTAGAAAAAGAAATTTAAACTTCGTTCCTTAAGTCTTAGGAGCCTAAATAAAGCGGTAGGCTTGGCCAACGTTAAGTCACAAGGAAACCTGAGCACTCTGAGCACAGTGCTGCTTGGCGGCAGTTTGTTGAACTCTCTGACCCTTCAGGCATTTCTGAAACCTGGTTTCCATGCCCGGCACTACAATTCTGCTCACTGAACAGATTCTAACAAAGATCCAGGCGTCTTAAAGAAACGGTAAAATCAAATGTCAATCAATTGGACTTAGGGTGTTGCTTGAAGTTTTTGTGTTTGGTTTTAAAGAAAGAAGGATTCACAGAGTTTTTACTCAATCCGTAGATTTCTAATCAAACAGTCCAAAGCCGAGGGAAGAGCTTATTTCTGAAACTGCAGCCCACATGGATCCGAGAGTGACAATGGGAATACGTGAAGCATCTGGTCAGTGTAAGTCTCATGCCTGAAGGATGCTGACCAGTCTTTCTTGGAATGGCAGGCAGGGGCCCACTGCCCACCAGGCTGCAAGTCCCAGTAGCAATCTGGGGATGGAACTAGACACCAGACCCACAGATGCTGTCCAAAGACCTTGTCTGTGCAAGGAGCTGTTTCTGAACCATACATGATCGGTCAGGGGGTGGGAAAAGAGGGAACAGACACTGCATTTAGATGCCTGAAGGTTTTGCACAGCCTCTTGAACAAGCCAAGGAGCTGCTCTGATGCTACAGCGCCATGGGTTGTATGATGAAGGGTGCTGTGGTGCCAGACCAGGAAGTGCTGTTGCATGATGGAAATCAACATGGCCAGAATCCCCAAAGTCAGTGTGAAGAATGGTCTACAGGAAGGGGTTCCATGGGCCACTTGAAAATGTCACAGACACCATAACTACCAGACTTCCAATCTCTCAGTCAAGGCATTAGAAGGTTCCTTACCATCATGAACACGATGTAAAAGGGAAATAAGAATAAATTATGTCACATGTTCCACTTAGTAAATAAAAAGAACAGTAATTTGTCTTCCAACAGAGTCAAAGATTTTGATGTAATTTGGTTCAACAAACATTTGCTGAACTTTGTCTGAGGTTTGGATACTCTGTCACATCCCAGGGCTACCCTGAAGAGGAATGTTGGGTTCCTGACCCTGGAGTGACTTCCTAGTGAAGAGGATCAGATGCCCACCTGGTACAAAATCCCTGGAAATTAACACCCTCTCAGCCCTATGCTGACTTTTCCAGAGTCTGGTCTATTCCTATGCATGACAGGCAGTACACTTTCACAGAAACTTACCCACGGACATGGGGACAGGTAATTCCTGTGTAAGATTGCAAACTGCACTACTTGAGCATTCGCCATCAGCTTTGTCAGGAAACAAAGTCTTAAAAGAGAGAGTCCAAGCACTTTATCTAACTGCCTCGAGTGCCTAAACTGCTTTCCAGGCTCCACTCAGCAGTCATTCCGCAGCAATCTTCAGTAAGCTGCTATTTCCCCTCTCTTCTAAACATATTTACCAAATTAAAAATAGTATCAGGAGTGGGGGAGGAGTGGGAGAAGTGTGCTAAAAGGAAGAATAATAAACCTGTCCTGAATATCAATAACCTGAGTTAGAGGAATATGAAGTTTTTCATTGTTAAAGGAAAAGACACTAGGACAAGCAAATATTATGGATTGTTGTAACTAGCATTGCATTTGCAAAAATTAAAGTTGAGTAATTTTAATCTAACAATCTTTCAATTGACTTTTAATCTAAGTAGACAACTATTTTCAAATGGATAATATTTTCAGTTATGGAAAGCAGTTTGCAGTTTATCTTTTAAGACCTGAAAACATCTTAATCAAAATAAAAGTAATCTTCCAATGCTCTGTCACAAAGTTAAAAGCAAAATAGAAACTAAAAAAACACCTCTTTTACAATTTAGAGCAAGTTATGAATCTTAGCTCCAACAGCTAACAATAAAAAACAACAACAACAACAAACCAGAAAAGAAAACCAAGGGCTATTCCTATGTGTAAACTACATGAATCAACAGGAAAATCAAAACAGTTTATATTAAAGAGTGGTGTGGTTTAAATTTTGTTTTGGGATTACCTAGAAAGTTTGTACAGTGCATGAAAATTCTATAGGAACAAATGTCTAAACAGTAGCATCTTCTTTTTCAAGGTTTTACTCACTTCAAAATCCCTGTTGTAAAACATAATCTGGGGGAAACCAAGTGAAAGGCAGTAAGCAGCAGGACGAATTAGGGAAAAGCATTAAAAAATTAACACAAAAAAATTTTATGTAGTGGATCCCAAACCTTATTTGAGAAGTCTGAATAGGATGAAAAGGTTTTCTCTATTCAGTAGTTTCACTTAATCCTCACTCCAAACATTTGCTCCAATAAACATTAGATTATTTTTATGTCCGCTATAAAGCTGTCAGTCCTCAATAAACAGATACACTCTTGGTGGCTTTACCTTTGCTGTCAAAGAATTGTCAATACATGTCCTGGCTATTAAATGCAAACAAATACACCGAAAAAGAATTGTAGCATACAAACACATAGCAGAGTTTAGGGGGAAGCCGCTGAAATCCTAACTAAATGATGATCCAGGCAGTCAACAATGATTGGATTTTTAATGCAATGCAACATAAGGTAGTCAGTGCATTCTAAATGCCTTGGTTGTCTCCTTAATGGAATGTTGTAACCACCCCTATTCAGGTAAGTCAGACCCTGGCTTTAGTGGCTCTCAATTAAATTTTATGTCTGATGTGTCCATTTGTCGTAGGAAGGGGAAAAAGTTCAATGAAAGGGACACTTTGAAGATTTTTATTTCCTATGGGGACAGTTTACTTCTGTCTGGAAAGTCCCCTCATAGGTTTTTTTTTTTCTCCTGTAATTGAGAATGTTTATATAGAGGTGTGAAGAAATACAAGTGCATTTAAAAATTAAAAGTGTATCCTCTAACTGCTGACTACCTTTTTGTAGTTAGTTTTAGAAGGATTTTTTTTAAAGGCTAGCAGAATCGTGAGTGCAAGGATCATGTCTACTCCTATAGTCATTTGATTGAAGAATTAAACATTTAAAAGGCCAGAGTTGTATATTTTTTATATATCTGATATGATGTCTAACAGAGAGCTGTGTACACTTGGGAAACTGCTAAATGCATTTACTTGTTAGGTTATAACTATTCTTGTTAGATAGACATCTGTATTCAGCTCGAATAATGTTTCCCTTAATTGCCTACATCAAAGAAACTTGCTAACTACAGGGAACAAGATTTTGTGTCAGAAAAATAAAGGATTATCTAATAATGTGATTGTCCAGCAGTACAAAAGGAATGGTTAATTTTGATTTTGTTCATGTAAATTCTCTGAAATGAGTAACTTTCAGGGAAGGAAAGAGGGAGGGACCCAGGAAAGAAAAGGGAGAGGGAGAGACAGAGATTGAGAAAGGTGGTTTCACATGAGAGTGTTCAAAATAAGAAACCAAAATAGGACTTGAAAATGTAACCTTGTTGAACAAAGAGTTTGAGAAAAAGAGAGCTGAAGGCAAATGTATTGGGAATCTTAAAGTCCTGATGAATACTCCCTTTGTTCCATGTAATAAATGTGTGTTATTTCCTGCCAAGGCTGAAAGCAAATGGATTTCCCCAAGGAATGCCCCACCATTGGAGATGTGTGCCCTCAAAAGCCATCAGGCTCTGAGGAGATGCAGCAAGAAGATTAGATATTTAAGACAAGTGATGGGGTAAAGGAAGGAGTGAAGACAGGGATGTAGACAGAGATGTCAACATCCTGAGAATGAGACTCACAAACGTGAAAAGAGGAAATTGAGAGTGTCAAGTGTAAATCCATGGCTTGTGTCTTGTGGCCCTGAGCAATTTGGAGTAAATGAAAAAGACGGGACATTTTGTTCATCATGGTGGTGCTTCTTGTATGTCAAAGATGCATAACATAGCCCCTGCCAAAGTACATTAAGCAGTGTCCCATTTGAAAAAAAATGTGAAGGTCACATTACAAGAAGAGTTAAGCAAGTCAGTTTCTCGATTTTTGATTTTTTAAAAATATAGCTAGCCATTTAGTCAAAGAATAATTTATTTTAAAAATATATCTTTCCAAATAATACAGGGGATCTGGACTTAGATTATTCGGGTTCTAATTTCTACAACCTCAGAGAAATTGAACAAGTTACATACTTATTTTGATTTTGACTAACTCCTGAGTGAAATGAGAATATGATTCTTCCACTGTTAGTTCTTTGTGAGTGAATGTGAAGTACCTACATAAGTGTCCAGTGCCTAGTTAACTATAATATTTAGTTATCTACTACTACACACTATAAAATATGGTCCCTGATATGATATGAACTTACAAAATGACCAACACATTGAATACTGACAATGTATTTTAAACTGACAATATAGCATGTGAGTTAAAATCTACCCGTTGAATTTATATTTTTAGGTGTAGTAGTCTCAGGAATTGTGTGAACATTTTTTGTTTTTACAGATTCATTTTTCTACTTTCTTGAATATATTTATTATTACACCTTGTTTAAAAAAGTCTGAGTGGGGGCTAGTGTAACGGCATGTCAGGGTGAAACCCACTTCCAATGCTGACAACTGATATGGGGACTGATTCAGGTCCCAGCTGCTCTGCTTCCTATCCAGATCCCTGCCAATGGTTTGGGAAAAACAGTAGAAGATGGTACAGTACTTGGGCTCCCATGCGGGAAACATGAAAGAAGCTTTTAGCTCCTGTCTCCTGGATTTGGCCTGGCCTAGCACTGGCCATTGTGACCATCTGAGGAGCGACCCAGTGGATGGAAGATCAGTCTGTCTCACTTTTCTTCTCTCTCATCCTCACTCTGTATGTGTGTGTGTGTGTGCACATGCACGCATCTCCTGCCCTCTAATTCTTTCAAATAAATAAATCTGTAACAACACCTTGTCTATTAAAAATAAATATCTTCTGATCTGATAGTTCTACTTTTGGGTATATATCCAAAATAAATGAGAGTAGAGATTCAGACAGATAGTCATATAAACAATGGACATAGCAGTGCTATTCACAATAGCCAAAAAGCAGGATAACCCAAGTAGCCACCTGAATGTGGATAGAGAAACAAAAGGTGGTATCTACTCTATAAAATGAGATGTGAGACTCCAAACATAAGGAAATTAATGCACACAAGCTACAATGTGGATGAACCTTCCTGATACTGTGTTATGTAAAATAAGCCAGTTGGTTACAAAAGAGCAAGTATTCCATTAATCTGTTTATATAAGATACCCTGAGTGGCCAAACACACAGACGAAACAGAGTCTGTATGGGGAGAATGAGAAATGAGGAATTAATGCTTAATGGATATGGTGTTTCAGTTTGGGGAGTGAAAAAGCTCAGACAATGGATGGTGATCACTATACAAGGCTGTTAGTGTACCCGAGACCACCAAACTGTACACTTTCAAGATAGGTAAGATGATGAATGTCATAGTATATTCATTTTATCATATTGAAAATAAACAAAATAAAACAAAAAAGATCCCTATCTGAAAATTCTGAAATCTGAACCACTTCTTATCTGTTCTTCTCTTGAGATTTGAGCATTTTGTTTTTTTAAGAAAATAATTGAGAGAAAGAAGGAAGAAGACAGAAAGAAGGAAAAGGAAAGAGAGTGTGTGCACAAGAGAGCCATCTTCCATTCTTGGGTAACTCATCAAACCTTGGCATCAGTTAGGGTGGGACCAGGCTGAAGCCAGGGGATGGCAACTCAGGCTGGGTCTCCCACTTGGGTGACAGGAGACCAGGACTCAAGTCATCAACCGTAGCCTCCCAGGGCATGAATTAGTATGAAGCTGGAATCAGGGTTGACTCTGAGACTTCAATTCAGGCATTCGAATATAGGATGCAGATGTCCTAAGCCAAAACCACCAAGAAAAAAGCCCACCAAAGACTTTTATTTTTAATTGTACATAGGACACTGCTGCACATGAAGAGACTGTAAATGATGGTTCCTTCCTCCAGAGAGGGATGCATTCTCTCTTCAATAGCAGATGGATTATAGCAAATCACCTTCACCTTGCGGGGCCTGAATTGGGGCATTGTAAGAGACAATATGTTTGTGTTCTATCACTATCGCTGGGGCAGAGCTCTAATTCATGGCATTCACATTCTGAGTTTCAACTGAGAACTTGGGATGCTTACCAGGACTCCTCCATCTGGCTGGGTAGGAATTCTTATCCTGGGGATACTGAAATCCACCCATTTCCACGGCTTCTCAACTATTTTTGTTTATTTTGCTTCGTTTCTTGGGATTTCTTCCTGCTCACATATAGCTTAGGAGGTGACAAATGTCTCAAGAGAAAATTGAGTATAGATCTTTGTGCTTACTTCTTGGAAGTTTCCCTTTACTCCTGGATTTATAGTCCTTAGGTCCTAGGCATTAGATAGCCCCAACATCAGCCTACAAACCACCACTTCCCCTAACTCGCTGCCACCACGTCTCAGCTCAAACTTGGTCTTGATTTTTTTTTCCCACTGCTTCCCATAACATTTGGTGAAATATCCGAGTGAGCAGACTGAATGAATTCAGAGCTCACTTATGAAGGCTTTCTTTTCCCAGATATTGGAGCCCCTCATCCATTTTGCCTGTTCTGGAAGCTCTGAAATCATTTTCAACAGCTGTTTTCAGTATTTTGTCTAATGTTTATTGTTGGTTGAAATAAAAAGCCCATTCCGATACAAGCTACTCTATCAGGAGTGGACCTAATAAAAAACATAAGATACTAACTCCTTTTTTTTTTTAAAAAAAAATTTATTTTTATTGGAAAGTAAGATGTAGAGAGGAGCAGAGACAGAGAGGAAGATCTTTCATCTGATGATTCACTCCCAAAGTAGTTGCAATGACCAGAGCTGAGCCAATCCAAAGCCAGGAGCCAGGAGTCAGGAGCCAGGAGCTTCTTCCAGGTCTCCCATGTGGGTGCAGGGTCCCAAGGCTTCAGCCCATCATCTACTACTTTTCCAGGCCACAAGCAGGGAGCTGGATGGGAAGTGGGGCTGCTGGGACATGAATTGGCACCCACACGGAATCCCGGGGCGGGCATGTGCAAAGCAAAGACATTTGCTGCTAAGCTACCACGCTGGACCTTAAAATCTTAACCCTGAATCTGCCTCTTATTTCACTTAAAATGTTCATTTGATTTTACTTTATCTTTTTATTAACCAGAATTGTTTTTTCATGTAGATTATCCTTGATGTCTCCTTATGAAGCCTCAGGCAGGTATGGTAGGGAGAATAGTAATGAAGACATGGCATACAGAAAGCAATGGAAGTCGGCTGTTTACGCTTCATATGGGTTCTCCTAGTCCTTCTGGCGTCTCTAACCAAACCCCCAATACTTTCCAGTTTCACGTTCCATTGTTGAGCCCTCTGATCCCAAAACTATATACCAAAACCTGCCTACCTTCATATACCTGTACGGCCATTAACATCATTCTACTCTCAGGGCTGGCACCATGGCATAATAGAGTAAGCACTGCCTGTTAGAGTCTTGGCTACTCCACTTCCAATCCAGCTCCTTATTAATGTGCCTGAGAAAGCAGCAAAAAAGGTCCTAGTCATTAGGCCTCTGCACCCACATGAGACCTGGAAGAAGCTCCTGGCTCCTGGCTTCTGATAGGTTCAACTCTCACCATTGCAGCCATTTAGGGGAGTGAACCAATAGATGGAAGACCTCCATCCCTTCTTCCCCCTCTTCAAATATGCCCTTCAAATAAAAATAAATATATATTCAAAACATTATGTTATTGCCTTGTTGAAAATTTTAAGAGGAAGTTATTCTTTAAAAGGTATACTCAAAATATAATGTTTATACTTTTGCTCCTAATAATGCCATGAACCCTTCATATACATTTAAAAAATTTAACAAAATTAATGTGATGGAACCTTTAAGCAAAATACAAGATCATGGGCCCGGCGTGGTGGCGCAGTGGTTAAGGTCCTCGCCTTGCACGCCCGGGATCCCATATGGGCGCTGGTTCTAATCCTGGCAGCCCTGCTTCCCTTCCAGCTCCCTGCCTGTGGCCTGGGAAAGCAGTCGAGGACGGCCCAAAGCTTTGGGACCCTGCACCCGCGTGGGAGACCCGGAAGAGGCTCCTGGCTTCGGATCAGAGTATCGGCCGTTGCGCTCACTTGGGGAGTGAATCATCGGGTGGAAGATCTTCCTCTCTGTCTCTCCTCTCTGTATATCTGCCTTTCCAATAAAAAAAATAATAAAAATAAATCTTAAAAAAATACAAGATCATTATTCATATAGGTAACAATGTATACACATACATTTATCTAGAGGATCTGTACAATGGAGACAAGTATCATGAAGTGGAGATACACTGCAGTATGCATCTTTACTTCTGAATAAAAGGTGAGCTCCCAATGAAAGTGTTAAACATATCTTAACGTTAGAATACTGGACTTTATACCATTCTCTATGCCTACAATGTCAGGATACACTTACCTGGCAGAATGATGGACTTGTGACTACTGTTAAGGGACTAAACTATTGTTGCAATATAGGGGAAAGCAGTAGGTGGGGGGAGGAAAGGGGAGGGTGGAAGGGGGAATCCCTGACCCTAAGGAACTAAATAATGAAAAATAAGGAAATTTTAAAATGCCATGGAAACCATGCATTTGTCTTGATATTTGCCTGTTGGATTATTTCTTTGCCTATACGAATGTGTTCAAAGTAGTTAAATGTATAAAACCAGTAATCATTTAATCAAATTCAGTAAACACAAATTAGGTAATAACATATAAAGAACCATGTGAAATGCTATAGGTGCTCCAAATATGACTTCATTAGAATTCTCCACATTTTATGAATTGTGAATAGTGACAACTAATTAGTTGTAACATAAAGCACTAAAAATGAAACTAGCTAATAACTACTATTATTGCCTCCATATTACAAGTAAGATTAAATAACTTGCCCAAGGACCCAAATTTGTAAGAGGAATTATAATCTGTTTCAAACTTGTACGTGGAATTACAATTTCTGACTCCAAAGACAAATGTTTCCGTAAGGGAACAAAATGTTTCAGATAACAAAGGAAAGAAACTGCTTCCATTCTGGATCGTGAGAGAAGGTATCAAAGAGAAAGTTGCAAAGAAAATCTTAAAATTTATGTGTGATCAAAATTTTCATACATGGATAAAAAGCAAAAGGAAACTCTTGACTAATGAACATAAATGGGCAAATGTATAGAAACATTATTTCAGGAATGAAAACTGGTTCAGAAGGACTAAAACAGAAGATGAATGTTCCAGGTAAGGTAAAGTCTCACAGCAAGTCCCCTGCAGGCATGTCAAAGGCTTCGAATTTGTTTTGATTATTGTATTAATTAGTTCTCCGTAAAAAATTCTCAATAGGAAAGTCACAGCTGATAACAAGTTAGCCTAAAAAGTTAAATGTTATCACTTCTGTCACATTTTTCTCATCAGAAAAGGATCAATAAACCCACTCCATGCTCAAAGAGAGGAGGAATGAGCACAGACATGAATAGCAGGAGGTAGACGCTACCGCATTGACCAGTGGGAAACATTAGAGATTTCTAAACGTCAGAGGTGGTGTTTGACCTTGTGGATAAGTTGACACTTGAGATGCCCACATTCCATATTACAGTCCTCGGTTCAAGGCCTGACTCACACCCCTGACTCCACCTTACCACTAATGCAGACTATAAGTAGCAGCAGGTGATGTCTCAAATATGGGGCTTCTGGTTATAATTCAATATTGGAGCACAGTTCAGCACAGGCATTAACAGGTCAAATAACTCAGGTCATGTAGTAAGTCTTTAGCTCAAACTTCATCTGGTAACTTCATTTTGGAGATAGTTCTGTCCCAAGGACTCAATCCTAATCTCATGAGATGACAATAGTACTCAGAATATATCTCTAGTTCAACTTAATCTGTCCAAGAAACCTGCCATTTTCCTAAACCATTAACTTTGTGTTCTTTGAGTGCTGATCTCAGGAATTTATCTATTTTTTTGAGACTCTCACTGAACTCCCTGCTCAAGTTTTCTCATGGAGGCCCAAAGTCTTTCTATGAGCAGGCATGCCATTTCTTCCCCAACTCCCTAGATGCTATTCCACCACCTGAGAGATAAATGTGACAATGCTTTGAAGCCACAAGGGGAATAGTGTTCCTTAGGAACACTGCTTCTGTCATTACTAATACTACTCTTTAGCTTTGATAGGGTAGTTAGCATGGCCCTGACATAACACCAGCTGGGAAATGCTGGGCTAGTCTCAGCATCTTTTTTTAATTTCCTGACCAGACAACCAAAATTATATGCTCTACCTTCTTACTCGCTAAGATTCTTATTGATAGCAAGTGAGATGATACACATGTACACATTTCACAAAGAGTAAAGGGACAACATGATAGCAATAGTTTTGAATGTAATCACTGCACAACAGCATCTGAATTGTCTCCCTTTGTCCAGTTTCAAACTACCAAGAAGAACTGTAGAAAAGGTATAGCCAACGTCATGAGACCAGCAAGAAAACACATGAGATTAATAATGAAGATATGACATTAATTTCTTTAACTCTGTCCATGTCAAATCATTCTGAAGTTCCTTTTGGTAATGAATGTATCAGACACACAAGAGTGCTTTCAGGAATCTTTCTCATTTTCCAGTGAAAAGGTTCAATAACACTGCAAGAAAGACTTTTGTTATAGAAAGATATTTTCTTTTCCCTCTCAAAATGACTGCATTTTCAATTCATCAGAAACCCAGAATAAGTTACAATAAAGGCCTGGGAGTGGAATGTAGCCTACTGGGTAAGATGCCTGCATTCTTCATCAGAGTACCTGGGTTCGATTTCCGGTTCCCACTCATGGCTTGGGCTTCCTTCTAGGGTAGACTCTGGAAGGCAGCAGCCAACAGCTGAAGTAATTGAATTCTTGCCACCCATGTGGAAGACCTTGAATATGTTTCCAGTTCCTACCTCGAAGCTCCATTCCTGGCCTGGCACTAGCTGTTGCAAGCATTAGAGGAATAAGTCAGTAAACAGGAGCTCTCTCTGTCTTTTGTCTTCTTTTTCTCTCTTTCCTTCTCCTCTTCAAATAAATAAAATAATATAACATGTTAAAACCTAAAATATCTTACATTGGCTATGGGGTCCCTCCATTTGCTAAACATGAGAAATTTCTGTCCAAGCTCTGAATTGAGACAACAGTCTTCCACAAAGACAATGACTTCCACCCAAACAACTGGTTCTCTTTTTCCCTCTTGTCAGCAACACGTGCTGAGAGGGGCCATGGGCTGTGTTTGGTGTCTTAATCAGCCCTTGATGATGGGCTGACATCACTGCGAACGTTTCCACTTATTCTCTGGCAATGGTTAAATCCTTGCCAGAGACTAGTCAGTAAGTCAGAAAGTGTTGTTAGTGAGAGGCAGAGGAAGTGGGAATGTGACTGTCAGCTTGCAGTCTGCAGTGATGACAGCAGAGAAATGGAGGAGCTGAAACTGTTTTAAAGGTCATGTCGTGGG
Source organism: Ochotona curzoniae (assembly GCF_017591425.1). Taxonomy (NCBI): domain Eukaryota; kingdom Metazoa; phylum Chordata; class Mammalia; order Lagomorpha; family Ochotonidae; genus Ochotona; species Ochotona curzoniae. The sequence goes on along the minus strand of NW_024467122.1, from coordinate 29,303,964 downwards.
CAGAGCAAAGGACCTATGGTTGAGGAAAAGAAACAGGCCTCTGGGACACGGATGCCCCAGATGTCTCCATCTGAGTGCTGAAAATTCACCATCTGCTCCACGATTCAAAGTTTTGGGAGGACCTATTCTACCCGCCCACCCAGTAAGCATGGCTGGAGTCAGTGGTGCTGAGCCTTAGTGGTGGTGTTGACTGAGTTGGTAAAGATACACATGCTAAGTAATGTAGCAAATGTATTCAACTACCTTAAAAAAACACTGAAATAAGCCACTGACTATCCTTGGTATTCTTTTTCCTTACCTTTTGTGTTACCATTTTCAAATTTGGGTTTCTAAATCATCTAGGTTTAAAGTTATTAGCCAAATAAGCTTTCAAGAAAAAAAAAAAGATAACATTTGGTTCTCTGTAACTACGGGTTATTCATCCATAAATTCAACTAGCCATGAGTCAATAATGCTTGCAAAAATTGCATTTATACTCAATGTGCAGATTTTGTTTCTTATAATTATCTTCTAAATAGAGCATAATACTTATAATGAATTAAGTATAATAAATAATCTAGAGATGATTTAAAATAAATGAGAGCGGAGTCTTGGGGGTTTCTGTCCAGCAGGCCCCAAGACCACTGAATGGTGACGCAACAGTGCACTTCTGCAGCAGAAACACTTGGAGACAAACTGGTGGTGAAGAATGTCCTTTGTTTTGGAGAAGTCACAATCTTATACAGGAGAAATGGGCAGGCAGAAGGACGGTCACGACATTACAACAACATTGTGACTGGCTAATAGATTTGTCTATGTCTCTGGACTCTCCAATGAAGTTAAAGGTTAGGAAGCACAGGAAATTGTATCTCAGGGCAGACTCCTTACCTGCTGAAAAGCAGGATGAATGTAACATTTGACTTTGTAGAGTTGTTTTTAAGGAAGTCCTAGCACAGTAGAAAAGAGAGACTAGGATGCAGCCCATGGCTTTTGTTACATGCCAAGTGAACAGACCATGTTGGGATCTGTTTGCTGAAAGTACAGTGTGCCATGTGCCTGTGGCTTCCCATATGGGATAGGCAGGCAGAGATCCAGGGGTGATCGCTGACACTGGACCATTGTTATAGCGTAGTTGGCAAGGTTATCATCTGCAATGCCAACATCCCATAAAAGAAAGACAAATCATTTGAGGATCATAACCATATGCCCATACCTGACTAGAGAGATAATCACTATTTTCTCTGCTCAAAATGAGAAAAGACTTGGAAGAAGAAAATGGCTTCAATCTACATGCCATATTCTGGACCTGAGACCATCATTCATATGCCCTAGCAGGTAAATTTGCTATAATTTATTCTGTACATTTTAACCTATTCTGTTATTTCTTTCTTGTTCCTTTTAAAATATCCCTAGCTAAACAGGAATCCTGCCATGCCATCAGTAAGGAGCTAACGTGAGCCAGGGTTGAACTTCACAGTGTACAATCAAGAACAGCCATCCCTTTGGCTTTCTCCATGGTCACCACATACAAACAAGGAAGCACCCAAGGAACTCCAGTAGGTTCCAGAAAGCACCTGTGTGGTAATACATAAAAGAGCAGAGAGAAAGTAGTCCAAAACCAGGAAACTCATCACAGGGATCAGAGTGCACAATTGGGACCTACCTTAAAAAGAATTCACTTGGGTCAATCCACACCATGGATTTATACACAATCAGTTTGCCCTACAGATTACCAGTGTGGGGTGACAACTCACCTGTTTTGGAATTCCCTTGGATTTGCCATCAAGCAAGACTGCCTAGCCTCAGGAACTGGAAACACTGGGCCCAACACGATATCTCAAATGGCTAAATCCTCACCTTGCAAGTGCCTGGATCCCATATGGATGCTGGTTCATGTCTCAGCTGCTCTACTTTCCATCCAGCCTGTGGCCTGAGAAAGCAGTCTAAGATGGCCCAAAGCTTCGGGACCCTGCATATGCATGGAAAACCTGGAAGAAACTCCTGGCTCCTGGCTTTGGATGGGCTCAGCTCTGGTCATTGTAGCCATTTGGGAAGTGAATTATCAGCCAGAAGATCTGCCTCTCTGTCTCTCCTTCCTGTGCACCTACCTTTCCAATAAAAACAAATAAACCTAAAAAAAGAAAGAACCACCTACCCCATCCAGCACTTTATGCTAGGCAAATGAGTAGAACTCGGTGAGATGATGATGGGGAATTGAGAGAACCAGAGGAAAAGCTGCAGTGACTACTGGGCCTGGTGAACTTGGTTTAGATGGTCAGGGTGTTGATTGCTGAAATCATTGTAATTCCTGGCTGTGGGAACAGTTCATCCATCATCTGTTGAACCAAACACTTCCCGTCACTTACACATGAGAGTGAGGGGTGGGTTCTAGAGGTTCCTTTGCTAAGGGATTTTTCTTATGAGTAGTTCTTTATTTTTAGACGGAACTTAAACCTCAACCAGTGGTGTTGGTTGAGTAAACCATTTTGTTGGCACTTTAAAATTTTTGATGAAGTTTACAAAGTTGATCAGGGTGGAAAGGAATGAGGGTTAGGGAAAAGTGGGTGTGATATTGTTTCCAAATTCTCTATTTCTTCTTCTTGTATCCTGGGGAAGGGGGAAGATAAGAGGAGAAGCCACACCCAGCTTCTCAATTGCCCCAGTACCTGGGGTTGGGGAATGGCTTCCTAATAATAACACAGGGTCCCGATGTGTAAATCATTTTTTAAAAAGTAGATCCACTAAGTTACCAAATGAAACCAAAGATCTTGGTGTGAGTCCACTGATATAGAGAAAATGTCTAAATCATACAAAATTGTTGATTTAGAGTTGTAGACGTCCCACTTCCTTTGTCTGTGTCACAAGCCACTTATTCCCCTCCTTAATGAAAACAAGAGGGAGTGATTATACCTCCTGGGGCTGTGCCATTTATGCCGTCTGAAAGGCACTTAAATGAGTGGCACATTATCTCACACATCTGGAGTTTACCAAATTAGCCAATTACACTGGAGCTCATAAAATGAGGCCTTAAATGTCATTTAACTAGAAAATATTATAATCACCAAGTGGTCTGATTGTAAGATGATACTTGGGGCACCATCAGTGGTTACAAAAAACAAATCGTGAAACAAAACACAGTTCAAATGCACCCCCCCCACCAAACGCAACCACATATTTTCTACAGCAATGCTTGTTGAAGAATACCATATTTCTGAAGGCACTAGCAATCAACATGTTTCTCATTTGAAGCAAGTTTAATCTGACCTAGCTGTTTCCTAGTTATTTGCCTTAGGCAAACCAATACCCAAGAATTTTCTTCTAAGATAGCTAAAGAACATACAAGATCAGAATATATGACTAGAAACCTTGAAGCCACCAGAGACATAAAGTGTACTGCATGGGATGGAGCAGCAATTGGATTAAGAATCTTGAGTTTCCAGGGGCTTGTGGCGCTGTCTCAGAACTGCCAAGATTTGGTTGATTGAATGTAAACGGGTCTCTTAGAGCTTTCGTATTTTATTTGAAGGAAGAGGCACAAGCTGCTTTCAATTGCTGTGTGATTTGAGGGAATGAATACCAAAGTTTGTAGAATGGCTATTTAAAAATTAGGGGTTATAGCCATCATTTCCATCTTGTCTACTTTTCCAACGGCAAATAACATAATTTAGTCTTCTGTGAAAGGTGACATTCTACAATGCAAAAACTATGGTTATACACTAGTATCTGTGACCTCTCTCATCACTAGTTACCCAATATAGAGTATGAGTAGCAGATGCTGTGCTGAGCCCAGGATCACGTATGAAATAACCCTTAGCGTAGTATACAGAGACACTGAAGAAAATGAGCACTAGCTTTACATCTTTCTTGACCTATTTTACCATCATCTCTTTTCATTTTGATTTTTCTTACTTCAGAAAGAATTGCCACTAGAGAACTTTCAAAGGAGGAATAGAAGAAGTAAGTTCACTCATGTCCTGGTTTTATATGAGCGTAATTTACAATCCTCTCACCCATCCATGAACATTGCTATTTCTCTTTTTAGAGGAATGTCAGGCACACAAATAACTGGAAAAATTTGTCATAAGAAGCAAAGGGAGGGCCCGGCAGCATGACTTATCTGCGTAAGTCCTCACCTTCAATGTGCTGGGATCCCATATGGGATCTAGTTCTAATCCCGGCAGCCTCACTTTCCATCCAGTTCCCTGCTTGTGGCCTGGAAAGGTAGTCAAGAATGGCCCAAAGCCTTGGGACCCTGCACCCGCATGGGGGACCCTGCACCCGTGTGGGAGAACCAGAAGAAGCTCCAGGCTCCTGGCTTCAGATCAGTGCAGCACCAGCCATTGTGGTCACTTAGGGAGTGAATCATCGGATGGAAGATATTTCTCTCTGTCTCTCCTCCCCTCTCTATATATCTGACTTTGCAGTAGAAATGAATAAATCTAAAAAAGAAAAAGAAGCAAAGGAAAGTAAAGCAAGAGGCATCAATGCTTGGTAAATGAGGTCACCAAGCCACAGACTACCAGGTTAAGTTTATACAATGAACCACATTGGTACAAAATCAAGTAGGATTCATCTTCATGTCTCCAGGACTCATTGATTACCATAGATGGACCTGTCTGCTCGTGTCAAACCAGAAAATGCTGAGGATGTTTCAACAGCAAAAAGATTTCTCATGTTCCTTCAATTCATATCAGTTCTCTTTTCTACATTAGAGAAATGGCTTCTTTCATAAAAGCTAAGTATGAGGATTCTGTCTAATAGAAATCCTCATTTAGTATCTAGATTTCTAAAAAGAAAAAAATCAATCTCATTTCATTAAGCTGGTTGAAAAGCTATGTCTTCAATAAAAGTACCATGTTTCTGTGCCTTTAGATTTGTACCCTGTGGTGGCGCTGTCATCTGTTGGAAGCAAGTCAGTCCTGGCAGTGAGGTGGGGGAACAGTACCTGTAAGAATGGTCAGGGAGTAGCTGAACCAAAGCTTTCTTATCCATTCTTCTGCTGATGGGCATTTCGGTTGCTTCCATGTTTTTGCAATTACTGATTGTGCTGCTATGAACATAGGGGTGTATGTTGGTTTGTTGTAAAACAGGTGTTTTGGATATATTCCTCAGCAGAAGAATGGATAAGAAAGCTTTGGTTCATCTACTCCATGGAATACTACTCAGCTATTAAAAAAAACAAAATGTAGTTCTTTGTGGCTAAATGGGCCCAACTGGAAACTATAATGCTAAGGGAAATGAGAGAATCCCAAAAGGTTAGATGCCACATGTTTGCCTTAATTTAACCTGTAATTTTTTGGTTTGTTTGTCTGTTTTTGAACCTGTCATTGACACTGTCTCAATACATGTGTTTTGAAAAATTGAACTTGCATTATTTTTAACATATTGGTTACTCAATACTATGTCAATTAATTCCATAACACTGTATATTGTTGCTGATGTTTTGTTGGGGCTTTTAACTGACCAGAACTTTACTCTGTTAGCTCTATCTTCAGACCAGAGAAGGCCTCCCCAAGAAGCTGCTGAAGTTACCTGGACAATAAGATGCTGGACTCTATGCTGGGTATATGCTTGCAATGAAGGAATCTCAACTGAACTTGAACCGTGGTTATGCAGCAAGGTGGGGGGAGGGTTGTGGAAGGGGCGGGGGAAATCCCAGTGCCTATAAAACTGTATCACATAATACAATGTTATCAACAACAAATAAATAAATAAATAAAAAAGAATGGTCAGGGAAGGGGAGGACCATTCCACTGTATTAGCACAGGAGATGGGAGTCCTGTACAGATTCTATCTGGATTAGCAGAGCTAAATGTTTCTAAACATCAATCATCAGTTTTGTAAAACCTTTATCTTGGGGAAGACAAAAAAAAAACTCAGAAAAGATGAATCCTTCAAATCGCACTAGAAGTCAGTGCTACCTGCTCTGCAGACTACAAACCTATCTGTCCTTTAGGCATCTGAGTGGGACAATCTGCTTCTTTAAACATAGCATCTTTTGAGCTAAGAAAATCAAAAGGACCTACCTTTACTATGGGAAAAAGTCTATTTAGAATGCATTAAATAGGTCTTTCATTTTTGTTTTCTGTTTGTGTAATCTGAGGATAGAAAATGTCTTTGAGCTGTGTCAAAAACAATAGGCAGCCTCTTTGGTGTTTCAACAAACATTCCCATCTCTGAGATGAGAACTCGGCTTTTGGCTAACAACATGTCCAGATCTAAAGGGATTGAGGAAAAAAAAAATCTCAATTTGCTCTAGAAGCAATTACATATACATTATGGGAAAAGGCTGGTTTTACTAGGCAAGGACCACACATAGTGTGTGTTTGTTATATTATTTGATATCAAAGCAGAAACATTAAATTCATTCTAAAACATACACGAAATGCAGATCCTGCCTAAGGAGCTCCCACGTTTAATTCAGAGATATCGGTTACAGCTTACAGAACTTGGCAATACTAGCATGCTGCCTTACTGGAAAGGGGGTACTTCCATTGATTCTAGGATTTACTATAATTTCTCAGCTTTATATACTCATATTTTGGGTAAAGTGAAGACAATTTTTTTTACCTCATTTTTCATAAATAGAGGTACATTGTCAATGTGTGGCACTTAGGTGTGACATCTGCAGAGTCAGCAAGAATTTTTGGAAAACATTTAATCAGACATCAAGACCATTATTTCAACTTCAGAGAGTATGGTCTTTAGCAAGAACCGTCATTCTTGTCATTTTACATAATCATGATATCGATGTGATGGTTTTAATTTACTTATGGGTTTTATTTTGTATACCTACTGTCTTTACTTAGTGCTGAACACAGATATCAGAAAACACAACCATGACCTTATAAAAATGTGTGTGTGTGCATGTGTATGAAGAGAATGGCAGAAAGGGAAAAGGTTAAGAGGGACAGGAAGGGAGGCAAGAAAGGAGGGAGAATTTAGTTGTGAAGGAAAAGATTGTAAGGAACGATAAAGCTTGGAATCACCTTTGAAGAGGTCTAGGTTGTGGGATGGATTAGGTAGCTGGGTCTAGCAGGACAAGCGAAGAATATGAAAAAGGCATGACAGTGAGAGAGTCCAGAGGACTGTAACTAACTACTAATTCCAGAGCCTGTCAGTACAGGAAGATTGTGTCTGGATCAGGGCAGGCTATGCCAGGAAATCTGTGCTACATAGACAGTTTGAATTATATGCTATGGAGCCTATTTCCCCATGTTCTCCCAGATAGTCCAAAGACAAAATAATGAACACACGTAATGATGGCATAGAGATAGATACATTAATTAAACAGAGCATGGAATGGAGGAATGTTTGTTACAGGACTGAAGATATTAAATACATAGAAATTTAATATCTGACATTCAGCACCTGCAATCAATAAATAAAAATAGCTTTTCGATACAAAATTTGGACAACTGACAAATCATTTCAAAATGAAATTTAATTTGGTTACACTACACTCTTCATTGAAAAATGTGTTAGATAAATTAAGGATTTAAATATTGAAAAAAATTAGAGGCAAATCGTTTTGAGTATAGAAGATGTCTTTTTAAAAAATGTAACATCAAGTTTAGAGATAAAGTAATAGATAAATACAATCACAAAGCCCATTTTCAAAAATCACAAACTTCTGAAAAGTGTAGGAACACCATGGCAAAATACCAATATCTATGGTATACTAAGTTCCTAGAAATCAGTGAAAAGATCTAACCTAAGATAAATTGGTAGAGTACACAAATAGGTGATCATGAAAGAAACAATGACATATAAAAGTTTACTGAATTCCAGTAAAAAGAACTACAATTAAGATACTTTCACTTTTTCTCTCCATCAGATATTAAAAAAGAGATGCATGTGGGTGGGTGACAGATATATCAAATTATGATTGTTTAAGAGCATATGGAGAAAGAGGAACTCTCAAATACCAAGGGTATAAAATTATGCTAATCATGATAGTTAAATATTTTTTGTAAGGTAATTTGTCAACATTGGTAACATAAAAATACCTATCTTATGGTACTGTGAGTTTTAGCTATCAGCTTCTTTTACAGAAATAAACAGTATTTATAACGTATAATATAATAAATCCGTATATATAAATATTCAGTTAGTCTGAGAATATTCATTGTACTACTGTTAATAAACATGAAAATCTGGAAACCAGCTAAATGACTACCAAAGGGGTTAAGTGAATAAAGTGCAGCATGTGGATACTAAGTTGCCATGCTACTGTTCATTGGTATAGACAGATATCCATCACACGTATTTACTGGTAAAGATGATTAGCAGAATAGTATTGACAATATCATCTGGCAAATGAGGTAGTGAAATGGGTTAGATTACACTTTGAGATTAAGCAGACATGATTGGAGAGCCACGTCTACCACATACCACCTAAGCAAACACTGCTAACTTCTCTAAGCTCTAGTTTCTTTATCTAGGTAGAATGGATCCTGATAGAATCCACATCAGTGAGTTATAAGGAAAATTCTTAAGTATAAAATAGGAACTAGTTACATATTAGTTATTACTGTTGTACTTTTGGTTAATTATTGCCAACCAATATTCTTACGATGTTAACTTCCCAAAGCAAATATAGTGTTACCTAAAAATTAGAGTATATGCAGACTTTAACTAAATACACACACTAAAGAAGCTTTACCTCAAGTGAATAACATTCTACTTATTTGGTCACCTGTTAGATACAGTTAGGAATCTGATGCATCATTTTTGATACAGATTTGTTTTGATTGCATTTTCACAAACTGCTATGCAAACAAAGAATGTGTTTGGGCATTGTATTTAAGTACGAAACTAGAAAAATGTTAAGTTCAAATAGTCCCAGTTATGAGAATTTTAAAAAGCCTTCTTGGTATAAATTGGAAATTTAAACTAATTGTTAATATATCCTGTAGTAGTTGCCATTATATATGCATTAAATTTCCAAACATAGTATCAGGCAAAAAAAAAAGCATACTTTATAAGCATACTTGTTTAATAAGACCATGAAACTATGGGTTGGCATTGTGATGACACGGGTTAAGTTGCTGCGTGGGACACCAGTATCTCATTCGACACCAGTATCTCATTCGAGTTCCAGCTGCTCCACTTCTGATCCAGCTACATGCAAATGTGCCTGGGAAGGCAGAAAATGATGGCCCAAGTTCCTGGGCCCTGTCACCTACATGGGGTCAGATGGAGCTCCACGCTTCTGACTTCAGTTTTTCCCAGCCTCAGTCATTGTGACCATTTTTCTCTCTCCCTCTCTGTAACTCTGTGTTTGTTCAACTAAATAAATCTTTGAAGAAGATTATACAAATAAACCACTCAAAACAAGGAAACATGTTAACTAGAGATAAATTAAAATTTCTGTATCATACAGAGTATTTGCATTAAGGAAATTACATACCCTTCTGTTCGGAAAATCATTCGAAAGCTGTCTCCCAAGCTTTTATAACTGTTTGGGTCTGTTGTACATCTCTGAATCTGGAACCTAGAAACAGAATTAAATAAAAATCCAAGTTAAATAGTTTACCAAATGGCTTTTCTTATTTTTCAAAATCCTAGATGTCAGTATTTTTCAGACTAATCTAAAATACTCTAGGCTGTAGATCTCATGGGTTCATTTGTTTTATATGAACTTTGCCTTATTTTTAAGTTTTTAAAATTGTATTCTTTGTACTTTCATAGAGAAGATAGTTTTTTCCCGCCAAACAGTTGCACCCTGAAGCAATCGAATATTTCTTTTGTTAAAAAAGGCATGCACAGATGTCATACCTTGTTTCAACATACAACTCAGAAATCCAAAATTGTGCATGAAAGAAGTAGCTCTACTTATTTTAATTAGTGTTCCTTGGGTACGTCAATAGAAAGATTAAAAATACAAAGCAGCTAATATGGCCTACATCTGATCCTGACTGTGAATTTGGAATTCTGGCAAACACAAGCCTGCACTGGGATCAAGGGTTGGTTCTGTAGTTTGCTGTATTAAACCCAACTTCCTATCAACCATTTCATGGTGGGTTGGCTCAACCAATGCAGGCACTTCAGGCTACTTGACTCTTGCTGAAGCACAGTTCTCTGCATAAAGTTGGTGCTAAATGCATTCCCAGCTTTAAAAGTTGATTTCTTTTTTCCTTGGGAATAGTTATGCATATCAAAACTGCAACTCTTACATGTGGAAATTCCAGTATGAGAGTCTTAACTTTTAAATTTTACTGTCAGGGTTTGTTTCTAAAGAAACTTAAAGTAAGGATTCTCTTTTATACCACATCTTAGTTGATTTTCATTCTCTGGTTCCTTGAGTCTGCCTATTCTTTATGGTTTTTACCTCTTTGTCTAAATTCTGACTTAGGGCCTTTCTCTCTTTTGTGTTTCTGTCCATAGTTTACATAAAAAAGAAAACTGACTTATTTGAAAAGCAGAGTTACAGAGAGAGGGAGAATCAGAGAGCTAGGTCTTCCAGTCAATGGTTCAATCACCAGATGGCCATGACAAGCTGGGCTGGGTCAGGCCAGACTACAATCAGGGGCCTGGCACTTCTTCATGAGTGTTAAGGTCTCAAGTTACTTGTGCCTTTTTTCTGTTGGTTATATGCTAAAAGCTGACGCATCAGAGGGAAGAGTAAATACATACATGCTGCTGCTTTGACTGAAGTAGTCAAGCATACAGCCAGAGCGAGTGTATGATATAAGGCTACAGTTGTATTCGTTTTCATAAAACAGAGTTGCTAATGTATGCAAGGGCAGTAACTGTTTCATATCCCAGCAGAATTCTTGGCATATACAAATGTTAAATGAAGATTTATTGTCTGGTTTATGGGAGTGCATCATACAGAACAATGATGAAGGCAATGCAATGGTCTAAGTGAGAGGTAACAATGTCAAAACATGAAGAAAGGCAATAGATATATCATAAAAGGATGAGTTTTGTTTACATTTCTTCCTGGATGAAACATTACATAGGTACTTTTTAAAATTCTCTTTAATTCAGCAAGTAATATTCTACAACTCTATACCTATGATGGCCAAACTTTAAAACATCATAAAGGAGCAAGCATTGCTGCATAGTAGGTCAAGCCAGCACTTGGAACACACATGGGAAACCTAGATGGGATCTGGGTTCCTGACTTCAAACTGTCCCTGCCCTGGTTGTCACAGGTATCTGTACAGTGAATTAGTAGATGGACAGTTCTTTCTCTCTCTTGGTTTCTGTCATTCTGCTTTGCAAATTAATGAATACATTTTTAAAAAATATATCATAATCATCTGTATTGATATGACCCATTCTATCTGTATTGACATGACCCATTTTAGGTTACCCTGTGGAGAAGAATTATATATCAAATTGAAATTATATAGAGCCTATCAAAATAACATGGACTAGTAGAGCCAACTTATTTAAACCATTTTTGACCCATTTGGTGTACTTAAAATTATTGGCCTCTAAGTCTCAGTAAGATGTTCTGTCTAAAATAGGAATACTATCTGACAGTTTGGGCAATTCTTGACTACAACACGGAGATGAAATAACTTGGTAATCTAGATTTTAATGACATGATAAATTAATACTAAATGCTAAATAATATAACGGGAGAACCATCTGTAAGTATATACAACAAACAACCTTGGGAGTATACCAAGTAATTTCTCAACTGTGACTTTCTCAACCTGCATATTCCTAACTACTCAGTATGAAACATTTTATATCTGTCTGGGATACCCAAGATTCTGTAATTCTTTCTTTTAAGGAAATTATTTTAAAACGTTTTAATGTATTAAAAGTATTGCATCAGCATAGATGTTTCTCATAATATCTTTAATAATCTTTCATTAAGCTCATTTCCCTCAGTAAATTCCTTTCTAGATGCTTTTCTTCCAAATTGCCAAATATTTTCTTAATGTCTGCCATATGATAAAAGATGCTGCAGGTTTTACAAAAACAGGGGGCATTATCTCTGTTCTCAAGGAGTACATGAAGAAATAGGAAAAAAGTTAATATAAGGGCATATATCCAAAATGTCAACTATTCTCAGCAGTGGGTTGTCCAGGTGTTTGTGGGGGGAGCAATTACTGCTTTCTGTGGAAGATCAGGAAGGGCTTCAGGAAGCAGGGATTTGAGCTGGTCCTCATGGGATTCAGAGGTAAAAAGAACAAGCCAGGAGGAAGCATTCCAGTGGGGAAATAATAGGAGGGAAATATGTCTTTCCTAATGAGGGATGTTAAGAAAAAGACCCTCCACTGAGGCAGCCTGGCCCGTGCTTCCTTTGGGAGGAGGGTGCAGCTCCTCTGCTCACTGCACACCCATAGCTGCACAGGGTGGGTGGAGACAAAGTCAGTTGGAGGAAGGTATATTGGAGATGAAGTTGAAGTTCGTTACAGAGAATGTTTCCTTTCTCTGCGCTTCAGCTGAGTACTGCAGCCAGTTCGCTATGGCCATTTCATAGTGGCTTGACTCTTGTCCTAGAGGAGATTGTGAGAATCAGCAGATGGAGTAATTTCAGTTCATCACCACACCTAGAAAAACAAAGTCTTTGGGCCAGCATTATGATGCAGTGGGTTAAGTCACTGATTGTAGCACTAGCATTACATTTAGGTGCTGGTTTGAGTTCCAGACATTCCACTTTCCTCCTGGCTCCCTGGGAAGGAAGCACAAGATGACACGATACTTGGGCTGCTGCTGCCCATGTGGAAACTTGGATAGATTTCCAGACTACTGGTTTGGTTTTGGCCTCTTTTCCTGTTTCTATGTAACTCTTTAAAATAAAATAAATAACTCTTCAAAAGAAAGAAAATCAGCTTTAACCTCTTCTTTACTGCCTGGGTTAGAGACCTCAGTTTTTGTATGATGTCTGAATGTTCAAGTAACACTTAGATAGGTTTCCTGTCAGCTGATACAAAACTGAATCCAGAATACATGTATATCTAACTAATAAGTTGCCTGAACTGGCTATTGGAAGTACAGGAACTTTGTCTACTCATTGTAATTTTCTTTTTTCAGAATCCAATAGATATTATATCCAATCCATGGTTCATGCAATTAATACAAATTCTTCAGCACTATTTTTTTATTAGATATTCCACTGTCTGGATGGTTATAAAGAAATAAGACCTACTCCTGTATTTCAGAAGCTCACAGTCAGGTAAAGGAGATGTACAAACAGAAGGAATAACAGATGCACAAATAGAAGGAATAACATTTCAAGACAGATGTCAGCCAATGAGTCTTGTAAGCAAAGAATAAACACTAGTGCCCCCTTCACTGGGGCTGACTTCCTATCAACCTTTCTGTACTGTGGCTAGCAGAGAACAGTACTCAGCAGACACCGAAGGAGAAGGGAAAGTATGTCAAGATATTCGGGTTAAATATTTGTGATTACATTTTCTCCATCTGCCTTTGAACTGGCAGCCAGGACAGTCACTGGCATCCTTGAAAAGCTATGTTTATTGCAAACAGGAGTGGTAACATCCAAATAGCAGGGCTTGGGGAGAGTCTGCAGGCTTTACTGGGTGAGCAATGCAAGGGGATAGGCAGGCATGACAAACAGTAATGCCTAGTGAAGCTCCCTGCCAGTCTTTACGATGCCAAAGCAGCTGGAGATCCTTTAAACAAGCCAAGGCGGGCACAGTTGTCTGTTGCTTCGTATCTCTCACGTATGGCATGTCTACACTTTGCAGAGAAAGTACACGCAGCATTTAACTCCACCACACATGACTTGTTCTGATCACAGAGTTATCAGTTCTCCTAAAGAATCTGTTTTAAGTTGATATAATTACAGTGCATTTTGGTCAATCATGTAAAACAGCAATTTCCTTCTTCCTCTGCACTACGTTTCAGCAACTTAAAAGGTTTCTCTCCTGGATTGAAGCTTTACATCGCATTTCCCAAGCTGCGTTCTAACGAATTCTCTCTATGCTTGAGAAGACAATTTTCCAGTTATGTAACACAACTCTTCGTAAAATTACAAAGGCAAAGCCACACTGTTCTTGATTGTGTTTAGAAGAAAAAGTTGGACTTCTCCATTGTCCTAATGAAAGCAGCTTAGTCACATCTGGAATTTCCATTTGAATAACTCCTTTTATTAGAATGAAAACTTGCTGCCAAAGAGGCAGAGTGGACAATGGAGTAACACTTGAGGAATATGCACTGTCTGATACTGGTCAGATTCAAACACAAGGAAAGGTGCACAGCTCAAACTTAAGAATAGGGCGAAAAGGCTCTAGGGACCCCAACGGCACCAGCACCTGTGAGTATAAGACTCCACACACTCCAGTGACAAGGAATGATCCATCTGAAGAAAGTTACTATGGTAACCACCAAAGCCAAGAAACAGCTCTCCGTGTTCACCAGTAAATGCACAAGTGAGCTTTCAAAAATTAAAAAAGTCTTGTTTTTTCCCCTAAACTCATTAAGAAACATTGTTATATGGTTGATAATATGATATTTTATACTGATCTTCTGTTGATTCTTAGCATGGTTCAGTATGGCAATTTCCATCCTCTGAGGATTCCAAAGATAGTTTTAAGAAGCATGTGTCTTTGGAGGAACCTTGTTAGTCATTATATAGGGTGGAGGCCCAGAGCTGGAACTAGGTAAGGACTGGAGAAGGTTCACATAATACAACGTTAATAACAAAAAAAAAAAAAAAAAGAAAGAAGCATGTGTCCATGAGAAGTCAAACGACTTTGCTGCTTTAAAAGTTTGCATGTTTGGCTGAATATTCTTAAATTTCTCCAAATGTATGCAGTGCCTCTATTTCCAAAGTAATTTTGTACCTATCATCTTCTTAAAAACGTGCTTATGGTATATCTGAGGAGTTGAGAATTTAGGATGTACTATGTGTGTATGTTTGCGTTTATTTGAATATCATTTGTCTTTTTATGAATATACAGTCACTAATTCCCAAAGGGTGATGGGACTTGCTTTTTCACTAGATCACACAATTAGTTGGGGGTGCTTTGGAGGAGGGAAATGATGGAGATTGATGGGGCAAAAGCTGTTTCAAGTCATCTCTGTCACCGCCACCAATTCTAAGCAAACCAGTGAGAGGTGATGCTTGCTATGGCACCCCTAGGTCATATGCTAGTTCAGTAGTGCTCACATGCTCTCTCCTACTGACCTGCAGGCACTCCTGCTGGTAGAGACATTCACTTGGATTTGCCATCTCTCAAAACTTGTCATTTTTCTCCCTAGAGTGCAAGTTTATGCCACCACAGTGTTCTAGATTATAAAATGTTGCGTCAAAAGAGGCGAGACACTTGGAGGAGCAGAGACACAGAATGTAAGACACTAGTTATAATTCCCATGAAGTCACTGATTTGTAATGGAAGCTAGTGGGATTTGTGGGATTTGCAATTTAATCCTTCTCTGCTTTTCTTTCTTTACTGACTTGGCAGTAAAATGGGAGCACGCACATTAGAAAATAATTGGTCTAGAGGAAAATTAACATATACATGAATATCTGGGCTTATTAGCCATAAAAGAGAATACATATTTCATTTCACAAAGCCCCCAAATTCCAATATTTATAGGGGCAAAAGGCTGCTAATAGACATTGTACTCCAGTAATGGTGGTGATGAACCTAGCGAAATTCCCTATAGAGATCCTTGGAAATATGCTATGAACAAAGATTATTAGCAATTACCAGAGTATTACACATTTCTTAATAAACACGACGTTGCTAATGAATTAGAGATTAACAAACTAAAGGCTTGCAATTGCAGAACACATTAAAAGGATAACTGTAGGAAGATTAAATAAAGATTTTTAATTCATCATAATTAGCCTATCTCATCAAAATAAGACATTTTCCCTACAGGGTGTATTTGCTTTCTTAATAGTTGGCTAAACATCGCTCCAATCAGAGTGAACATGCAGACACGTGTCTGAGATTTTGAAACTGAGGCATACACACCCATCTCTTCAGCTCTGCGAAAAGGCCCGGGAATGCCCATCTTTAGCAAAATCCTCATCACGTATGTGTGTTTCTGGTACTAGAAAAAGATCACCTTCCAACAGAAAAATTACCAACTTTCTACAGAAAAGGTAGCCTTTGCAGCCTCCATATTTGTCATCCCTGCAAAAAGGTTGTATCAGATGGTAGGGAAGTGAGGCTACCGATTTTGAAGAATTCATTCCTCCTGTTTTCTATGGAAATGTTGGAGTAGGCAATGATTTCCTTTTACCCTCTACATCCATACTTTAAATACTCCAATTTTAAGTACCAGTACTGTGTGAATGGCCAATTTTTTTCAGGATTTAAAAAGAAATTTGTTTATGAAAACATGACTTAGAGAACATAAATTGTCTTTTTTTACAAGGTGAACTATGAACATTTAGACTTCTAGGTGAATATGATAATAATCTACCTAACACTGCCTTAGCACAGATAGAGCTCACCATGCCCATGGTCACTTGGAAAGGTATCTAGACATGGCATTCTGTCTCAACATGGACCGAAGGCCTGCTGTGACGGGGGAAGCTAAGATTTTTGGGAGCCTGAAGATATGACATGAGGTATTGTCCTCCAGAAAAGAACAAACAATTGGAGGAGGAAAGGAAGATATTAATAAAGAACAATAAAGTGAGAAATACATGTGTTCAACAGATTCTAAGAGCCTGGTTCACCTGCAGTTAAAGAATTGCCTTGCTTGCTGGGTTCCCAGTCTAGGTAGGGCTGGCATCAATTAGCACCTGAAACAATGCTAATGAGTCTGCCAGGATCATGGGGTTTGGCCAGACAGGAGCCATGGTCAGTGAGGTTCAAAAGCTGAATTCACACATAACACTGTGTTTCAAGAAGTTCATGAAAAATGAAATTCAAAGATAAGTTCATTTGATGAAAAGTTCTTGAACTCCATGCACATGTTTCATAATATGCAATTTCCATGAATTTTCTGAACATCCTTTACATCTTGTAGTTTATCAAGGTATTAAAAAAAAATCAGGGGAAGAAAGATGCTTTTTCTGATTCTGTCTTAGTCTTTTCTCTAGAAGGATGTCTTTATAAAAGAAATAGAAAAGTATACCTGGAAACATTTAGGTATCCTTGGCACATTTAAAATCTGTACGTCTTTACTGGGTAGAGGGGGGCTAAGCTTTGCTTTGGTTTAGCATTTATGGCATTGTAAAGGAGACCAATAAATTTCCTTGTTATTATAAAAACAGTTTATAATTCAAAGAAATATGTATCCTGGAGTGCTCAATCTGACTAGATAATTGCTACAGATAAAGTGACAACATCTTGGCAAGGCCACAAAAGCAAGGAAAATCTGTGCCATGTAAATTTGAACACTTTTTTTTTTTTAGCAGAACCTCAAAAGTATTATCTCTCTGAAATATCAGATCAACCCAGATAGCCTGATTGTACTTTAAGTAATTTCCTGTGATCCTAGACACATCTAATTGCAGTTGCTCTCGCAAGCCAAGGAGATTTAAAGACTGATATTCTGCAATTGTACACTTTACAATTTCCATTTTAACAGTGCACTTAAATGTCCTATAAATGATTCATCGTTTTGCCAACCACACATCTTGAAACAGTGAATAGCTACATATCATTCTTCAGTGTAGTAAATGCAGAACGAGTTTTGTGTATTTTAAATTAAGGTAAGACTTATTATATTTTGAATCTGTGTGAAATCTGACCTTGCAAATAAATCCTAAGAGCGTGGACTTTAATATCTGGCACAAGTTCTTTCATTTGTTTATATTACTTGTGGGATAATAACTAAGTACACTGATGATATGATTTCAAAATTTATTGTAATGACAAAATGCTAGTTAACACATCAGAAGCAAATAATTATTAGTGATAACAGCCTAAATTTAATACTATTAAACCACAAGTAATAAAATAGACTAATTAGCATAAGTGTGTAATTAAAATGCTCCAAGCATAAACTGATCTCAATTAAAAGTTTGCACAGCATGATTTTCAATTATTTGGTTTTATAAAATATATGTAATATCATAAATCTATATTCAATATTAGAATATAGTACTACTAATTTGAATAAACATGAATGTATATGTCTACAAATATTCCATTGTGTTTTACATTTAAAGACCTCACACCCTCGGGCCCGGCGGTGTGGCTTAGCAGCTAAAGTCCTTGCCTTGCACGCCCCGGGATACCATATGGGCGCCGGTTCTAATCCCGGGGGCCCACTTCCCATCCAGCTCCCTGCTTGTAGCCTGGGAAAGCAGTCCAGGACAGCCCAAAGCCTTGGGACCCTGCACCCTTGCAGGATACCCGGAAGAAGTTCCTGGATCCTGGCTTCGGATCGGCATAGCATCAGCCGTTGCGCTCACTTGGGGAGTGAATCATTGGACGGAAGACCTTCCTCTCTGTCTCTCCTTCTCTCCGTACATCTGCCTTTCCAATAAATAAATAAATCTTTAAAAAAAAAAAAGACCTCACACCCTCATTCACCTACCAACATTCTCCCAAGTACAGTGATCTGGACTGGCCATGACAGTGGCTAATACACATGAAAACAGCCCACATTTTGGCTACAACAGCTTTCAGCCATTGAATAACAAAATTACTACAAAAACCATGACTTTCCCACATTCTCCAAAATTTTTGAGTTTTTTAGAATTTGATTCCCCAATAGAAAGGTAGCCAAGCTGTTTCTCTCTTCAATCTTCCCTCGCTACCTGCCTGGCTCTATACTCAGTAATACCATCTGGTGACAGAATTTTTACCTGGGAAGCCTCAGCTCATTACCAGCACGAGATTGAGGTCTTGCTTTCTAGCATCCCCAGATTTCCAGAAAAGTGGATTGAAATGTGTTCATATCTGCCAGACCCTGGGAACTGACTCTGGGAAATGAGTCACTTCACAGAAACTAATTATGCACCAGAGACTATGAGTTAGGGTTCCTGGGACAGAGAATATTAGAGGACACATACTCTCTGAAAGCCCGAAAGACAATCCCATTTTATTCTAACTGATCAAATGTGCCTTTTGTGTTGTTTCTTTGGCACTGTTAAAGGATGCTTATCAATAACATCAAAAGAGGAAAGATTAAAGGAGAGGTGGTTTCTTTGCATTTATAAGCATAAACGCATATACTAGAAAGAACTGTGGAGAACAAAGATAATACACTTGGCTAATAATGAGGAAAATGTCTTTATCAATGTTGAGGATAATCTTAAGGAAGTTTTAATTTTTATGTCAAGATTGACTTTTTTTTAAAAAAACATTTTTTTATTATTATTATTATCATTTTATGATACAGTTCCATAGGCTCCTGGCATTTTCCTTATCTCTTCCTCAATTTCCTCACTCCCCCCCTACCTAGTTCCTCTATGTCATTACTAACATGTAGTTCTTCATACACAGTCATATGTCCATCATTGCAGGCATGGACAATGGCAGAGAGTCCAGAGTCCTATTGTCAAGTTATAGCACACAGTTTCATTGCAAGTCCATCTTTGTCTGGAAGTAGAAATGCACACTACATTGTATCCTCACATCTGGATGTTAGTCTCCATTTTACAGCTACTGTACATCTCTTTAAATGAAAAGTCATAATACAAAATCAACAATAAAAAGAAAAATAGAAATTTACAATGCCATGAAGTCAAATGACATGTTACTAGATATGACAGTCTCCATTACACAGCTACTATACATTCCCTTTAAATGAAAAGCCACAAAACAAAATCAACATCAGGGAGAAAAAAGAAATTAACAACACCATGAAGTTAAATAACATGCCACAAAATGACTAATGTGTAGCTGAAGAGATGAAAATCAAGAACCTTCTTGAAGAAAATGATGCTACTGTATGATCAACGAGTCATTGAATGATTTAATCAGAAGAAAGTGTTTTGAAGAGATGAAACTAACAGAAAACAACAAAATCCATGCAATATAGTTTCTGCTGATTTTTGCTGGTGAAGTGTGTCTCTTCTAGACAGTAAGTAGATGTTGTTTTGTTTTTTAATCCAGACTACTAATTTATGACGTTTGATTGAGCTTAAGCCATTTATATTCAGAGTTTAACTTGTATAGATGGTACCTTGGTCCTGTCATTTTAGAAATGGGTTGTTCATTGGTTTAGTCTTCTGTTGTCATTTTACTGGGATGTTCTTCCCATCTGCCTTTGGTTTTGGTAGGTGCTATTCCTCTTCTCTGTCAAGAGAACATCTTGAAGTATCATTTGTAGAGCAGGTTTGGAAGAGGCAACTTCTTTTAGCTTTTCTTTACTATGGAAGAATTTTATTTCATTTTTCAAAGATGAAAGAAAGCTTTGCAGGGTATGTTATCCTAGGCTGACAATTTTTTTCTTTTAGACTCTGGAATATGTCACTCCATTCTCTTCTTGCCTGTGGAGTTTCCTTAAAGTCTGATCAACAATGAGAAAAAATGAGTTCAAAGAATTTAAGGAAGCAATAAAGCAAATCAAGGCTGATATATCAGAAATTAAGAACACAGTAGAGCAAATTAAAAGTACAATGGAGAGTCTCCAAAATAGAATGAAGCAATCAGAAGAAAGAATCTCAGAATTGGAAGATATTTCTTGTCATCAGGGGGAAACTAACAAAGAGCTGGAAGCAGAGCTGGATCAGGCCAAAAAAAAGTATTCAAGAATGGAAAGACACTATTAAGGTGCCAAATACAAGAGTTATGGGAGTCCCAGAAGGTGCAGAAAGAGAAGCTGAGTTTGCAGATGTATTTAATGAAATTATAAGGGAAAATTTCCCTAATCTAGAGAAAGAATTGGGAAACAAGATCCAGGAGGGACACAGAACTCCCAATAGGCTTGATCAAAAGTGATCTTCACCAAGCTCTCTTCAACTGAACATAAAAAAAAGATCCTGAAATGAGCATGTGAAAAAAAATCAATTGACATGTAAAGGAATGCCAATTAAACTCACAGGAGATCTCTCACAGGAAGATTGACTTTCTATGATCAAATATTTGGATTGATTGGTATCAGTCCCAAAGGAAGACATTCGCTTTCAAAAACATTTCATAGGTTGGTATGGATCCAAGATGATAAGGATAAATGGTGATTGCATGGCTAATTTGTGTAGCACTTTTAACTTTAACAGCATTTTTACATATGTACTCTCCATTCAGGGCATCCAGGGATTTCACAGTTCCCTTATATTTGTAGGGCTGCAATGACTTGTAAAATTAAAAGATAAGAAAAAACAACAGCTTAGAACTAGAAAGGCATCCAGCTATGAGAAGTAGGTTTTCCTAGGGTCCCTGTTGTACTGTAACTTTGTCTCCAGTTCAGTGAGAGACTGGTTAGATATCTTTTTGAATGTAGACCTTTTCAACAGTAAAAAGGAAATAGTATCACTTGTGCATCAGTCACCTGACATTGGGGTTTAATTCTGAAAATCTTAAAAACAGAATCAGCTCTCAAATAGTTGTGCTGAGGAGAATCAGCTTTTCAAGACTGTTCATTTAATACGATCCCTCACTGTCAGGGGTACAGAGGAGAATGGAGAAAGTTCTCTTGATGGGGGAGCTGGGATGCAAATTTTTTCTGGAAGATGTTGATGCATTTCTTGAGGAGCAGAAGAATTTGCATAATCCCTTTCAGCCCTCATCTAATAGAAGAGATTGATGCATCGTGGAGAACAACATCTACTGATCTTTCTTCATCTATGTGGTATATTTATTTCCAAGTGCTTAAGTACCTACTAAGTACATGGGGAATGGTATTGAGGGAAGAGTTAGCTAGAAAGCTTTGTTTCTCTCCCTGCTTCATTCTCTTCCTCTATCTTTTTCAAATAAGTATTTTGAAGAATGAATATTCCATTGTGTCATGAACCCACTCTGAACAGGAGTCCCAGTGGAAGGGTGTGGTTTCATCATTATCATCAAAAAACATGTTAAAAATAATTAAAAACCACTCAGAGAACTGGCAACAGAAAACATAAATGAATTAATCCCACCCAAGAACAGGCCTAACTTGTCCATAGAACTTGTATGGGAAACCATGCTTCACTGATTAATTGTTTAATAAAAGACAACTAATATTTCTGGCAGAGAGAGGTACTTGGCAGGTATCAAAACACTAACAAAAAAGTTCAAGTAATTTAATTTTATAAAATGTAAACCTCAATCTAACTACCAGCTTTTGCATAAATACAACTTCTCATTTTAAAACATAATTACCTTGGATAAATTAGCTTCCCTCAAACACTAAAAGTTAAACATCAGAACCAACTGAGAAATCTACAGTGAATACATAAAGAATCAGACTTTTACTGGGGTGAGTTCTGGTTTTATCCCATCAAATTCCTGTTACTCCAACTCAACTAATTATGAATTCTAAGTGAGAAGATTGGATTAGGCTTAAAACATCTGGAGTTTTGGTCCCTACATTCACAAGCAACACCTTATTATTGAATATAAAAGAATGAAATGTATTCTTAATGGCTTCCTTGTGCTTTTGCGGTTCTGTCTTCCATGAGGAGCTTTTTGCTGCCTTCTCCCTTGTTGCCTGGCAAGAAGTTAGCACTGTTTTGCCCACCAGTATGTCTACCACAACGCCATTCTCCCTACTGTGCATGTTTCTTGCATTTCCCCTGGTGTGTTAGCTCACCTCTTACAGTCAGCAGTGGGGTCAACTGATTTGAACACCAGAAAACTCAGCTAGGTCATGCCTCTTTGTGAGGTGCTGGATGGGGTGGGGAAAAGGGGAATCATACTGTGGGTCAAGTCTGTGATGCTAGTGCCTGGCCTTCTCAGCATCTATTTTGGCTGTTTGGAGACCATTGGTGTGTATATTTTATTTCTCTGTTTTGTGCCAGCAAGCTGAGATTGTGAGGTGGGTGGCCTCTAGTTGTGGTTGAACTTTCCCTGAGAATGCACTGTCCTGAGAGGAGGAAAGACCCAGTTCTCTTTCCCTCTTACACTCTCCCATAGACTTTGGTGGTCAAACTCAGGAAGAGCACCTGAAGGTGGAACATGTTTCCTCCTTGTGGGAGGGTGGCCCTGCTGGATTCCTCTACTCTGGAGGATGTTCAATAAGACAATGACAAGGATGGTGAGCCAAAGCACAGCTGATGCCAGCCTTAAGGATTCCTTCCCCATTATGTTCCCTCTTTGTTCTGTGGATTCTGTTTCTGTTTGTTTCTTCAAATAAAATGCCGTTCTGTGTTGTTTGGTGTTTGTTTTCTACTTCTCTATTATGGATGATGTGGTAAGTGTCCGTTAGTTAGATTTTCATAGATGTATATTTAAACAATTCTGGAGAAATAGAAAAATGTCTGTTGAAAAACCTATATATTTTCAGAATTCAGACCAAATCACTGTGGTTTTCTTTTGGCTCTGGCAGTATTGCACTATCTCGTTTGGTGGGAGAAAAGAGAAAGGAAACAAGAAAACAAGTTTAAAAAAAAATCACAATGGATTCTACTTTTCAGTACAAATGCTTTTGGAACTGCTAAGCTCACGCCTGCTCATGTGTGTAGGTCAAATTCAGGCAGAAATCATGGGACAGCTGCAATTCCATATTTGAAATCTCTTTTTAAAAGTCTTGATACAAGTTATAGGATATTTGGCAGGTACTGTCTGTTTCTGTTTCATTCTCTTGAATTTAGACAAGTTTTGAAATACAGCAAGAGAAAAACAATGAGGATTTTTAATGGTGAAGTCAGCATAGTCAGAACTTTAAATTTGACACCAAGAGAACTTTTGCAATGAAAACTGGTTTGAGAAACTATTTCTGATATTAATACTTATGTCAGGTTTCAGCTAAGTATTAAGAGAATGTAAAAACCTAACAATAACTGGCACATGACAATGCATAAAATCTCTTCTTGTCAACTTCAAATAAAGTGTTAAAAAAATTTACCCGTTTTCCTAGAGCACTTTTATGACTTCAGACAATGTTTATCACAGTTAAAAGGTATACAATTAGAGATACACTGCTTTAGATTTAAATACAAGAATGAAAAACTAATCTTAATTTTAAAATCCTAGAAATTAAATATATTAGCAGATGATTTTGTTATCTGCTGTCACTTAACCAACACTTTATCCTAAAGGAGCATGGCTGTGATAGAGGTTTTGATTGCTAGGACGGACATGGTCAAAGTAACTCACTCAGGAGAAAGCTGTTATCACTAAGACACTAAGATCATGTGTGATATGAAAGGTGGTGAGATCCTCCATCAGAGATTATGGCAGAAGTGATCAATTGTTCACTAAACGTTCTGCTCCCTCTTCCATCTTGTGAAATTGATGTTGGAAGACACCAAACAGAGTCAGATTGTACATCTCTCTTCTGGGTATTAGGGGTGGGCAGGCCTGGGGTAGGGAAAGACAATTGGGGATCTGTGGACACAGAATCAGCAGAGACAGTGGAATGGCACTACAGCAAACAGAAATCCCATTGGCGACTGAAACCTCACCAGCAGACAGACAGGTGGGAAGGGGAGATCAGCATAGCAGGTAATATAAGGCATAGAATCACAAGTTTTGCAGATATTTTATCCAACCAGGAGGCAGAAAAGCAGAACAACTGTAGATGGAAGTGGGAGCAGTATGCAGTCCACAACCTAGCACCCCACCACTGCTACATGTGGCACATCAGACACCATTTTGAGTACTGTGGCAAATCCCCTGGATGGAGGGGTAAACTGCACACTGTGTATATGCTAATCTTGGAAAGAATCCACATCTAGCTCTCCAAGGGTGTTCTGTACAATCTGACAACATGTACCTATTTTTTCAGTCCCACCAGGAAAATAATCCTGACTTGGTATCTTATGGGTTCCATCTAAAAAAGGCCCATGTTGCCCTCGGATCTAGCTGCTAGCAGGTTCTGGCAAGAAGAGAAAAAAAAAATATGTGCGCTGCATGGAGCCCAGAACAGAGGGCCAACAAGGAGTTACACAGCTGGCACCTACCCAATCCTGGGCACAGCTGAAATGGCAAGTGGAAGAAAGGTTATACAGCAATGGCACAACCACAACATGAGATCACAGTGGAAAGAGAGAGGAAATCCAGGTGTTACTGGCTTCAGAGGCTGTGTCAGGAGCAGTGCAGCACAGGAGGTCAACACTGAAACACGTACGAGGGAGAGGCACAAGTGCCACAAATTCAATCTGCAGTTCTGAGGATGACACAGCTCAAGGTTAAATCAGTCCAAGAAGAAGAATCAGCTAATCTGAATTGCAATGGCCAAGGGCAAAAAAGAGACATAGGCACCACTTAAAACGGCATCGCTGCCTCCCTCTCAAAGGCTCAGAAAACTCAACCAAGAGTGATCCTCATCACAGCACATCATGTTTGAGCCTCACTTGGTTAAATATAGAAAAAAGATACTCAAATATGCACATGAGAAACATCAGATAACCTATAGAGGAGCACCAAGATGACTCACAGCTGACTTTTCAAAGGAAACCACAAAGGACAGAAGAGAATGGAGTAAAAATCAGCCCAGAATAACCCAGCAAAGCTTCCATTTGTATTTGCAAATTAATCAAAACATTCCAAAGAAAACAAAAAGGGATGTTGCCTCTACCAGACCTGCCCTACAAATGTTCCTTAAAGATGTGCTATAGATAGCAAAAAAGAATGGTACCTGCTATAGCCAAAGAAGACAAAAGTGGGGAACATCTCAATAAAACCACAAAATAAATTAAACAATAAGCCCAATGTCAAAAGTCCAATTTTTAAAATAAATTTTAAAAACTAATTAAACAACAGAAGCCCAATGTCAAAATGATTGCACCAACCAAATCACTACTTGTTGATCTTAACCCTGAACAATGGCTTAAACTCATTCAAGAGATAGAGATTCATGGATTGGAGCAAAGAAGAAGATCCATCTGTCTGTTGTTTATAAAAAACACATCTCAACAAAGATATGTAGAAACCAAAAGGATGAAAGGATGGAAAAGGATATTCCAGACCAATGAAAGGGAATAATTAGCCAGTGTAGCCATTCTAATATCACAAATTATAGATCTTACTGTGAAAAGCATTAAGAGAGATGAAGAAAGGTACCACATAATGATTAAGGGATCTACTCTGCAAATGGAAATAATGCTAATAAATGTACATGCACCAAATGCCAGGGCACCTAGCTATGTGAAACGGATATTAATGAACTTAAAGGGAGAAATATAACAAATGGTAAGAACCCAAGTACTTTAAACATCATCTGTTGCCTCTCAGGTGCATTAACAAGAAGCTACACTTAGAGTACAGCTTAAATATGTAATAGGCACTGATGTGTAATGATATGGAATGTGAAACCCACCACATGACAATTCCTACCCACAGTTGTACCTCCTTAGCTTCCTAGAGATTCAGACACACATCATGTGACCAGGTGGAATAGACACTCTTGGAATGGAATAGACTTTTCTATGGAATAGACACAGTAGAGATGTAAATGATTTCCATGACTGAGGTTTTTAAGAAGTCCTGCTTTGGGACCAGTGGTTCCATCGGCTAATCCTTCCATTGCAAGTGCCACTTCACATCCAGCTCTATGTTTGTGGCATGGAGAAGCAGCAGAAATGGCCCAAAGCCTTGGAACCTTGCACCTGTGTGGGAGACTACAAAGATGTTCCTGCATCCTGGTTCTGGATTGGCTCAGATCTGGTTGTTGAGGCCACCAGTCCTCTCCCCCTTTCTGTAAATCTGCCTTTCCAATAAAAAGAAATAAATCTCTTTTTTAAAAGAAGGACTGTTTTACATTCTTTCACTTGCAAACTATGCCTTGCAAGAGATACATCAAGACTGTTTCATCTGCAAGATGGAACCAGGAAACCTTAAAACTTTATAATGTGCAGGGACAACTGCAGAGATGGAAGGAGCCTGAATCCTTAAATCACATACTGAAAACCTTCAAGCATTTTAGGCACACCTACACTGGAGTACTGAATGATTGACTGTATTTATGTTGAGTTACATCACTGAAATTTTGTAGTTTAGCTGTTATTGAACTAGGTTTGCTGTAAGTGATTCAATGAGAATCACTTGTTCTGTGTCTTTGCCTCTCACTGCTTCCTTTCAGTAAACTGGTTCTTTCTGGTTCCTCCTGCTCCCTGACCCCTTGTAGGACTGTTCTGGGTGTACTATATTGTCAACTTAGTTCTCACCACTTACTCCTCCTCCCTCCATGTATGTTAAATATCTCTCATCTGCTCCTCCATATTCACTCTCTGCCTGTTATTACTTTTTTTTTTTTAATCTTGCTCCTTCTCCTGAGAGGTGATTTGAACACATTACATAAAACCATTCCTCTGTCACCTGCCTTCACAGTTGGTCAGATTTGGTCTCTACCAAGAGATAGAGAGAAAAAAGAGGATACATTGGCTGGGTTTTTTGTCTGGTGGCTTCCTCAGCCCTGTTGTCGGAAATTCTACACTCCTGTCACAAAGTCTTATTTCCATGGTTTTCATTTTTGAAGTTTTGGTCATCTTTGCTTTCACACATGCCTTGGAGATTAGGGGTAGTGACAACTCTAACTCTTCCTGCTGGTAGTCATAGCATCCTGAATCAATCCCTGTGGTGCCCTTCTAATACACTGCCCACATTTTCTTTTGGTCCTTCCATTGCAAAACCCTATCACACTTCAGATTCTCCAAGGGTTGTACTTATGTGATCTGCTTAATAATGGCTTGCTTTGCCATGTCCAGGGGACAGTGATACAGTGCAAACCTCACCGTAAAGTCTGCTCCTTCAGCAGAGGCAGCTTGCCAATAAGCAGGGATTGTGCAGGCACCGCAAAAACATATCAACAGTCATTAAGCCTTCATTTTCTAGCACAACTTCATTCTTCTCACTCCTCATCATAGAATTGTGATTTTATTTTTTTCTCCTCAACTACCATACCACCTGGAGAGCTGATTTCGGCTTAAAAAATACTGCATATTCCTCTCACAATACCATTCAGTATCCAAGTCTTTATATTTAAAATGGAAGTATTTATTCATAGACAGAGGGAGAAAAGGTAGAAATAACCACATAATCATGATTTTTGTCACTTTATTTCTTAGGGAGAAAAATCTTTCTACCAACCTACTTCATTGAACAAGCTATCTAGTATTTATATATGAAAAACTAATCGCAATTTTCCATGGGTTTTGAGTTCATCTGTGTTATTGTTGTATTTTAAAAATCTTCGTTTTTCATGATACAGTTCCTTAGGCTCAGGGATTTCTCCTTCCATCCTCCCCCATCTCCTCCCACACATTGTTTCTCCCTATATTGTAACAATAGTTTAGTCCCTCAACAACCTTCTTATTACTCCTATCATTTCCCCAAATGTTATTGCATCAGCACCTAGCTGAATAAGAAGTAATTATTACCCTCCACACAGCTCACATCTTTCAGTGCAAAAAGTGCCTCACATATGGTGGGAGCATGGAGACCAGGAAGGCTCAGTAAATTGTCTAGCTCAAGATATTGTAGAGATTGTGTAAATAATCAGGTACAGAATCCAAACATTCCATTTTAAGGGCTTACTAGGTTCTAAATACAGTACACCGTGCAGTACAGTGGTAACAGATGTAGCCTTTTTTATTTCAGAAAAATGGAGCAGAAATCACTCACATTCCTCCTCTGGGAAAAAGCAAAGTGGGAGAAAAAGATGTGTAAGTATTCTATTTAGTTTTAAAGTTGCATGTTTTAAGTGCCTTAAGATTAAGATTAGAAGATACTCATTTTTTCCAAATGGACATATTCTTTTTTCACTGACTTTCCATACATATTGGAAACCACAGCACACCTGCTCCATTATTAACTTCATGACATAGGATACAGGCAAAGCTTAGAAATGCTATGGCTTCACAATGAGATTGAAAGTTAGAGAGGGTTATTTGGCTCTAAAAGTCACAGGTCGGCCAACGGCACTGTTAACACCACCTCCCCTACCTCCCTGCCAGATCTCCCAGCACACATACATGCACAGTTAAAGACAGGAAGGAGTAGGCTTAGAAATCAATCCAGTACAAAAGCATGTTATTTGTGAAGGCTTTTAGTCGATCTACAGAGTAATGTGGAAATTGGGCAAACTGCTGCCCATGACAGAAGCGGTTTTTAACAAACCCTGTCAGCTCTGTCAAGAATCAAACCACTGGAAATGGAATTGTCCTGGAGGTCAAAGGATTCCTGGCTCAAAATCACTGAAGGTCACAAGCTAAAAAGCCCTTCATTCTGTTCAATTTTCAAAGAGCCATCGCTATGGAGGGGATGGCCTATGGTCCACAACATGCAAGAAAAGTTGTATGTTTTCATCTAGAAACACTGCCTGTTCTGTACAAACCTCCTATTCAAACCAGCTCTCCTCTCTGTCCAGCCAGGTAATAGGAGTCAATGGGATGTATTTCCTGAAAAGTGTCACACCTCTCTTATGATGTCTCTTCCAGTACCCCACCTGAAAAGATAGGCCTGGGCCTCACATACGTCTGACCAGGCCTTACTAGCCACTTACTTATCAAACCCCTCTATACGCAGAGGGAGAGAGGGAACGAGCCCCAAGAAGCAGGCCAGACTAATTCCATGTAAAGCAAATCAAGAACGATTTTCTTTGACACAACTATGCATATTACTTTTCTTCTTTCATACCCTGTTTCATAAGGCCTCACTAATCAATCTTTTAACCAATTCTTCCTACGCCAACACAAGCTGCTGCTCACTAACGTTCTGGCTAAACCCTTGCCATGACACCCTCTTTCCACTTTATTTTTTTAGTTCCAAACAGTGTCCACTAATGTCATCAAGCAAAAGACTTGAATGTCAGGTTGGGCAGACCAGAAGTGACTCGACCACTTTGCAAGTCAAGCAGAAACTCCCATCCAGGAATGTTAGGAATGCACAATCGCCCTAACCTTGTCTCTGCCCAGAAGGTCAGCATCTACCATAATGCATACTCCATGCTATGTGTCACACACATGCGCAAACCAAGGAGCTGCCGCCTTTTCCCATTGTCTGCACCTCAGATGTATAAAAGCCGAATGCTGTATGCCCTGGGCAGCTCTTTCCCTCATATGGTAACCCCGCCCCCCATGTGAAAGTTCTCTGGAGTTGTCTCCTGCCAAAGAGCAGTCCATCAGAGTATTTCCCCTAATAAAACTTTGCCTGAACTGAAAGTTTTTCTCTCTCATCACCTCTTAAACTAACAGTAGCCACTGGCCACAAGTGGCTACTGAGTAGTATGAATATGCCTAGTAACAGTTGGGGAAATAAAATTTATTTTAATTAATTAAATTTTAACTTACTAAGTATTTTTTTCTCCATTAAACATATCTTCGTTATTTTGCTAGGACTACTTTAACCTGAACTGATGCAACTTTAAGACTCAGTATTATAGAAAAGAGTATTTTTTCCTTTTTAAAGTGTGACTGCAAATGAGTTTAAGTTCTACCTATTGGAAAGCTTTAGATTAAAAGCAAATAAAAATAAATGCTAACTTTACAAGCATAGCTATATCTAAATATATGCTGCATGATCAGAGTGTGTGAGGAGACCTGTCTACCACATAGAGAAGGTAAAAACGTTGGGAAAATAGCAAAATTCAATTCTTATCTGCATTCAGTGTTATTAATCATATGGTCCTGTCAGTTATTTATATAAGTTTAATATAAAATGCTTTCCTATGAAGTCCCTTTTATCACCCCAGCTTTGAGTGGAAAAAATTAAATTGCCTTTTTGTTTTTGCAAACCATATTTGATGATCTTTTATACAAGAATCCTCTAAATGAAGATATAGGAGTAGGTGTTTGACTTGCAAGTCAAGATGCCAGTTAAGACTCCTGCAATCCACAGGATGAATCCTGTGTTAAATACGAGGCTCCAATTCCTTTTTCCAATTTCCTGCTAATGAAGATCCAGGGACCTTGAGCAGTGGTGGTACATGTGACGTGGTCCCTGCTACCCTGCCACCACGGACTGGGTTCCCAGTTTTCATCCAGTCTGGTCCCTCCTGTTGTCAGCATTTGGGTAGTGAGCAAATAGAAGGGAATATGGTTGTTCCCCCTCTCTTTCTGCCTCGCAAATAAATAATAATACATTTTAAATGAAGATACTGTACCTTAGGGGCTATCAAGACATTTTCTGAGAAATCCAAATGATGTTCTAGTGAATTAAATTCCAAAATAAATTAGAAACATTGAAAAGACTTTTACATATACAATATGCTTTTCTTTCAAGTTATCTGAGTTACAAGATATCTATGTAGTCTGTTCCAAGCACAGAATTTGAAAAGATCAATATGCTGATATGCTTAAGAGATTTCCATGCCTCTGCCTTTGCTAGTTTGGTAAAAATGAAACAGAATCTTCAGGTATAAGCAATGTAGGTATAGTCCTAAAGAAACCCAGTCCCTCACTGGAGAATAGAAAAATCCAGCTTCTCAGGACAGGGCTGGGGAGAAGTAGGGATGTTTTGGGGAGATATCGTGACAATATCACCATGAGATAGTGAAAATTAAGAAATGTACTTTTTTTTTCAAAGTCAACCTAATGATGCTATAAAATCACACACACATGTATATTTGATGAGTCATATCAATGACTTGAGATCTCTTAATGTAAATCTTATGCCCCTTTCTTCTTGTTCCTAGGATAAGAGACAAACCGGCAAGTTTGGGTCATATGGATCATGGCAGCACTGCTATGTCTGGAATTCTCTTATAAATATCCTATTGCTTTTAGGCTCACAGGCCTGGCTAAAACAGCAGGGACAATCTCATTTGCACTTTTATAGTTGTAGAGGGATTTTCAAGAGTTAAAACAATTTTCCATAATCTTCTGTATTAACTTAGTTGATCTGATGTGTGATTATTACACCTTTCCACGCTTTTCTGCAGACTGACAATTTGGAGGTAATTTCAGAAAAACAAACAAAATCATAAACAATGCCACAGCAAGACATTCTTGCAGACTTGAAAGAATCTACTTTGCAACAAATTTTTATTGCCTGCTTGCAGCTTTACGTCTTTAAAATTATTTTTTAAACACTAAAAATGAATGTTTACACTCCTCTCCTGTGAAAAACATTACTTCTCTTGTGATATTTACTGAAATGACTCAAAGTACGAAGTGGAATCCACCCCTTTCTTAGTAATTAAATAATACAGAATATTTTACTAGAATCCATTGTCATCCTACCAAAATAAATGCTGATTTGTGTATGGTTAAGTAATTTCACTTTGTCTTACATTAAAAATTATTTCATTAAAATGTAAAAACGTCATATAAATTCATTACAATTAATTTTTTTTAGGTCATTGATTAGGTAAAAACTATCTCAGGTATTAAGGACATTTAAAAAATATGGACTAGAGAATACACAAAGAA
Organism: Ochotona curzoniae; assembly: GCF_017591425.1. Classification (NCBI taxonomy): domain Eukaryota; kingdom Metazoa; phylum Chordata; class Mammalia; order Lagomorpha; family Ochotonidae; genus Ochotona; species Ochotona curzoniae. Next base: position 29,271,686 of record NW_024467122.1, on the reverse strand, counting down.
GTTAAAGAGTTAGTGGTAATGAGAAGGAAATTCAAAATAAATACGCAGTGCTATTAAACCATTTTTATACACACATAAATATACATGAAATCAATAGACTGTTACAGGAGACCGTATGGACAACTAAGCTGGTGTACTGGAGAGTAGATGAGGCTCACCGGAGAAAACACGTTTGAAGAAGTTAACTCATGATGGTGGAAAGGGGGATTTTAGAGCAGCAGGCAAGACACTTCGTGGTGAATGAGAAGTTAAGCCAAAGCAGGACAGAAATCCATGTTAGAATTTTCAAAGAAGACAGGTATACATTAGGAAGGGTAGATGTTTTCCCAACAGGTTCAACTTACAATTTTTGAAATCTTTTTTAAAGACATTATTATTATTAGAAAGGCAGATATATTGAGAGAAGGAGATACAGAAAGGAAAATCTTCTAACTGCTGGTTCACTCCCCAAGTGGCCACAATGGCTGGAGTCTAGCTGATCCAAAGTCAGGAGTCAGGAGCTTCTTCCAGGTCTCCCACAAGGACGCAGGGTCCCAAGGCTTTCGGCCATCCTCTGGTCCCTTCCCAGGCCACGAGTAAGGAGCTGAATGGGAAGTGGAGCAACCGAGTCATGAACCACTGCCAATATGGGGTTTCAGCAGATGCAAGAGGAGAATTTAGCCACTAGGCTATTGTGCTGGGCCCCAAATTTTTGAAACCTTAGTATGTTCTATAAGTTTAGAGGGAAAGTTACATGTACAATCAAAAAGTAGTAAATGTTTAAGTAGTGGGCAGACATAGGAGAAATTAGCAAGTAGTTGAGGTTTGTATCTACTTAGGAAAGTGCATTGGCTGTCACTGATCTTGGCTCCATAAAGAGAAAATTATGCCAGATTAATTTAATTTCCTCTCAAAGTAGAGTGACAGGTGATGTCAACCTACAGGAAGCAATGGTCAAAAAGGACGTTACAACAGGTCAGGCATGAGAGAAGCAAAAACTGGAATGCCAATGTGATAAGGCATCTGGCAAGGTGAGGATTTATATAGCTGTCAATCTTTTAAAAGTATGACTTTCCCTAATCAAAGAATAATTTCAACTCTGATGAGATAGACAGTAGAGAAGTAGTAGACTCTAAAAAATGTGTGTTGTTCTGGACCAAAACAGAAAATTGGGCATATTTTTCTAAATTCAGGAGATTCCAGACCTCTCTGAAATTTCTAGAAATAAAAAATTTAGTGTGGATCTATCCCCTAGTGTTGAAATCACTCATTTATATTCCAATCATCACTCAAAGTGCTATAAGTGAAGGTGTGAATTAATTTTGCAAATTGAGGTATAAGAAATGATCAGAAGCATAATAGAAATAAGTCAGAAAACAGGACAGATGTCATAACAGAAATAAGTCATCCTAATACAAAGATATCAAACTGGATATACTAATATTTCAAGCCACAATTGTACACTGTAAGGATTTCTCTTATTCTAGGAAAGGAGAGATTGAACTTGAATCTTTCAAATATTTTCAAATATTTGATCGTTTTTTAGGCTAAAGTTTTGGGGTACAGTAGAAATAAGAAATGCTTTGAATTCTGGCAGACAATGGGTTCAAATCCTGACTGCGGCACTTATCCACTGAATAAATTTAAATAGGAAATTTAGAGCTCTTTTTCTATAAGGGTGATATCTATTTTGCATTTTGCAGTGTGGAGTAAAGAAGAAAATAGGTATAAAATGTTTGGTAATTTATTTCTCAATAAATATTGGCGCCCTTCCACCTCCTTCTTAATCTTAACCTCTCCTGCCTTCACCTTCCCTTTTTGCTCATATACCTTGGAAAAAACGATGTAAGAAAAGCTAAGAATAAAGCCCTGTGTTGTGAAACAGGAAAAGGACACAGCCTTACTTCCTTTCACTCTCAAACACTTGTTTAAGTTTTCCTGGCTCTACAAGGAACCATTCATTCTCATTTGGCATTCTTATAGTTTTTCCCAGTTTATCCATGTCAAATGTCAACAAACAAGCTGGACAGAAGAGCTTCCTTGTTTAGTGTTATTAAAAAAACCCCAAAACTCCATATATATATATGTATGTGTATATATGTGTGTATATATATATATGTATATATATATATTTGATAAAGCACAGTGAAACCATAACTAGGACCATCACCAATATTTAGCAACACCAACGCTTAAAAAGTAGTCTCCCTGCTGTTAAGGCTTAAAACCACAAACTTGAACTGGCAAGTCAGATTGTTCTTATGGATTTTTCCAGTTTTAAGTAAATAAACATCAGTTTCCTAGCATGGTATTTAATGTCTTGGTAACACTTTAGCACCAACACATAAAGAAAGTTAGGGATTATAAAAATCATTTTGAATGTATTATTTCTAGACTTAGCAGACATAAGTCTTTGTGGATTAATTTCATGCTGAGGGTTAAATTTCATTTTCATGATAGGCTAACCATTGCCTGGGGCTGCACAGATAATGAACCTGCCAAGGGATTAGCAAGGAAACACTTCTGTTATTATAAAGTGGGTACACTTCCCTTTCTAACCAAGTTCATCCTACATGACATTAACAAATGACTCCCTCTCTCTGCCCACATTTCAATATAATGTGAGCCAGCAAGTGACCCCAACCAATGGAACACAAGATAAGATCTCAGGGCTTGAACAGCCATTAAACTGGTCTGAGCAAGCTAGACCTCCTGCAGGGGAACACAAGGCATTTTATCTCCATAGGACTCCTGCCTTGGCTGAAAAACCTTCCTGTGGTCATAAAGCCTCTAAATGGACACAACACCGAGAATTAGGAAAGTATAAACCAAACATTTAGCCCCATAGAATAAGCACTGTACAGAAAGCACAGATGATACCACTCATTTCTAAAAGTAAACTCCCAAGAATCTTAGTATCTTCCACATAAGAGCTAAATGATTTAGAATTTGCTAAAATATAGTGTGCTTGGAGTGATTTCTAGCATACCAGATTCTTGAAAAACAGAAATATCCATAGAGAGTTGAATCTTTTGTCTTTAGGTCAGATTTGAGGGTCAGTGTATCCTGGTGGAGTTCAGAGTGGAGCCTTTTCTTACAGGGTGGTCATGTTCTCCTCCAGGTGACACTCACCAATGTCTGATGTTCTTTATGGTCCCTGGGCACTTGTTACATTTCTACTTCTTGATCCCTTGGCTGAAGGGAGTTCACCTGAACTCAGCTTGGAATCCTCTCCAGTCTGACCAAACTTATTCACAGAGTGGACATTAAATCATTACGGTTAAAATGGAATCTAAGTGGTCTCTTAGTTTGATCCTGTCCTATTTCTTAGCACAATGAAGAGAGCATACAGACTAATGGATATACAGAACACATGGCTCTTGTTATATAGAGTTATAATTCAAAAGTGTTAGTGTAAATTGGGGTTCTTACTCAGAACTGTTTTGTCATGACTGTATCAACTGATGCCAAAGAGAGAGCTGTTACTTCTATAACCTGCTCATATGCAACAGATGGAGAAAATGTAGGTTATTTAGGATACTACTACCATTTGGTACAACCCAAGTTGATTCAAGTATAAATCTTACAAAAAGCACAATATATTTTTCTTATGACATACTAGTGCACCTCTGTTCAAACTGTTGCTTTATAAAAAGTAAGACAATGGTTGTGTACAACCGAATTCTTATTTTCCAGCTTGAAGGGTATAGAATTGGTCCGAAAATGATTTCATGCATTTCATGTATACTCTTAGACTGAGTCCATAGTTCCCAAATACAAATATGTTGGAAGCAAACAGGGGAGGGCTCTACAGCTTGCATCCCTGGGCTCTCTAATGCCAATGCACTTCGTGAGTCTCCTCCAGAGAAGGCAGCTGCAGAATGCCAGAGGTGGATATCAGGTTACCTGGATTAGGAAATGAGTGGAGGCAAGAGAAGGCAGATTTAAGTAGCAAAGTGTGTTCATTATGTATTTGGTATTTAAGCAAAAGAGAGATAAGAAATTAAGAAGATGGGAAGTTTTGTTTCAAAGGATGTGGGAGAAAGATCAGAAGAAAAAACAAAGAAGCAAAAGAAGGAAATGATGAAGGAATTACTAGAGGCGTAGGAGCAAGAGGGATTAATCTTTAAAAGCAAAACCAAATATTCCATCTTTATAAAAAGGAATAAAGACAAAGAGAAGGAACACAGTTGTGGGCTGGAATTGAATAACTTTGAGGTAAATATTGGCTGTGCCCAGTCTACCAAGGATAGTGAAAGGTAAGTTGACCCACAGAGTGAGGTGAAGGTGTGAGAATGGGGGGTCATGGAGCAGGAGGCTGCCTAGAACAGCTGCTTCAGCAAGTGATGCAGCACCTCAAAATGAAATTAGGGGCCAACACTGTCATGAAGCATTTTAATCCACTGCTTGCAATGTTCCTTCCCATTTGGAGTGCTTGCTTAAGACCCAGTGCTTCATTCCTGATCCAACTGAAACAGCCAATATAGTTCCAGATTGAAAACCAAGTGAAGCTGAAAGGGAATGAGGGATTAGGAGAGGAAGGATGAAGGATCACAGATCTGAAGAGGGTAACAAAGAGGTCCTATGGCAACTGTGAGGACAAATAGTGATGGAGGGTGAAAGCCTGATGATGTCATCAACGAGCAGAGTTTGCAGTCTAGCAAGAGACATGGGGTGAGGAGTGGGAGGACATGGGGCTGGATAAGAATGGGCCCAGAGAGCATGAGGTAGCAGTAAATCCTCTGGCTTTCTGGTTCCTTGGTTCTCACAGCTTCACAGTTTCTGTCTTCACACTACATTTCCATGACTCAACTACCTAATTGAATCTTGGCACTGTCATGCTGGAAGATTTTTCCACTACCATGATCTTAAACTGAAACTTGTTGCTGGTGTGTCCCTCCAAATTTCCTGGAGAACTAGTTCTTCAGTTTTTTGGTCCCTTGGTTCATTATTATCTCCATCACCGACTCCTAGGGAGCAAGGCCACATACAGGCTTCCAGGCTCCAGAGTCAGTGGAAGAGATCATATATAGCATTTCCTGTGGGGGGCTGACAGACAAGATCTTTCATTTTGTGGTCCTTGAATCTGGAACCAGAGATGCCCATGAAAGAAATTAAGACAGAGTTAGTCGGCAGAATACAAAAAAACTAGAGCTGGCTAGATGCAGAAACTGCGCTCACAGCAGTCAGGGTTTTAACTTGCTTTTTCCTCAGGGTAAAGGCTGGAGACTGCTGATAACAGAGTACAGTTAGAGAATACAGGAGCTCAGATTTTCCACCTTCTTCTAAGGGGCCTGCTGCTTAGCACAGTACCAGCATTGGAAGCTGTAGAGCCTTGTTGAGGTCTTTGGAAAGTCATGCTGGAACACATTGCGATCATTCTTCTTGTGTGTGGCCAACTAGTTTTAACCAAGACTCCGCATTTTTCATTTTTGCTAAATAAATCTGTAGTACAATAAGCACTTACAGAGCAATACTGTATGGATTTCCTTACTATGCCATGGCCCATGTGAGGTAATGTGCCTATGGTGTGCAGGACAGCATATGCTATGTTATGTCTGGCATCCCAGAATGATGACCTGGTCTACAGAAAATTAAATTTTAGAGATAGAAAACAAAACAAATTTGAGGAGGACTGAAAGATGAGTAATTTATATTGCTTTGCCTGAACATCTAGGGAAGAGTATCAGGGAGATGTTATCTGGCACATTAGTAGACATATTTACAGTAATGTGAAATGATACTTATCTTTACAATTGAGTAGGAAGTTTTATTCATTTTTTAAAAGTTACCAGAAGAAACACACCTTTCCCTTTTAATAAAAGTTTTAATTGGTTAGGTACACTAACCAGGACATCTGTTAGTCTCTTAATGGAAATTTCAAGTTGTTACAAGGTTAGTATCATTACCTCATTCAACACCCCACTTGATGTGGAGTGTGTAATCTACAATCTGCCAAAAAGCATTCAGCTGAATGAAGTTCTTTAATCTACATAATTATTGTAAATACTATATTTGCTATATTTTATTTGATGTTTCTTTTAAAAGAATCACTGGAAGTTTATCCAAGATCACTTACTTACAATTATCTACCATTTTACATACGAAGATTATTAAGCCTTAATTAACATGCATTTACAGTCAATTATAAGAGACTCTCATTTAAATTATATTGACAAATTATATCACAAATACTCATAGTATTAACACACTTAACTCATCTCTCAAACCAATTTCAGAAGCAAATAACATTTGCATTTGTGTATACTAGCAATAATTTGGTAAGGATTCACTTGGTCTCTATTATGAGGTGATATGATTCTTAGGGAACAGAGAACTGAGAACACAAAGAACCCATTTTATTTAAATAATGAACTTTACTTTGGCCGGCAAATCCTCTCCATAATTTAAATACTAGCCAAAGGGGACTAAATTACCTTCCCTGTTGTTCAATTTAGTAAAAGGCCACACTGTAACAATAAATGACACCCTTTTGCTCTTAAAAGCTGCCTTGACATTTCTTTACTAAATCGCTTTATCTGCCATTAAATTCAGTGAAATGGTGATACATGCAACTGGAAGAAAAGGCTCTAAGATAGAACGGAAGCACACTCCAGACATTCACCGGGATATAACTCAGGTCTGGGAGGTGGTCAAAAGTTGGTGAGAAATGGACTGTGACCTGAGAAGGAAAAGATGATTCAAGTCCCACATTATCTCACAGACAGGAAGTCTGCCAGAGGGACCCACTAGAGCTCATAGAAATAACTCCAGGAGAATGTTCCTTGATAGACTTCTTATTACATATTGGAGTACAACTGAACTGATAGTCCAGAATACAAGCAGGGCATGGCATGGTAGCCTAGTGGTTAAGGTCCTTGTCTTGCACATGCTGGGATCCCATATAGGTGCCGGTTCTAATTCTGGTGGCCTCCCTGCTCATCCAGCTCCCTGCTTGTGGCCTGGGAAAGCAGTCGAAAATGGTCCAAGGCCTTCAGACCCTGCACCCGCGTGGGAGACCCGGAAGAGGCTCTGGGCTCCTGGCTTCAGATCAGCTCAGCTCTGACCATGGTGGCTGCTTGTGGAGTGAATCATCGGATAGAAAATCTTTCCCTGTCTCTCCTCCTCTCTGTATGTCTGCCTTTCCAATAAAAATAAGCTAAATCTTTTTTAGAAAAAAGAATACAAAAAAAGTTTATTTTAAAGGAACACAGTATTATTGTTATAAAATTCATGGCACGAAAATGCATGAGAATCAACAATGTCATGTGATTAGAGAGAAGAGATTTTTCCAGTGAATAACAGGAACTAGAAATTATTTCACCTGCAAGTGTATCCAATTTTATGTTTTGGAATGAGATTATTTCAGAAGGAAAATAATTGTTGTTATCCCTACTTAGAATTCTCTTTGAACTGCCAGAGTCTCAGTGTTCTCAACATCAGTTTTTAAAAAGTCAATTCTCCATGTAGGTATTCTGAGTAAATTTCTCACCAGCCTCATAGGGATAGCAGAAGAATCCATTTGTTTTGGAAACACTCAAGCCATATAAGGTTTCTTAAAAGGTATTGTTCTCCAGGATGGCTTGATAGCATCAATTCCTTAGCCTGGGACTGTGAACAACCAAATGTGGATATCCTAAAGTTCTCCCACTTAATATTATAAAAATAGAATCATTTTTCAAATTTTTCATAAAATTCAGTTGTTATTATTTTAAAAAAACTGCATGTAAATAATGTTTCCTTTCTGACTTGAGTCAGAAAGAACAGCAGAAGAATCAAGAAAACAGGTGGGATACATGGAAAGGAACAGCATCTTTGACTTACTATATTTGGGTTCAAATTCTAAGTTTACCACTTGACTATGTAACCAAGAACAACATTTACCTACTCTAAGATTGTTGCAGAGTGAAAGCAAAGTATATATAAAGCAACATGTTTTATATAAAGCACCATGAAATAATGTTAATATTTTCCTTTTAGGATCTTTGAGCAAATGAAATTTTCTTTTCTCCTTTTATGAATTATCAGCACAATTTGTTCTGAGTTTCTTCAAGTATAATCAAAATATCAACATGTTTTTAGTTTGTCTATTACATGCTATACATAAGAATCTCAAAAATGTCAAAGTCTCATGACGCCATTGCCCTTCCTCAAAACTGCACTAAGTTCAAACTCGCTAACACACACACATAAGATCAAACTCACTAAACACACACACAGACATACACTTCACGTCTCAATTTCTCAATTTACCTGGCAGAAGTAACATTATACCATTTGAGTCTATAAGAAATACTTTGCTACATCACTTGTATTTGTTCCTTAGAGTCTGAGTTCTCTCTCAAACATGTGAAATTATCCAGGATTCACCACAATCACCTTTGGGCAAGAGTTCCATTCATCTCTCAGGTTAGAAACCTCAGCATTAGTTTGTGATTCTTCCCCTGTTCTTCCATTTTCTTATTGTCATTACGCATATTTTTTTCTATTCAAACTGCTCAGATTTTTCATTTTCTCATCCTTTTCTACTGATTTTTTCCCCACTGGTTTCTAACATGAATCTGTATTAGTTCAAAACATACTTACTAACTTCAGCCTCTTAAGTCTTCCTAAAACGCCATTTTGCTTACCAATGGCCTGTGCAAAAGCTTACAACAGTCTTCTACTGCCTAATCCACTGGGGCAAAAGGATGTTGTTGTTGGTTCAATACCCTCCACAATCCACCTCATTCCACCTCTCATGTCCGTTTCCAAACCAGACTGTCCTGATGTGGGTGCACCAGGTCACTGACACTCAGACAACTTCACTCATCTCTTCATGGGCTTTGCCTGTGCTGTTAGTTTTCCATGGAAAACTTTCTGACCCAAAATTGCTTATCAAAACTTTCTGCAAAGCTAAAAGTTTTCCCGAGAATAGCTATTCTCTTTTTTTCCCCACTAAAATAAAGTCAAATTATCATTACATTCTCCTCTAATTTTCCTGTATATTTGCCTTTTTAAATAAATTGTAAACTCCTCAGTGATGAGGTGGTATGAAACATGTTTTTTAAAAATGTATTTGAGGGCTTGGCACGGTAGCCTAGTGGCTAAAGTCCTTGTCTTTCCCGCACTGAGATCCAACATGGGTGCTGGTTCTAATCCTGGCAACCCTGCTTCCCATCCAGCGTCTTCCCTGTGGCCTGGGAAAGCAGTTGAGGGCATCCTAGATCTTTGGGACCCTGTACCCGCATAGGAGACCTGGAAGAGGCTCCTGAATCCTAGCTTCAGATCGGCTCAGCTTCAGCCGTTGCAGCCGCTTGGGGGTGAATCACTGGATGGAACATCTTCCTCTCTGTCTCTCCTCTGTATATTTGTCTGGTTTTATAATAAAATTAAAAATAAATTAAAAAAATGTATTTGAAAATCAGTTACAGAAAAAGAGCAAGGGAGCATTTCCCTCTGCTGGCTTACTCCCAAAATGCCTGCAATAACAAGTTGAGTCATTCCTAAGCCAGGAGTCAGAAACTTCTTCTGGGTCTCCCATGTGGGACCAGGGGCCCAAGGACTTCAGCTATCTTTTGTTTCTTTCCCAAGTTAACTAGCAGGGTTCTGGGTTAGAAGTGGAACAACCAGGATTCTAACCTGTGTCCATTTGTGATGCTGGCACTGTGTCTTAACCCGTGGTGCTACAGTGCTGGACCTTGAGAGATGTATGTTTTAGTGCATTTTCTCTCTAATCAGAATCTGTGCTCAATGTATCTAGTAGTGATATACTCACAAATGTTGACATATGGCTTAGTTTCCTTTCCAATGTTCTTGTTCTTACTATTTACTGGCTATTTGGGAAAACAATGTGCCCAAAGACTGTATTTCTCTATTTTCTTTTCCTCCTGGTCATGGCCTGGTAAAACACATTAGGTAAGGTGCTTAGGGGATTATTTTAAAGGTGGTAGACTCAGCTGGGAGGCATGTCCTTTTCTGTCCTTTTTGGGAGCATGGCACATAGGTGGAGTTCTGGAAGACAATGTGCACCCTGAGGTGATTTTGCACAAGAATGGAGACCCCAGTGGATGCACAATCTCTGACACGGAAGCAGCTTAGACCTTGGGTGATACACCTGGTTCATAAGCTTGCCAGAAGGACATGTCTGGCACCATGTAAAGGTGAAGCTTGGCTACTAGCGTATAGATATCCTTACTTAAAAATCTCATATTTAAGCCATGAATTCATATTATGAGCCATCAACAATGTGAGGATCCCAATCAGGTAGGAAATTACCCAATCAAAACTTCATGCTGATCTAAGGAAGCCAAGGTTGACCAGGACTTTACTGTCATGTCACTAGCAGTGATGTAATAGTTTACTTAGTTACCAAACAACTTTATGGTAAACATTACAAATTTCACTCATAAAACTCATCGAGACGCATCAATTTTGCCACACATTTTCCCTTTGTCTTACTCCATATGTGTGTGTGTTTTAATATAGACTAAAAACATTTTGCTGAATCACTCGATAATGAGTTGAAGACACCATGGCATTTCACCCCCTAAATGTTTCATCATGTATAACCTAAGGAAGAAGAAACATTCTCTAACATAATCAGATGTCAATACTCATGAGGCTTTACACTGATCCAGTACCCCACATCCAGTTCTCATTCTGATTTCCCTGGCAGGGGGTTGGAACTGTTTCAATAATGCCTTTTGTAGTTTTCTATTTACAGTAAATATGTTCCACATACTGCTCTCAGTTATAGTATCTCTTTAGTATTATTCAAGAGTTGCCTTACCTACTTTTGACTTGCAACACATTAACGTTTTAAAGGAATACAAACAGTTGCTAGTTGAATGTTCCATAGTTTCAATTTGATTGGTTCCTTACCATTTTTGTTTTAAGATAAACATTTTGAAAAATAATAACGTCAGCCTGTCTCACTTAAGGTGGGTAAAGATGTAGATTTGAATGCTTTTCAATATTAATGAAGTTTGATTCTTCATGGTATTCAAACACATTAAAATGTGAATTCAGGATTCATCATGTTAGTAACAATTTATTGTACATTCATTTTCTTGTCACATCTTAGAAACACCTCCTTTGTAATTTATAACTCCCCTGCAATTAGAGAAGTGAGTGGAATTGTCTGGTAATTTGACGTAGTTCCTGATAACAGGCTGGCACAGCCTCACAGTCCCTTTCTATGTGCTCTTGCTAGAAGCTGCAAACAAATGGGTAAAAAAAAAATGCCAGCAGCTTCCAAGGGGAGAACCTAGCAAATCAGAGCATGTTGCTCAGAGAAGGTGTCAGAAAGAGATAAAGATGAATCTGAAACAGCAATATCTAAGGGCTCGCAATCATCTCCTTTATATTTTACTTAATGAGGTCGGAGTTAAAATGTAGATCTGATCAGAGTCAGATGGAAGCCTTAGAGGAGTGGGACCCCCACTGCCCTCCTGTCCCGACACCCTTTGTTACCTCCAAGTGAGCTGAGACCAGGCTGTGAACCATGTAAATAGAAGGCTTCCAGGTTAATGAAAAGCTTCAGCACCATTCAAAAATCTGGACAGAGGGTCACGCCGTCTCCTAATCCAAAGAAACTTCATGCAGCTCAGTAATAAAGTTTAATGAATGCTGGTCATTTTGAATCATGATCCTGAGAGACTGGCCAAGGGCTAATAGTTTCCTTACAGAATCTTTCCTTTAGTCGGGACACAGCAAGAACTCTAAGCCACATGGGAAGCCAGCGTTGTACATGAAATGTAATATTCCATATGCCCAAATCCAAGGGGAAGTTTTTATAAAGGGCAGTAAACATTTCTCACAGGATGATGTTTTTATTAGGTGATGGCATGCTTTGTGCTGCATTTCATTAATTATCTGCAAAAGGAACCTTCTTTCAACGCCATGTCAGAATTGACCTATTACAATCAGGTAACACAGCAGAGCCAGGCTGTGAAGCAGCGTCTCCATCTGTCTGTGATATACACATGAAAGGTTAGCTAACAGTCTTAACAAAAGCAACCCTAGAAAAACCTCACACCTCCTAGAGAATCAAATATGGGTTTGTTTTATATTATGTTCAAATATGACTGTCTAACTGCTTTGAATTGAAAGACAAAAATAAATGGATTTCTTTTTAAAAAAGAGTATGTATTGTTAAAAGTGCATGCATGAAAAAAAGCACAGGAAAGGGTCAAGATAAGACTATTTTCACACAGATGAATGTAGATTTTATTTATATTTTTGAGACTGATTTTAAAACCCAGTAAACATTATATTCGAGGAGCCTAGTACATGGACTTAAATATACCAATTTTCAAATCATACTTTAAAAAGTTCTTCCTTACACAGCAAAAATCCAAAATGTGCCAAGCCATGTTTGAGGTAATGGGATTTTCAGGAATGCAAAGAACTTTTGCACACCCAAAGGGAAAATAAATGCCCAAATTTGACAATTTCAAACACAACTTCTAGAATGATAAGAGTCAATGGGTGGCAAAATTATCATATTTGCCTCAGAATCTTCTTCCAACAAATGAGACCTGCCATTAGCATCCACCTATTTTATAAAACACTGATCTTGGGTTTTAGACACTCTCTTGACAAGCAAGGCTGGGAATTCAATGTAAATATAGATTTGAAGATTTATGGGGCGGGACATTGAGATTGCACACCGGCGCTTCTCCAGTTTTCCAGAGATCATAATTCCTGCCTCTGTTTATTATGCAGTTTATGGTTGGAGTATAACAGATGATTCATTTTTAATGCGATAAATGTTTGGGGGTTTGTTTGAGGGAAATAAAAGTTTATAGTTCAGCCCTGGACATGGATAGTAAACTGGAGTGTAAGGCAATATATTTCTAAAACATGGTGATTAGGATATTTATTTCCTCTTTTATGCCCTGGACTCCAGTGAAGAGTCTGGGCTATAAAAGAGAGACTGATAGTGTTTACATTTACATTCCACATTACTCTGTCTTGCAACTTAGTGAGTTTTCTAGAAGGAATTTTAATTTTCTCAAAGAATGCTAGTAGCTACTTTCTAGTGTGAAAAGTAATGGTCATTCCTTATACATAGACAGCAGGCACTAACTCTGTATGAAGCATCAAAGAGCAAAATGTCATGAAAACAAAGTATCCTTGACCCATAAGGACTCGCAGTCTGGGAAAAAAATGTAATGCTTAGAAACATAGGGTAGTCTCCAGTATTCACATCACCTCTACAGTAAACCAGACTCTTGTTTGTTTAACACATGTATCCAACTATGCATCCATCCATGCAAGAAACATTTATTGAGTCCACACTAAATGTCAGATACAGGTTTTAGCACTGGTGGTATTAGAGCGAACAGGGACAAGTCAGTGGCCTCACTGAATTCCAGTGCCAGGGAAGGAGATAAAAATACACAAATATATGCAGAGGTCCTGATCTTTCCTTAAGATTCCCAGATACAAATACCTGCTAAGTTTCTGTATCGTGAATTCCCGTAAGTTTGTTGTAGTTATTTGGTGGTAAAATATTGAGAAGAAGTGAGACTATTTGTGATTTTTATTCCACTCAACATGAGTGTTTATTTTTCCAGTTGCAGACTTACTGTGATTGTGGTATACTTCCAGAACTTGTTGGAGGTACTGTAGAAGTATACATAATAATCAAGTACATACGCTTACTTTTATAAAATATGGAAGTTTTAGAATCCTGAAATATTTCTGTTCCTAAGTTTCAGTTAAGGAATACAGATCCATGTAACAAATAGTCAAGTAGTAAATGAGTGGATGTATGGATGAACAGATTCTTCGTATTATGATTTTCATGTAAATCCAGTGGTTACACTATAATGACTATATATCAGTAGATTTGTACAGGCATTTTGAAGTGCCCTTAGATTTTCTAGTAGTTACTAATATTGACTTTGTCTATGGAGGAGGCTATAAAATATAAACTATAGTCCCAGCAATTACAAAATACAGTCTAGTGAGGGAAGCCAACATAAAAACGGAAGAGTGTCACACACTGTGATAAATGTCACCATCATCATATTCTGCCTGGGAGAACTGGGCAGAGGAGGTGACATTTGAGGAGCACTGAAAGATGAGGAGGTGTTTGCCAGGCACAGAAGGTGAGACAGGGCCCTGCAGGGGGTGGATTTTATGTTCAAAGGTTCCCAGAATTTGAGAAGGGCAAGGCATGTTTGATGAGAAGGTGAGAAGGTCACTTTGGCAGTAGCAGAGGGTGTATAGGGGCAAACAGCAAGAGAAAAAATAATAAAAGCACAGAAAGCTTGTTTGCAGTCTTGCAAAGGAAATTGGACATTCTGAAAGACACTTTCAGGTACAGGAGCAAGCAAAACATTACTTTTGGCCTGCCTACCTGCCTTTCTTTCTATTACTTTCCTTCTGTTTCTTTCTTTCTTTCTCTTTTTCTTTCTTTCTTTCTTTCTTTCTTTCTTTCTTTCTTTCTTTCTTTCTTTCTTTCTTTCTTTCTTTCTTTCTTTCTTTCTTTCTTTCTTCCTTCCTTCCTTCCTTCCTTCCTTCCTTCCTTTCTTCCTTCCTTTCTTTCTTTCTTCCTTTCTTTCTCTTTTCATTTTCCTTCCTTCCTTCCTTCCTTCCTTTCCTTTGCTTGCTTGCTTCCTTCCTTTCTTCCTTCCTTCCTCTCTCCCTTTTTCTCTGCAAAGTCACTCTATAAGCAATAACGCAAATGCCACATTTCAATATAGACCAAGACAGAAGGCACTCCCTTCACAACCCTCTACCAAGGAAAAGATGTTGAAACTTGAGATTGGGGGGTTGTGGAAAAGCAGATTTGAGAAATCCGAAATATCTGGTGATCAATGCTGTGTGTCACAAGGGGACAAGAATCCAGGAAGCTCACCTGTAAGGCCAGGTGCAGAAACACAACAACAACTGAATTAGCAATAAGGTGCTGCTAAACATGACCCATCAATGTCCAGATGTTCTCCTTTTTTATCATCCTCAAAAGATCAATAATACTGTGTTTGCTATAACTGTGATCCTTATTCATAAGGCATAATAGGACTTCAACATTTTTTGTTTTCTCTTGTACTTAGGGACTTACCAATGGGACAGGCAGAAGAATTATACATTAAGTATATTCTCCATACTGTCAAAGCCCAGATTTGTTTCCAGTGTCATAAATCATCATAATTAACAACCTTTCAACTGAATGGATCCCAAAGCACTCTCCAAATTGTACAACTTTGGAGGTGAACTGCCTCAGCTGTCCAACAGCTGTCAGCGGCACTCGGCAGAGGGGACAGAGCATGAGGGAGAACGTGGGATCTCCAGGGAGCTTCTTGCAGCATTTAGGTTTGTGGAATGTAATTCCCCAAAACAAAACTTGGCCCAGAACAGGCCCTCTTCTACTCTTGGTGGAAAGGCAGCAAAGCCATTCTTATTCCTAAATGGTCAACAGATTTCTCCTTTCCCCCACAAGGTACCTGTGAATGCCAGTACTATGCCTAGGAAAATCATTCTGTATACCTCACATTACATTTCTTATTTTGGGAGTGGCTTCCTTCATAGTTGATTAAGGGGTGGTGACTTCAGGCAGAACCTCATTCCTCACCCCTACATATTCAAAGATTAATAAAACAAAACTTTGGAATTACATGAATCTTATATGCTAACATTTATGCTCTTTTTTTAAATTTAAGTTTGGGTTTTGAAGGGTCATTTTAAAAAGAGATTTATTTCTTTTTATTGCAAAGTCAGATATACAGAGAGAAGAGAGACAGAGAGGAAGATCTTCCATCAGATGATTTGCTCCCCAAGTGACTACACTGACTAGAGCTGAACTGATCCAAAGCCAGGAGCCCTGAGCTTCGTCTGGGTCTTCCACATGTGTGCAGGGCTTTGGGCTGTCCTCGACTGCTTTCCCAGGCCACACGCAGGGAGCTGGATGGGATGTGGGGCTCCTGGGAATGGAACCAGCAACCATATGTGATCCTGGTGCTTGCAAGGTGAGGACTTCAGCTGCTAGGCCACCATGCTGGGCCCATAAAGGGTCAATTTTAAGCCAAAAATTTCTTACTTTACATCTCTCTATTAGTGCAAACAGTGATTCACAGTAAAAGTCTCCAGAACATTCTCTTAATTCTGCCTTTTCCAAATAAAAGGTGCAGGTAATTTGCAAAGGCATAAAGTCAATGTGATAATTGACTTAGGGCTCATGTTATCTCAAAGAACCAGGATAAATGCAAAACAAATACATGAAGAAAAGTAAAGATACTGCAAAAATCCTAAAATATGGAATTTTAGTTTGATGTGGACCACTTGGGATTGATCCCTGGATAACTCCCCTCTTATATTTCCCTGTGTCCATCTGTCTGTATGTACGTGTTCAACCTTCATTTGATGTGAAGAAAATTTTGAGGAAGAACTTTATGAAATGTTTCTATGACAAGTACATTTATTTCTCAAGTAAGTATCCTTCAGATAGTAGAGGAAAGAATTGCATGTTTGTGAGAAGATACTGATTCAACAAAACTAGTCTTGAGAAAAAAAAACTGCTGAATGAAAAGGGCTTATGGATTTATTTTTCATAATAAACAGAATGATCACTACTTGTCTGGGAAGAACTCAAATCTAATTCCACCCAACATGAGTTATTTTTATCAATATTATGCTAATGTTATTTTATCAATATCATGCTAATGGATAAAAGAAGAACTTAGTTCCTCCTATATCTACTCAATGAAATAAAAAATTCTGGAATTCCTATTGTGCAGAAAAGGTTCAGTTAAAAACAATATGTGTTACAAAGTGAGAGAAGAATGACATTGTAAAGCTTTGGGTTGTGCTAATGGTAGGGGCAATCCATCTGGATCTCTAGTGGACCTTGATAATTTGTTGTCCAGAGCTTATTGACTGCTGACAAGCTCTTGACCACCTGTAGTGAACTCATTAGGATCTGTTTATCTTGCTTATTTAACTGTTCAGGATTAAGGACTTAGAGTTTTTAATGAATTTTTAATTTTTCTTATGTTCAGTTGCTCATTAATTTACTGGCTCATCAACTGATTAGCACATCCATTAGTTCAATTTTGACTGTTGTCCAGCTATGTTACATTCTCTGGGTACCAAGTAAACAACACACAGCTCCTAAACTTACAATTTGTGTGAATATAGGTAATTGACAATACCTATATTGACAATTGTGTGTGACATACTGTGATCAGGGAAAAGGGGGCTGGAGTTGGGAACACACTGCACTGGGTGGGAGGAGACCTTTTACAGTAAGCAATGTAAAAGAGCATAAAGACTAGGAGCTAGCTAGAGCGAGGGGAAAGGAGTAAGTTAAGGAAGAGTGTCCTAGGCAGAAATCCCAGAAAGAAAGAGACAGAGAGAGACGGTTTGGTGTCTGGGGCAGAGTTCAAGAAGAAAGAAGGGAAGGAAAGGAAGAAGAAAAAGCCCCCAGTGGCCATAGAAGCATGGCTGAGAATGCTAAACTTTATCCAAACAGATGCTATCCTGACTCTCTGTCTGAGGAAGCAAAAAAAGGCACGCATGCATGTGTGCAATGTCCCAATTCATCATATTTGCAAAAAAAGTAATGCTTGCTGCCAATGGTTGACTCTATCCAAGAAATTTCATGGTACTTCAGACATGCCATAGTATGTGACACAACTATTCCACGAAGTGGATGTCACACCCTCCATTGTACACATTCAAAAACTGGAGATTGTTGAGGCTAATTAAGTGACACTATTAGTAACCCAATGAGTCACAATACAAACCCAGGCCTGTCCTGCTCCAAAACTGAAATTCTCTTCTCCCTTAGCTTACCAGTTGGAGAAAACAGGGCAAGAAGGTGAAACAAATGTTCTTCCATTGGTCTCTGTTAGAAAACAATTTAGGATTCAAAAAAGTTCTTAATTGGACCTCAGATTTGTCTACTTTCGCTTTAAATCTCTGAGAGGTGAAATCATCAGGGTGCCTGTAACCACCCTGGAAAACGGGAAGGTAGTCTATTGCTTGTTAAAACACACTACTTTCTTGCATTACCTGCTCTCTCCAGGCATCTAATAGAGGTGTAGCATAGGTCACAAAAGCCTGACTAAAGTCCCTGAGTGCATTTTAGCACCATTCAGCCAAAAGGCAGACCAGGGGTTCAGCATCTATTTAGGAAGCAATATTTTGGATTTGATTATGCTCCATGGGATTCCTTCATTCACTGCTAGAAATTCAGACTTAATGCATAATACAGGGAGTGCACACAGGGACCACGGCAGGTGACAGAAATCTTGTTTTACACCTATTCTTTTCCTCTACTGCAAATGTTAGTAGTGGAAATGGTGATTAAAGATTATGACATTCTATAGTTCTGTGTAAATAAGAGATATAATTTAGGATTATTAAAGCACAGCAGATATATACTGTATGCAGGACATTACTTGGCATTTCTATTTAAAGAAATATATTCTGAAACTGAACTAGTTACAAATGCTAGCTCCATTACTAGTTTAATAAACCTGGTCTTTACTATGTACAAAACAAAGATCCAAGATAACCTAGGAGCCATATGTGTCACGTGACTTGTTAGGGTCCAATCACACCTCATTTTAGTGGCTGAAGAAAAAGAGTCAGGCAATTAAGGGAGTTTTTGGTTTGCTCCTGTACCACTGAGGACGGAAGCCTGCACAGCTGGAGATAATTCTGAGCAAATTGATCAGAATTCCTTTCCCTTAACTGGAGCCTGCCTAACAAGTTGATACCCAGTAGTTTCTATATTCAGGTAGTATGAATTTAAGAATCTAAACAGACAAGTCACCTCGGACTATTCAATAGTTCTAATCCTCCAAACCATGTCATTTTAAGGAGCAGGGACACTTGTTAGGGTAGGATAAATCTGGTTGTGTCTTATGAATGATATAGTTTGGTGGATAATAGAAAACTTCATCTGGGTGTCAAGAGAATCAGTTGAAAATGGCTGCTGATAAAATAAATTGATAAGGTATACAAAAAGTGAGGCTAGAATATTTCAGAAATCATTGTTTCCAATGCTATAACATTTGGACACTGCAAATGCTGTGTATTCTATTCTTTTTAAAGACATATTTTAAGGTGCGTTTTCAAGGTGAACAGTTAGGAATATTTCAGAATGCTGTGAAGAGTTGCTTTATACACATGCACTGATGTTTGTTTACCTACCAACACAATGACCACATCTAAAATACTCCTCCGGCACACATTTGATACTTTAATAAAGTTTCTCTAATTCCTAAGTAATGAACAGGGGAATCTGGAAGGATATCAAGTGTATTAAAGAACTGGAAGAGTTCATCAAAATACTGTTACATATTTTTTAAACAATAAAGTCGATTTCTCCAGTCCCTCCCCTAATGATTATTTTTGCAGTTGTAGCCTTTAACTAAGCTGAAAAGCACTGGAAACAATCGGCACTGATCCAAAGGAGCATCATGCGCATCCTCTCCTCTGCTGCACAGAGCAAAAAAACTTAAAAAGCAACAAGAAAAGGAGCAGCCCAAACACAAAACCACCTACATACACACAGAGAGAAAAACAATGACAGAATCCAATCTGTTTCCACCAGCCAGCAAATGTAAACCTGGTTGGTTAGCTTTAGCCTCTGCACATTCTTCCTGAATTCTACACCTTTTATTGACTACACCATTGCTGTTTAGAAAAAAAAAAAAAACAATTAGACACACCTGCTTCAAGTGTCCTGTGCACTGTTCACACTTCATGTTGTATCTTAAAGTGACAGCATATTAAAATGTCAATGGAATTTCTGTGCATTATGTGACTATAACAGCTAAAAGCATATTTGTACTTCCTAACATTATATAACTGAACCCAGCTCATTTAGAGGGCCAAAAATTCCTATAGGAAATATGCAATTTTCACAACATTTAAAGAAGTTATAAAAGCAAATTATATTTTTGCACACAATTACAAATTTCTATTGGTATTTATGTTTTATGTCTGTTTACAGCATAGCCATTACATTCTTTGCAGTCTACTGAGTATATTAGGCACAAAACATAAAATTTTAGATAAGAAAATAATTATTTTCACATTGTCAAGACAAATACACAGCTGACCATATTCAGGCTAAATATATATATGTATATATAATTTTTTTCAAACTACACAGGAAATACTCTTAAAAATTTACATGAAAACCAAACCTGCTGAATTTGAATATAATGAATATCATAAACATAAAATGGGGTCAAATTGCTTCCATGCATTGAAATAGGAAGACTTTAAATCTATTAGAACATACATTCTCAGTAATAAATTATGACATTCTTATTGTGAAAACTGAGAGGATTTGCAAAGTACTTGCACTCTAAGGTTGTCTCAGTAGCCAAAATAAAATAGAATATTACTAAGGAATTTGGCAGTAAAACCAAAGCAATGATTGTTTAAGGGAGGAAATAGGATAATTAAATTGTTCATTTGAAGACCACACTGATGAGATATGAATCACATATTCCAGATAAATGTTTTGGTAGGGTTATGCTTCCATGAATGCCTCTCAAGGACAAGCCCAAAGTCACAAAAATTCTAAGAGTCTGCCTGAGTAAGTGTTATATGCAAGTAAAGCATTTTACAGCTGACTATTTGCACACTGCTTAGCAAAACACGACATTACTTCAGTGAATCTACTCCTTATGAACATTCAACCCTCTCTGATGTTTGGCATTTCTAAAACACCCTTGTTTTTTGTTTCTGAACATCCACCCCTAACTTCTACAAATCATTTCCTAAGATGCTTAGCAGAGCCAGGACCTGCTTAATTCCCTCACCTCCCAGAACACCTGCTCCCAATCTGGGTCATCAGCATCCAATTCCTGTGCATGGCCTGGTTGTTTTCTTATATCTGGGAAGCTCTCTGCTCTGCCTGTTTGGACATGCAAACATGCATCTTACTAAATAATGGTTATTCAGAGAAACAGGCTTTGGTGTCTGCAGTTATTCCAACTTGGTTGTTTACACTACCACTGAATTACTGACAAAATGCCACAACTTTTAAATGGTCAGAAACTTGGGACTTTCCTCAGGCAACACCTTATTTATTCAGAGGTCTTGGGTATCTTTGAGACTCTTTAACAAATACTGTAACTTTGTGCATCTAGTTCTTTGTTCCACTTACACTGGAAAGCACAACACATATAGCTTCATATCCCTCCTTTTATATAAGAGTAGCTAGAATAAAAATCTTTTAAACTATTTGAAATCATAAGTACAAGTGCCAATCTCAATTCAAATTTGACAACCAGTACTTAATGTGATCTGTGTTCATTTAAAGCAATAAGGTTGAAACTTATTCTTTTACTCATCCCCTTATTCATTAGGTTGACACATACATAATACCTACCTGATACCAGCAACAGTGTTAGATGCTAGGAGCAGAGATACAAATATAACATGATCTTTCCTTCTATTACAGGGACTTACAAACCTAACATCATAAGATGGGAAACACTTCTATCATATATACTGCACACACACACACACACACAAATACAATATCAGAACAAGGAATTGTTAATTCTCCTGGTGAGGTAGAAGAGGATTCATAGAACTAACTGCCATTAAGCTGGGTCTTGAGGTTTAGGAAATTTTTCCTATAGAACAATTGGCAACATGAGAATAATCATAACAAACATAAATAGTGTATAATACGATATGGCTGGCTGGATTTGAATTTGGGTTCTCTCATTCCTTGAACTCTTTCAGTTCTATTAGTTGTAAAACTGGAGATAATAATAGTACTTCTTTTATGGTCTAGTTGGAAAAATTAAAAGTGAGCAGCAGAATAAAGAATAATGCACAATGTACAGTCAATGCTCAATAAAGTAGTTGCTTAGGTCTGTTACCACTTTATGTATAATTCTAGGTTGTGTTTGGAAAAAGTGAAAGGTCATTTGGTGTGGATCTAATGAAAGTGCATCACAGTGAAGTAAATAGTGCATCTTGGGAAAGGTAGGCAGGGGTCCCATCTGAAAGGCCTTGCATGCAATTCTAAAGAGCCTGAACTTTATGCCATCAACAAAGTGGAGGCACGGGTGGTCACTCTACTCAAAACATTTCTGCTAAGAGTCTTACAGCGCACAGAAAATTTCAGGATAGGAAGGCAAGTGGTCTTTTTAGCACTTTGTTCTAGGGCATGGGGCTGGGGATACATTTTTTCATCCTTGGTATTACTGAGTGGGAATGGTGATGATAGTTTGCCCAGGCACTGCCTGCACAGAGCTTCCTTAAAACAATAAACATCAGTTGACCACTAGAAAATGTCAGTGATATTCTTTACTCCACTGCTGGGCAAGAAACCTCTTGGTATGCCTCAACTTGGAAATTTGCCTTGTGAAATTTGAGAAGGATTAAGAAGCATCAGAAGCTGGATTTGCTGTTCATACTTCCTGATGTTTAGGCATGGGTTAATTCAGGAGTCAAAAGTATGCTTGAAGAACAAACACCCAAATATACAGTCTGCATAGCTCCAAGTAGCTGGAAGAATTTGTGACATTTCAAACTAAGAAAAACAAGGTCAAAGCGGAAATCTCATCAGGAGAATCCTGGACAAAAAGATACCAAATGGCATTGTGTGCAGAACGGTGAGAAGACACAGACACAGAAAATACAGAGGAAAGAAGAAAGGCTGGGAACAGTACACCTTCCTCACCTACAGGGATATTACCACTGGTGAGCCCATGCCAAGCCAGAATCAGCACAGCCTCATTAGAAACATAAATTACTGGGGGCTGGTGCTCTGGTATAGTGGGTAAAGCAACTGCTTGCAACATCTGCATCCTATATGGTCACTGATGCAAGTTACAGTTGTTCCACTTTCTGTCCAGCTCCCTGCTAATGTGCCAACAGAATATGGCCCAAATATTTGTAGCCCTGTACCCACGTGTGAGACCCAGAAAAAGCTCCTGGTTCCTGGCTTTGGATCATCCCAGCTCGATCTATTGCGGTCGTTTGGGGGAGTGAACCAGTGCATTAAGGTAGGGGAGGAGGATGGTTTATGCCCAAGGTAGGTATTTGGTGATGTCAGGAGACAGTTCTAAGCACAAACAGAATAGCAGGAAGGTGTTACTGACCTTTAATGAGAACTGGCCATGGGCACTGCTAAAACATTCTAGAAGGCATAAGGCAAACAGCGACGAAGAATGATACAGAGCAAGGTTGTCAATAGAACTGAAGTGGAGAAGCGCTGATTGTCCTTACAGAAAAGGAAGTTTCTTTAGGAACCCCATTAATTTTGGGAAGGAGGAGAAATATGGCAAAAATAAGTCAGCATCCAGTCTGGTATCTCTGCACACAAATCCCCACCGGTACAGTGAGGAACGTTTACTGACAGGTGACTGATTCTGTTTATTGTGTGACCGTGAAGGAAGTAGGAGCTTTATGACCCCAACCAGGAACTGTCGGCTGTGTTTGCTCTCTCCCTCTTGAGCTTGTCTGTCTGTATATTGTTTCTACCCTGATTCCATTCTTTGATTTCAAAGCAGTACGACCAGTGCTAATCTGGATCTCAGGTTTAAGTCCTGACTGCTCAGAAATGGCTTGTAAGTAGAGATGGAGGAAAGGTGTGGAATTAGGGTGTTGGAAGGTAGCCCCACTGAAATGCTGAAGCCTGGATACCAGAGTGCTTAAGTGGTCTTCCACCTCCCACTTCCTCTTTTGACTGGGAGAGCCCAGTAGGAAGGGCCCACTGGCATTTCTGTGTGGTGGAACTAGTTAGGGTTGGGCCTGATACATGTATGGGCCCCAGGAGATTCTTCCTCCGGCACATTGCTGATCCTGCAGAGGTGGGCCCTCAAAGGCAATTCTGTTGAGTGAATTCTGCCAGAGGTGGAGTGAGGCAGGAATCAGGCTTTGTTGTGGGGCAGAGGAACACAAAGCAAACAGATCTGTGGAGACTGGAAGCATGCCCTCCACAGAAAATGTGAACACAAATGGAAAGAACAAGTGAGGGCCACGATGGCCACAGACACTTGGCTTGCTTTCTTTCTGTGAAATTTGGGGAAGCCTGTCTGCCACGCTGTCCAACGAAGCTTGATGCTGGCACAAAAGCACATTCCAGTCCTGTGCAAAACTTAGAGGATCTTCTCACACTATCATTTTTACATGATCATTTTTTTTTTTAAAGATTTATTTTTATTATTTTTTATTGGAAAGGCGGATATACAGAGAGGAGAGACAGAGAGGAAGATCTTCCGTCCGATGATTCACTCCCCAAGTGAGCCGCAACGGGCCGATACTATGCCGATCCGAAGCCAGGAGCCTCTTCCGGGTCTCCCACGCGGGTGCAGGGTCCCAAAGCTTTGGGCCGTCCTCGACTGCCTTCCCAGGCCACAGGCAGGGAGCTGGAAGGGAAGCGGGGCTGCCGGGATTAGAACCGGCGCCCATATGGGATCCCGGGCGTGCAAAGCGAGGACTTAACCACTTGCGCCACCGCGCCGGGCCCTACATGATCATTTTTATGAGTTTAATATTTACCCTCTTTGATGACTCGATAGTGTACTCCGGTAGCCAAGTGGAATACAGTGCTATTTTAATTTTAAAGGCAATTCTAGCTATTTAAAGTAGCTAGACTACTAAAGTAAAGTATTTAGACTTGACCTCTGGATCTGCCTGGGATTGCATCCCCACCATCTCACCATCAACACTAACGAAGCACAATCATCTGAAGACTCTCCTAGGACAGAACCCGTGCTGGAAGTTCACTTCCTAAAAGATACCCAGTGAGGGGAGCAATGGAGCAAGTCTCACTTGGAAACACCTTTCAGGCAGCACCACAGGAGTCTCTATTTAAACAGGTGACCTTGCCGAGAGAGCGGCTCCAGATCCCATTACCAACTGGCCGGCTCAGAGTCAGATTTGTTTTTATGAGCTCTCAAGGCACACATTGGGGCCAGGCGTAAATACGGAGAGAACTTACTGAGATCTCACTCCTTCATTGAGAAATGCAAAGAAAAGAAAATTACATGGAGGCTTTTAAGAATTAGCTTCTGATGGCAAACAGCCAGTGAGCCAAGCACTCATCAATCAAAGCTCTAAATTTGCTTTATCAAGGGGGATAGAACTGAGTATCAGAGGTTTCAGCTCTTCTGCTTCCTTCAAGGAATGGCAGAAAGAGAACAGATGCTGGCATATAAAGCAATTCAACGATCAAATATTGCTCTGCCCAGTGGTACTGACATCACTTAACTCTCTCCCCAGGAGAGGGGCACTGGCTGGTCTGGCTGGCCACAGGCCTGAAGATGGCTCGGCCACGGCACCTACAGGGTCAACAACTGCAAGCAAGCACTACTATTGAGACCCAAAAAACTCTGTTTTTATTGGCTTTCTGGGAACTTTTTCCACTATTTATGAAAACACAATGCAACCAGCAAGCTAAAATGTGGATGCACGTTTCGAACTTTGTATAGTCATTAGGCTAATCATTAGTCATTTGTGGTTGACAGGGAGGGTTATAATTTGACACCTGGCAAAAATCAAGTAGATTTGAGAGAACTGAGAGCTGGGAAATGAGATGGAAAAAAAACACCCTCTTTTTCCCTAGGAGGTCTCATGAAGTAACATTGGCAAAACCTCTTTTCTCTCTGTAGACATGAATTACTCGTGATTCAGGGCTGTGGTTCTCTATATCCAACTGTGGGACCCCATCCCTACCCCCACCTACCAGAGCCTTGTAGGCCCTAGCCAAAGAATCCTGCTCAGAAGGTTTCCAGAAGCAAACCCCTGGGAGCTAAGAGAGCGATAAATAACTTCACAACCTGAAGCTTAAGCAACAAGAGACCACCAAAAAGTTTCAGTGTCGATTCTGAAAATATGTTCTGAAACCCTATGGAGTCGGGAGAGGTCAGTGTCAGAATGACGTGATCCTTAGCTCTCAATCTCTCAGATTCCAGGTTTTCTTCTGTCCACCATCTTTGGCCATTTTCCTGTATGTGATGAGACCAAAATATTGAACCCTGAGTGTGTGCTTTCTGACCCTCGACCTCTCACAGGTGTTCTGGCTCATTTCCTGAGAGTTATGTTTGATTTGGGAACACTTCCCTCCTTTCTCCCATTCCTCTCTTACAATTTGAATCCTGGAACACCCGCATGCAAAACCCTGACTCTCTCCCTGTGTTACCACAGAAACACTCTCCAGTGTTCTCAGAACTTGGCAAGCATCTGGACAGGGACAGTTTTCTCACACTCTGGGAAATCAAAATATTAAACAATAGCTCATTTCCAACTCATCAACGGATGATACACATTGGGATCATTTCTCTCCCTCCTAGTCAACCTAATAGCTTCTCTACTACAGAAGGAAATCCAATAAATGACCTACTTAAGTTTTCAGCACATAACAAAGAAATAAAAAATGCTAATTTGAGAATCCTTAGGACCAAACAGCAAAAAATTATTCCAAGACTATCTCTGCAGAAGCAGTGGTTCACATTTTCTGAATAAGTATTTCCCTTCCCTCTCTCAGATCAGAAGAAATTACAACTTTTGGAAGCCATGCAGTGATACATTATTTTTGTTGTAAAGGGCCAGTGCTGTAGTGCAGCTGGTTAAGTTGCGTCTTGCGATACAAGCATCCCTATCAGAACACAGGTTCAAGTCCGGGCTATTCCACCTTGGCTCCACTTCCCTTTTGATATGCTTGATAAAGCATCTATTAATGGCCTAGAAAATTGGGTCCCTTCCACCCATGCAAGGGACTCAAATGAAATTCCCAGCTCCTAGCTTCAGTCCAGCTCATTCCCTGATGTTACAGACATTTGGAGTGGGAACCAGTAGATGAAAGCAGCATTTCTCCCCTCTAACTGCCTATATCTCTATGTCTTTCTTATGAATGAATCTAAATGAAGCTAGAGTTCTGCTTAACACTACAACTCTACTAATCTTGTTTGCTTTTCTTTTTTAAAGAGACATTAACAAATTCTGCATTATTTAATTTCATAACAAGAGAATCTACTGGACTAAGAAGATGCAACTTGAGGAAAGCAACAGAATGTACCTATTATATCTGGAATTATTAAAAACAAATAACTCTTGGCCCCAGCACGATAGCATAGTGGTTAAAGTCCTCGCCTTGTACGCGCCAGGATTCCGTGTGGACACCGGTTCTAGTACTGGCGGCCCCATTTCCTATCCAGCTCCCTGCTTGTGGCCTGGGAAAGCAGTCTAGAATGGCCCAAAGCCTTGGGACCCTGCACCCATGTGGGAGACCCAGAAGAGCTCCTGGCTTCGGATTGGCTCAGCTTCAGCCATTGCAGCCACTTTTGGGGAGTGAATCATCGCATGGAACATCTTCCTCTCTGCCTCTCCTCCTCTGTATATCTGCCTTTCCAATAAAAATAAATAAATCTTTGAAAAAATAACTCTTTAAACAAACTATGCAAGTAAAGATAAGATACTACACACATTAAGTACATTTCCTTAAGGAGCACCCAGGCCAACTGCATGAGGCACACTTGCAACCAACATCATGACCACCTATCCAAGCACCACCCAGGATGAACGAGGCTTTCCCTCACAGTCTACAGGTCAGCGTGTGTGTGTGTGTGTGTGTGTGTGTGTGTGTGTGTGTGTGTAGGGTCAGCATTCATGAACTAGACTGAAGAAAAGAGTTTTGAATATGAAGAAAGATAGGGCAGGACTGAGAAAGATTCTGAGACCCTGAGTGTAGATGATAATCATGATTATTAAAGAATAATAGGCACAGGGCCCAGTGCAATAGTGTAATGGTTAAAGTCCCTGCCTTGAAGGCCTGGGATCCCATATGGATGCCGGTTCTAATCCCGGCAGCTCCACTTCCCATCCAGCTCCCTGCTTGTGGTCTGGGAAAGCAGTCGAGGACAGCCCAAAGCCTTGGGATTCTCACCCGTGTGGGAGGCTCAGAAAGAAGTTTCTGGTTCCTGGCTTCGGATAGGCTCAGCCCCGGCTGCTGTGGTCACTTTGGGAGTGAATCATCGGATGGAGGATCTTCCTCTCTGTCTCTCCTCCTCTCTTTACATCTGCCTTTCCAATAAAATCAATAAATCTTAAAAAAAAAGAATAACAGGCACAAAATTCCTGAAAACTCACTGAAATACTATTTATATGTAAATGTGTTTAATTCTCTGGGGCATCAAACTATAAACCACAAGTTAGGCATAAACGAGACGTGATTCGTGGTTTATAAAATGTTCAGGCAAAAAACCCATAAAATCTGTGAAATGACCTTGTATAAATGCTGGCTCACAATTAGGGCAAAACAGGCTTTGTACTTCTATGTTTTCTTTATCCAAATATCTAATTTTAAAGTAGATATTCGTGTGTCCATTAACTATATAATTTATTTTTAATTTTAATCTATTATTATTATTATCATTTTATGATACAGTTCCATGGGCCCCTGGGATTTCCCTTATCCCTCCCCAAATACCCCCACCACTGAGTTCCCTTATATCATTACTAAAGTATAGTTCTTCATACAGAGTCATATGTCCATCATTGCGGGCATGGACAATGGCAGAGAGTCCAGCATCCTATTGTCAAGATACAGTAAGCAGTTTCATTGGGAGTCCATCTTTGTCTAGAAGTAGAGACACATACTGCATTGTATCCTCACATCTGGATATGTCAGTTCTCATTTCACAGTTACTGTACATCTCCTTAAATGAAAAGCCACAAAACATAGCCAACAACAGGAAGAGAAATTAACAACACCATGAAGTCAAATAAACTGCTACTGAAAGACTAATGTGTCGCTGAAGAAATGAAAAAGAAATCAAGAACCTTCGTGAAGAAAATGATACTATTGTATGATATGTGAGTCACTGAAGAATTTAATCAGAAGAAAGTGTTTCGAAGAGATGAAACTAACAACAAAAAACCAAAATCTGTGAAATATAGTTTCCACTGATTGTTGGTGAAGTATGTCTCCTGTAGGCAACAGGTGAGCTTTGTTTTTTTAATCCAGTCTATTAATCTATGACGTTTGATTGAGCTAAAGCCATTTATATTCAGGGTTAATATGTATGGGTAGTAATTTGGTCCTGTCATTTTAGCAATGGGTTGTTCATTGATTTAGTCTTCTGTTGTCATTTTACTGGGATGTTCTTCACATTTGCCTTTGGTTTTGGTAGGTGCTATTCCTCTTCTCTGTCAAGAGAACATCTTGAAGTATTATTTGTAGGTCAGGTTTGAAAGAGACAAATTCTTTTGGCTTTTCTTTACTGTAGAAGAATTTTATTTCATTTTTCAAAGACAAAAGAAAGCTTTGCTGGATATGTTATCCTGGGCCGACAATTTTTTTCTTTCAGAATCTGGACTATGTCGCTCCTTTCTCTCCTGGCCTGCAGTTTCCTGTGAGAGGTCTCCTGTGAGTTAAATTGGCACTCCTTTATATATTAGCTGATTTTTTTTTCACATGCACATTTAAGGATCTTTTTCTTATGTTCAATTGAAGAGAGCTTGATGATCATGTGTCATGGTGAAGATCGCTTTTGATCAAGCCTGTTGGGAGTTCTGTTACCCTCCTGGATGTTGTTTCCCAATCCTTTCCTCAGATTAGGGAAATTTTCCCTTATGATTTCACTGAATATATTTGTAAACCCAGGTTCTCTTTCTGCACCTTCTGGGACTCCCATAACTCTTATATTAGGCCTCTTAATAGTGTCTTTCCATTCTTGAATACTTTTTTTGGCCTGATTCCAGCTCTGCTTCCAGCTTTTTGTTTGCTTCCCTGTGATGTCAGGAAATATCTTCTAGTTTTGAGATTCTTTCTTCTGCTTGCTTCATTCTATTTTGGAGACTCTCCATTCTACTTCCAATATGCTCCACTGTATTCTTCATTTCTAATGTGTCAGCTTTCATTTGACTTACTTCCACTGTGACATATTCCTTAAATTCCTTGAACGCCAGCTTTCATGCTTCTCATTGTTGATAAGAAGCTTTATAGCAAGTGTTTTAAATTCTGTATCCCCCATTTTCTCGATGTCTTCCTCAGTTAACTCTAAAGTTGGCATAAGGTTTTGGTCCTTTGCAGCGGAGTCTTCAGTAATAGTTATTGTGCCTTTCTCTCTTCTTTTGCTCTTGGTCATTGTACTTCTATTAGCAGAGTCTTCTCCTTGGGGCAGGTTTCTAAGCTGTATCACCCAGAAGTCTACAGTTCGATTTTAGTTATTGCAGTTGGCATATGACTCCTTGTTTGCAGTCAGTTGTGCCACTCCTTCCAGCAAGTTCCAGGTCTGGATTCTTGCGTTAGATTTCCACTATGGTCTCCATAGCCCCAGCTCCTGGCTCACCACTCTCCACCTCCTGTGACACTGCTGAGGCTGCTCCGTTTTCTCTGCAACTTTTCGCCCACTTTCGATTGGAGCAGGTCCCAGGATTAGGGAGACAGCAGGAGTCCTCATTAGCTACATTGGTGTTGGTGGTAATCTTGCACTGTTGGCTGTTAGGTCTGAGGGCCACATGGAACTATTTTGACCTGTATGATGCATAGTCGGTATTATTTTCCTGTGGCACCAGTGCAATTCACTAAGCTCAGTGAGTTCTCGTGAGCTCAGCACATGCGCAGCTCACTGTTGTCCTTGCAGTCCTAAACTTTTGCCACACTGTACAAAATGGTGCCTGACGTGCCACTACTAGAGTTCTTGATCTGCTGGCTGTCAGGTCTGAGGGCTACCTGGACCTGTGTTGGATGGAACCTGTAGGATGCCACACTGTTGCAATTTGTTAAGCCAGCAATGAGTTCATTCTCAGTTTAGCATATGCTCAGTCCTTTCCCTTGCCTTTTCCTCCTTAAACAAAATGGCACGTGTTTCGGTTCTAGGTGGAGTGGACTAGACTGTGAAATCCACCCTGTTCCTGCACTACCCATCTGGGTTCTTTGCTCTGTCTTTACCCCTGGTCAAATCAAACAGACCAGCACAACAGGCAGTTCTTTGTCTTGTCTGGGTTCATTGCCTGAGCTCCCAGTGGAAGTCCCTTCCCACCTGGTTGCTGGTGGAATTCCGGCTGCCAGTGCAATTCAGATCACTGCTGGCTGAATGCAGCTGGGATATCAGTCACTGCAACACCACACCGTTGTATTTGCTGCTTTCCTGTGTCTGGCAGTCTCCAGGTACCCTTCTGCGGTTGTTCTGTTCTCTCCTACTTCTTGGAATGTGCCCTCTCAGCTTCATACTAGTTAATGTTTCTCTGTCCGTTCAAACGTGTCCTTACCCTATGCAGCCATCTCGATTCTTTCAATTATATATTTTAAATGTGCTTGAAAGACAAAGCAGCAAGCAGAGGGAATAAGAGACACACAATATTATGATGCATTCAAAGAGCAGAATGCTGGATTTGTGACTGTTGCCAAAGGGCTATGCTATTGTAATAATTTAGGGGTAAACAGCATGGGGCAGAGGAGTGTAAGGGGAAATCTCTGAACCTATAGAACTGTATCATGAAAAATAAAAATTAAAAAAAAAAAACAAGAGACACAGAAAAAATTACTTCCCAATTGTCCAGAGAGCCAGAAGCCAAGAGCTCTGTGTCTGCCATGGAGGAGCTCAGGACCCAAGTACCTGAACCGTCTTCCTCTGCCACCTTCCAGGATACATTAGCAGGGAGTTGGATTGGAAGTGGATGAAGCCAAACTCAAATCAGACACTCCTATATGGAATGTGGGCATCCCAAGCAGTTTCACCCACTGAAAAACCACACCTGTCCAAGATTCCATTTTTAAATACTTTTCATTTACCAAGTTTAGGAGCACCTACTTAGCACATAACACCCCTGCAGACACTGCAAGACACATCAGTAAGGAGCAAGAAGCAAGTCTATACTGCAGCAGAGTGGACAAATAGGTTATGTATACACAACCAAGTGTATTTGATGGTGTCAGAGAGCCAAAAGATAAACGAAGCAAGGAACAAGCAAGGCACATGGGGGGACACTGGGGGTGAGGCCATGGAAGGCCACCTAAGCATGCAGCAGCCTAAGCTGAGGTATGGGGGTGCAGAAGGAGCCATTCATTCCAACAGGGAGGGATCCCAACCCACACAGGGGCTGATGCAGGAGAGAGCTTGGAATACACAAAAAGAAAGAGAAATCCCATTGTCGGGCTGTACCAACACCACTTTATTTTCATATACTGAGAACACTGCTTTGGGAATCTAGAATATTCAACTGGAAGAATCCCCTGAGATCATTACAGGGAAAAGCTTGAATTTGCAGGTGAGGAGTCAAGGTGCAGGGCAGCTCCCTCAAGGACTCTTGCAGCTGGGGCTGACCGCATCAACCCTGAATGCAGGTCTGCCTTCAGTGTACATCTTCCTGCATGATCTGCCACATTTCTGAGTTGATTAGTGTTAGTCACTTTCTCCCACCTGCCTGGACACTGTTCACCAGGGATCGTGTTTTCAAACCTCCTTCCTGATGTAAGCAGGTCAGAATTCTAACCAGTTCTCACTTTGGAACATTAAGAAAAAAAGAGTTAATCCTTTTTCTTAAGTGTGCTTGCTACTTTTTCAGAATAGGACACAAACAGAGATACATTCTAAAGGCCGTTTTTTTTTTTTCTTTGAGCAAGACTGAATTGGACCTGATGGAAATTTACCACAATGTACCATGTTTTCAAAAAAACACACGTACATACAGAGTTTGATGGCTCAAATGAATGATATTCAGCTTAATTTTGGATGTTTTCTGTTTTAAAATAAGGAGACATATAATATATTAGGCACTCACAAAAGTTTCACTGGAGAAAATATTACTCTGTAACCCCCAAATGGGAAAATTCTATCCTAGGAACTTGGCCCAGAGTAGCAAAGTTGCATCCAGCTCTATTTATCATCTTACAAACTTCTTCGTTATGTCAAAATGAAATCTTAGCTGTGTCCTGACTGTAAAGCAAAGGTGGTGTATGTTATTTTAACCAGTACAACAAAAATATTCTGAGAACTGACTTCCCAAAAATGTTAATCATTTTTATTCAATTTTGGTCAAGATCCATAGTTATATTATCAGCCTCAGAGTTACATTTTCCTAAAGAATTTTATGAATTTTTTGCTTGATTCACAAAAAGGAAAAACAATCTAGATAGCTATAATTTCTAGTTGTGCTAGAATCCAAACAATTTAAGCCTCATGAGACTTGCTTCCCACTGCGGTTCAACTCAAAAGCAGATCTTTGTTGAACATGGCCTAAGGGTCAGCTGACAGAATTTCTTGTCTCAGACAACCCCCTTTTAAAGCACTTTCAGTCTTGTGGCAACTGGAAGGCTCCATGAAATCATCCTAGTGTTTGCTCCTTGGCACATGACTTCTGAGGACCATTCCAGCTCTTTTAAGACAGGAATCTACTCTTTATAAAGATGAGGGGAAAACACCTTTGAAAGACACACTTTTATTTTCCCTGATGGCGGAATTGTGTAGGGGCAACTTAAGAAAAGAAACTATCATAAACAACAAGCACTGTGAATTTCTGTTTTACTTCTTGGATTTGGAGTTCAAGGTCAACTCAGCCCTTGAGTAGACACTGGAAATGGCCATGGAAAGTTGCAAATTCTTCCCACCCACTTGTGTGAACACCTGCCCTTAAAAAGGAGCAGGATCTTAGACAATTGTGTGATTGTATAACGAACATTAGGAAGATGTCCCATGTGCTTCAAACTTACAATAATACCAAATCAATGTGTTTACTATTAGATTTTAATCATATTAAATTATAATGACTCCAAGTTGGAATCTAAGAATGGCTTAGGCAAAACTTTCCATTTCACAGGAACGTGCAATGGGTCTTGGCTAAATAAGTGGGTTTTTTAAATCGCTGGACATTTAAAAGCATCTGGGGCAAAAGTTTGGATTGGAAATAGGGGCAGGAACACAAGAGTCTTCTGGTGGTGCTCACTGCAGAAGTAATTCCCTTTCCCATGACAGAGACAGGAAAGTCATTTAAGAACTATTTACTTTAGTGCTTAAAAAAAAAGGTGTGTGGTGAGTGCCATGCACTGGCACATGGAGCACAACATTGGTTTCCCATCTCAGCCTCTGCTGGGATGGGCACAGGAGGAGAAGGAAAAGCCTTTGCAGGTCAGCAAGAAAGAGAAATGAGATGTCTCAGAGCAGCACACGCCTTCCTTTATTAGGGAGAATCTTCTAAGACCATGTAATTAGCTGAGAAATAATAGTTGCCGTACTATAAACAGTCACTACAGCTTTATTTTTAACATTTAAACAAAACAGCAATTAAGGAGAGGAGGAAACACAAAGAGCCCATAATGGGAGTCATACATACTCCTCTGGGGAGGGCTTTTAAACACTGCCATTTACAATAAATAAATATAAACTCCGAAACAACATTTCAAGATTACAAAGTGAGTTACAGGTGATCTAACATAATAGAACTCTGTTTTATGTGTAGAGAACTGGCTGAACTTTTCACTTATTAATAAAAGTGAAAAATAATTTTAGTCTAGGAGAGCAAGATCATACTGCATAAATATTTGGGATTAATACTACTGCTCTCATCCCTATCCCATTCCAGGGCCTCAGAAAAACTAATTTTCAATGCTCCGTTTTTCTCCTCATCATTACTGAGCCCCAGGAGAAATGATCACACTGTCCCGTAGCAGCAAATGCTAATGTGCGTGAGTGCTTTCTACAGATAAAGCATCCATTGCAAGCAGTCCAAGTCCCGGGCCTGGGTTATGTCAGTGGCAGGAACCTCTAAACCGTGAGGGAAGGAGAGGGACAAGAGTTTCTTCTAAAGACCACTTTGAACTTTCTAGATATTGGAGACAGCCATTGCTGTCCCAAAGACAGTCTGAGTATTGTCTAAGCAAAACACCAGAAGTAATATTCATGAAATCTGTTAATGGGACACAGCCTCGCAGCCCCAAATCTTCTATCTTTCTCCAGAGTGTAACACACGTTAGAATGTAGACATTTAATGGTATACAGCATGAGATTGCTTGTTCTGATTTTAGGGTCAGGTTTATGTTAAGTTGTCAATAATCAACATGCAACCTCTCACAATTTACCACAAACTTATAGGTAGTGATGAATTTAATTTGCTAAAAAGCGCTTAGGTAAGAGCAAATGGCATTTGAAGCTCACATTCATTCACTGAACATGGCAGCTCAATGAGTATCAAGTTGAACACAGATAGTTAACACCACTCTCCATTCCGAAATGGAGCATCACTCACTTTGCACACTGCTTTTATTTGAATGTTAATAAACAAATTTTTACTAATGCCAGCATAGGAAAGACTGGCATAATCAAGAAGTTGCAGGGAATTCTCCAGCCAGTACTGTTTTGTTTTTGCTCAGCTGCTTCAAAAGGACATTTTAGTTCAGTAAAACAAATTCCAGAGAAATCCTACTATGGTCATACAATGTCAAAAGCAAGGCTGAAGTTAGACTCACAATGTATTCACACTCATACCATTATATGTTGTCATGGATTGATTTAGCTACATGACAAAACCCCAATAAAAACATGGCTTATAAAAATGTGGCTCTATTCCTTGCTTGCTTTACTTCAGACACATTCTATCCATAGTTAGAAACAAACCATGACAGTGGTCTAGCCCTGAATTTCTATCTATGAGGAGAAATCAGGCATAACCATGGTCTAACCCTGAATGTGATCTCTGTTTTATACCACGGGTAATCATTAACATATGGAAATAGTCCTCCCAGCTGCTCTGCTAATTTTTTTTAGTCGTCTAGTCTTTACTGCCTCCACTCTACACTCCATCCTAAACTTTTCCTGTGGTTCTGTCCCCATTTAAAAAGGATTCATTTTTCTTTTCTCAAAGGAAGGATGTGTTGGGAAAATCATTCTTCATTCCTTGTTCCTACCCCACTGTTCCACTGGCCCCAATGGTTGCTCAACAGCCCTTTTCAACATCTAAATTAAGTGCTCATGATCAAGTTCACTACCTTTTTCTCCTCCTTCCTCCCATAAAAAGAGGCTGTGGGTGCTTCCCTTCCCTTTGGTCTTCAATCTGCTGGGCTCCCCACAAAGCAGGCTCTCACCATTGCCCATCCTCAAATTTCTCTTTTTAATAAAGTCTGTGGTATACTTACGTCTCTAAATCATTTTTACCTCTAAGAGACGTTTCTTTCCCTCAGCAACAGCCAACGATCACTCCTCTCTCATCCCCTGGCGCGGATTTTTGTTCCTGTAATCTCACTCAGTAGAACAAAATGTGTTGTTTCTGGCTATAGATAATATATTCCCATATCACTCTCACAAACCACAGAGTGAGTTCTGCAAGGCAACCATTTTTTCCAGGCCGCTTCTACTCACTGCTCACAATGTACTGTACGTAAATGAAATGAATGAGAACCACAAGTTAACAACTAAATTGCTAAAATAAGGAAAAAAGGAATTCTTGAAACAAATTTTTACACAACAGTCTGAAGGGCATTAAAGCAATGGTTCCCAGAGACTGACCCAGTGACCAGCCTGGACTGGCTGCATGAGAACCGCTGGGGAAGTTGTTAATCATAAACAATTGTAGGCCCTACCCCTAGAGTTTCTGATTCAGGAGGTCAGGGGTTTGGGAGCCACTGGTATAGAGTGTAAATCAACCTCAGCAGCTTGAGGAGAGGCCCCATAGGCACATATATAACAACATGTGGATGCCAAGTTTTCTACCCATGTGAGCTTTTAGAATTCACATAGTGATTAATATGCTTGGAGAGAAGTATGAGAAGACTTCAGAATGCAAGTTAAGTCCTGATGGGAGGAAGGATGAAAGCCAAGGTGTGTGTTGGTCTAACTCACCACCAGTCTACTAGATGGTCTATAAAAATGGATCTATAAGAGCAGATCTTCTCCTTCCCCGAGTGACTACCAGAAAATGTGTTTTTCAAAGCTCAGTATTTTCCAAGACCAGTAATTTATTTAGCTTTGATCTAGTACACAACCCCACTTGAAAATGAAATAATACAAGCAAAACTGAATAAACACTTCAGTAATTTTATCCTCCTGGAGCACTGCAGACCATTTCCTCCATTAAGAGTAACAATATGAAATGGAGGTGAGTTATAGTCCTGTGTGGCTGTCACATACATTCTTGGGATTTGGGGATACCACTTCCTCTACATGGATACCAATCTCCAAATGTGTGCTGTGAAGTTCTCCCTCTCTCCCCAGAATGTTACTTACTTGTAACTGTCAACCTGTTCCAAGTACAAGTATTCTTTTTGATGAAGGACATATGGACCACATGTCCTTCCCCCATTCCTGAAATTTACCTTTTTCCCACTGGACTCTAGATTTTTACAATTAAATCAGAAACCACTATCCCCATGTGAGGTTACTGAGCATTTGAAACGTGAATGACTAGACAGTATTGAGATGTGCTCTTGAGACTTAGTGTGAAAACATCTCAATAATTCATATTGATAAACATGTTATATGCCAGCAATATATTAAAATTAGTATATTTTAATATACTTTACCTGTTTATTTTTACTTCATACATGGCCCTTAGAAAACCTAAAACTATATATGTAGTATTTCATTTCTATTAGTCAGCACTACTCTAGATGAAACCTAACATTTTCTTTCTATCTCAAAGTTTGGCAGAATATTCTCTTGCACCTGCTGGGGAAACCCAGATGTCATCTAAGCAAACACACTCAGAACTTATCACTCCCTCTGCTTCAATACAGTTCCTCAGTCTCCTCGAATGACTTGAGATGGTTGTGCACAACTTACTGCAAGAAATATCTTCCCTTTTATATCAATAGGTTTATAATTTCTATTTCTTTGATGACATATTTCACTTTTCAATGAAGACCACACAGCTGCCTATTATTCACATTCTAGACACTTCCATTTAACCATAAAGCTGGCAATGTTATTATTTCTGATTCTAACTATAGACTCATTTATTCAACAGCATCGACTGGGAACCTCCTGGAGACCAGGCACTATGCCAGCCATACGGGATACTTACCAATGTCAGTAACCATCCTCACATGATGTGTGACATGATGTTGATAGTAGCATATGTACTCAGCCAGGACTTTGCTGCCCTCAGACCCAGAAGGACTCTCTGCTTGCAAACTCTTTCTGAGGAAGGGCTTAAATGCAGAGATCACATAACACAAGTCTTTGAAACTTGAACCTGTTTGGTCCCCTATTCAACATTTCCCCTCTCCGCCACTATGTAACTTCCTTCATGTTTTCCTGACATTCCTACAAACTCTATTTGTCTCTGTATTACCCTTCCTTTGCTGGCTCAAGCCAAAACATTGTGTATTGGAGAAAAGGAAAGAAAAGATTTTCACAGTAATGTATCATTACTATTCCCGTTAAAAAGCAAGGAAACCAAGGTAGGGAAGTTCAGCACTTAATGAGACCACGCAGATAATGAGTAGAGGAGGCAGCATTTGAACCCAGACAGCCTAACTTTAGAGTCCAAGTCATGAACATTACAACAACACCAAGAACCAAGAAGGCTGAAGCTGAAGCTTTCTGATTCCAATTGCAAAATGTTCCCTTCACATGAAGCACACACAGGACAGAATGCTGCAAGAAGGGAGACAGAATGCAGGAGGAATATTATTGATCATTCTGACTGAACCCCTGGAAGATATGAGGAGAGAAATGAACCTTTGGTTGCTGTAATCATACAAGTAGGCAGATAGATGTTTTCATCATCTGTAGCCATGGGGTCTTCATGGAGAATGCACTCCCAATGGCAACAGTCTCAACACAAATCTCTGAGGAGAATCTCAAAGCAGGTTGTCATTTTACATACCTGCATTGTGCACAGTATTATAACCAAATAGTTTACTCTACAACCAGGTGGAAACAGTCAAAACAGGTAAACTGTCATGTGACTAGCCTCTGCTCACATTAGCTCTACCTGGAGCTCTACTTACATGCAGAAGAATAAGCTATTTTTAACACAAAGCTATGTACTGCAGCACCTGAAATTTCTCCCTTACCAATTATCATTTCTAATTACCTTTTAAAATGCAGCATGAGCTTCTACTCAACATCCTGGCTTGAACATGTATGCTTATCTCATCTACTTATTCAAGCTCCACTAAAATGTCGGCATGTCAATCCTGGCTATGATCATCTTTAGATTCATTTTAAACTCTTGTCTTGCACTGCTTTGCCCTATTTTGTGGAGGGAATAACCTCTGCAATGCTGGGGTTCCCAGGTTTTCACGGATTCGTGAAAAAGCAGTTGTGGTGGGTGGGAGATGGCAGGTGAGAATGAAGGAGGAATCAGAGGATTTCTTCCCACCCTTTCTGCTATAGACCAAGAATCTGGTAGTGGTTCATCTACCAACTGGCAACAGCATTCCTTCACTTAGTCCCTCCAGCCTTGTATAGTGGTTCTATTACTAATCTCTTGTTTACTTCACAGTCCTCTACTGTCTCCTCTGTAATACCATCATTAGCATAACTAATTCCTTGCATTAAATTGCCATTGTTTCAAATACTCAAAGAGGGTGTATTCTCCTGGCTTGGCTCTGAGTAATGCAGCTAGTTAAAGAGCAATAATTATAAATAAGTAGAAACCTGCAAGGATAAACAGATCGGGGTAGGAAGTATCAGTAGATATGCATTGTCAACACATTTTTGTAAGATGGAAATAGATGCATTCATGGTCACACCTTAGGGCAGAGGGGCATAAGTACCTATGGAGGGAGACAACAGAGAAAACCCTGTGCAGCCTCAGGTCTTAGAGGCACAGATACTTCAGAGGGGAGGAGGACACACTGAAAATAAGACTGTTTGAAAGTCTCCCCGCTAAGAATCAATAGCTTAGTCTGCGGAGTCTGAGTAGCTCCAGACGAAATACAGTAGAAGGCTGGAGAGTAGGCCCCATGCTAGAAAGAGGGAAATAGCATAGTGTTATTCATTTTTACTGGCAGGACTATCCATCTCACATACACAAAGTTGTGTGAAACATTCTTTACTAGAGAAGCAGCATCCCAGGAAAGATCTCACAGTATTGAACCTGGAGTGGGAGACAGGTGTATCTAAAGCAAAGTTCAGGTTATTGCCACAATCCTACCTGTAGGTAACCCCACCACCCCAATTTGTGTGCATCTGACCATGTAGAAAGAAGCAGAAACATCTGGACAGAAGCAACCATTGGCTGTTTTTCCTCTGTGTCTGTCCTTCTGACCTTCTTCTCTTTTTGTTAACAGATACCAGTTACCCTGGATTTAAGCTCCATCCCATTTCCGAATAAGCACACCTTAAATTACATCTACAAAAGTCCTTTTTCTAAATAAGGTTATTTTCTGAGGTTCTGCTTCAAGAATTGGGGCAGGAAGCACTACTTCACTCTTAATTATTATCATATTTAAAGATAAGGAGGTCTAAAAGAAACAGTTGAAAGTCTGGAATGGAAACTGCTAGAAGGACAGAACTGAATTCAGGAATGGTATTTATGTTTCTAAGGCTTGGAATAGATGTGCCAACAACACAATGACACCCAGATTTGCTTCTTCAGGCCAGGGGCTGTCGCACATTTCTTTGCCTTCTGGTTATCCAGCTGTGATTAAATGACTACTTTTGAATAACTGGTTGGGAAAGGAATGACCCTTTTAATGAGCAATATAATTGGATCGACTATTTAGCTCTGTTATTCCTTGCATAGAGATAGTAAAAGCAGGAGTTAAAACAGAACTTTAACCACCTTGAATGAATCTGGTAAGCCCCCATACATCCACATGTTAAAATCGTAACTCCCCAGTGATGGCATTAGTAGGTTGAGCTTTTTGGGAGGTGACTGGGTGATAAGGGAAGAGGCCTTATGGATGAAA
Organism: Ochotona curzoniae; assembly: GCF_017591425.1. Lineage (NCBI taxonomy): Eukaryota > Metazoa > Chordata > Mammalia > Lagomorpha > Ochotonidae > Ochotona > Ochotona curzoniae. The sequence goes on along the minus strand of NW_024467122.1, from coordinate 29,230,936 downwards.
TTAGTGCTTTCATAAAAGACACTTCTGAGAATGGCTTGATCCTTCTATCATTTTTCTCTTTTTAAAAGATTTATTGGGCTTGGCGCAGTGGCGCAGTGATTAAGGTCCTCGCCTTGCACGCCCGGGATCCCATATGGGCGCCGGTTCTATCCCGGCAGCCCGCTTCCCATCCAGCTACCTGCCTGTGGCCTGGGAAAGCAGTCGAGGACGGCCCAAGGCTTTGGGACCCTGCACCGCGCGGGAGACCCGGAAGAGGCTCCTGGCTTTGGATTGGCATAGCATCGGCCATTGTGCTCACTTGGGAAGTGAATCATCGGATGGAACATCTTCCTCTCTGTCTCTCCTCTCTGTATATCTGCCTTTCCAATAAAAAAAAATAATAAAAATAAATCTTTAAAAAAAAGATTTATTTATTTTTATTAGAAATGCAGATCTACAGAGAGAAAGAGAGAGAGAGAGAGAGAGAGAGAGAGATATCTTCTGTCTGCTAGTTCATTCCTCAAGTGGCTGCAATGGCCCAAACTGAGCCAGGGTGCCAAAGTTTCCACTGCTTTTCTAGGCTACAAGCAGGGAAGCAGAGAGGCTGGGACATGAACCGGTGCCCACATGGGATTCTGGCACTTACAAGGGGAGGATTAGCTAGTGAACAATCACACCAGACCCTGACAGGTCTTTTTTTTTTTTTTAATGGCATGATATCCTAGGCACCCTGGATTTTGAGTGGTTACAGGCACTATAAAGACACCAGGTCAAACCTCACTTCATAGCATTTCAAGGGTTACTTTTGACTAAGGATGTTATTATTTAAAGGGGAGGTTCAGTGAATTACTGTGAGTGTGAATATGGTTGTCATTTTTCATAATAGCTCATGTTCAAGCAAATAAATGTGCTAATCTTTTTCTCTTTGGGGTCCTTTTTTGTGTCCATTATTTTCCTGAATCCAAAACAATAGATTGTAAATTTTCCTCAAGGATTTTTTTTCAGTCTATAATGATCAGTTATGCTCCATAGGCTCTATAGGTATGAATATTATTGTGTGCAGAAATGCAGTCATGCCCTGTACAACACAATAGTGAAGAGAAGCCAGTGCTGCAGCTGGCTTTGTGCGTACACTGTCACTTCTGTATTAGTGCACAAGGGATACATCTCAGCCATCTTGCATATTCTACTTCTCTTGCAAAATGGTTTGCACATATTTTGGCCCTTCAGTTTATGTGAGTTTATGCAGTATTCCTTTCATTGAGTACTCAATCCCCTTCTCCTTCAAGATTGAAAAGATCCGTGGAATCTTTCCAAGAGGGAAAAGATCGTGTTTTCCTTCTTGCCTTGATGTTAAGGGCATATGATTATATTTGATTAATGCCCCTTTCACAAAAATGTTTCGATAAAACCCCAGTATCTTGGCATATCTGTTTCAAAAAATACACAGTTTAGCTCCAGCATATCAGAATGATAGTTTTGGAAGTTCATTGTGATAAGATTCCTAACAGCCCCTCAGATATTCGCATTGGGAGCTCTTGGAAAACCCCGTTGTCCTGCTGAATGTTGGGAACCCTGCTGAATGCAAGTTAACTGAGTCAACGGGTAACTGCACTTCAAGTATCATGCCTTGTTTGAATCATTCTTATGTCCATTTGAATACTTTACTAATTTGGAAAAGTACTCTTCATGAAAAATACACTTTATAGCAAGCTAGCAATAATATGTTGGCTTTTCAAAGAAGATTAACATGGAATCTAAGGAAAGGCCAGTGAGTTCCACCTTCTATTTCTGAATCTGGTAGGAAAAAAATGATTCAGGGATACACATACTTTGTTTTTTAATATAATTTGCAGTTTTCCTTTTTTTTTGGGTTTGATATTGTGAGGCTGTTACAGAATACAATTTTATTTTCTTCCAAAATGAATATTTTGAAGCTCCCATTCTAATGTGATGATATTTGGAGGCGGAGCCTGTGGGATGGGAGTAGGTTTTGGTAGAGTCCCAAAGTTAGAAGCCCACCTAATAGGATTAGTGGTTTATAAGAAGATGAGACAACGGTCTCCTCCTTGTGCCATGTTGTGTGGCAACTCTGAGAAAAAGCTGCCTGTAAGCAGGGAAAAGGGCTATTGTCAAAAACTAAATGGCCTGGGGTTTCAATCTTGAACTTCAAGTCACCCCAGTTGTGGGAATCAAAGTCTGTTGCTTAAGTTAACCAATCTATGGGTATCATTACTGCAGCTTGAATTGATTGAGGCAGCTTCCAATCTTCCCTACAGTGCTATCTGCCTGTCACTATGACATTCTCTTGCTTCCAGCAATAGCCTAAGATTCTGCTGTATGATTAGGTAAGCTAAATAATATGCCCACCCAGTAACTATTCTGAATAATCAAGTACTGTTGATTATTATTATGATTATTATTATGGTAGTACTGTTTTGTTCTATCACCACTGCTGCATGTTAATGGATATTGGGCTCCATTCTGGGCACGACGCACTTGGGTTTAACAGAATGTAAGTAAGTAGAAATGGTCACTTAGTTTAAGAGTTTTGAATCTGAGAATATAGGCAGTTCAATAACTCAGCTACAAAAAGGTCTTATTTATTTTAGAGAGAAAGCTTTCATTTGTTGTTGCAATCCCCAAATGGGGACAAGAATGGGTCATGGCCAGAGTGGGGAGCAGGGACCTCAATCCAGGTCTCTCCTATGTGTGGCAGGGATTCAAATGCTTTTTTACTTCAAGATAATAAAGACAGCAAATTGATTTAATATATTACCCTGGTTTGTATCTCATGGAAAAACAAATGACTTTTCTTGCATTTATATTGGCAAATGGTTATAGGAAAAAATTCCTTAAGCACCATGTAAAAAGCTAACTTGAAATTTTGGAATCTTACACTAAACTGCTACCTATTAAATCATAATCTATTACATGTAATGCCAAATGAAAACATGCTGTCATAATTTACTGAGTAAAGTTAAGTTTTTACTTCATTTTGATAAATTTATCTCATTTACCAGTGTAGCCACAAATCATACTTACGGTTGTCATATGAAAGCAGTAAATTATTATATACCTTCAGGTGACCTCTACCCAGAAATGCTTTTCAGTGTTCACATTTTATCTGTCAAATGGCAATTTCTTTAAAAAGCAAATATAAATGCCATTATGGGGAGAAGCTACTGGCCTGGGACAAGTTCTAGCATTTAGTGTTCTGACAGATCTTAATTTGGATATCAGCCAAAGTCAATAAAACTTGTTCATGCAGAACCTTACCTGGTTTTCACCACATCCAGGGGGTGCATCAGGCAAATTTCTACAAGACCTGTAAGATGATAAAGAAAAATTCAATAAACATTTATGTAAATACTGGTTCTTATTTCCATGGCCCTAATGATTCACAAGTATGAAGGTTCAAATAATTAATACAGAATTTTGGACATGCCAGTTAATACACAGTGGCAAAAATCAAAAGTATAAACATGATTTCAACAGGAGCAAAGTATGTGAGTTGAATACTTCCTTACGGGTACTCTAGTGGGGGATGTGGGGCTACAGAGGAAAGAAAATGAAAGAGGAATCAGATGTCTTAAATCCAAATCAGTTAAGCAGCAGTTATTAAATCCCCATTAAGCTCAATGGAAACATGGGTGCCTATGAGAAAAAGAAAGGGGCAAAGGAGTCTGAATCTATTATGAATACGGCAAAGCATAAATTTGCCTTTCACTACCCATGAAGCAAAGAGTACGATTCCTCTTGTCTCACAGGGTAGCCATGAGAATCTAAAAATTCCAAAACTACATGAATAGCTTAATACAGAATGACTACTATTTATTATTTACTAGGCATTATGTCAAGCAGTATTTAGGTAACTGAATCTTCACAAGAACTCCATGTGACAGGATGACAGGGCACTTTAAAAAGTTCATGGAGCAGGGCCTGGTACAGTGTAGCCTAGCGGCTAAAGTCCTTGCCTTGCATACACTGGGATTCCATATGGGCACTGATTTTTGTCCTTGTGGCTCCGCTTCCCATCTAGCTCCCTGCTTGTGGCTTGGAAAATCGGTCAAGAACAGCCCAAAGCTTTGGGACCCTGCACCCGTGTGGGAGATCCAGAGGAGGCTCCTGGCTCCTGGTTTCGGATTGGCGCTGCTCTGGTCATTGCAGCCACTTGGGTAGTGAATCAGCAGATGGAATATCTTCCTCTTTGTCTCTTCTTCTCACTGTGAATATGACTTTCTAATAATAATAATAATGTTCATGGAGCAATGAAAAAAATCACTTCATTCTGATTAAAAATATTCTTGAACTCTGTGCATGGATTTTTACAATGCCCATTTCCCACAAACTCTTTGAAGATCCTCCTGTATGCAGCTATTTTACTACTTTTTGGTCTAAAATAAATTTTTTAAATACCATTTTCCATAAACTTCTTGAAATATTCCTATGTTATCCCTATTATCCTTATTTTACGGACCACATAATTGAGGCATATGAAGGCATATAACTTGTCTAGATGTCACATGTAGGAATTAGGTATTAGTCTTAATACCCACCAGACCTATGACTAAAATCATTGCATAGTGTGAGAGAACTTCTGCAGCAAATGCATTTCCTCCTACTGATTTGGCATTAGAGACAAAGCAAACTATTACACACCAAATACCACTCATTGTTGTATCTCTCAAAATTTACAAAAAGAATAACTAATGCCAACATACTATTAAAATTAATGACAGTCTTTGGATAATAAATTCATGTTTATATATTCCTATTTGCCCATTTGAATATTTGCTATAGTTTCCTGTGTGTTCACAGGTGTTTCTGGCAAGATACACTAGATCACATCATTATAGTCTTGAGGTTACACCAAATTTTTTTCTTAATGTCTATTATGCGCTAAAAGATTCATTTATTCATTCAACAAGTGTGCACTGGCCTTGAGGATACAGTCTAGTGCAGAGGAGACACAAAAGAATCCACGGGAGGAAAGCAGTACTCTAAGGAGCATCTCAGAGACAGGCCCTGACCTCACCTTGGGGTGAGTGGTTTCAAGGCAGGGAGAAGACACGGCACACGAGGCCACTGCACAAAAACAAGAGGAGGCACAGCAGTAACCTCTGGTTGAAGGCAGGATACCACAACAGGTGAGGCTAGTAGTGTGTATAGGCCAGAGTCAAGTTCATTTTCAGACAAGTGTACCTAATTCCCCACACTTGATCTTAGCTAAAGATCCAGGAAGATACGTGTAAACTTTATATAAAAAGTCAGTAAAAAAAAAAAAACTTCTGAAAAAATTTCCTTGGTTATTTTTTTTCTCATTACTAACGAACTCCATGCTTCCTGATGGCATCTCAAGGGGTTTTAAGTAGAAGAGTGATCCTAAGCTCTGTTAATGTGTTCTAGTCATCTGTCCTGCCAATCCCCTCTCTCGCAGGCACACGTAGGCACAAGGGTACAATGTCCCACCTTGCCCCTTTTTAGTTAGCAGTTCACCAGCAAAAGCATCATCTCTAATTACAGCATAGATGTCACAGCATGTCTTGCACCTGCACGTGACAGAGTCTAGGCCCGCCAATGGAACTTCCAGATCATGACCAGGCCAACAGGAGAATGTGACTTAAATCATCAAATGGAACATATCTGGTTCAGAATCTATGGTTTTTTTCTTTCAGTTTTAATGAGAATAAGCCAGTTATGAAATTCAAGCTAGTAACCAAATAGCAAAGAGAACAGATAATGTTGGAAATGGTGAGGAGGTTTTGATTTTGGTCAGAGTTAAAATCTGGATTCACTCAGAACAAGAATGGATATTTGTTATTCTCCACTGCATAGGGAAAGAATGTGAAACTCTGATTATCATTTATGGAGATAACCATAAAAACAGAATCAGATGAATCGTGTTACCACAGGCCTAGAAGTGACCTCAAGAAACTGAACTGTATTTTGTACTTGGTAATTCTGTTACCTAATATGAAGTCACAAACTACATAAAGGGCTAATAAACACAAATTTTAACATTTTCTTTTTTACTATAAAAATGAAAGTCTAACATAGGAATATGTAAGTCTCCATTGAATAATCCACCTCAATCACCAATTCAAGATCTATAGATCTTCAGGTAAATAAACCTAGGAATTTTGAGTTTAGGAATATAACACTTGGATTCAGAAGGAATAGTTGAATACAGAACAAAATAATCTAATTTCCTCTGCTTATGCCTACGTGTATTGCCAACCATCATAGAAACCACTTTCCCTGGTGAAAACTAGTTGTATTTTATGGCATATGAGAAGAGATATTAAAAAACCAATAAGACCATAACAATTATAGGTTTAGATCAGTGAATTTATTCCAGATACTTTCTGGATAACTTTCACTTAAATTTGGTGTTTAGCTTCAATAGCAGAAAAATAGATATTTTATATCTTTAAGACAAACTTGATTTTAAATAGGTTAGACTACTTGTGGCTTTCATTCATTTTTGTGAATCATAAAAGTAGAATCAAAATTGAACCAAACATTATGAAAATCATCTCAAAACCATAAAACAAATATTTTCTAGTAATATGCTGCCATATATTATGATGGTAAAAATATACCATTTGCTACAGTCATTCAAGGCAACGTACAATAAACTAAATGCAACAATAAACAAAATTTCCTTTTAGGCTTGCTAGAATTAGACAAAAGGTTAATTTTATAGGGCTGAGGATGATCAGTGATAAGAAAGGCTGAGGGTGGATTGATAGTATTAATTTAACATCTTGTAAATATTTTCATTGCTCCCACAGAATCTTACCATTTTAGTGAGCTGCTTTTTTTTTTTTTTTTTTTTTTTTTTTTTTTTACGGTTAAAATGAAACTGACAGCGTGACTCCATCACATCCTTAGCTGTGTTGGATTCTGCCTTCTTTGAACATACGCAGATGCATGCCTTTATCTAAGACAATACTTCTGGCCAATACTTTTGTGGGTGGGAACTGCATGCAGTAGGGAGGGAAAAGTGGGAAGCAACACTGTTCTCCCAAACTTGTACTGTAAAATATGTGACATATTTTCACTTTATATAAATTAAAAAAAATAAATTTAGGAAAGCTCCAAAAACAATGCCACATGTTTGTCAAACTTTCCCCAAGCCTCCATCTTTTCTAGAAAGACTGCAGACCTATTCAACCACAAAATCACATCAAACATTAACTACCCTTCCTATGATATAAGCTGAACCACACTTCTTTTTTCTAAGAAAGAATACAAACACTGTCATGCAATGATTAATCATGATTGCTGGAAGAATAGTTTCTTTTAAGTACTCAATTCTTTGGGCTTGCCTTTTCCTCTGGAATGTTTTCCACCTGTAAGGACACACACACACACACACACACACACACACACACACACACACAGACTTTTAAGACTCCTACTAACCTCTGGATCTTGATTTAGGCAATCTTTTCCCAGAAATCCCATGGTATATTCTGTTAGTTGATACCTAGGATTCATCCTCTCTTTCTCACCACCTGCCATAACAATTGCATTCCCAGGTTGTTTGCTGCTAGGCATTACTATGTACTTAAACTTTAGACAACGGGATAAATGTGAGAGTGGCTGGGGTAACATTTGGGGAGTCTTTTAATAATGGGGATCCTGTTGTTCTCTTTTTTCTCAATCCTGCTAGCAGGAATTAAAGTAGCTATCTTGGACAGCAGGGTGATTTGCGTACATGAATTACTAACAGCTCTGCAAAAATGCAGGAGGCTTGTGTCTGGGCGTGGTAGCCTAGTGGCTAAAGTCCTCGCCTTGCACATGCCAGATCCCATATAGGTGCCAGTTTGTATCCCAGTGGCCCAATTTCCCATCCAGCTCCCTGTTTGTGCCCTGGCAAAGCAGTTGAGGGTGGCCCAAAGACTTGGGACCCTGCACTCAGTGGGAGACCCAGGAGAGACTCCTGGCTCCTGAATTCAGATCGGCTCAGCTCTGGCTGTTGTAGCCACTTGGGGATTGAACCTGTGGATGGAGGATCTTCCTCTTTGTGTCTCCTCCTCTCTGTATATCTGACTTTCCAATAAAAAAAATCTTTAAAAAAATGCAGGAGGCCCTGACACTAAGGAGCTCCAGTCTGATCACTTCTAACACTCATGTTAGAGAAAAATCCCATCAACTTTAAGCTACTGCTTAGTGTGTTTTCTGCCACCTGCAGCTGATTCAATGTCAAGATGCAGGAACTCTTTGATCTGCTTCCACAGTATTTTGTGCTATCCTGTGGCACTGCAACTGCTTGCTTTCTCGTCTGAATGCTCCACAAGCAGATATTCCAGTGCCTTCTTTGTATCTGTATCCTCTTCTCTTTGCTCAAGGACAGGCACCTAGTAGGCACTATAGGCAATTTTTTTGTATATGCCATCATGGTAGTTAATTCTCAAGGAAAACTGACCCGGAAGCTATGCATACCACATTTCTTCCATTAGTGTGAGCATTACACAAATAAACAGAAAAGCCAAAATTTCATAAAAATTATACTAAGTGTGTGAACATGGGATTTCAGGATTGTCAAATTCAGCAGCGATGTGAATGTGAAAAGCAGTATCTCAACTGTTGGAACTTTTGTGCGGGTACTGTGCTGGGTGCTGAGTGCTGGGTGCTAGGGGAACAGTCTGATCCAGCATCAAGGGTACCTAAAAGGCTAAAGAATTTTAAAGGTCAGCACCAAAGCAAAACACAAGAAAGGCCATACATGGAAAGGGAAGGTATTGAATAGAAAAATAGAAATGTGCATGAAACTATGCTTCTGTATGTTGTTATTTACATGGTGAAATGCTAATGCTATATTCTCTATCAATTCTGTTATGTGACTGTATATTTTTGTCTAAAATTATTGACTTTCTTCAAGAAAGCTTGTTATAAGTCTCATGAAACTACATGATACAAATAAAGACAAATTTTCAAAACTGCTGAAGTTTTTAATTCATGTATATACTGGACGTTCTTTATATTTGGGCTTACTTGTCGTAAGTTACAAGATTGATTTATGTAAGGTGAAGGCCGTTTTAAAGTATATATCTCATTAAAAACAGTTCTTAGATTTTTCACCTACTTTGCCAACAACTGCTAGCAGGTATCTCATGACTCAATGGTATCCTTTTTCCTTCAAGCTAGGAGCAGAAAACCACATCAAAGGCATCACTCCCCAGAAGAACGGGGGTTGTCCCATTCATTCTAGGGTTTTAAAATGCAGCAGAAGGCAGAAGATACCCTTCTTCCCTCCCCCTTTATTTTACTCATTCTTTTACAACCTGGGCCATTCTCATAGACCACGATGTCTGGCAATGAATGCTGAAATGGCTCTTGAGAGTAAAGAGAATGGTGTAGACATAAAGTTTGTATATTTTTGCAGTCATAGTGTACATGTTAATGCTATTCTTTGGTGCATGCAGTATATTTGCAATGAAGTTATATTGTAACAACAATTTATATATGTAATGCAACTGTAGAAACAGAAAGGATAAATTTAGTCTCCTTTGGACTCAGATAATTCATCTTAGATCAGATGAATGTATAGTAACATTTGAATGTAGTATAACTAAACATGAACTGAAGGATGACTCAACAGTGTCATCCTTTAGTCAGCTATGTTCAAGGGTACTTTGGGGCATCTACTTTGTCTTCCCATTCCTTCATCCTATTTCTTTTTTTAAAAAAATATTTATTTATTTTTATTGCAAAGGCAGATATACAGAGATGAGGAGAGACAGAGAGGAAGATGTTCCATCTGATGATTCACTCCCCAAGTGAGTGCAATGGCCAGTGCTGCGTCAATCCGAAGCTAGGCGTCAGGAACTTTCTCCAAGTCTCCCACACAGGTGCAGGGTCCCAAAACTTTGGGCTGTCCTTGACTGCTTTCCCGGGCCACAGGCAGGGAGCTGGATGGGAAGCGGGGCTGCCGGGATTAGAATCGGCACCCATATGGGATCCTGGGGCGTTCAAGGCGAGCAAGGTGAGCACTTTAGCCGCAAGGCCACCATGCTAGGCCCTCATCCTATTTCTTAAAAAGCTACTAAAAACAGTTGTAATATTGTTCCTTAATGAAGGCAGAGATGCAAGAGGAAAGAAAGCAAAGTAATGAAAATATCACTTGTAAACAGAGTTGGGTTTTTTTTGAAAGATTTGTTGTTGTTGTTGTTTTGTTTTGTTTTATAAAGAGAAGGTGAGATAGAAAGATCCTCCATTCACTGGTTCACTCTCCAAGTGGCTTCAACAGCCTGAACCAATCTGAAGCCAGGAGCCAGGAGCTTCTTCCGGGTCTCCCATGTGGGTGCAGGGTCACAAGGCATTGGTCGTCTTTGACTGCTTTCCTACGCCACAAGCAGAAAGCTGGGTGGGAAGTGGAATAACTGGGATATGAACCAGCACCCTTATGGGATGCTGGCACATGCAAGGCGAGGACCTTAGCCACTAGACTACTGCACCTAACAAAATTTTATGTTGATTACTTTTTACTCAATTTCAGTTCCATGAAAATATTTCAAAATTATTTTTTGATATTTTAAGTGAATTGAATTTATACTTTTTCTTATTTGACTCTGTATTAGACCTTAATTCAGCTTTGTGTGCACTGGAATAACTGGTCTAATTTTCAGATGTGATGGTCCTTTATGAAAAGGTTACTTCAAATATGTGAGCCATAACACAAAGAGCAATGGAAGGAGAACAGCGAATGATAAACAATCCATAAACCCATTGGCATATGGGAAAATAGCTTTGGAAATCTATAAAATATATAAAGAGAAAACAAATAAAAAGAAAAGTGTCACATGTTTCACTGATTATAGACGCATACAAATCCACTTTAAAATCTGTGTAAATGAAACCAAAGGTTTTTTTCAGTACCAAAGTTTTGAAATCCATGTAGATTTTCATAATACACATTTTTTTTTTTTACTTTTAAGACCTCTTGAGGCACGGATTCAAGAGTTACACCAAAAACTTCTAAATTCTATGATATATATATATTATACATATATATATACATAATCTGTAAACATATATACTCATATGAAATACTAAAATTCCATAATTTTATGAAAAAATAGTTCCAAAATTCTAAAATAATATACACAAAGTTCATGGAAAATTTATTCAAAAAATAAGTTCAGAGCCCAGCACAATGGCCCAGCGGCTAAAGTCCTCGCCTTGAATGTGCTGGGATCCTGTATGCATGCTGGTTCTAGTCCCAGCTGCTCCACTTCCCATCCAGCCCCCTGCTTGTGGCCTGGGAAGGCAGTATAGGGCAGTCCAAAGCTTTGGGATCCTGCACCTGTGTGGGAGACCAGGAGAAAGTGTCTAGTTCCTGGCTTCGGATCAGCCATTGCGCTCCCTTGGGGAGTTAAATCATCAGATGGAAGATCTTCCTCTGTCTCTCCTCCTCTCTGTATATCTGACTTTGAAATAAAAATAAATAAATCCTAAAAAAAAGATGAGTTCATTTAGAAGCAATTTGTTAAAAAATTATGAATGCTATGATTATATATAGTGTATATATGTGTGCATGTATATACATATGCATATAGTATATGTTGCTTTTTATGTATGTAATATATTTTGTTATGTGTGTGTGTGTGTGTGTGTGTGTGTGTGTGTGTGTGATATGTATAGGTTCCAGAGGCATACCATTTTAAAAATGATAGTTCATCAAAATTCAGGAAGGCAGCAGAAGGAGTGAGCACCCAGGCACTGCTCAGGAAACAACTTAGAGCCTGAGGATATCTCGTTCACCCGCACTGGGCAACTGCCCAGTCCAGGGGCTCTGCTTGCTGACCTCCTACCAACCACAAGTGTAAAATATTTTTCTGTGTTTTAGAATTTCTTGTTTCTCACTCATTATTTCTACAACGCTGGTTTCCCTTTCTTCTTTGTACTGAAGCATCTTGAAAGAAAGGATTCCATGATTTGCCGTAACAATTAGGGACAGAACTGGTCCTTCCCTATGCACCCCTCTGGTGGTGTACTGATGCCTGCTCCTACAAACTAGACTATATGTTTCTCTTTCAAGCCTTCCTTACAAGGGTGGAGAACATCTGTCCTGCAGGGTGGCCTGCAGAATCACTGGGTCTGGTTCTACCAATGCAACCACAGATAGGACTTAATGTTCAATAAATTGATGGCAGGCTAACTTTTCAGTTAACAATTTTACATGACTCACGAAAGATGGTATAAATATAGAATTGGCTCTTGGTGGAAGAAAGTATCCCTGCTCCTAGGTGATATCTTTTCGGTCACTTGAAATGAACCATGGTGGAGATATTTACATGAAGGAAATTGGGAAATGCAATAAACCAGGATTTTGTTTGTTTGCTTCTTTTCCAGGGAACTGCTAAATATTTTCCACCACTACCTAAACCTAATCATAAATTTCTGGAAAATTATAACATGGAAATTGTTCATTTTTTTGAATAGACAATAGTTCTGTAGTCATCTTGGTGTTGAAAGCCTCCAAAAAGCCACAAGTTCATTAACTTATATTCTCTGTTCATTACAATTTGATAATAAAAATGATAATCCTATATCAGAATGTTTAAAGAAGCCTTAGGAATTCATATTCAAGGAAACCATCCAGTCAGTTAAATCTACATCTGTGGTTTGTCACTGCATTGTGTCCCACCCACATTGAAAGTTAGTGACAAGAACAGTCTTCCACTACTAGGAAATACCTTCTTCACCTGTCCCCTTCTTGGAGAAGGTGCATCTTTCAGAAAAGACATGGAAATGTTGCTGCGAAGCTAGTACAACCTTTATTCACAGAACAGAAGTACAGAGGCAAACACACACCCATCTTACTAAGTAAATAACTCATATTTGTAGGTCACAAGTCTTTTCTATGTCACTGAAAGCAATTACTATTGAGAAAAAGCAAGATGAGGTCATAATACTTTCCCTTATTCTAATTAGCAGAATTTCTCACAATCATAAGCATCATAGAAGAAGGAATGACTTTTTTTTAAAACATTTCCCACCACTGGCTTTTAATACCTACAGTAGGATCTCTTGTATTTAATGAATTATGTTGCTGTAATACTTGCTTTTATCTCTGTATTTGTTGAATTGCCTGGAACTATAGACATGCTGCAATTTGACTAATTCTATTCCAAAGATGTGTTTTGGTCTGGGTTTTTAGGAGGAACTTTGTAGCTGCTTGGTAATCAGGATAAGGATCATCATCTCCAGCCACATTCAGCTATATGGTTGTACAGCACATAGTAGGCAGAATAAGTTCCAACCAGTCAGTGATTTTGCCAAATAAATATGAGAAAGTGGAAGCGAGCAAAGAAATGAGATTGCCAGGGAGTGATTATAATGGTTAACCCTGCAACTTGAGCACAAAGGAAGAAACTGAGGTCATCGTGTTAAGAACAGTATCTTGTTGGTTGCATTGGAGTCAGGATGCTAGAAGTAGAAAAATGGAAAGACAAGACATGGAGCTAACCTTAAGAAAACTACTAAGTATCACTTTGTTAACAAATACAGTAACCATTGAAATTTGGGCTCCTTCCCTATGAATCTCCACTATTCACAACAAGGTATGGTACACTAATTACATATCAAATAAAATTTTTCAATTAAGACAATATTGAACCTATAATTACATAATATCAAGCACATGAGGTAACCACATGGATAGTAATACATTCACCACTGCCTGAACTAGACTCAGGAGACATTATCTTTGTTTTGATTTCAACTTCAAAGTTCTAAGATGTAGAATCCCATCAATGGATGAATGGATCAAGAAAATGTGGTATAGACACATAGTGGAATACTACTTAACCACAGAAAGGTGGATGTCATTTGTGGCAGCATAAATAAGCCTGGAAAGCTCCTTGTCCAACAAAGTAAGCCAGGTGCAGAAAGACAAAAAAAAAATGACCTCACTAATATGTGGAAGGTGAAAAAGTTGATTTCACAAAGAGAAACAGCAGAATGGTAGTTACGTGAGATGGTTAGAGTGCAGATGGGAAAAAGTTTCAAGGTGTGATTGTCTGCTTTTTTGCTACCTTAACTAAAATGCCTGAGAGAGTTCCTTTGGAAGAGAAAAGGATTACATTATCTTATGGTGCAAGGTAACAGAATTAGGAGTCTGGCAGAGTCTGGTGGAGCTGGTTATGATGGGGGTGTTGTCAGTGATTGCATGTGAGCCAGGATGGAGAGAAAATCAAAGCTGAACTTAACATGCAGACCTCTCAAAAGACTTTCCCCCAAGGGCCAAAGAATTCCTACTGGTGCTACAATTCAGATGCCATTATTACATGAAATCTCTACCCTTAACCAATGAACCATCAACATTAAGACATCAGAGTTTAAACAAATGCAAGTGTTTGGGAGAGATAAATCCTGCTGTAGGCACAACAGAAGACTAAAGGTTTCAGCTGGAAAGGAGTAAGAGGGAGATCTTTTACATAACATGGTGACTATAGTGAACAACATACTGCATGCTTTAAAATTGGTAAGAATGTGTGAAGAATTTCTTTACACAAGAATGGTGAACATATGAGATAATATATGAATCGGTTAGGTTGACTTAGTCATTCCATAATGTGTGTGTATATATACATGTATATATATATATATATATATATATATATATATATATGTTTCACATAAGTAAGTAATATGATAAGTAATATGATTTCACTTATTTGAAAAAAATTTAGAAGCAAACAAACCGAGTTTGTCACTAGAGACTAACATTCTGGGAAGGGAGACTCTGAATATCCAAAGCAATCTTGAGATAAAAAAAAGTATACTAGCTTATGATCATACATATTACAAAGCTATAGTAATTAGAAAGCAAGGTATTGGCAAAAACAAACAAACAAAAATCATAATGGAATGGACTACAGGTCCTGGAAGCAAACCGGTGTATCTACACACAACTGATCTTTGAAAAAATTGCTAAGATGATGCATCAGGAGAAAAGGGTAGTCTTCAATAAACAGTGCTGAGAAAACTGGAAGCCTGCATGCAGAAGAAAGCTGATCCCCTTCATTATCTCTGACCAGGTACAGAAACCAACATCTTGAAAATCACTACAAGAAAACGGAAGAAAACACTTCAGGACATTGGGATGGACAAGGAATTTTTTTTTATTAAACTCTAAAACCACAGAAAACAAAAGCAAAACTTGACAACTTGGATTTCATCCAACTAAAGAGCTTTTTGTACAGTAAGGAAAGAATACAAAGAACTGGAGAACCTATAAAATGCGAGAAAATACTTGTTGCTATTCATCTGAATGAGGCTATATTCAAAATACATAAGGAATTCAAACAACTCAATCACAAAAATATCAAATAATCTGATTAAAGACAGGCAGCAGAGTGAAATGGACCTTGTTCAAAGTAAAGTATATGGACAGCCGACATATATATGAAAAATGTTCAACAACACGAATTTTCAGGAAAATGCAAATTAAAACAACTCACACTACTTAGATTAGCTGTGATCCAAAGACTAAACAAGTGTTGATGAGGATGTCGAAAAAAAGGGGCCCTTATACACAATTTGTAGAAAACATCATGGATGCTCTCCCCCAAAATTAAAACTAAAACCACCACCTGATTCAGCAATCCCACTTCCGGGTACAAATGCAAAGGAAATAACATTGGTTTGCTAAGTGACAAATGCATTCTCAGGTTTACTGCAGCACTACTCAAAGTAGCCAAGAAATGCAAGCATCCTAAGTGACCACCCACTGATAAAAGGGTAAGAAAGTGATACATACAAGTATTTCATTCGGAACAACATGAGTGGAACTGGGGATTGTTATGTGAAACAAGCCAAACACGAAAAGGCAAGTACTGCACACATTCAGTCATGTGTGGAATATAAAATTGTTGATCCTATAGAAGAGTATATTGGTAGTTACCAGAGACTGGGGAGAAGGAAGTGTGGGAAAGAGTTGGAGAAAGTTTAATAGATGCTAAGTTACATTCAGGGAGGACCAAGAGGCTCTGCTGCTTTATTGCACAATAGTATGACTACAGATAATTATGTACTGCATATCTCTGTAAAAAAAAATCTAAAAGGCAAGTTTTGCAATGCCATCATGAAAAGACAAGTAAAATATTTGAGGAGATAGATAAGTTTATCATGACTGAATATTGTACAAAGCATACATGTGCCAAAACATGAACTTGAGGGTCCAGTGTGGTAGCTTAGTGGCTAAAGTCTCCACATTGCACACACTGGGATCCCATATGGGCACCAGTTCTAACCCCAGTGGCCCCACTTTCCATCTAGCTCCCTGCTTGTGCCCTGAGAAATGCAATTGAGGACAGCCCAAAACCTTGGGACCCTGCACCCAGGTGGAAGACCTGGAAGAAGCTCCTGGTACCTGGCTTCAGATAGGTTCAGCTCTGGCCACTGCAGTTGCTTGGGGAGTGAATCAGCAGATTAAAGATCTTTCCCTATGTCTCTCCTTCTCTCTGTATATCTGACTTTCCAATAAAAATAAATAAATCTTTGAAACATAAACATGTCTAATTTTTATGTGCCAGTTAAAAGTTGAAAAAATTTTGAATTTCTGGGAAGAGAACATTTATCAGAATATATCATTTTCTCAGTAAAATGAAAATCCCTGAGGGCAGTTTTGCATGAAGAAAGAAGACATTTTTGTTCACGGATTTAGAGGCTTGCAGTAAGCAAGCAGGCAGCTCCATTGGTCTATGTCTTTAGGGATGGTGGAACATGAGCAGGGGAGCGGTCACAGGGTGACCAGGAAACAGAGACAAAGAACAACCTTATGCTCCATGTGGTCTCTCTTTATAAACAAGCAGGATACAATCATGGGATTCCTAACAATCTAATTAAATCATAACATTTTCTATTTTCTAAGATCCCACCTTCAGAATCATAACTGAGTCAGGCTTATACTCAATACTACCATTCATCCAAGACTTTGGAACGTAAAGTGTGAATGAATTGGGAAGCCAAAACCTGTTGAAGCTATTACACAGGACCCCCAAACCTAACTATGTCCAATAAATAATGACAGGCAATAAGCAAATTTGCATACCGAATGAGGTTTCAGTCTCTTCAATGTGAATTAAAAAAAATGGCACCCTTCTTGAACTAAATTCTACTTACTACTAAGGAAAAGGGAAAGGTACTCCCACCTGCTAATAAGAAGCCAAAAACAGGGCCAGGAGATTTTCCTGGGTTCCCTTGAGCTGCTTCTAAGGCTTCTCTTATCTTGGAATGGATGTGTGTTCATGAGTACTTGAAAACAGCATTAAGAAGACACTGTTCGATCGCTTCTCAGCCTTTTGGCTAAGATCAAGTGTAGAAGACACTGCTCCAGTTGGACCATAATAAATTTATTTCAGCAGTCTGTATGAAAAGGAATCCTCTGTATGAAAAGGAAACACAATTTCTTCCATTGCAGTTTAATTTACTCAGTATTTGTTTCACACAACTTGAAAGCTACTTTTAAAGGAGGCTATTTGTCTTAAAGCACCTTTTCCAGGCAGAACAAATATTTTTTGTTTTTGGTTTTAACTTACTAGGAAAAGTTGGAGGAATTTGTATGAAAAGAACAATGCTTTCTTATTCATTCAGGAAGTCAATTCCAACAAAAATAATTTGTCAAGACTCTGGGTTGTTGGAGACAAAATTCAACACAAATGATCTTAAACACAAAAGGGGAATTTGTTGGCTTGTACTTGAAATGACGGAAATGGCAGGGATATTTGGCTCTAAGACTTTCTCCCCCCCACCCTTCCCTCTCCTGCTTGTCTCTACTTGCCTTTATTTGCTCCTGCTGCAAACCTTTCCCAACACAGAGGTGTACTGCTGCTGAGAACCCCCATTTCACCCTGTCATGCTTAACTACAAGGGGAACATGTATCCTTAAGTTTATCAGAAAATTATCTGGAAGTAACTGCTTCCCACACTGCTAAAATCCAGCAACAATGGTCCCGAGATTAATTAATTGCACTCTCAATCAAGAAAAAGCTTTCCTCTAGGAGCTGTAGTCTATAGTTTGGTTAATTCTATGTTCCTGGGAGATTAGCAGACTTGGGGAGGAAACTAATTAGCTCAAGGTTTAAATGCATACACACTTGTTAAGATGATAATCCTAGCATGTATACAAGGTTGGCTCATCTAACCTTGTTATTTATAAAGTATTTATTTTATCAGGAAAGGTGTGCAGACACAGGGAAAGCATGAAATGATACTTGGAAAGTTAACAGAACTCTGGAAGCCATTGCAACGGAGTATTATGATTATTAAGACTGTGACTGCTTCTTGGAGAACTAAATGAGGATAACTTTGGCTGCACAATGATTTGGCATAACATCTTGCATTTTAAAACTGTATCCCAAATCACTTTACAGAAGTGAAATTTTCATTTCCAAGCCAATGTGTGCTATACATTACATAACAGCTGTGTGCAAACATGACTTCACGGGAAAGAAAAATCCAAGGTATGAGGTCATAAGATGAAAGCCCTAAGGAGAATTTAGCAGGCATGGACTGCTAAGGAAGCAAGACAGGGAACAGACTGATATGATAGGAAGTATGTTAATTTGTAAGATTGGGAAATGGATGTGTGTGGTGCCAGCACCACGTTGCAGCAAGTTAAGCTACCATGTGTCATACCAGCAACCCCTTTTTTGGAGTATTAGTTGATGTTCCAGGTGCTATGATTTCAATCCATCCTCTTGTTAATACACCTATATCAGTACTATATTGCCTGGAGGACCAGTGCAATGCACTGAGCCTGAAGTGATTTTGCTGCCAATTTAGAGCATGCGCAGCTCACTGTTGTCCCTCCAGTCCCTTTGCCACTATGCACAAAATGGTGCCACATTGCTTCTGGTTTAGTGCATGCACAGTTTGTTGTTGCCCTTCCAGTCTGACAGCTTTTGCCACACTACACAATGCATTTGTGGAATTTTGGGTCTGCTGGCCATTAGGCATGGGGGTGACCCAGACCCACCTTGGGTAGAACCTGCAGGATGTGAAATTGGCACTGCTTTCCCTGTGGATCAATGCAATGCGCTGAGCCAGAAATAAACCTGTTCCTGGTCATCCCTCCAGTCACACAACCTTTGCCATACTACACAAAATGGTGCTGATGTGGCACTGCTGGAGGTCTGTTTTGTGAAATCCACTCTGATCCTGTGCTGCCCCTTGCCTTGCCTTGGAGTCTACTGCTCTGTCTCTGCTTGTGGTCAGACCAAACAAATCAGCAGGACAGGCAGTTCTTTGCCAGTGTTCATCTCATGAACTCCTGGAGAACTCCCTTTCCCACCTGGCTACTGCTGGAGCTCTGGCTGCTGGTGAAACTCGGATCCCTGCTTGCTGGCTGCTGCTGGGTTACCTGGTAACTGAAACACCACACCGTTGTTTCCACTGCGTCCCCAGGTCCAAGGGTCTCGAGGTACTCCTCTGTTGTCAGCCTGTCCTCCATCTTTTCCTGGAATCTGTCCTCTGTGCTTCACCCTGGCTAATGGTCCTCCATCAGTTTAAACCTGTCTGCACCCTATACTGCCACTTGCCTTCCCTACACAATTTTTTTGAGACAGCTGGTTAGAGTCACAGGTGGCCCAGTCCCAGATGTTGCAGCCATTTGGGAAATGAACCATCACAAGGAAGATCAATCAATCTGTGTATATATGTGTGTGTGTGTGTGTGTGTGTGTCTAGCTCCTTTCTAATCTCCCTCCCTCCAGCCTTTTCTCCTCCTTTCTCTGTAATTCTTTCAAATATACATGTCTTCAAAAATCTGACTCATAGATTTTCCAAGTTACAGTATTTAAAACAAAAAAATTCAAGTTTCCGATTTTTTAAAATTAATGCATTGAGGGCCCAGCGCAACAGCCTAATGGCTAAAGTCTTCGCCTAGCATCTGCTAGAATCCCATACGAGCAATGATTTGTATCCTGGATACTCCACTTACCTTCTAGCTCCCTGCCTGTGGCCTGGGAAAGCAGTAGGGGACGGCCCAAAGCCTTGGGTACCTGTACCTGCGTGGGAGACCCAGAAGAAGCTCCTGGCTCCTGGTTTCAGATCAGCTCAATTCTGGCTGTTGTGGTCACTTGCAGAGTGAACCAGTGAATGGAAGATCTTCCTCTCTGTCTCTCCTCTCTATACATCTGCCTTTCCAATAAAAAATAATTAAAATCAACACATTGAAATCATACATATTAGCAGGGTATCATGTTGTGTTTCAATGCCTATATACACTGCATAATGTTCAAATGAAGGTGAACCTATATATCTCTTCACACAATTATATCATCAGGGTGAAGCAATCAAAATCTTTTCTCCCAGCTTTCTAAAGATGAGCAATATGCTATCATTTTCCATAGTTGCCCTATTGTGTAATAGAACATCACAACACTTGGTCTGATATCATACTTTAAAGGGGGTATGTTTTTCCTATATAATTAAGTACAATTTAGCAGTCCTTGAATCGCCGTTCCTGCCCTTCCTCCACCTTTCATCCCCATTCTGCTCTCAACTTCTATGGCAGCAATTGTTTTACAGCCTAGAAGCTTCTCCATTTTGTATTAAGTATCATCTGTTCAGCATATTTTCTGTGCATTGTGTGTATCTCGAATATCATTCAATTCAACTCCAATACAAGTCATTTAACAAGAGGCTTATGTAATTAGTTAAAAGTTATATGTAATTAGTTAAAAGTTATATGCTACTTCACGGGGGATATAACTTAGTGTATTGCAGCTATCTACATAAAAATATGATTAACTCTGTATCTTGTACTAGTTATTTAAGCTTGGCGTCTGTTCGTTATGATTTGGCCACCCTCTCATTTTATGTGATACATATAACACTATGCATGATGAAGAAAATGAATCCCTACTGCAGTATTTTTCCAAATGTTTGGAAATATTGGATACTCAGTGGTATTATAAATGAATTTGTTGTAATTGGCCTTTAAGGAACAGTGAAAAGTACAGACATTATTATTGATTTTGGCAATTTTACAAGACTTTAACAATTATTGTTTTATATATGGGTAGGAAAGTGTATATAAATTTCTGTGATATCTAGATATAGATACAAATCTTGTATATAATATTTAAAGAAAATTCTCAATACATTGGGGACAATATTTTCCTTTACCTTCTGTAATGCACAATATCGTATAGGAGTCCATACGATCTAAGAAATAAATCACTTTTAGTCATTTCAGAAGGAAAAACAATTGACATGTCAGGCATCATTCTTTGTGTCTGCCTTCCACCCTAAAAAGAGAAGCAGAACAACACAAAAATAGCATCAGAACCAGAGCCAGGATGATAATCCTGGTCTAGAGATTTCCATTATAGACACTACAAACTGCACTGAATTCAGCATTCAACATGATATCTGGTACATTACAACTACACAAAAACAGTGTCTACCCTTGCTGTTGTTATCATGTGTAACAGCGAGAAGGTTTTCGGCAATTATTCTTTTTATGAACACAATTTTTTATTTGAAAGGCAATGGGACAGAGAGAAGGAAGACACACACACACACACACACACACACACAAGTTTTCACTGTCTGGTTATCTCCCCAAAATGCCTGCAACAGCTCGGGTTGTGCCTGGCTCAGTCAGGAACCGGACACTCCATCCAGGTGTTGCACATGAGGGCAGGGACTGGAGCACTCCAGACACCGGTTGCTGCCACCCAAGATGCAGGAAGCTCATTCTGAAATAAAGTAGCTGAGACTCAGATTGGCACTCATACAGGTGAGCTTTCCAGGTGGCAACTTCACATACTCTACCTGTGGAATGTCAGGATTTATTCCTTTGAGAGTTCTGGCTGGGTGGCTCACTCAGGTTATCATTCACAGTCTCAGCTCTGCAGAGCGTAGCTACCCCAGTGATGGTGGCATGAGTGTGTTTGGAGATGACTATTGAGACTTGCCAAGCTCTAGATCATGGTGCCTTCTTGACAGATCCCTTTTTTCAAGATTGAAGCACAGTAAAAAGTAATCAACACAACTAGATTTCACCAATTATGTATTCCAGGGAGTTTTTAACCAGTGGTTGGATGTTCAAAAAAAGTTAGCTACAATAAATTACATGCCAACTTTGGGGGACTTTGGTATTTGTCTTATTGTTAATTTTTATGGGAAGGAAAGTCCATGACTTTGATAATTTGCCAAAGATTTTATATCTATAAAATGTTCAAGAACTATTCTGGGAGTTTCAATTTCCTTGTCTATAAATGGGAATAAAAATAGCATAAAAGTAGAGGCCCTACTGATATCATGGAGTCGTTTTCAGGATCAATGTAACAGAGTCTAAAAGCATGCTGTCAGGATCACCATGCAACATCTGCCATTACTACACTAGCTTCTTTTTTTAAAAAAAATTAATTTGTGTGAACATTTCTAATTACAGACTCATCCACAGGGGACCCAAATCCTCTACTTTTGGAGAGCCATGCTACAGCTCATCCAAATCATGAATAAAGAAAAGGAGATTGAGGTACCCTCTCCAGAAAATGATCTGCAGATGGGATTTTTTTCAGTTCACATGATGTACTTTTAAAAGTAAATTGGTTGTCAACATTTTAAAATTGGCAGTTTTCATATTATTAAAATCAGACTGCAGCTGACTTGAAAAATTGAAATATCTGGCTCCCTTGAATCGGTTTCTGACAAGGCAACAACTGGCCAGAGCTGAGCGTAAGGGTGTGTCTCCCCCATAATTGCATCTAGCTCTTCTGCTTCCTGTCTTTTCCCTAGAGTATTGTTAATCCTAAATCAGACTGAATATAATCCCTTTACTTTGAAAATATTTATAGCAAGATATCAAATTCTTCCATGAATTTCCTCCAAACAGCAAATATAGAACAGCTAGAATACAGGCAACTGAAGAGAAGTAGTCTTTCTTCCCACTCACATGGTGTTTCCTATCACTGTTTCCTTGTATTTTGAGAAAACATCATTCAGCAGAAATTGTGACTGCAAAGACTCATGACATCATCTAAGATCCCAGAAGGAGGCAGATAATACGATGGAGAAAAGCTACAGGTTTAACATTCGGAAATCCCAACTCCTCTATCTTAATTTGAGCACACACTACTCAGTAGGCATTGGAAGAATAAATGGGCTGTACTTGAAAATGAATCAGCAATTCCAAAGCAACTCCCAGGTTTATCTTCAGCAAGAAGTGTCACTATTAAAGAACAACAAAACTGTAAACTGCAGAATGGTATTTGTTTCTCTTGAATTATATAGGTAACAAGTGATTTTACAGGATTGATTTTTCTCTAGACCTTACAAGGTTGACGAACCACTATGAACATTGAAGATACATAACGAATTATTACAGATTAGGAAGTTTTTAATCTTCTCCCTTTTAAATCCAATGTTTTCAAACAGTTCCCAAATGGTGAGTGTGCTGTTCTCTTTACTAAATCAAGAAGAAAAGAATGGCACAGGGACAGCCATTCAGTTACTATTAGAATGGATTTCCCTTCCAAAAACATTCTTATCTTGGGTCCAAGATTATTGATTTTTAAGGTACAGTCTCTTTTCCTAAGATTGGTGATTCTGCCATTAGAATTTTGATCCAATTACCAAAGTCCATGAAATATTTCAAGATTTATACAGTCATTATCAAACAAAATATTATTTATATTGGATCATGCACTCAAGTAAGTGTTCCAGCTACTTGGTGCAACTGAGGTCACTGATTTCAGCAGTACGGTCTGTAGGAAGTTTTTCTAAACCTAATTGCAGGGGTCATTTGGGTCAGAATGAAGCTGCGCTGTAAATCTGCCGTTCTTAGAGGGCCAACTTTCTCTAGGCATATTGAATCAATATTCCAGCTATGAAACCATGTCAGCTAGATTCTGTGCCACTGGAGTAAAACACTCCTCAATAAATTTGTTTTCACAAAAAGTTTGCCCACTCATGCCTCCCAAAGCTGTTGTAATCTTCATTGTTCAAGCTGATCTAAAAGGGACATTATTCTAGTTCTTGACATGTTTAAAGTTCTCTAATGAATAAAGCTAACAGCTTATGGCCGCTTGGACTATCAGTTGATTACCCCGGAGGGATTTATTTATTTATTTATTTATTGTCTTTAAACTTGGCCTCCTAGTTTGTTTTTAACTACCTTGTGCACAGAGGTCTGAAGGGAAACACAGATCAAAGATCAGGACGCAGCATAAAAAGCAGCTGTAGTTAATTAGAAGCAAATGAAGGACATCTGACCAGTTTCTTTACGAGCCGCTTTGTCACACGTTCAACAGTCTATAATCTCTATGACCTTGTCCCTTGGTCCTGAACTGTTGCCAAATCTGAGAAATGGATATATCCCAAGTTATACACGAATGAAGAACAGGGAGGAACGTTCAAGGTGTGCCTGAAGAAGAAAGATGCAGAAGGAGAACACAACGGGAGTGCTTACCTGAGGCATGCAGAAATCCTCTGGAGTCGCCACTACAAAGCGGCATGTCTTTGTGGGCTTTGAAAATACAGTAATTCATTGTAAAGAGGTACAAGCAGATGATCAGATTATAAAAGATAACACTTAGGGAATAAAAAGCAATACTACCATGATTTGAAAGGAACGAATTAAGGATATTCCTCAGTATCCAGTATCTATGTTGTTTTTTTTTTTTTAAATCATAATGGGTAGTATTTTTAAAAGGTTCTTTAAATATACCCATTGAAGTACAATCCATGATTTTGATAATTTTATTTTTAAAAATATAGATTTTTTTTTAATTGAAAAGGCAGCTTCACAGAGGGAAGGAGGGATGTGAGAAAGATTTTCCATCCACTGATTCACTCCCCAAATGGCTGCAACAAGGCCAGAGTTGAGCTGATCCAAAGCCAGGAGCCAGAAGCTTCTTTTGGGTCTCCCACATGGATGTAGAGTCCCAAGGCTTTGGGCCACCCTCTTCTGCTTTCCTAGGCCACAAACAGGGAGCTGGATGGGGAGCAACCAGGACATGAACCAGAACCCATATGGAATCCCGGGCACTTGCAAGGGGAAGGATTAGCTAATTAAGCCATCGTGCCAGGCCTGATTTTGCTAATTGAAAAAGTAATAATACATTTTCACTATAAGATTCTAAAAAATTTCCAGAAACAAAAGAAGTAAAACATATCCAAAAACTTACCCTCTGAGAAAATCTACTTTAGAGGGATACTTGAATAAAGACAAAGAGTTTGAATGTATCCTGTGAAGAAAGCAGCAGAGTAGCACACACCTGTGTTAATAAATGGGCGAGATAATTGACACTTGGGTGATGGAGTACAAAGCTGGGATTCTGGCAAGTAACCTCCACCAGCACCAGGAAAACTGCTGCTGTAAAAATGCATATCAGGGCAGCCACTGTGGTATAGTAGGTATTATTGCCTGTGACACCAGATTTCCACCAGTTCAAGTCCTGGCTGCTCCACTTTCAATCCAGCTCCTTTCTACTTCATCTAGAAGAGTAACGAAAGATGACCCCAAGTCTTTGGGCAAAAGCAACCATGTGGGATCCCTGAATGAAGCTTGTGGCTGGATCAGCCCTGGCCATTGTGGTCATCTGGGTAGTAAGCCAGCAAATGGAAGACCTATGCCCTTCAAATAAATAACATAAATCTTAAAAAAAGAAAAAGGCGACACATGCATCTCAAGAAGGAATAAGTCAGGACAACCTCTGTATTCTCCAAAGCAACAGAAAAGCTCCCATCTCTGCCTATTAGGTTCCTTGCCCCAACTTCTGCTTTTTACTGATGGGATGTTAAGATTCATAAGGAACATGTCTATTTCAGAAGACTGTTACCAACAAATAGGTGCCATATCCCTAGAAGTGCTCTGCAAGTCACCAAGTGTTAATTATTTATTATGTTGAACAAGAAATGATTGTGGCACTGTGGAAGGCATTAAAATTCAATAAAGATCTACTTTTGTGGAGTTTTTATGATGCACTTGGAAGTAAAAATGTATAAAACAAATACAATCTCAATGAAAATTTGAAAATGGGCTCAACTTTGCAATGTAAGCAATGTGCAAGTTACTCATGAAACCATATATAAAACCCCAGGAATCATAAAGTAAATGACATGGCTTTATTTGCCTTCTTGTTTGGCAACATATCAGAACTAACCAATCAAATGAGTATTACAGTTTTTATATTGTTACCTTGGCTATCTATAAACATAATAAAAGACGTTGCCACTGTTTGAAATATCTTTGGGCTCTACGAGATTCCTATGGTAGGTAGTTTCAAATGATCTAAAGTCATATTTTAAAATATGGATTCAACTTCTGGAAAGAACCTGTGTCAAACAGAGCAAGAAAGGTGAACACAGGGGTTAATCAGACCAGATCATGTCATTTTGGGTATGTCTGTGTTTGAAATTTGTCTCCTCCAACAAACTTGTTGTAATTGAACTGAAACAATAAAAGGTTGGGGATGAAAAGGCCCCGAGGGCTCTTCGCCCATGGAAGGTATCAGTGTCATTAAAGAAAGGTGAATTCTGTTTCTTTTACATGCTCTTGCTCTTTTTCCCTTCTGCATTAGATAATGCACCAAGAAGCATCACTGCATGCCAGCCTCTTCACTGTGAATTTCCCAGCCTCCAGACTGTCCTGTTCATTAATGTTTGTTACAGCAGCAGAAAATAGAATAAAACAGAAGAGTGATATGGCCACAGAATAAAGAAACTATCACTGTATGTATGACAAATTATTTCTGAAAAGTATTTCAAGAGTGTCCAAAAATACTTTAAGTAAAGCAAAAACCTTGAGGTAAGATGCCAGTTTTAGAAACAATATTCAATTGAATGAATACATTCTGATTTCTGCACTGGAAAAAATGTACAGCTACTTTACATTTAAACTCTGCAACTGTACAGGACTTCAGAGGATGGAGACATGGGAAAGCCTTATAGTCTAATTTGTATTGATTTGTTATTGCAGTACAGATAAGATATGATTAGGAGAGCAGGCAAAGAATGAACCTCTTCCAATTATGCTAAAAAACATAAAACAAGAGCCCGGTCCTGCTAAAAGTCCTTGCCTTGCATGTGCTGGGATCACACATGGACGTTGGTTTGTGTCCTTGCAGTACCGCTTCCCATCCAGCTCCCTGCTTGTGGTCTGGGAAGGCAGTAGAGGACGGCCCAAAGCCTTAGGACCCTGCACCTGCATGGGAGACCCGGAAGAAGTCCCTGTTTCTGTCTTCGGATCAGTTCAGCTCCAGCAATAATGGCCACATGGGGAGTGAACCAACAGACAAAATCTTGAATTTAACAACCTCTGCTACTCATTGTCCTTGAAGTATTATATTACAGAGTTTTGGATGTTCTGCTGAGCAATTTGGAATTTACAGGTATGAAAAAGGAAGGTGTCAGCTAAGGGAGTTTAGATACATTTGTGACTTGTTTTATTATTATTATTCAGAGCAAAAACTGGAATGCAGGGTAGTAAACCAAGTTAGGAAAGACGCTTTTACAAAACTGACTTGGGTGAGAAAAAAATCGGTGTTCAAAATTGTAAAGTGATAGTGGGAATCAAGGCAAAAGGATTAATCAGAACAAGTTGATGTTGGAATTGAGAATATTTCTGAGGTTATCACCTGAGGGGAATGGGTTGATATTTTTATTCTAGGAGGTATCTCAAAGATAGCAATCATTTCTGAGCTTCTGTTTGCGGTATTCTCCAAGAAGTATCATAGATGTGCTAAGCATTCATTAGTAGCTTATTTTGGAATTATGGTCATTTCTTGAGTGAAAAACACTGACATAAAGTTAATGATCTGTAAAATTTTGAAGTGAACCAGGAAGAACTCTTCAGATTAATTCTTTAAATCAACCATTTATTAGCTTTTATAATTTTTTTGCTCCTGTAAGTGAATTATATGCATCTTTCAGAGTGTTTTCTATTCCCTTGAACTGCAGTGAAAATGTTACTAGTTTTCAGCGTGACCAAACAGAAAAAAGAAAATCCAAGTTTGATCTGTTAGTTTTCTATCAATAATTTTAAAAGCTCAGCAGTTACCATGTTACATGAGTACACTATTCCTAAGATTACATTTCTTCTAATACTTCTGTGACTGCTACAACTTCCCCCACTACCGTTACCAAAATGAACTTACCCTACTATGTGCTTTTGTACACCAGGAATTGTGCCACATCTTTTATGTAGATTATTCCCTCAACTCAAGGCTGATGTAATAATATTCACAAGAGCAGTTTGATGACAGTAACAAGTTTCCTTAATTTATTACTGAGAAGACTGAAGAACAAGAAGGAAAATTAACTTGCCCAGGATTTACTGCTGTTTACCGGCAGGGTTGAACTCTAATCCTTACAGTAGACAGATACTTTGAAATCCCTGAACTGGTGGATGGCTCTTTTGCCATGATATCAGGCTTGGTCATACCACTTGTTCTGGGTAATGGATACCATTGTGAGTAGGGGTTCAATAAGCCACTTACACATTGACTTTTGCTTTCCTGGAAAACTTGTGACATTTGGCAAAACCCAAGCCACATAGAAAAGCCTCATAAAAAAGCCATATAGAATAGCCAAGCACCAGTGCCAGCCACCAATCACACACCAGATTCATGTTGGCCATCACAGCCACAGCCAACATCTGATTATAACTACTTGAAACATCTCACTGGCAAACAGCAGAACTGTACATGTGAGACAAACATGAGTGATACTAAGATGGTTGTCATGTTAAGCCACTAAGTTTTGGGGTGACTGTCACATAGCAGTAGAAAAACAAGGAAAAAAATTAGTTTGGCTCCAAACTCCAGTATCTTGACTATTCTATTTTAAGCTGAGGTTATCTTCCTAAGCAATCATACATTCATGTAACATTTATTGAGCACTTAATTTCTACCTGTTTATTATATCTAGCTATTAAATTTTTATTTACAAAATGTCTTCTGTGTGGCATGTTATAGATAACTTTTATTTTTAAGAGGCTACTTAAGTTCCAAATTTCCCCTGAGTATTAAAATCTAGGAAACCACTTATGGCCAAGAAAATTGAGTTTTACCACAAGAATTTATTTGTAGGCATGATTAGACATATTTCATTAACTGCTAAGAATTTGTAACAATAATGTTGACATATTGCCTTGATTATTCAAAAAATAGTGAACATTTATTGCACAAATTCTGTACTAAGCAACATCATTTGTCCCTCGCAACCACACAGTTGTACCAGGAATGAGGATGTGGCAGGAATGGTACTGGTTCACTGCTGAAAAGTAAAAGAGTCTGAAGCCAATCCAAGTCTAACTGTAGTCTATACTCTTTCTCCACACTCTGTTTCCTTAGATATTGCCATACAAGCAGCAGACGGCAAACATATCCTACTGGATTACGACAATTACAGTCCTGGAGTCAGGCACAAGGCATTACTCAACAGTTAGTCTCATTAGAAAGACATATGAGAGTATCTATTTTCAGTTTCAATGTAAATTGACATATTTTATAATTGATGACAAATCTGTAGATGATCTAAAAGTTAATACACAAAAAGTCACGTTCAAAACATAAAACTAATTTTTTTTGTAGGCAGTTTGCCCACATGTTAGACTACAAAGACTGCCTGACTAACATCTATCTTTTTCTTAAGGCAGTCCTTTCCTTATCAGGCAATTGATAAAACTGGGATTACTCAATCAAGTTAGGTATCCAATTTAGCTCTTATATAATGGATTACATTGATTTCTAATTTTCTGCTCACCAATGTTCCTTTCCTTTCTCTTCCACTTGTGTTGGACTGTTAATATCTTGAGAACAAGAAATACTTCATGTATGTCATCAGAGCTTTTTAGTGAAAGAATGAATCCCTGTACCTTCTTCCCAGTGCCCATCTTTGTAGGCCATCCTTGCATCTGCTCAATGCCTAAAAAAGTTAGTTCTTCAGAGGTAATAATGTTAAGTTTCTATTATTTTGGAATTACTCTTTCCACTCCATCGAACTTTAAACTGAAACAATAAAGGTTTAAAGATCAGAGAGCATCATAAAACAAACAGAAAGACTAATATAATATGTGGTATATGACAGGTCTTTAAATAATAATAAAAAACTCTATGCAAGGATGTCAATAACTACACCAAAACAAAGTAATATTTTAATTTCTTTATCCATGAACTTTTGAAGCATGCCAGTATCATTTAGATAGTAGAATTCAAAGGTATTTCTTATGAAGAAAAAAGCTTAAAAAACAGAGGTAAGAAGTAGTGATGTTTGAACTGAAGTATCAAGATAAAACGAATTATCTGAGTAGATGTTTACAATCTTTCCCACTACGTAATGAAGAACATAGTAAGTCTGAGAAGAGACTTCATAACCTACAATAAATTGATGATCATCAAAAGAGCTTTATATGACCATTTAATTGTCATCAAAGTAAATTACTCAGAAAACATAAAGTTATAATTATCTTATGCCAAGGTGTAATTTACACATGATTAGGAAGCATCACATGAGTATTCTTCAATAGATAGAGAAATTCAGAATTAAATGAATCAGAAAATGCTGCATTCTTACAATAACTTAAGGCTCAAGACATATTCTAAGAAGGATCAAAACACTCCAATAAATATTCAAAATTCAGTATATTATTATACAACAAAGTCGTGTTCTAATAAGTTATATAATAACATTATTAACATGGTACAATCACAATCACCTAAGGATTCCCCTTAAAAAGTAACCTTCCCAACTCAGGACTACCAAATAGCTAAATTGTAAATGCACTGGGATTTGCAGAAGCAGAACAAAAACAAATGAATGTAAACTTTTCAAAAATCATGAAGATGTTAAGGAAACCTTCAGCTTAAAATAAGTACATGTTTAATTCTCCTCCAGGTTTCCATATACTTAACTGGTTCTAATCTCTGTAATGAAATTAATAAATTGTCAGTGCTTTAGAAGACAGTGTAGTCTCCATCTGGCATATGTGGGCTCTGAGGGGACATTTTCCAGTACTACCCAGTGACAGAAAGCATTGGTAAGGAAAACTCTTACAGCTGAAACACTGTAGTTGATTGTCAATGGAAGCTACAGGAAAGGATGACTAATATAAACAGGGTTTGCCTCTGCTTCACAACAACATTACACAAAGCAGTGCTGTTTCATAAGGCTTTTGTATTTTAATTTCCAAGAGTCCATAGGGTAATGAATTTTTCCCCCTCCTCTTGTTTGATCTTTGATACTTAAGACCAACTTCTGTGTTTTGTTTATTTTTCCTTTGCATTGGAAGAAGAACATAAAGTGAGTGACAACACATAATCAGGGCTAATTGGTATTTTCAGAGAAAAAAAGAAAACACCTTTTATGATGAGCCAAGTGCAAACATTTTACAAATAGGATATCTTGCACCAAATAGTTATGTCAGTAAAAAAAAAAAAGTAGTTATGCTGCATGCATGGAAGTATTTGTTAGTTTCAGATTTAATCACAGCAAGTGGTTTTAATTTATATTTCCCTAAGATTTGGCTATTACACAAAGCAAGTACTTTAAAGGGCTAAATGATTGTCTTCTCCCTGAAGGAAAGAAACTGAAAGTTGATTTCAAACTGCAAGGAATGAGAGAGACAAGGCATTTTAAATAAAAATAAATAAAAGATGTAGGTAAACCATCCAGTGGCCAGCTTGTTTAATATAGGAAGATTCAGTTTCCTTTAAAAAAAAAGTCTGACTGTTTTTTTATCCTAAAAGTGATCAACATGATGCAAATAAACTATTCTTTCTTAAAAAGTATTAAATATGTAGGGGTCTTCTTGATGCTCTTTTGGTAAGGTCTGTGTTGTCAAAACAGGTGATGACAGCAGTCCTATTTTGTGTTATTTTAGCCATCACTAGCCTTCCGAGGATTTTTCACCACTCCCACATGCTGGCAGTATATCATGGCACAGTTTCAACAGAATTCTACTATGAGCTGTGAGCTAACTGGGAAATGTCAACATGTAGAGCCACGTCTAGAATTAACCTGTCTTTAACAACAGCAAACTCCCATGTTCTCTCTTCTCTTTCAAGAGTTAATTATAGCATCAGTAGAGCAAAATGGCCTAGTCAGGGTTGGATGAGGGTATGATAGAGACAGTTCTGGAACCAAAAGATAAGCGCATAAACTCCAGCATGAACATTTTACTACATAACCAGAAAACAATATTGTTCATTTTGTTACAGACCAAGCTTCTCTAATTAGTAACTAAATGGTCACCAGAATAAGACTCTGTAAAGAGAAAGGACTGCACCCTCTAGCTTGCTTTGATGCATACCATGTCCTTTCCTCTGGTGGGACATCTGACTTCAATTGAACAGCTATTGAAGTTCCTGCTGTGACATTCTAGAGGTATCATCACACTTGCAGACATTAGCTTTTGCTGTAATCCCCTCCATCCCCTTTATTGACAAGAGGCCAGCATGTTGTCTCAAACCTTGTTGCATTCTATAGGATGGTTTCTCTTAACACCACTCCCCTGCCAGTTGACCTTGGAAAATGACCAGTAACCACATGACAAATCAGCAAAGGCCCCGAAGGCCATGGCCCCATGTAACCTAATCAGCATCTCTAAATAATTTGTCAAAGTTAAGTTGACCAAGAATCACACCCTTGGGGGACATTGTTGGCTGCATATTGGATGTGTACAGATTTCTGTGGCAGACCATATAAATATAGAAGAAACGTTCACCATGTTTGGCAATATTTGAGAAAATAAACGAGTAAAAGGTTGTTTTCAAGTTAAAGTAGCAACAATTGACTAAAACATCGTCCAGATTGTCAGCAATGAGACAATTTCACAGAGAGAAGAACAGAGATTTAAAGATTTGAATTGTCTTCAGTGCTAATAACCACCTGGGGATTACAAGACAACCTGGAAAAGAACTCAGATGTTGTTCCTTGGGGAGATTATTTCTCACTCTGGGCTATTTATCACTTATTCTCTCAAAAATTGATTTTATACTCTACCATAGAAGAAAACAAATGTGATTTCCTCATTCTTTCCTGTGCATATATGGTTCAAAACTATTTATACCATACTAGCAAACAAACTACATCTCCAGCACAATTTTGACTGAAGCGTCCTTTAAATCTACTTTTTAACACCTGGAGAAAAGGTGATTATGCTTGTGGATGTGCACTGAAATATACAGAAAGATGTTATCTAATTGCATGATACCATGGCACACATTGTTGCTTCGGTTTAAATAACATAAACTTAAGGTTCAATTGATTTTGAAAGTATGGGCAGAGCCCCTGATGGAATTACAGCCATCAAAAATAATGAGCTGATAACTACTGCCTTTGCACTGCTGACTTGTAAATCTATGTATCTAGATGTGATCTCTGCCCAGAACCCAGATGACAAATTGTCTCCTCAACAGCTCCATGTTTTGATGTTCCATATTCTTCTGATCCCAGTCTTACCAGAATACAGTCTCTTGTCTCTCTTCCTACCCCCACCATCAACTTGTTCCTTCTTAGTCTCTGACCATATATTCTAAATGCAGTAATCCAAATTAAAAACCTAGACTTCATCCTAGATGTTCTTAGTCCCTCGTATTCAAGCAGTTTGTAAATCCTGGGATTTTGAATTCCTTGACTTCCCTCCCATCTCTTTCCTTCCTTCCACTTCTACTGTCCTTATCAAACACCAGTCTTTTATTCTTATACTTCCTCTGAATGTTATCCAAGTTATGACTCTTTTTGCTTCAAATTTCTCTACACTTTCCATGCACACCTGATGTTACTGTGCCATGACTTTCACTCTTTCAAGGGGCTGCCAAACATTTGACAATGACTCATCCAGTCCCCAAATCAGAGTTTGCCACTACTCCTTCTCCCTTTCCCTTTTGTGGGCTTCATGCCCTCCAGGCTAGAAAAGGAACTACAGGTCCCATTTCACCCTAATCCTCTGGTCATGAGGAACAGGACACCTGGTGCTTCCTGTCTGCCTCTGAATACCTTATATACATCCACAACAGAGTTAAACCCTTTCCACATTCTTGTGTATATCTTATTTCTTATAATAATTTTATGCCTATCTGTGCCCTTCCCCACCAAATTATGAGCTTCTCAAAATTAAACCCATTTGCTGTTTGCATTTATGCCCTTGGCATCTGCCCCAATATATACTTCATAGGAGCATTTAATTATTATGTATTATTGAACTGGTAAATATGCAAATGAATAAAACAATGAAAAATTCTTCAATTCTTGATTTAAGTGATACCATCAGAACAGAAAATACAGATCCAAGTTATTTGGATCTTTAGTTTGAAAATATCTTATATAAGACTGGAATACTTACTAAGAATAAAAGCAAATTCCTAAAAAACATAAAACTAATCTTATACAATGCCAGTAGTTACATTACTTTTACATTTTTAAATTAGTAGAAAGTATCTTAAATATTTAGAGATAAAAATGAAAGTCCAGAAAATGTAGATTTTCTTTTCATTCTTAGTGTATGTAATATGTTCTAATCTGAAAATAAAGATATATTAATAGCTCTCATCTGAATAACTGACTGAAACTGATACAATAATCCTACCTTTCTGTCCTTTTGTGAGTGTAAGAGTTCTTGGGTGTATAGGTATGTGATTCATCATCAGTTTTGGGACATGAATATCTAAAATGTTCAAGACACGAGGCCTGAGGGACAAGATTAAAAAAATCCTTATATGATTCTGTGATGTAGATGAAGAATCTTAACAATGGGATATAAAACAGAAAGCTTCATAAGATCCTTAGTGCCAGTCAGCCTTCCCATACCATACATTTACTATAGAGACTGAATTGAAAATGTTGCAAAAAAATTATAAAACATCAGTTGAACAGATGTTAGTTATACTCTGAGCTCCAGATGTCCATTAAAAGCCCTTTGGGAGTGTCAGATCCCTGGGTCACCCACCCCAAAATCATATGTCCCTATCAATGGACAGTTTGTGGATTGCCACAGCTTCTCTCAAAATGACAAACTCAGAATGATAAGCAAGTATTTCTCAAACATCCAGTTTCACAAATAACCTATTGAAAAACTATCATCCTCAAGTTGATTTAAATCCTTCCTGAAAAACAAAATTTACTATTGACTCTCAACCTGGATCTAGGGAATTGGCTGGACTTGAATTTCAGAGTTGTCTGCAGAATTGCAGGAAGAGAAACCTCAATGAGAGGGCTTTAAGTGATTGCACCAAGGGTAAGAAATACTGTGTATGATAATCGTGTGAACCAAGAGGCACTCTGAAAATCACCTTCAATTTAATACAAATAATTTTTTTCTCACTGCAAACCATCAGAAACCAACACAACTACAAAAACAGGAAAAATTCAGAATCTATAACTTTGTCACACGTCTTTATTACCTTCTTTATAACTAATGAAAAACATTCACACACAGAAAAAAAATCCAAATGGAAAGAGAGAAGCTGTAAGAAGAAAAAGCCCAAAAGATCTTTTTGTTAAGTCACATAAATTTTCCTCTGCTTTTAACCACTATCTTCTGTGACATAAGGTTTTATGTGATCAGAATTTCCAGACAGTAACTCAGAGAAAAACGGTGGAGTCCAACAGAGAGCAACACTAAGAATTCATGTTCTTCCAAATGCTCTTAGAAATACCAATCTCAAAAACATAAGCTAAATTCTCATTCCAATACCCTCCAAAGATAAAGTTCTCTTGAAATCCTTTAAAAACAAAATTTCTCTAGTAAATCAATGAGTATCAATACTTTAAAATTTTTTTTTTTTTACTTTTGTTGATGATTACATGGGTCATCAGGGTGGGAAGGATTGAGGGTTAGGGAAAAGTGGGTGAAATCATTGTTTTCAAATTCTCTATTTGTGGGAGATTACCCCTGGATTTCTGCCAGCCTAGCCTAAGTGGGAGGCCATAGGCACATGGTACACTGTGTCCCCAGTGGGAATCCCTAGCAGGAGTCTTGGCTGGCTGTTCACTGGGCACGCAGCAAGTACCGCGAGTTGCACCCCTGTCTCTCTTCTCTGTCTAAGGAACTGTGCTAGAACTTCCTTTGTAAACAACACTAGGAAATCAGCTGCTACATTCATCAGGCTTTTCCGCAGGTAATGAGTCTACCCTGAGACACAGCTTCCTATGCTTCCTGACCTTTAACTTCATTGGAGGGTCCAGAGAGACATATCTGTTAATCAGTCACAAGGTTGTTGTTGGGTGGAAGTACTGTTGAAATCGCCTTCCGCCTGCCTCCCTTTCTTAACCTACATAAGCTTGTGAGTTCTCTAAAACAAATGGATATTCTTCATGACTAGTTTGTCTCCAGTGTTTCTACACTACTTTACCCCTCGGTGGTCTCCGGGCCTGCTGGTCAAAAGACCCTCGAGATCTATTTCTTCTTGTCTCTGGGTGAATGGGAGAGATAGAGGGGGAAGCCACACCCAGCCTCCCAAATGTCCCAATACCCAGGGATGGGGAACCGCCACAAAATATCAACCCAGGGTCCCACAGAATATCCATACTCTTTAAATACATTATAAACTGATTCACAATGTAATTTAAACTGTGATTTCCAGGTTAGAAATTAGGGAATTATTTCTTAGTTTAGGCTTCTCTTGTTTTGTTTTGTTTTGTTTTGCATAGGTGTCAACATAATATGTTTATGGAGTCATCTTTTTAAAGTAAAAACTCACAAGCCAGGTTTAGAAGCACTGAATTAATTCTCAGTGATATTAAACTTCAGGGGGCCAAAAAACAGACAGTAGAAATTTTTTATTCAATCAGAGTTATGCACTCACTTGATTTGCAATCAAAATGTTTCCTTACCAAAGACCACAGACCACATTATTATATCACATACTTAAAGGCAAAAAGACAAATAATGGTGATGAATGAAAGTAAATCTCTTGCCAATGAATTTCATTCTCTGTAAATGAAATTACACTACCATTAAAGCTCTTATTTCATATAGATGTCCTGAAGATATTTTGTTCTGTCAGTTTTCCAAACTTTTCTTTTTTGATTGCTAATTTAAACTCTGGAAATCAGTCAAATAAACACAGGCACACAAAATGTAGCTGAAAAATCAAGTTCTGAAGTTTTCTATCTTGGGGAAATAGTCCAGATAACATTTTTTTCCCAGATACTGTGCTAACCTTAAGGCCCACTTTTTATAATTTCACTTATGGAAAGACAAAAATTTATCTTCATGTAATCTATCCAATCTATTTTAGAGGCTCAGGCATAAAAATATTAGAAATTCAACTAAAATGATTTCTGGTATTATCTGTAATTTTATTTCCACAGAAAATTTAGAATTATAAAACAAGCTCCCTTTCAAATGTTGTAGTCATACATAAGTGGCAAAAATATGGTTTTAAATATCAACTCTAACTTTGCTCATTATTACATAGTTCTTTAGTTATAGCAAGTTAAATATTCTTTATAATCAGGATAGCCACTCTAACAGAATCTCTTAACAAACCCAGATTATTATGGATTGAAATGGCAACATTCGTGCAAAAGACAATAAAGATGTCAAAACTACTGGGCATTCTGAAACAGGACTTCCGGCCAGAGCCTCAATAAACGTCACCAAGAGAGGTACCAGGTGATGTTCCATTGGTTGAACCATCTAATTATTTTCATCTCTATTGTTTCATTTTGGGTTTCACAGATCACTACATAAACAGAAGCTGCAGAAATAAAAGAGGAGACGCATTCTCAGTTCTATAAACCTTGGGGGAAATTTTCTAACATCTATGGCGCTAAATCTAAAAGAAAACATAAAAATGAATACATTTAATTCACTCATCATCTGTTTAAAAATATTGGTTACATACTAGTGATTAATTAAAAAAAAAACACATGTAATCACTGATTCATGATTTACAAACAGTCCCTGGGAAAGTAGATTGGTTTGCTTTCAACTGTCCTGTAAGGTAATTAATTTATTTTTAGGTCTAATGCAATCATAAAAATCAGAACCTTATGTGCCTCCTCAGCACATACAACATGGAAATAACCATTCAGTGGGTCTTGTCCTACAGTAATAGTGAACTGTCCTTGTTTTTACATGAACTTCAGCTATTCATAGACTATTTTCCCCACATGTTTAACACTCTGCTTGCTAATGATATCAACAAATGTCAAATAAAAAATAATAGCAAAGAACAGAACAAAGAAAAAATAAGTGAACAAAAAATCTACAGAGATGGAGCTTCAGAAATTCTCATTTTTAAAAAAGATATATTTATTTTTATTGGAAAGTCACAGAAGAAAAGAGACGGAGAGCAACATCTGTAGGCTGATTCACTCCCCAAGTGGCCGCAATGGCTGGAACTGAGCTGATCCAAAGCCAGGAGCCAAGAGTTTCTTCCAGGTCTCCCACATGGGTGCATAGTTCCAAGGCTTTGAGCTGTCCCTCACAGGGCACAAGCAGGGAGCTAGATGAAAAATGGTACCACTAAGCCAGGAACCAGCACCCATATGGGACCCTGGTGCATGCAAGGCGACGACTTTAGCTACTAGGCTACCGTAGCTCTTAACTTTTGTTACTCTATGTGTGAGGTAAAATACCACCAAGACAGGCAACAAGGAAGGATCTGCAGCTAAACAATTCTCTGAGCTTACTCAAGGCTGGGAAGAGCACGCAAGCAAGAGAGAAACAAGCAGCATTCAGTACAGACTTCAGGAGGATGCCGCATTGTAGTAGGCCCAGATTAACTCCAGAGTAAGTTAAATTCATGCTTGGAAAAACTAAAATAAGTTTCAAAAGAGTCCATTATAATCTACAAGTACCTCAATTGCCCCTAAGACAAACTCAGACCTCTTTAATGGAGAGTAATGAGATCCATGTACTCAGAAATGTAACATTTACAACACCCAGTGTCCACTTGAAGATTATGATGATATTTGAAAACACTACCATACTGGAGAGAAAAATCAGTCCATATAAACAGATCAAGAGATGCCACAAAACATGAAATTATCAGTCAAGGGTTTTTAAGCTAAGCATAATAAATAGAATAAAAGATTTATGGAAAAATTAACAAGCTAAAAAAAAAACCTAAGTAAAGTTCTTACAACATATGGGATACAAAACAATGTTAGACTAATACAGGTAAATATACATATTATATATCCTAAAGAAAGAATTTTAAAAATAATACAAAGATAAATAGGTAAGTGAAACAATAAGACATATAAATAGGTAAGTGAAACAATAAGACATTACAAGGAAATAGTAGAAAATATTCAACCACAAAAAATAGGATAAAGAAAAGGAAAATAAACATGTAGCAAAGAGAAAATCTGCAAAATGTCAACCCTAAACCCAACTGTAAAAATAATTATATTATAAAGCTAAAAGCTTGGGTCTGGTATGGTAGACTAGTTACCAAAGTTCTTGCCTTGAGTGCACCAGGATCCCATATGGCACCAGTTCTAATCCCGGCAGGCTCGCTTCCTATCCAGCTCCCTGCTTGTGGCCTAGGAAAGCAGTCAAGGATGGCCCAAAGCCTTGGGATCCTGCACCTGCGTGGGAGACCCAGAAGAGACTCTGGGCTCCTGGTTTTGGATAGGCTCAGCTGCTGTTGTTGTGGCTGTTTGGGGAGTGAATCATGGGACAGATCTTTCTCTCTGTCCTTCTCTCTGCATATCTGACTTTGCAATAAGAATAAAACTTTTTTAAAAAAGTTAAAGGCTTACAGATAAAATAACATGTTTGAAATTGTACAATTAAATTAAAAAGTATGCCTCAATTATATGCCATCTAGAATAAACGCATTTTAAATATAAATACACAGAATGGCTAAAATGGGGGCAAGAAGCATTGTGTGAACACTAATTATAATAAAATAAAAAACACTTATGCTGATATCAGACAACGTAGACTCAGAATAAGAATATTCTCAAGAGGTGAGTGTTTGGATTAATAGTTACGAACGGCCTGTGTGGTGGAGTGTCAGGCTAATCCTTTGCCTGTGGTGCCAACATCCCATATGGGCACTGGTTCTCATCTAAGCTGCTCCACTTCTAATCAAGCTCTCTGCTAATGGCCTGGGAAAGCAGTGGAGGATTGCTCAAGGCCTTGTGTCCCTCCACCACAAAGAAGACTCAGAAGATGCCCCTTTGGCTCCCATCTTAAAACAAGCCCAGCTCTGGATGTTCATGTGTTCTATATATTTACTGATTCTCTGTCTTCAACTAACAGCTATTTGTCTCTAATGTCTCTTTGTACCTCTTTTAAGTTAAAAATAAATAATTAAAAAACAGTAACACAAGCATATCCCATTGCAGAGTGGGACCAACCCAGCTCCAGTCCTGTTAATAGGGAGAAGATAATTGGGAGATTTAGCTTGCATTCCTGGGTCCTCTCTTTGAGCCTAAAAATATATTACTACAAATAAAGGTAATCTTACAGTGACAGAATCAACCAAAATTTGCTATTCTAAATGTGAATAATGTAACCTCAAAATACATAAAACAAAAACTGACAAAAGTAGAAATACATGTAGACCATTCCACAAAATATATGTAGACAAAGTATTCCACAAAATATATGTAGACCATTCTACAAAATAGCTGCTAGTTGAAGACAGAAAATTAGTAAATATATAGAATTCATGAATATCACCAACCAATTTGACCATATTGACACTGATAAAATCTTCCACTCAATAATTGCATAATAGATATTCTTTTAAAAAATACATAGGCAACATTGAGGAGACTGCGTGACAGACTGTAAAACTAGTCAACAAATTGGAACGAATTGAAATCATATGATACACTCTCTGATCCTAACGGAATAAAATTAAAAATTATTGTTAAATAAACAGTAGGGAAAGAAATCATTAAATATTTAGAAATTACAGAATACAGCTCAAAAATAACTGATCCCACAGAGAAATCACATTGGAACTGAGAAACTATTTCTAGTTAAAAGGTAAGTACAAGGCTTTAAAGTTGACCTTGGCATAAATAATAATTTCTTATACAGGACATTAAATATAAAGAATAAAGTGGGAATAACACATTTAAACAAAGACTTTTTGAGGGATACAAAACAAGTAAGACTTGGGTAAAGGAAGAAGAAACTAGAGAGGTAGATGGTGTACTGAGAGGGAAGCATCTAAGAATGCAAACAGTGACACCTGTCATGCGATGTCAAATAGCAAAGCAAAGAATTCTGGTAAAGGAAAAAGCAGGGAGAGTCACAAAGGTGATGAGATCTACCAGAATTAGCATGTCAAAGAGCATTTGGGTGAGAACCAACTCACCATATTTGAAGGTTCTAATTTAGAACTCTGATTCCTACAATAGTTTGATCTTCCAGTTAAACGCTATAATTAATTATAGCCCTATTGATTAAATACCTTTATACATTGTTCATCTTCCTCCAGAATACTAATTGCAAGAGCTATCTGCTGCTTCCAAATAAATCCACAATGGATATTTCTGTGTGTACAGCCATTGTCCATCACTGAGTTATCACACTACCCAATCTCTTATAGAATACATCTCATTTATTCTATTTTGGTTAAATTTACAGTTATTTCTTTGTTGTATTGATACT
Organism: Ochotona curzoniae; assembly: GCF_017591425.1. Lineage (NCBI taxonomy): Eukaryota > Metazoa > Chordata > Mammalia > Lagomorpha > Ochotonidae > Ochotona > Ochotona curzoniae. Next base: position 29,189,398 of record NW_024467122.1, on the reverse strand, counting down.
GAAATACATACAATGACTGAATTAATAAAATCATATTGTAGATTTCTGGAAAAGCTTTGAAACATTTAGCTGTTTCGATTAAGAGATAGCCTGGATCTATACCACCTTTTCTCCCTTCCGGAGATTATAGCAAAACTGATGTCATGAAAATCACAGTGAAGGAACAAAAGCATATTTATTCTATTCTGCTTTCCTGGGAAACATCAAGGACATCTACACCTTAGTTTAAAGGTTTTATTTGTTCTCCATGGAGTCTACAGAAATAGCAACCATTTGAAAGTGTTGACTTTGTCTCTGTCCTTTTTTTTTCAAAATTTTAAAAATTTTTAACTGACACAAAAATGTACATAGTCACAAAGTATTGTCTGACATTTTGATATATGTATTCATGGTGTTATACCTAACCAAGGTAAACATATCTCTGCAAATAATTATTCATGGTGAAAATTTTTAAATCTTTTCAGATTTTTAGAAAAAAATATACAGTATATTAGCATCATTTATGTCATTGTACTGTTCAATAGAATCCTGGAACTCTTTAGCCTACTAAGGACCTACTGTCTTAGGACCTACTAAGTAATGTTTCACAAACCTTCCTCCTCCTGAAAGTCTCAGCTTTTGGTAATCGCTATTGTATTCTCTCTCAACTTCTCGGAGATAAACAAGTTTAGACTTCTTACATGAAAGGGAGATTAGATAGTTCTTTCAGCAGTACGTGGATCATCAAGATAGAAAACCAACAAAGAAACAGCACATGAGTCATACCTAACAGCCAGCTGCAGAACTGTCCATCCAGCAGCAAAATAAATTTTCTTCTCATAGCACATATATTCCTATTTTACTCAATATGGATTATGGTATTTATTTCTATCTATATGATAAGAAATCATTTCTTTATTAATGTAGACATCCAGTTCAGTACATGGTTTGTGTATGAAAGACTTAATCACCTTTTAATTTTAAAATGTATTTGAGAAAGAAGAGTGAAAGCAAGAGTGTGCTCCTACCTTCTAGCTCAGCTCCAAGCTCCAAGGCCAAGATTTTGGAACTCAATCTAAGTCTCCATTGAAGATGGCAGAAATTCTACAAATTCAGTCATCACCATTGCCTCCCAGGGTCTGCATTAGCAGGAAGCCAGAAACTGGAGCTGAAGCTGGCAATCTTAACCCAGGCACTTTAATGAGGGATGCTGGCATCCCAACCACAACACATGCCCTAATTTTACCTCCTAAAATAAACCCATATTTACATTATCCTCACAGAATCCAAGCAAGAAAGTACAACTGACACTAACTTAAATCCAGACCTGTACATGATCCTGAAAACAGGAATGACATATTTGCTCCATGGTATTTGAAATTACAAGTTCCAACACTAAATGGCCTTAACAACAGGGCATTTTTAAAAATTCTCACTATTCCTCTACTTCTAAAGTAGCTATCATCAGGGATTCTTGGAGCTTAGAACACAACTGAATAAATGTCAGTTAGGTCCTAAAATACTGATTTCTTGGTAACACCTGAGAGGCCCAGAGGAAACCAGGCTTACTTCTTCTAGCATCTGATCTTTCCCAAGGTCAGGATTGTCACCCCATCCTCCACTCCCAATATATTTTGGCTCATTATGACATTAAGTTGATATCCTTATCTTTAAAACAACTCAAAATAATTCATTTGTCCTGGCAACAGTTATAGCATGAGAATTTATAACCGTCACATGTGAAAAAAAACAGGTACTTCACAGTGTACTAATTTACTTAAGGAATAATGCCAAGCACATTAAACACGACAGTTTCACTTTTAAATGTGGTTAATTTAATTACTATTTATTTTGGTTTTTGCCAGATTTCAATCAGTTTTTATGGTAGGATTAAGCTTCTAAGTAGTGTGTTTTTGTTTTAAATAATGCAAGAACTTTTGCAAACTTTACCATGGGAAGTTAATGTTGTACCTTAAGGATCTATGGTTATACTCATATGTATTTATCCATAATACATGCACATTTAGTTCTGGGTTAGAATAAGTAGTTATGTGTATTGTAGACTCTCATTAATTCATAACAGCTTAAATTGTGATTTTTATTTGGCATCCTACTGTGGAACCCAGTAGAGAAGGCTGAATTGCTCAGCTAAACATTTTCAAATCCGTGACTCTCCATCTGGCTATTCAATCAGAACAAAATCCCTGTAAAGAAAATCCTCTTCTTAAAATGCACCCCATTTTCCTGGCTAAAAAACATGCTGGAGAAATGTGAACAGTTTATCTAGTTATTTAAGGGGTTTATTTGGGGCAAAAATAACACTGTAAATATCAACAGCACTTATAGGAAACTGAAGAAAGAATTCCCTCATTCTACATAATGGCAGGCTTGTTAGAAATAAATACACACAGAAAATGGCAATGTTGTTTTTGTAACTTTGGAGTATTTTTTGAAAAGTTCAAATCATCATAAAATAATCTCAATACCCTACAACAAATAAGGATTACTAACATGAATGTCGTCATTTAAAAATCCAAGGTATCTATTCTCAGTAATATCAGAGAAGATCAAATTGAAAAAAAAAATCTGCTGCAAACAACAAAGCATATGGTATGTTCTCTGAAAAAAGTAAAATTAGTGTACCTAGCATGAAGCCTGGGACATAGAACTTTCTAACTGATATTTGGTGAATAAAACTTAACAATACCAGTCACAGTTCATGGGACTATAATTCCTAATAAAAATTTAGAAAACTGGATTCCTAGTTTGTTTGTAATAAAACCTTATATAGACTGAGGGTGAACAATGATGTTAATATGTTTTTCATTGTTTGAGTTCATTGGCCATCCTTCATTTGGAGAATGGGAAAAATAAACATTGCAATTAATGTTTTCTTCTTAAAGGTATATCTGTTTCCAATTAGAGAATATCAGATGAAAAACAATTTTGTGTGTGTGTGTGTGTGTGTGTGTGTGTGTGTGTGTGCGTGCGCGCAAGTAATTAAGGAAAAGTACTAGGAATTGCATGGGTTAAAAGATGTATGTTTGGCTATAACATAAATAAATTATGCAACATGTAAACATTCCCTGGAGATGGAAACATTCTACATTTTCAAATGAAAACTGGTTCTATAATTCGTTTTCTCAATAGTGCACATTATTTAAAGGGAAAAAGTAAAAATCTCATTGATGCACTTAGAAAGAATTATGTCAGGAGATGTCCCAGAGACTGCCACCATTCACTTCTTTTCTCAACATATAAATATTCAAGTATTGAGAACCAGACTCTTCTTTCAACCTCTTGAGTCTGGGCTGGGTGATGACTGTTTTTATAAAAAGGACTTGATATCATACAAAATGCAAGACTAAGATGTAATAAGTCTTGCAACTTCTGTCTCATCTTTCAGAACACTCACTGCTACAGGAAGTCAATTTGCATATAGGAAGCTTTTTTCTGAGAAATGTAAAATAGTTGCATGAAGAGGAAAGAGGAAACCCCACAACCAATCATTATGGCCTAACACCAAACACATGAATTTAGAAACCTTTGGATGGGTCTATCCTCTGTTCCATAAACAGTGTAGCATATGAAGAACCCAAACTGAGATGAGCATTGCTGAGCCTATAAACTCCAGAACCAGAAGTCATCTTACTTGTTTCAAGTCACGAAGTTTTGGCAAGGGTATCACACAAAAAAACTTTTAGCAAAGTTTTCAGAATAGTGTTTGAAGTTATTCTTTGGCTAAATATTTTCAAAACTGGTAAAATCATAGATTCATATAGGGTGGGAAAGCATAGTTAATGTTCAGAATTGGACAAGATGCTAAAAATCAATAATTTCAGTGTTCCACAAAACTCACCTTCACTGACCTAGTCAGTAACTAGATTCCCCAGAGTCCACTCTCTTCCTATCTTGTGATTCTATCCATTCCTCACCATCTATATCAAAACTGCCCTGTATCAAATGTTACCTTCTTGTTTAAATGATGCAACTAGTATCCTTTCAAAATTCTCCCAAACCACTGTTTGTTCAATTGTAGTTTAATCAAACATTTATTCCTTACAACACACCATGATAATTGTAACAGAAAAATCAAGTCTCTTAATTTTGTAAATAAACTCCTGCAGTGGCCCTCAATAACTGTTTTGATGAAATTCAAATTTCTTCATCTTACTCAAGAGAGCCATAAGGATTTGGCATACACCCACTTCCCAAGTCTCATTCCCCACCATCGTCCTCTCCATGTCCATCTAACCACACCAACACTCAGTATTTACTCGCTTCAAGCACTTTTTGTTCTGGTTACAACTCTCATCCAAGCTGGTGCTTCACCTAACTCTCGTTCATTCTTCAAAATTCAGCTCAGAAATGATCTCTTCCAAGAACCTTCCTTGAATTAGTCCATCTACTTTTGACATGTCTCCTTCAGGTTTCCATGGATTTGAATGCCTTTCTATTTGTCAGTTCAGTTCACTTGACTTAATTTTACTTCTATACTACTTCAAGGAAGGCGGGATCATACCTGACATACATTGTTCCTTAGAGGAGTAAGGATATAGAGGTGAGAGAGGAACAGATAATCTTCCCGAAGCATAAGTCTTTAGTTGTGACTATTACTCTTGAGTATGAACAGAGGAGCAGAATGTGAGCATGGTATAATTGGTAGCAGATAGATGGCTTTGCATAATCTGAGGACATTATATTTTACCATGTATCTAGATAATGGGAGTTATTAAAAGATGTAAGCAAAAAGGTACACTATCAGGATTACATGTTAAAAAACATAAGTGTGGAAAATCAACTAACAGAATAAGTCAAGAGCAGTTAGGATTCATCTGTAGGCTCCAGATAAATTCGGATAGGATTTGGTAACTGACTAGATAAAAACAAAGATCAACTCAAATGTTTTTTAGAATTTTGCTCTGCATTCGTAAGCAGGTGATGGTCCCAAGTTGAAGTTAAATATTTTCAGTTAAGTTTTTTAGAATTTTGATAATGTGCTTTGGATGTGGTGTTTTGTATTTATAAGAAGTGCAATATTTTGAAAGATGTGATTCTGATCTTGTGTTCTTTGCTATGAAATGGTCATGGAAGATAATTCTTCGGATTATTCCATGGATTTTGTATGTGATCCTGCGCCTTAGTCTTGTAAATTCTTCCATATAAATAAGAAAAAATGCATGCCTCCCACATAATTAAAAAATAATTTAAGAGTAAATTTATCTATGTAATAATTTCTGTTTCCTAAAGGATAGATGAAATATAATCTCAATTTACCCCTTCACAAAAAAATTAAGAGAGGACTTAAATGATTTCAAATGGCTTTTTCAGCTCCAAAGATCAATGACTCCATAAGTTGGTGCTACATTCTTCCCAGATCAGGCTGACCCTCAACAAGAACCAAGGGATTTATGGTGGAGGTAGGTTGTCCTATTTCAGCACTTCCTGCTGAGTGAAGTACTACTTCCTTTTACTTGTCTTAATGATTTTCTGTTCCATCATTTTCATTTTTAATGAGGTGTTTTCATTTGTTCAGCAAATATTTAGTGAGTACCTACTATGTGTAAGCCACCACATTAGTTACTGGTGAAACAAAATTAAACAAGACATGCTCCCTTTTGTTACATTTTTAAACCATAAACCATATTGAGGCCAAAATACATCATCTTATAAAGCAATATTTATCATGTACATGATCCTACTCTAGGAACCATGCCAGGCTACCCCATTAAACTTGATGGACCCGAGAATAGTAAAACTATACACTGTATAATGTATTTATGGTATACAGCAAGGCAACAAGGTCTCCTGGGAAGGAAAGGCAGAAAAACTGAAAAACCATCATCAGTGTACTTGGAACTCACAGACCATTTGCAAACTCCCTATTTTATGACTCAATTTATTTAACTATAAGATGGAGAGAATAAAGCCTACTTCTAGTATTCCTCATAGGATATTATAGGGATTAAATTAGTAAAAGCTGCTAATTACTTTGAGCTTTAAAAAAAAGCACTAAATAAATATGAGGTATTGTTGTTTGGTAACATTACACCAAATCATACTGAAGTAGAAAGACTACTGTAGTCATTCTAATGGAAGTTTAAATCCCAAGATAAAAGCAGAGTGAATCCAATAACTAACATCAGGACACACCCTGATCAAAATAGTTAGGAACTAAATGAAAAGTGGAATTAGTTGTATGACTGAAAGATGGCTGCTTACACAGAACGACAAAACCTACCAGGCGTCTAGCCTGCATTAACAGAGTCAGATTATGTGGCGGAGGGGAAGGCCAGCACAAGTCCTGCTTGTGCTCACAACCCTTGCATGTCAAAATCAATCTTCATTTGGATGCACTTTTCTAGGGAAACTCCAAATCGGTGGGGTTCAAGTCTCCCTAGCAGGTTATGCCAGCAGCCCCACAATGCCAGAACAGGGATGGCTCCACCACTACACTATGAAGCATATGCCAGCCTTAATAGCAGAAACATTTGTTAACCTTGAAAGGTCAACCATGTTGACACTCTTTTGCCATCAACCAGAAACTTTATCTAGGTTGAAATCAAAACATCCCAAAGATCAAGGCCCTGACAAAGCTGTACCCACATTTTCTTGCTAAGATCTTTATGAATAACGTGGACACTGAGATCAAGCAGAGGATCTAAATGAGTAAAAGTTCTACACAATAGACAAGGACGGACCTCTCTGTAGCCGAGCAGGAAGAGTCAGAAAACAGGTTCTTGAGAAACAAGTCTTGGGAGGAAGATTCTTCTGGATTAGATGACAGCCAACTCTAAAACCAGGTCTTGGTGCTTCTTTCTCTTGCTGCTTCTGTGTTGTCGACAGAGAACACAGCTGAGTTTTCTTTCCACCTTAGAACAATTCTTTCAGTTTCCAAAAGAGGGAACACAGAGTAAAGATGTGAACAAGGAGTTTATTGGATCCCAAGTATTCTGCACCATAAGGTTGTCAGATGCTAAGCTTTGCTGAAAGTTAAGTGCAAACCTTCAGGAGTGCTTTTGACTACAAAGTAGCTTTCAGGCAGAGAGGAAAAGAAAAAAAAAATTAGAAAAAAATGTCGAAGTTTAAACAGTTTAAATTTCCAATTAGTGCTTTTGTAATATTTATTTGGTTAAGCATGAAACACATTAAAAAGAAGTTTATTTGGATAACAAGTGGAAATTACATGATTATTAATCTTTTAGGAGTTTAGTAGATAAATACTGTCTGAACTCCAGGCAAAGCATGTGCCTTCAGGAGACTTCACAGTTTTTTTTTCAAAAGGTGAGTAAATTATGTAGAAAGGTGAATCTCCATAACTCAAGTGCTGAAGCAAAAGCAAACCCACAAATTGCTGTAATTTGCGTGAGCTTTTCAGCAACACATTTTTTGGTCCTAAAATTCTTAAAATAAGTTTGTCCTTACACCTACTCTATATCTACTTTACTTACAGAGATAAAAAAAAAAATTAAACTATGTCATCCCTTGAGAATTAACTATTCATTTTTATTAAAGCTATAAATCACCAGCCACCAACCACTGACTGAAATTAATATCCTAGTCCTTATGCCATTTCCACTTAACTTCCGATTCTTAGTACTTATGGGGTGAAAAGATGATGGAAGAACTCTGCTTTTAGTTTATAAAATATAGTCATTAAAATTCTCACTCTTACTCTTAAATTTTACCCATTCCCACACACAGTAGAGGAACTGAGATTTTTTTTTGAAAGCTTTTATACACTTGGTTTTAGTCCCAAAATTTCATTCCAGAAATATAAACTATTATTAACTCCCTTCTGTATTTGCTAGCTACCATTTCCAGCTTAGTTGCTTTGCTTTTTCATGTTTATGAGCTTTATTTCATAAGTCACATAAACAGAGAGGTAAATAGGAAACGAGGAAGGGAAAAGCCAGGGAGGGAAAGGTGGAGAACAGAAATTTTAAAGTGAAAGGGGAGGAAACCAGACAGGAAAAAGAAAGAGACCAAAGGCTCGGGGTTGAGGTGGTGGACATGTAAAAGAAGGGTGATTAATTAACATGGACTAGATTTAATTAGAGAAGAATAGGAAGTTGTGGGATTCCATTTTACACTAGGGTGACTACAGGTAAAGTCCATGTAATTTCTAATTCTCTATGAAAAAAATCCCCTAGGAAATAGGATTTTAAATGTTTCCACTACATAAAATATTTGCTAGAGATAGCTTTATTCACTTTGATTGAACACTGAATGATGTACACAAGTGTAAGAGCCACATATAATACCCCACAGATAAGTACTTTTTTATATCTGTCAATGTTTTAAACTAAAAAAAAAAAAATTAAAAGTTCAACAGCCAAAATCCTGTGACTCCTCCTCTTTTTCCTGAGGGTTGTCACCAGAGAATGAAAGAGAATGAAGACTAACTCCATTCGCCTGTTCTTAATACAGAAGACACCTGTACAGATCCTAGATGTTTCTCAATCCATTCTCAACTTGACATTTTGCCACAACCTCCTCAAAATACCTCTGTAGGACCCTAAAACCTTGGGCCAAGATAGATTTTTTTCTAACTGCTCAGACAATCCAGAATGTTGTTTTGTCTACTTTCCTTGATCTTCCACAAGAATCTCCGAACAGGATAACTGAATCATCATTGAATGTCTTCACCACTAACATCTGTCAAAGTATGCTAGCTTGCAGTGAGCCTGTGACCCGGCAGGGAATTGACTGAAGAGGTCCCTTTGACCCTCAGTCCTGAGTCTATGATGGCAACCACTTTGACAGGATTCCCTTACACGGACTTTGTGAATGCTGAGTCCTTGCACTGATTGTCTTTCTAGTTTAATACAGGGGATGAAATTATTTTACACAGCAAGTAGGTTCATCTGTAAGACACATGAGGTGTATGTCCATCATGGTTATTTTTAGTGGAATAGCTCTACATTATCTCATTATATTATTAACATCTGAACAATTACATCGTTTAACTTCAAGATTTTTTTTTCTACTCACAGTTCCTTGAATATGTCAGACCACAGCATATTTGAAAGGGAATAAAATGCTTTTACAAAATTATGTCAAGAAGCTTTGGGAGATGAGCTAGTGAGGGCTGGCTCCTTCAATTACTGTCATGATGTGAATGCTGTTTGTATCTAATTCAGAGATTCTGCCCAAATATTCTGATTTTTTTCTGTATTATCTCCTCCAGTTTTAATTACACAAGTAAAGAAGAAAGAACTTGTTTCTGAGGGAGGGCAGGTTGTTATCCCCCACTTCCTTCAGCTACTGGCACTGGCCTTTATCTAGCAGTACTATCAGTTTTGCAAACCTCAGGCCAACAATCACAGAGCTGGAGAGCACTCCATCAGGGGAATCAGTCCCGGTCGAGCTAAAGCAGCTCACTTCTGCATTTCTTCCAAGCTGAATCACAAACAGTCCACACCCATCGTGATCCTTCTTCAAATAATTTCTTCATTTACTTGTGTGGCACTTCCTGAAAGTAAGGAATGGGCTTGACTGGATGAGCTATTATCCCATTAGGATTTGTGAAAGAACCAAACACACTGGAATGCTTTTCATGAGCGCTACTCCCCCATCCGCTGTCCATTTCCCGCACTCTGGCCACCACTGGTACTGTTTGCCTTTTCTCAGTTTCTGTGTTGCCCAAGACAGATAGATAAGCCCCTTAAATGATTACTACTACCCCGCATTAGCTTTCAAAGCCACTAACAACTTTTCCATGTTTGGTAACTGATGTGAGATAAAAATGTTGACAACACAAAGTGAGAAGTAAGTAACAGACCAGAACCTCTCAGAACAGATGGAAATCTCCCAAAGATTCTCTGGGAACCCATTCCTTCAGGCTCTGCCCACACGCCTGTCCCAAGCATGTGTGACGTATGAGGCAACATCGAGGAGAGGAATATGAGACCAAGAGAGTAGGAGTTCTGCTTCAATATAATCATTGAAAAACAAATTTCATGTTTTCACTTTTGTCTTTTCAGATTATTCTGAAAAAAAATCATATCATTGATAAATTAGGTAACCTAAGAGAATTAAAAGTTTGAATTCCATTAAAAAACAGCACAGGAATGTTTTCCATAGTACAAGGACTGATACTGCATTTCAGCCGAGGAGAATAAAAGAACAAATAAGACAGGAATGTTTGCTAAATATTTGCTTCATTCAGAGCCCTGCTAAGTTTTCTTTGGCAGTTGATTGAAAGTCTGTCATAGAACAAAATCCCACAGTCGCACTGCAGCAAATGCTGTGTCTAACAAAGGCGGGGTAAAGCTAAAGACACATTGCCCTATCATGTTCACGCTGTCTTAGGCTCCTCGGAAAAAACGTGGATCCTCATGAGCCCACAGCAGTGTTGTTCTCCCTCGGGTTGACTAGGCTCGGACAGATGTTTCTTGACACTTTGCTTACAAAGCATTGCTAGATTGATTAGGTTTAACTGCACAGGTAAAATTAAAGGAAAAGAAAATACTTATGGTTACCCATTTTCAAAAACTAACGACTGCCTTGGACTCACTGACTCGCTGGGGAAACGGCGTGGAGCGACACTGGCTCCCTCTGGTACCTACTGCTCAGAAGGACATGATTGCGAAGGGCAGTGTTTGTTCACCTCGCCTTGAAAACCTACTGTGTTCCTGGCACTGCACAAGTTGAAGGAAATATTGTGGTGGATAGACAAGGACTATGAAAGTAAACCATGACAGCATAACTTTGGGTTGTGAAGGGAAACAAAGTAAAAATACTGAATATTTTGTTCAGGCTGGGGGAGGGGGCAGACTACCACAGACAGAAAAGTGTTCAGGTGACTGGAGGAAGAGTTCACCACACACAGGCTGGTGGGGTAATCCAGGTGGAGTCTGCCGCAAATGCAAAGACCACTGAGGCAGGGAAGAACAGAAAATGTTCAAGACCACCTGGCAGAGAGGGAAAAGGATGTTTTTGCTTGTTCCATTTTTTTTGTTATTTTTCGATGAATGACACTCCCAAGGATGGCTGAGGAATAAAGTCACAAAGAACAATATAAACAAGTACAGGTTGTAAGTGCATTTGCTTTTCAGATTGATCATTTCAGATATTTTCTGGAGAAAGGAAGTTTTATTTATTTGTCTTTAAAATGAGAATTGAATATAATGATTGGCTTGTTTCTCTCTTTGGGTGCTCAGGAAAATGCTGTCATGTGACCTGAGAGGTATGCATTTTTGCTCTTGATTTTTTTTTTTTTTTGAAACTGAAAGCATGTTGTTAAGCCAACATCAGATCCAATGCTGAATCCTTTCCTTTCTTATTTGATTAGAGAAAGTTTCTCCAGGCAACACCTAGATTTCAGTTGAAACAGATCTTGGTACAGGAACAAAAACTCCCATGAGGCAGAGGGCGGGTTGTGCCCAGATCTTAAAGCAAGATTTCACAGGAGGTGACTGATCCAGACTCGGGGCAGGCAGATGGTCCTGCTGCAGCGTGACACAGTGCCTCTGCAGTGCCCAGCCTCTGGACAAGGGCAAAGCCCACCCGAGCCCACTGTTCCAGCCGACAGGAGCAGAGCAGCGGGTCTGGGTCCTCCCATCGCTGTGATCCTCGGGCTGCATCCCATTGAGCCTCCCCCCCCCCAGAACCACATAGGCTTTCTTCTGCTTGATTGATTTTGCTTTTTCAATACATAATAACAAACAATTGCCAAACAATCAGTTGGATCACTGCACAGACAACCCGATGTGATCATCAGGATCACATCTGGTTATTTTATTCATTTAATGGCTAAGCAAGATCAATCAGAAAGAATTTTTGTCAGTTGCATAAACTTTCAAACAGAAACCTGATGAAAAACAGTCAACTCTCAAGGTGTGTACGTGCAGGTACGGTTTGCATGATGAGAAAAATATACATTTATGAAAAAATATTTCAGAAGTCAACTTTTTTTTCACTGCATCTTTGAAACAGATTAACTGTCTTATTCTGTATTTGAGAAAGTTGCTGTGTAAAGCAAAGTTCTGAAAAACAAAATGCACTTCAAATGCATTAAAGTGACGTATCAGTCAAGTTATGAGTCTGGCTGTAATCAATGAAGTCCCCTCAAACCCATCTCTGGAGTAGAGCTTGAATTTCATATGACAGCTTTGCTTAAAAGTGAGGTTTTGCTGCAAATTCTGTGTTTCCCAAGTAATTTGTAACAATTTTTAGCAAACCTAAATTTGTGGTTAGACTCATTCATGGAAAAACACAAGAAAGCCATGTTTCTCTACTTTAAAAAAGTGTGGGGAGGGCAGTTTATTTTTTCCTAATCAAATAAGTTGGAGCCAGAGGGGGAAATGTAAATATGAGTTCGCTATCACAGATACTTCCTCTGGGGAGGCATTCCACTGCAGTATGACTGAGTATGTCCATGTGCACGTTGGTAAGACAGGATGTTTGAACGGCTGTGTCAAGCAAAAGTGAGTTATGTTCCTGTCTCACTTGCCCGTGAGCTTCGTGTTGTCTACCTAAATCTTCCTGACACACCATCTCCAGTTAGCTGCAGGTGTGTCAAATCGCCCAGGACCCAACCGCTCTGCTTTTTCACACCGCCACAAAAATGTGCTTCATGCTGACCTGGGTAAAGACATCTTTTATTTTCAAATACTTCCCATCTCAGAAAGATCAATGGGTTTCTTTAAGGATGTATATATATCAGATACCTGATACATGTGTGCACATATTTGTGCATATGTGTGTACATATATGTACATATATCAGATATATGTGTACACATATATGCATACACACATAACTTGTACTTATGCTGTTCTATCCACGTAATATTAAACTCATAAAAGGAAATAAAATGGATTCAGAACATACAAACACATTTTGAAGAACTGTAAGCAATTCTTACCAAGCAAAATATAAAATGAATAAAAAACATACACAATCTTGGCTAGCGAAAATGTGAACTGAGTAAAACATGAAGAGCTAGTTCCTGATTGTATTGCGTGGCAGACTTAGGGAGCTTGTTCATCGGCATTAGCTGTCCTACAGTATATTGAAGTTAACCTTAAAAGCAACCCAGTTATGTACAAACCCATTTTCCTACAAAGCTCAATACGTGGACTCTAACATGAAATTTGAAGATGTGCACTCTAACATGTTTACTGCAGAAGTCTCATACTCATGCTTAAATTTAGTCAAATTTTAAAACTCGTCTCAGCAGTTCCTTTGATTTAATAAATTTAAACATTTTTTTCCATATAACTAAATGAGTTTGGAGTTGAAAAAGAACAAAAATGTGTCTGAAACCAATGACTTTTATTTCATTTTTCTCTTTCAAATTAAAAGAATGAAACCACATTTATTACAGTTGTTACAATTTTTTTCAAATAAAAAAAACCTTACTACTCTTGACTGTAGGCTGAGATTTTTTTTTTTTTTTTTTTTTTTTTTTTACAAAACAGTTGAGTTAAAACCAAAACTTTGAAAACGGGAGTTTGTGATGGAAATGACAGCATTTTAACTCTAACGGCATGAGTGCTATCCTTTTACAGATGCCTAAATCAAACACAGAGAAAAGTGATGTGTTGCCAGGATGCTACGTGCACTTTCCTTTAATTGCCATATATAGTTAATAGGCTGGGCTTTTTTTTTTTTGTAATTGAAAATAAATTACAAAGTTGCAAGCAATTCGATTACACAATGTCTTACCATGCAACATATCAAAACCAACGAATTTAATCATTCTGTGGTCTGGGTTGAATTCAACACTGAAATCTTTTCATTGAACTCCACAGCAACAAAGAATTTCAAACTCACAGATGACCATCTTTGAAGTTGGATAGAGCTCTGACCGTACTGATTGTCTGATCCTGGAAACGGACAGAGTACAGAGTACAGTATTCCAACCAGGATTTGGGCTGAGCTGAGCAACTCAAGAAAAGCGCTGTGAAGGAATCGCAGATACAGAATGACTGAAGGTCATTTGATCTTGCTTCTGAGACTGAGTTTAAAACCTCTGTTTCAGATTAAACAGCATTTCATTGCTTTTCCTTTCCTTTAGCACACACACACACACACACACACACACACACACACACTCCTTGTATAGATTAAAAGAAACAATCGGAATGGACGTAATAGAATTATGCAGTATGTATTAGATCTACAAAGGTTCAGAAAGTTCCTGAAATTCGAATAATCCAAGCTTTACAAACAATATTGACAGTAAGTAGTATCAGACCATGGGCTGGGCACACACAGGGGTCTTTCCCATAACGTATGTGATCAGTGTGCGCAGGGATCCTAGCCCATAATTTCTAACTGCCCCAACACAGATACACACACACACACACACACACACACACACACACACACACAAAATAAATCGTTTCATAGCTTCAGAAACCAAGGTATCCCATTATCTTTAATTCACATTTTAAGCAGCTAGCATTTCTTTACTTTGTCATTTCCAATACGCCGCACAAAACTACAGAGAATACTTGGATTATATTTTCTGGTATTAAAAAGAACAGTAATGACTGCAACAACAGAACTGACCAGAACTTTAACTGACATTATCAATTTATTTACAGCAAATGAAATCCAATGACATCTTCATAGTTCTGAAATAAATAAATCTTTCCTAATGCATGTCCCACCATTTAAACAAATACTTTTTACATATTAGTTTGCAGTTTTATGATATTCTCGAAGTGGAAATCCTCTAGTATGTATTTAATAACGACATGAAATAGTTTTAGTGTTTTCCTAAGTAGTTTAGGCCATACAAAATTAAATAGAATATACTTTTGTTTGTAGAATACTTAATAACCAAAATATTTCCTGCTAAATATTGTAAACACTTGCATCCATTTCAAAAAATTATTTAAAATAAGGAAGTCTTTTAAAAAATGTATACACTATTTCAACATGTATTTTTGCGAGGCTGTTACATAGATAGCCTACCACAGAAAGTAAAATAATAGCCAAAAATATACTAGTACCTTCTTCTTGAAAGTACAAGCATTTTTCAGCTAAATTTAAACTATAATTTAGGTGAAGCAAAAGAAATAATGGCTAAAATTACATATTCAACCCTGGAGAAAAAAATAAGTTTTAATTTTGAAAACTAACGCTAGAGTAACAAATTGAATCTAATTTTGTCTTTATTATATTGTAAATACACCATCACCACTTTAAATTTACATTGCAAAGGTGTTTACTTTTCAATTACTTCAAGTACTTATTCTTTACAATTAATACTGAGTTTACACTGAATTTGAACTAAAAAAGATCGATATTTGCAATGACACATTCATTGCACAGAACCTTGAATTATTTTGGAAATGAAATTCTTAGCTATTAGAAAGATAGTCTAATGGGAACATTTTGATTAAATTCACTCAGCATTACTAAAGCAAAAATAAAACTAAGCTGTACACACTGGGTATTCTTAAGGAGACCAGTGAGTAGAAATAACCTGACACGACTGAAGTGGGAGCAGAGCCGTGCTGCCACCTAGTGGAGCAAGGCAGTAAGACAGTTGTCTACCTTGGGTCTTAGAGGCAAATTGGGAAAGAACACATTTTCATTGTTTTAATCTGTGCTTTCTATCACATACATTTGAAAGGCAGATCAATGAAAATGTACCCAGAGTATTTCATTCTAATTATGCAACCAATGTTACAATTTTAATTTTTCCAAGGATAGAAAAAAATTAAAGGTTGGAAAGCGGTAGAGAGGAAGAAGCCCAGACATCGTAAAATATATCACACAGTAAAAATATGGGTTGCACAATTTTCTTTTCCTTTAATATGGCTTGCCAAAGCTGGTAACACTGGCCTTTTCCCCATGAAACAAAGAATTTTTTTATGAAATCAAATGACAAGCTGTTTGTGAAGTTCTGTCTGTATTTGGAATGTAAGCCACCAAACACCACTTACATTACTTAACAATAAATTTGGAGCTTTCAAACGACAATATTTTAGGCAGAGGCACAGTTATTTTCACAGAATTTTTAGTAGGAGGGTAAATATAGATTTGAGCCACATCTGCTACCCCATTGTCTGCCAATGCAGAAAGGCATGGTTCTGGTGGACAGCTGATGTCTTAGGAGAAAGAGGCTGCAACTGGACGGCAGCAAGGACAGACTGCTGCTACTTTTCAGCGAGTCAGACAGCGTGAAGTCCATCAAATGAACACTATGAGCTTTTCCAAATATGAGGACCAACAATTTCCCTCAGCAAGGCTTTTAGCATATTTTTCCACACTGGGAGACAGATTTTAGTTCACTGTCTCTTACAAAGACTTCGTCTATCCCTTTCATTCTTGGTATTCTTTGAATAACTAATCATTATTTTACTTACTTAGAAAAGGGAAGGTAGAAGAAGGAATGGGGTAGAGAGAGAGAGAGAGAGAGAGAGAGAGAGAGAAGTAAGTTGCAAAAGGAGAAGGAGTATCTTTCATCCACTGTTTCACTCCCCAGATGTGCCAAATGCTAACAAACAGTCAGGGCTGGAGCCGGGCCAAAGCCAAGAGAATACTCAGTCTGGGTTTCTCACATGAATAGCAGAGATCAACTGCTTGAGCCACCACCTGCTGCTTCCCAGCCTACACGTTACAGAAAGTTCACATTAGGAGTAGATCTAGGGCTTGAATCCACACACTCCAATGAGATCTTGGCATTCCAAACAACAGCTTAATTCTTACGCCAAACACCTGTAACTGTTTCATTATGGACAGACAGAATGATCAAGTCATACTAAAGTCCAAGCAAGACTTACTTTAAGACATGTTGAATCACATTTTTCCTTAACTGAATGCTGACTTAGGATACTAAACTGAAAGCATGCCATTATCAACTCTAGGTTTGTTCATTTCTAAAGCAGTTCCATTGTTTTAGAGAGCCGGCTTAATTTTTAACCAATACATGATGTGGGGTTTGTATACACATTCTTTGCAATTAATAACATTTTGCTCATCTTCTTTAATCATGGAGCAATACAATTTGTATTAACCTGATACCTCACACCTAATCATTTGCCTATAAACTCCATTAATACTAAATCTAAAATGTGAATATTTTTGTGTATATGATTGGGCTTGTTTTACATTATGTTTTAGACACAGAGAAGTTTATCTCTGAAGTCACCAATGAAGCGTTATAAGTCTCACAGCACTGGAATGCTGTTGGTGTCCTCTCCAGGTCACTGCCCTCTATGAGAACAAGATAAACTGCTTCCTTGCAACTCTGGTTCCGGGAAATACCAGACATCTGAGTGTTACCACTCCCCTTGGCATCCCGCAGTCCGTCCAGCATCCAACCCGAGAATTCTGCAAAACCAACTTAGAACGGATTCCCGTGATATGAGAAGAGAACTTGAATCTTACATCACCCAATTCTAACTCTTAAATCAGCGAGTACCATTTGGATAGGAAGCCGTCAAGGAACCGCCTAGTCACATGTTTCCCTGTTTCAACCAGGATTAATTGATGAAAAAATGCAGAGTCACTTTTATAACAAACATGACATTATTACCACTAAATTTAAAAAGAGAAGGAACAAGAGGTAGGAAAGGAAACAGGCTGGTCCTAATTCACTGGCAAGTAAAAGTGCCGCATGCAGAAACAAAGTAAGTTTTTGAGAACAAACCTCTGCTAAGATGTTCCACATGCAAGACAGCAGTTGACCAAAAGCCAAAGCTATCAGAGACGAGTGTTGTTCCTAAGGGATGTTGGAGGTCATTAGGGAAAGTCATCAGCATCCAGAGAAGGGCTAAAACAGACCAGCGCCAGATGTCTGAGAATGGAAGCACTAAGAAAGTAACACTGCGTTGACAAGGTCGGTGAGTGGCAAGCCCAGAGCCGCAGCTCACACTCCATTCTCTGGGCCTGCGAAGATCCACCCAAGGACCTCCTGGCTGGGATAGTGATTGAATTAGGTGCCTTAAGTGAATAAATGCTGCCGGGACAGGCTTTGAGTCGTTCCTCTCCTTCTAAGAACAGACTTTCATCCTGACATTTTAAAAAACTTCTTGTACCGGGCCTGGCACGATGGCGCAGTGGTTAAGGTCCTCGCCTTGCACACCCGGGATCCCATATGGGCGCCAGTTCTAATCCCAGCAGCCCCGCTTCCCATCCAGCTCCCTGCCTGTGGTCCAGGAAAGCAGTCGAGGACGGCCCAAGGCTTTGGGTCCCTGCACGTGCATGGGAGACCTGGAAGAGGCTCCTGGCTTCGGATTGGCTCAGCTCCAGCTGTTGCAGCCGCCGGGGGGAGGGAAGATCTTCCTCTCTGTCTCTCCTCTCTGTCTATCTGCCTTTCCAATAAAAATAAATCTTTTAAAAAAAGAAACAAACAAACAAAAAAACTTCCTGTATCTCAAAACCTATTTCACACTGTTCTAGTTGTGGCAAAAAGGTTTCCTTGAAAAGATACTCCAATTCCTTCTGAAATCCCAAATTCACACAAAAGAAAATTCTGTCCCAAACCTAGTTTGATTGCCCCACAGAACCATGATCCTATGCTGATGTAACTAAAGAGAGATGGAAGTCAGGGATTCTATACCCGAAAGGCCAGCTATGGGGGTCGAGTTCTGAGGTCCATCCTCTTGTGGGGCCTTGGCCTAGCAGGCCAGGATAAAGGCTGCAATTAGTAGAGGAGAAAGACATGTGGACAAGACACAGGAAAACATGATTAACACAGTGGGCTTAGACATCCTTACAGCATCCAGAGGAAATAAACTGCCTTCCGCTTGGCATGGGAGGAAGTAGAGGGCTAGAAGGAGCTGCCTTGGACTCTGCAGATGGTTAGGAGCTAAAGGAGAACAAATAAGGAGAGCAACCACTGCAGATGGTGATGGGCTTGCCTTTCCCTACCCCTCAGTCTTCTGACAGTGAAAGGGGAGGATTCCTCGACCAGCACAAGCCGAGCATGAACAAGTGACTGGCCATCCTAGTAAGAAGAAAACCAGTACTTTCAAAGTACTAGTTTCTTCTTCTTCTTCTTTTTTAAAAAAAAGATTTATTTATTTTTATTGGAAGGCACATTTGCAGAGAGGAGGAGATACAGAGAAGAAGATCTTCCATCAGATGAGTCACTCACTCCCCAAGTGGCCGCAATGGCTAGAGCTGAGCTGATCTGAAGTCAGGAGCCAGGAACCTTTTCCTGATGTCCCACATTGGTGCAGGGTTCCAAAACTCTGGGCTGTTCTCTACCGCTTTCCCAGGCCACAAGCAGGGAGCTAGAAGAGATGTGAGGCTGTCGGGATTAGAACCAGCACTCATTTGAGATCCCAGTGCATTCGACCTAAGAACTTTAGCCATTAGGCTACCATACCAGGTCCCAAAGTAATTGCTGCTAAAGTACTTCAACACCCAGACAATTTGCTTGTGGCTTCATTAGCCATGACTAAATTTCACGCTTCCCTTTTCTCCCAGCCTTTTCTTTCTCCTGTCATTGGGTTGAGTATAATGAACAGTACTTCAGAGACCCACAAAACACAGAACTCAGAACGGGTTCCTGACAACTGGGCAATCCCTGCAGCTGATTCATCCAAGCACAGCTCTCTGCTGTTGTGTAAACCAACTCTAATTTTCAAACTGAACTCAATGACACCTACTCGTCATATGGTCCTGTCATACAACCCTGGTTAAGTGGCTGAGGACTTTACCGAATGGTGTTTGCTTCTCCGTTTCCTGTCAGGACAGCTAAAAACCCAAATCAGCAAAACAAAAAAATGCTTTTCCTGACACAGATTACTATTTTTAGTTTCTTAGGACTATCTGACAGTATGAAGTGTTTACTCATGCTTCTTCCAAAATGTTCCCCAAACTTTTTCAAAACTACTGGGTAATGAAGAAAGATATCCCCATTAAATGAAGAATATTGCTACAATAGCAGACAGTTGACACAATGTGGTCAAGTGATACACCTTAGTTTTAGACTGTTTAAAACAGATTTCAACCATATAATCCAGAAAATCCACTTCTGGGCATATACCCAAAAGAATTGAAAGCAGAGATGCAAGGAGATATTTTTAAACCAAGGTTCATAGTAGCATTATTCACAACAGCCAAGGGGTGGAAGCAATCCAGGTGCCCACTGACAGATGAATGGGTAAACAAAATTTAGTATGTCCACACCACAGAATATTATTCAGCCTTTAAAAGGAAGAAAATTCTGATATCCATAACACCATGGATGAATCTTAAGAATGCTATGCTAAACAGGATAAGCCAATTACAAAAGGATAACACTGCACAATTCCACTTCTATGAGGTACCCACCTAGAACAGTCAATTTCACAGACAGAAAATAGGATATTGTTTGTCAGTGACTAAGAAGAGAGGAAAATGGAAGATTAGAAGATACCCAAAAAACTCTAGTTTTGCAATAAGAGAGCTCATTGAGTGGACATGATATATCAATACGAATGTGCTTAATGCCACTGAGCAGTACACATCATGGGCAAGATGATAATTTTTTTAAACAATGACTTCTCATTATTCCATAAGGAAAGAAGTTGAAAAATGTCATCATTCACAATCTGTGAGTTCAAATACATAAATGTAAGTAGGTTCGCAGCATAATCTCTAAGCCAGAGAGGGCTGCATGTGCATCGTGAGTACAAGAATGAGATACCCAACAGATGAGTGTCTGTCTTACGGATGTTGCTAATAGAGAACTACTGCATTCAGAATAAGAAGCAAGCAGAAGTGTCTTAACAATTTCTTAGAAATAACAATAGAAAATGTGTGCCAGTGCAAATTGTACTTCTTTGCTTTCTCATTAATAAAGAAGAAATCTGTTACTAAAATGCAGCGCTAAAAGCACTTGTTCACTGTCTCAGTTGTTCTTTCACATAAATAAACTTTGTCTAAAAAATAAATAAAAGAGGAAAACATTGTGGCTCAGTGGACAAAGCAGTGGCTTGGAATTCTCACATCCATAACTGAGGGTTAAGTCTCCTGCTTTCCATCCAGTTTCCTGCTAATGCTCACTGTGGGAGGCAGCAGATGAGGGCTACAGAGTCAGCGCTGCCCAGTGGGAGACCCAGATGGAGTTTCTGGCTGCTGCCTTCGGTTTGGCCCAGCCACAGCTGCTTCAGGCATTCAAGAAGTAAACCAGCTGACAGAAACATTTGCTCACTCTCTTGCTCCTGCTCTCCTTGTTGCTATGCCTTTTAAATAAATTAATGAACTTTAGGGCCCCGCACAGCAGCCTAGCAGCTAAAGTTCTTGTCTTACACATGCCAGGATCCCATATGGGCACCAGTTCTAATCCTAGCAGCTCCACTTCCCATCCAGCTCCTTGCTTGTGGCCTGGGAAAGCAGTAGAGGATGAGCCAGAGCCTTGGGAAACCCTTGTGAGAGACCCGGAAGCAGTTCTTGGCTTCTGGCTTTGGACTGGCTCAGCTCTGGCCATTGAGGTCACTTGAGGAGTGAATCATCAGATGGAAGATCGTCCTCTCTGTCTCTCCTCCTCTCTCTGTATATTTGACTTTCCAATAAAAATAAATAAATCTTTAAAAAATAAATTAATGAACTTTGTTAAAAGCTTCCAATGGTTAGAGATCTCTAATTGCTTCTAAATAATTTTAATATTTGCTAGCCAATTGCCATCAATGATGCAGGATGAAGAAAAGAAACATGGCTACTGTAAATGTAATGTATGTCTCTTTAATTACATAAACTATCTAACCAATTATTAATAGTAATAAATCTATAACTCCATGGGCAAAATAACAGAAACAGTAACTGCAACAAAAACTTAGGCTATATGTTTTTAAATGTTTTAATGACATTAACATGTGCCTGCTTAAATTTCTATTCCATAAGTACATCTGCCTGCTGGTATAGTTAGACTTTCAATAATAATAATAATAATAATAATAGATACATGCTAAGGACTGGATAAGTGAAGCTTCTCTTTCACACATCATTACTTCAAATATTTCATCAAAATTCTCAGCTGTCCAATTAAAATTCATGTAACAGTTGGTTTTGTTTGATGACTATCGGGCCCAGGAGGTCAGTAAATGATATCCCCACCCTACAACCTTCCTAACACTTCCATGCTGCCAACACGTTGTGGCCTGACCATGAAATCTAACTCAACAGATAACGGAAGGGATTTATTAAAGCACACCGACCTGTGTGCACATCATCATGTAACATTTCATAAGTGTAATAATATTAGCTTAATATTATATAATATTACATTTTCAGCCCATCTTGTGGGAGTCTATTCTGTAGAGTCTTTTTGTTCATTTTTTTAAACTCTGGCAATTTATTTTGTTCCACAGCCTGCAACTCTCCTTAACCCATACGCTTAACAAAGGTTTCTAGACATTATTTTGTACTTTCTTCTTCAGCAATTGCAACCCCAACCTTTTGAAACAGCCCGTACGTGATAATGGAACTCATAAGGGCATGAGAAAGAGAATCCAGCTACATCTACCTGCATAGTTCAGCTGCACACCAAGTAACAATAAACAGGCAATCTTAAGTCACAGCATTTCACTGGAAATGGGGCAGAACTTGTGTATTTTAACAACTTTTTACAACTAGCAACCACTACGGCATTTATTTTACTTTCTGAAAGAAAACCAGAGAGGGTTCATAATTTAAACTAAAGGGTCTTTCAGTCTCAAAGACAAAAACCACTTCTGCCCAGCACCTGAGTAATAATGTAGGGTGTATACAAGTGAATTAAGAAGACTGGACTCACAGATAGTTTGTCTTTGGCCAGTTTTTCCATACTTGCAGTCATTTATTATCCAGCAAATAAAGGCAGGGTTTGGCTCTACACACACAGTGGTAGGCCTCAGCTTATGAAGATTTACCACATCTGCCCTGAAACACATGAGACAGACTGTACCAAAACGGTCTCTCCTGTACACACATCTGATGATATTATAACTCTGATTTACCTTCGTGCAGCTAAAGCCAAAGAGTTGTGATCACCTGCACGTATTTTCTCTCTTCAGTGGGACACTCCAAACACATTTGAGCAGGTGCTTTATATTAATTGCTATATATCTGAATATATCTAGTAAAAAGAATCTCAGATTTTATTAGGTTAGTAAACTGATCTTCATTTTTCCTCTTACGAGGGACTGTTTTTAGAACTCAGAAGTATTGCACCGAAAACACATTTTAGGTATTTCTCAATTCTAAAGGATATGTATATGGAAAAAAATAGTGAAAGCTTCTCAAAAAGTGTTGAGTTAGTAACTAGATATTTCTTTTTCCTCTAAGGAGACACCATCACTATTTCTCAAAGTATGAATATTTTGTAAGAGTACAGAAAAATATATAGCATTAATAAAAAGGAGTTTAGCTCTAATGGAAGCTTGGACACATCAGTTTAGAGTGTTAGAGTTCCTAAGTCTGCAATTTATGATTCCAAGTATATATCATGTACACAGATTCAACTACAAACATCTAGAAGTACTGGCTCATTTATGATATACTGAGGTGTGCAGAAAATGTATAAAATTCAAAGGTACTAAGATTGAAAATTTGCAATCCTAACTAGATGGAATAATGAGTGAGAAAATTACAAACTTTTAGTTAGTTGGTATTTACAGTTGTATATTTTCTCCTATTATGTGAGCTCAGATGCTAAATCAGGAGACAAGTGGATTCAGTTAGCTCGTCATTTTCAGCAGGGGAAGGTTACATGCTCAACAGATAGTGTGGCATAAATGACAAGTTTGGTTAAGCCAAAAGATAAAGGAAAAAATCAATAAAGAATCATTTAATGAGAAGTTGCTTGAATACAATGGGAGTAACTAGGCTGCAAACAAAGTTACTCCAGGACTCCAGTGGTGATGAAAAGTTTGGCTTTCTAATTCTCTAGCTAAGTTTTGCGGCCATATATGTCATCCACAAACCACAAGTGGCAACTGCAATACAGCTTGTCTGAAGTAAGAGGTGTTGTAGGAATAAAATATACACCAATTTCGAAGATTTAGCATTAAAATAGGACATAAGCTACTTCACTAATATATTGAACTATTTATTTATTTATTTATTTATTTATTTATTTATTTATTTATTTATTTATTTTCTCTGTGAAAGAGCAACAAAGAGCACACAGCTGGAGGTGGGAAGGGGTGATGGTGTGGCAGGGGAGAGAGGTGGAGATCTTCTACCCACTGATTCATTCCCCAAATGCCCACAATTATTTGTATCACAATGAAAACTTTCATTCATGAGCTAAGTTATTTGGAAAGCAAACAAGTTTATAAGCCAAACAAGTTTAAAATGAACTTTACACTTTAAAGCCCACTAAAGGTTAGGTCATTTTTCTCATTATCTTGTTTTCTTTCTCAGGAATTCTCCATCCTCTTTCCTTCTGATGCTATAATCCCTCACCCCTGTCTACATGCCCACATAAAGGGCTGTTTCTCTATACAAGTATTTCCCTATATGAGGAAATCTTTTTTCCTTAGAGCAACTTCATTTTATATTTTTGTTGTTATTGCTGTGAGTTCCAGCTTATGATTATATCTACTGCTAAATTCCTATTTTCTGAGGGTTTAGAGTTTAGGTGAGATGCTAGATGTAAAGCAGAATAAGATAAGAGCTGCATCCCACGTGAGAATATTAACCTTCAATATGCCTTGAAGCAGTTTTCAAGTGAGCAAACAGACCACAATAGACTTTACAAAGGGGAAGGACTGAGCCCAAAATCAAGTACCCAATGTGTAGTAGAAGAAACCTTAGTATTAAGTAGCTTTCTTTCCTGAAGCACATCTCAAAAACTTAAATATGCCATAATCTGCCTCTCCAACAGTTCTCTGAGTTCTCCAAACTCACTTAAAAGGGAAATCCAGCTGTCTCCCAGAGTGTGTTGGGGACCAGTAGATCCTAGAACATACTTTGGAAAGCTCTAAGATACTCTTTTAAACTCATGTATGACCTTTCACATTTGTAATACTGCTAAGTAGCTCCAGTTATTCTACTTAGCTATTTATCCAGTAAACTATTATTGGCTTGTTGGAGACTACATTTGACCTCCCCATACGCACACTTCCACCATTCTCCCTCTATACACACCCATATTTTGAAGTATTAACCCTCAATGTGATTGCCTTATTTAGACTTGGCCTTTAAGGAAATAAATAAGTTAAATGAGGTCGTAGAGTACAGCTTAATCTGGTAGGAATGATGTTCTTACAAGAATCTAGACACTGGAGTTCTCTTTCCCCAAAGGTCATGTAAAGACAGAGTGAGCAAGCAGCCATCTACAAGCCAGAAGGAGAAGCTAAGTGTGCTTACATCTTGATCTTGGACTTGGAATCTTCAAACTATAAGACAATAAATTTCTGCTCTGTAAACTGTCTAGTCTGTGGTTATTTTGTATGGGATCCCCTCTAGATTAATTCATAGTTCCTACCATACTTTAGGAGATACAGATAGCAAACAGACACATTCCATATTGTCTAAGTGTTTTAAGTTCTAGTTCAAGGGCAGTGTGGGAAACACTGAGTAAGATTCTAGTGTTGTAACAATCAATTAGTTGACTAAAGGTCAGCAGCCTAACTTCCATTTATGCTCCTCCTTGAAGGAAATACTCAGATTACTTGCCTTATAAATTCTCGCCTGAAGAAACAAATTCATTGGATCCCTTGACTCTCTGCCTCTCTCTTGTTTTCCAGAAATATCTGGAATCCTAGGACTCAAGGACTGCAGAGTGCAGAAGACTACACCAAGCAGGCATCAACGAAAACACACTCCATGATCTACCCTGCGACTGTCCTGCATGGGCTCAGATGGAAGCTGTTTCCTCCATTGCCTCAATCTGGTTACAGAACCATGCGGTGAGTGAGCATCCTCTGCCCTCTGGAATCTACAGAGGACCAAAGGAAGCAAACTGAAGTCAACCCGTTCATTGCTATCTAGAAAGGCAGCTCTTTCTGTTTCAAGGATGTTTTGGTGGGGTTCTTGTTCAGGCACAAAAAGTTAAACTCCTGCTTGCAAGGTTGGTGTCTCATCAGATTCAAGTCTCAGATGTTCTGCTTTGAATGCAGCTCCCTGCTAATGTGTCTGTGAAGGCAGTGGAAGATGGGCCAAGTATTTGGGACCCTTCCTCCAACACGGGAGACCTAGGTGGAGTTTCTGGCTCCTAACTTCAACATGGCTGATCTCTGGTCTTAGTGGATGTTTGAGAATGAACCGGTGGTACATGAAAGTGCTCCCTTTGTCCCTCTCTTCTCTTCCCTTTCCAAAAGATAACTCTATCTTTTAAATAACTAACTAACTAACTAACTAAATAAATATTTAAAACAGGTCTTTTAATGACCAAGTCGCACATCATGAACCATTCCCCATCTTTTAAATTCACATGAAGGAGCAACAGGTTCATTTCTCTTCCACCATTACCAAACCAAATGGTTAATCAAAACCAAGACAAAGAGTCTGTTTTAAAGCAATCAGTCATCTGTTCAGAAATAGGACTTAAGTAACATGATATTTTAAAATAGAATGAGAACATTGGAAGGTATTGTAACCTAGGGAATATGTGGATTAATACTCAAACTTTTTCCCAGTAATCTGTATCATTGCAAATTCAGTTGCCTATATGCCAAAATTTTGTTATTAAGGGTTGTCAGAAAATGTTTAGCTAGTAACAACAAAATATACCACGAATTATTACTAACCTACTAGATGCTTTGAACTGCAAGATGGTTTTTCATTACAACAGTTTGAATTTCATATAAACGCAGCAAGATAATTTGGGACTGCATTGTGTAATGACAGTCCTAGCTACATAACAATGGTCGCACTAATATTTTTAACCTGAAAGAATCACATTGTTACCAGCTGCAGAAATGGCACAAACAGTTGTTAAAAACTTGTTTGTAAATCTTAAAGTATATATAATCTAACATGGAAAATGTAGAAGAAAAATCAAATTAAAATAGGATAGAAAAGTCTGTGATTAGCTAGCTCCAACTGACATATCTGATTCCTTACCTAATAATAACTAATATTCTTAAGGCTAATGTTATGACATAGCAGGTAAAGCTACCACCTGTGACAATGGCATCCCATATAGATGCCAGTTTGAGTCTCAGCTGCTCCACTTCCAATTCAGCTCCCACATAATGCCTTTGGGAAAAGCAAGAGAAAATGGCTCAAATCTGAACCATTGAAACCCACATGGAGACCCATATCTCGTTCCCGGTTCCTGACTTGAGCTTGTTCCACCCTAACCGTTGTGAACATCTGTGAGTGAAACAATGAGTAGAAGATCCGTCCCTTTTTCTATGTAAGTCTCTCAAAAATTTTAAGAAAAACATAAATTGAGCCCGGAGCGGTATCCTAGTGGTTAAAGACATCACCTCGCAAGCACTGGGATCTCATACAGACACTGGTTCTAATGCTGGCAGCTCTGCTTCCCATCCAGCTATCTGCTTGTAACCTGGGAAAACAGCTGAATATGGCCCAAAGGCTTGGGTTCCTGCACCGGTGTGGGAGACTCGGAAGAAGCTCCTGGCTCCTGGCTTCAGATTGGCTCAGCTCTGGCCATTGTGGCCACTGGGGAGTGAATCAGCAGATGGAGGATCCTCCTCTCTGTCTCTCCTCCTCTCTGTATATCTGACTTTCAAATAACAAATAAAATAAATCGTAAAGGAAAAGTGGAAAGAACTGAAATATTAAGTTACCTCCTTAGAATGTTTATCTATGAATTTTTTTATTAACAAATATAAAAGTTAGTGTGTTCTAGTGCTAGAAGTTAAGTTAGCACAAAATTCTGCACCTTATTTTTTTTCAGCATGATAGCATATATATCAAATACTGAGAATCCTTAATCTGAAAAGCTCCAAAACATGAAATGTTGACCGTCAAGATGGCACCACAAGTAGAAAATTCCACTCCTGACCTTATGTGACAGGTAACAGTAAAAATGCAAGTGTACTACAAATACTATGTAAAATTATTCTAGTTATATGTATAAGGTACATGTGAAACCTGAACGCCTTCACTTTTAAACTTGGGACCCATTCCAGGGATATTTCATTATGCATGTATAAGAATTTCAAAATCTGAAAAAAAGAAACATTTCTAGTCCCAAAGATTTTGGATAAGGGCTGTTCTTATTTCTACTATGGTAAGTATTAACTGGAAAGAGCCAGAATTAATACATTTGTAAAACTCCATGATAGTAGAGGAATTTATTCCAAACATTTATTCACCATTTGAACATTTTAGCCATTCTTGTGATTAAGTAATACAAGTCCAAGTTACTAGAGGTTTAATACATACTGCAAACACTGTGGAGAGAAAAATTACAGTGTGAGTAGCTTGATTTTTCCAATTACCTGCTAGTAATTTTCACATGGAATAACTAATTTAAAAATATTCTGAGTTTCTGTACATCTAGACCATGTGGGAGATCAAGGGTCCAATGGTGAACATGACTTTACTCTGCAGAACAAGACTGTCACACCAGGGAACAGAACTGAGCACACTACCCCAACCCTTCCAAACCTGTGGCCATTTTATTACGTCTCCCAGTCACTAAGCTGAAGTCTGCAGGCTAATCCTCAGGCAGCAGCCCAAGAAAAACTTCCTTCTGGCGACGTCTGCCTCGTGCTCCTTTCTATGTATTTCACAAGAGATCTTGCCCTCTCCTGGGACTTCCCACCTGGCTTTTTAACTTGCGATCTCCTGATCTTTCACTCCATCTCAACTGTCTTAGCATGGCTCTGATCCAGTCTGTTCCTGTAAGACTCTTTTCTCCTTACAGACCAAGGAAGAAGGCCTGAAATCTTTAATTGGCTTCTCAGGGTCCTTGCTGACCTGACTCTAACTTCATGTTTCCAATATTTCTTCTTTCTGATGTTTTTAATCTGTATTATTTTTAAATGATGCATAAAACTATATATATTTATCATGTACAACACGATTGTTTAAAAATCACTCAAGAGAGGTGTTCTGCAACACAGTGACTAATAATTAACCAATGTAATTCAAAAATTGCCAAGATTTTGAACATTTATCTCATTGGAAAGAAACAGAGAGGGTGGAAGGGAGGACCTTTCTAGTCTTAGTTCACTCCCCCAAACAGGAGTGGGCCAGGCTGAAGATAACAGCTAGGAACTCAGACCAGATCTAACAAACGGATGCAAATATTTCATCCATCATATGCAACCTCCAGGGTATAGATACATTAACAGGAAGCTGGATTCAAAGTCAGACCTGGGACTTGAACCCAGGTACCCTATTGCAGATGTAGACATTCCAAGTAGCATCTTAATCATTATCCAACCAAATATCTGCCCCTTAGTACTTAGGTGCTAAGATTTTAAGGGTTCTCATTAACAAATAAGCCTATGAAGTGAAGCATAGTCAACCAGCTTAACTGCACTATTTCACTGTTTTCAGATTAGTAGTCCTCTCCTTCCCATTCTCTGTGATTGTCTTCATCTTCCTGCACCTACAGAGACTTTCCTTTACTTCTTTCTCTGGATGCGTTAATCCTAAGCATCCTTTAAAGCCAGATCAAATATTGCCACTTCCACAGTGCTTAGCCAGAGCCCCTTAGTGAGGACTGATAATCACTTCTGCATCTGTCCCACCTCAACATGAAGTTTCTGAGGATGTGGTTCACATTCTATTTGGTATTGGGGACATTTTTGTACTTGTTTGCCTGCCGTTCCACATTTTAAGCCATCCAGAAGTTCTTTTTGTGATCTATCTTTGTTCTGTCCTCAACATTTGGCAGGGTAATGGCCTAGGGAAAGCAGCAAACGATGGCCTGCTTGGTCCCAGCACTCACATGGGAGACACAGATGAAGCTCTTGGCTGGCTCTGCCTGCTAACAGCCATTTGGGAAGTGAAATCATGAACCGTTCTCCCTTTCTTCCACCCCTGCAACTTTCAAATAAGTAAATATGTCTTTTAAAAAGTATTTGAACAAATCAAAGAATGAACAATAAGCAAACAAACAACAATTGACTAAAGCTGGACATGGTAAGATGCAAGATTTAACCAACAAAAAAGAATGACACTATTGCTCAAGAGGCCATAATAACCAGGGATAATGATAGATGTTACAATAGAAATAATTTATGTTGAGCACTTGGAAAATTTTCCCAAAGGAATTTCTTTTGTATACTGATAATTTCCCACTTAGTAATGAAAGGAAATTATCACTCAGGCTAATATTGTAAACTTTTCTTATTTTTCATAATAGCTCTCTTTCTAGTTATCTTGGAAGTGCCATGATGGCTAGACGCATATATTGCTTTTCAGATGGCCTGGCTGACTTGTTGGTGGTCTCCTGTGTTTCTGAATTTTTTGATTT
Source organism: Ochotona curzoniae (assembly GCF_017591425.1). Taxonomy (NCBI): domain Eukaryota; kingdom Metazoa; phylum Chordata; class Mammalia; order Lagomorpha; family Ochotonidae; genus Ochotona; species Ochotona curzoniae. Next base: position 29,159,133 of record NW_024467122.1, on the reverse strand, counting down.
TTATCTATAGGCCCTCTCAGTTACAACTCACCATTAATCGTTGGGATTTTAACTATAGACACATTAGAGATGACAAACTAAGATTAAAGATGTATGATTAATGTGGTTAAAAAAACCCTCACTGCTTAACTTTTCATAACTACCCATCAAAACTTGTACCTCTAGTAATGACTACTCAGACTTAGTTTTTTTTTTTTCTTTTAAGAGAGTAATTCATTTTGTGGATGATATCTGCGAAACAACTTAAGGACCATTGCCTGTGAGGGGGTGGGGCATAGGAAACAGTTTGCAGAAAGGGAAAAAGTACAGATTGTTCAAATCCCAGCTTGGTCCCACCCTTTGGTGCTGGTCCATAAACTTGGTACCAGATAAAAACAAAACATTCCATTCAACATTATGTCAACCTTTAGCAAAAGGTCATCCATCACCGCACATTAATGTTCTGCGCACCTGTAAAACCTGATGTGCATTCTTTCGGGCCGTTTTGTTCAACTTGGTGTCTGTCAGAGATACCCCCCACCATATACGTATTATTTATGTTGGGAGTAGCTTTCTAAATGTCACCCAAATGAATTAGCATCATGCTGAGCCTCGGAGTTAAGAGAGTCGCCATGTGCATTTATGTGTTTTCTCTCCCCGAATACTGACACATTTATATCCTTTCCCCGTCTGCTCTGGCTTTGGCAGAGATGCATAGTACAAGCAGTTTATTTTACTATGACATGGTGACAAAATAGAACTTTATTTATGTGAAGCTGGTTAAAAATGCCCTGGTCCAAAAATATGACACCAGTTAAGGAAATCTAATAAAATTTCTTGTAGAAATGGTGTGAAGTATAGGGTTTTATTTGGAACTTAATAGGGTCAGTAATGCATACTGTACCTTACTGTGTCTACCAAATAACACCAGGCTAACGTTGCTAATGTTATTTTTTTTTTTCTAAAACAGCCCAATCTCTGCTAATTTAGTCAACCACTCTTGGCTGCTTAACATTCACTCAACAAATTAAAAATATATATATATATACATATTTATATATGTACATCCTATATACAGAGGGCCAGACAGCAATAGAGGAAATTATGTTAGTTTTTAAATGCATAGAATCTGAAACACTTTTTGTCAATACCTATACACTAACTCACTAATTACAGGGATATCCATTAAAACTTAGGGTAAAAATTTTTTAAATGCCTGAAATTTTATAAAATGTTTGTGTTAAGTTTTTGTATATAATAATATTTAGAGTTATAAAAAGACATTTTCAATTATGTATGACTCCATTTGGACTGGCCATGAGGATACAAACAGAATACATACATCACACACACAAAAAAGTCAAAATTTTAGGTAGCCCCAATTCATCTAACGATATGGCATAAATAGAAGTGAAAGCAGAGTATTTAATCTGAATTTGTATGTTTTTCAGTAGTGCCACATTGAGAGGATGAACAGATGCTCAGATAAAGCTGTTACTCAGCAGTCCTGGTTTGAAACTGCCATCAGAAGAACCTTTATCCCTACCCCTTTCTTTCTCCTCTCACTTCCTGCTTCCTTCTCATTTCTTGGCTTCATAATGTCACTGGGAAAGACCCAAACATCTGAGGCAGACACCCTGTATTTCTGGGGTGATCCTAGAAATGAACAAGTGACTTTGTCAGCATTTAGTGGTTGCCTGGGAAAAGTATTCAAAACTGATGTTAGGGTGAATCAGTCTGATTGTGGGAGGAACCCTGAGTTTTGGTCCTCCGCATTCATGAATGTGCTATGTAACCTTGGATAGGAAATCCACTCTTTGGATTGAACGAACTCTTCTATAACCTAAGCATCACTGGAATGGGGTGGGGACCACAGGTGATCTTTGTAGATCCTTCCTGACCCACAGCTTCCTTCAACACAAGCACTAAGTCAAAAAGCATCTTTCATTAATCACAACTAAAACGGCTGAAAATTCCCAAACTTGAGAAATCAAGTTTGTCAGAAGGAAAAATTTTAATTTACTTCTTTTTTAATATAAAGCATAAAGATTTAAGGTAGTTCATAGATGCAATTTTAAGAATATAATGATGACTGATTCAGAATTCAAATGTAGCTGTTGGTACATTTGCACTCAAGTAACCACATTTATTTATTTATTTATTATTCGATTTATTTATTTATTTATCCTTTGAATTATTTATTTGTTTGTTATTTGAAAGGTAGATTTACAGAGAGAAGTAGAGACAGAAATAAAGTCTTCCATCTGCTATTTCATCCCCTAAATGGTCACAATGGCCAGAGCTGAGCTGAGTTGAACCTAAGCCAGACCAGGAGCTTCTCCCTGGTCTCCCACATGGGTACAGGGTCCCAAGGCTTTGAGTCATGCTCCTCTGCTTTCCCAGGCCATAACTAGGGAGGCAGATAGGAAGTGGAGCAGTGGGGACACAAACCCATGTCCTTAAGGGATGTCAGCGCCACAGGGTGGAGAATTAGCCTATTGAGCCATGGTGCCAGCCCCAGTGACTACATTTCTGTGGAGAAAATGTGCCTTCTGACTGATTTTGCTTACATTGTAATTAATTATGTTGACTTAACAATTAGCAATTAGCATAGGCTTCCAACCAGGACCCAAGGGTGGATTTATCATGTAGAACTTGTACAGAAATTTCTTTATATTTCACTGTTGTGTCTATTTTTCTCTTCTGGTGCAACTGTAGGCAAGAGGTAAATATTTCCATTGGAAATAATAAAGTACAGAGTTGAGTAACCTGAACACATCTGAGTAGTGTTCAAAAATTTTATGGAAATACATATTATGAAAAATATATATGTAGATCTAATTTTTTGGCATTAAAAGAAATATATCTTCTAGTTCCATTTTCAGGAACTTTTTAAAGTCTCTTTATTCAACAGAGTATGTCTGGCTGGGCACAAAACCAAGGAAGAACATATTCAGAAATTGCCTTTTAAGGGTTGTTTTACCACACCACCAGACTTTTATCATACATATGGACAGCAACAGAAAGGACTTTTTTTTCTTTCCTTAAGATTTACTTATTTTTATTGGAAAGGCATATTTACAGAGAGAAGGAGAGGCAAAGAGAAAGATTTTTCATCTGCTGATTCACTCCCCAAGTGGCCACAATGGCTGGAGTTGAGTCAGTCTGAATCCAAGAGTCAGGAGCTTCTTCTAGGTCTTCCACATGGGTACAGAATCCCAAAGTGTTGGGCCATCTTCTGCTTTCCCAGGTCACAAGCAGGTAGCTGGATGGGAAGTAGAGCAGCCAGAACATGAACCAGCACTCATATGGGATGCTGGCCCACACAAACTGAGTATTAACCACTAGGCTATGATGCTGGGTTCAAGAGAATTTCAAATAGACATTTGCATGTATGATTGCTGGGGCAACCAAACTGTTAAAACCAAAAAGCCTCCCAATGCCTCCAACCATCAGCACACAAACAGGCAGCTTGGCCAGCTGCTTGGACCCTCCTCGGACAGTGCTTACTCAAACAGCTCTAGTCTGGTAGCATTCCAATCCATGTTTCAGCTCATGTTTATTTCACATTACAAGAAACAGGTCTAAACAAATCATTTGGGAAATTCTTTTATTAATCTTAAATATTGAGCTTTTTCTTGATATCTTCCTATAGGAATGTGTTTCACCATCATGCTTTATGCAATAAACATCAAGTACCAGTACTGCAGGAAGCCTCCTGACATGACAGAGGTACTGCAAGTTCTTAACTCTTTCTGTGAAAAATAATGCTATCTCCAGATTCTAAGACTTTACCAAAATATGAAGGAATGATAATCTCTTCCCAAACAGCAGCAGCTCACATACGACTGCATGTATCTACAGATACATGCATGTGCTTATGCATGCAAAGGAACCAGAAGGAGGAGGACACTGAAGGGGCCATTTGGTTGCTAAACACTGATGCAAGGTTACCAAACAGATGAATTGTAATGGAAAGGACAAGCCAAAGTCACGTGATGCAGCCTCCATAAACAAGCCCACACTTCAAAACTCTTCCACGACTAGCTTCTTGTTGGATTAATACTCTCCCTCAGGCCCATCTGTTTAAACCGTCTTGCCAAACTTTGCCTATTGATCATGCAATGCCTAGTTTTTGAGTCATCCAGGAAATAAATCTTTTACTCCATACTGCCTTCTGTTTCTTACAGATGCTTCGACCATCAGTTGAAAATGCCCTGTGAGGCAATCCAGAGTATGTGTGGCATACATCTGAGGCCCATTTTTGCCTTCAGTAGGTGTTGCTGCCACAACAAATGTGTCCTGGTCTCCCATGGAGCACTGACTGAGAATATATGACTCATTTTTCCTCCTGGGCCCATCCCCACTTTTTCTCTCCTCTTCCTCATCACCAGGAATCCTATGGTGGAATGGAAATAAGTGAGTTGACTGGTTTGACTGCTAGCTCCTCAGTCCTTTGTATCTGATCTTACTCATTCAGTCTCCTCTCTACAGTTTCTAAAAACAAACCCTGAGAAATGCCTTTACATCTTCTAAACCTTGATAATCCGCTCTGACTGCAGGTGGAGGAGATGATGCTTCATCTGCTTTGCTCTTACAACGTGAGAAATTAAGTTTCTGAGCCTTAGCATGCCCAGTCTTTGCCAGTATTTCTCAGGGCCTAAGGCTTCCTCTAAGGGTTAGAACCTTCACCCAGTAAAAGGAATGAAGAAATGACATCGGTATCACATTACCAAAGAAAATGAAAGAATGATGACAACGTTTTGGCTCATTTCATCTTCAGAGATTTGTTTGCATTTTCTGAATCAAGATGCTTCGGTTTACAGCCTTCTGCCAGTTACCAGCAGACATTCCAATACATGATGGAGTTCCAGGGCTTGTTTAGTAATAATACAGCCAGAAACTAAAAAATAGTTTGAACAGAATATCTTCTGCTGCGATATTAAGAGAAAAGACATCATGCTGGGGTAAAGACCACTGAACCCAGAGCCAGAAGAAATGGACTGGCATTGTCCAGCCATCCTCGGATTATCAAATATCCAGCAGGTCAGTTATGATTTCCTGGATATTGACTACACCAGCTATCCAATCAGGACAAAAACACTTCTCTTCAGGACTGTTCTGAAAATCAATTGAGAGGATATGGATGGCAAATCTACAAATCCACAAAAATCCATGTTGGAAAGGTTCCTCAACATGCCTTTTTTTTTAAATTTATAAGTGAAAACTGGAATTTATAATCACTTAGTCCAAAATGCAGACTTATGTTTATGGGACCATAATATATTTTCCCTGGCCAATTTGTGTCATTTTTTTTGGTCACAGGAGTTATTTCCTATCCAATGATTCCTTATGTATTTCATTGGTTTCTCTGACCACATAATCACTCAGACATGGGCCTGTGCTAGAGAATATTATTTAGAATTTCAACAAAACAAATAACAACAAAGAACAAATCAAGACTGGGAAATTTGCTCTCATAGCATTCATTGAAAAGCAGATTTCTAGTAGGCAGTAAGATAACGAGGACAAGTATTAGACCAACTCCTATGGCTTTCAAATTGTAATAAGATTTGCACTTAATTTTTTTTTATATTTCCCAAAGGCTGCTTTTTATCTAAATTTCTTAGGTTACAATGCAGATTCACTCTCTTGCCATCCTTTTTGTTAGTAGTTTCTGCTCCTTGACCCCACTGGACACCTCCAGCCTTTCCATCCCTTCCTTCTCAGACTCACCGTTTCCAAAGTTGGCCTCACCATTATTCTCTGATTCCTTCCTTGGCCTGTACCTTTACAGTAAATCCCTCTAGGGCAAGAAATGTAAAGCTATAGGCTGCAATTATATGCACAGCCCTGCTCAGCAGCACCAAACACAATTATAGCCAAAACAAGCAAGCAAGTCTGTGGGAACACCTATCTAAACAGTCGTGGCAAGTCTGCTCTCCAAGCCACCCCAAGTAAGCACCACTCTCATCAGAGGGAATGCTTGCTCTTTGCCAATAGTCAGAAAAAGGAAAGCTCACACAATACAGTACGCAATTACCTCATTGCTCACATGGAATTCTGAGAGCAATGATGGTGTCACTTCTAAAAGAGAACTAGTATTCCAATTAATCACATTCCCTTGAGGTGAGGAGGTTTGAGAGACCAGCTCTCACTTTTAAGTGTAGAAAAACCTGAGTGAGCTGGTAAAAACTTACCCCTTGATAGCACTAAAAGAAAAATCAGCACCTCAGAAAGTTTGGGTTAAGACTCAGGCATCCATGGCTTTAGCAAGCTTTCCCCAGGTGGTTTTGATAAAGGAAATTCAAGAACCACTCTTAGAAAGACAATACTCTATCCTTAGTGGAGAGAGTGACCCCTTACTATACATGACAGGAAGATCTTCCAAAAAGGCTTGATCCCCAGAATGTATTTTCACTTTGGTTCCAAACCTGGTGCTGGGGTCCTGATGATGCTTAGCTTACGTCCACTACAAGCACTGGCCCAAAGCATCAATCACTGGGTAAGAGCAAGAAAACATGGGCTGTTGAAGAGTTATGAAGCTGTGTCTCACAGGTGTCCTTTGCATGTGAATGCTATTCCAGACACAGGTAAGCTCATTTTCTCCCCAACAGTGGGGAGATAAGAAGTACTCATGGAACCCAAACTCAAGACGGCTTGGGTCTAGTGCAAACAAAAGCAGTCATGACAGCATCTCCAGGACACTGTCCCTTCTGCTTATATCTTAAAATATAATTTCCCACAGAAATGACAGAAAAGAATCAGGGCCCTAACCAGCCTCTGAGTAACAACGCTTGTAAATATTTCCAACTGAATCCCATAGCCCCAGTCTGAGTTCTTCTCCTTTGTCAGATCCCAAAGTACTCTCCATGTCTCCTACAACTTACACTTTCTCTAACCTGTTAACAAATCATGTTACTCAAAAACAAATCACTTATTTTCATAGATATCCTTGATTCCATCTTCTAGGTTGTATGTTATCCTTCAATATATTATCTTAAAGACACAGCCAAACATGTCAAGTTAATATCAGCTGTGAAATACCTGAAAGTTAATAGGAAAAGCAGTGTTTCACTCAGAAAGAAATCTAGAAATGATCCCCTAGTTTGATCATAGGTAATAAAACATCATGGGGCCAATTAGCCTTTTTAGTTGCTTATGATAATAGTCCTTTTTAAGGGTCATGCATATCAAATACAATGAAATCCACTTTCAGTAATTTATACTTTTACTGATTTCCTTGACTGTACAATTTGAGGTAGAAGCAGTAGATATATTGTTTTGGTTGAACTAGAAATTTCCTTTTTGGTAGTAAGGTAGAACTATTCATGCGAATAGCAGTAATCTTAGTTTTTGGCAGCAAAGTTATCGTGAGACCTGAGTTGGCAGCCTTTGAGTTTTTGTTTTATTATTCCATATATTTTTTGTAGCCATTAGAGGGGTTGAAAAGTCAAAATGTTCCAGAAATACTTTCTACTCTCTTTGGGTTACAAAATAAGTCTCCTTTCCACAAAAGCTTAGTACATATCCCCCTATAGTATATTAAAAAGACTAACAAAACGATAAGTGAAAAAGCCATTAAGCTTATTCTATTTTTAAAATCCTCCCCCTTTCCTGCTTTATTCCCCAAAGTAATACAAAAATGCTGCTTAGATCATGTGAACAGAGGATATAAAATGGCCCTCCCCAGATTATGGTGATTCTGAGCAGCATGTTAGCAAAGAAGATATTTATGGTTGACAGAGTAATGGGAAAATTTATATTTTAAAATAATAGATTATTCATTTAGGGACCATATTAGCTCTAACCGTCTTTAGCACAAGAAGATATAACCATGCATGAGGTGTGGCCAAAATGGACAGTTGAATCAACATACATGACCATAGGGGCCATTCTATCTGCCATTCTGAACTTGGTAGAAGGCCTGGTTACATGCTTTGCTAGTGGGAAATGGGGTCAATACAACCTTTAACCTGGTTTGCAAATGACTGCCAAAGGTTTGCAAGAAGTGTGTTGACTCATTCAAGACCAGAGCAGACTGGCTCTAACATTACAGACTTGTTCAAAGAGCACCAGGAATACTCAGGGGACATTTTATGACCCTGTTGAAGCCAAAGGGATTATTGCTAGAATATCATTGCTTTTTGTTTGTGAGCAAAGTTGCTAAGTGCAAGTACACTCAAAATGCTTAGTGAAGAATGGCTTTTCCTTGGAGTCAGCATAGTGGCATAGCATGCTTATATACTCCTTATGGTACCAGCATTCTATGTGTGTGCCAGGTCTAATCCAAGCTGCTCCACTTTAATCCAGCTCGCTACTAATGGCCTGGAAAAGCAGCAAAGGATAGTTCAAGTCCTTGGCCCCTTGCGCCCCCTGGAAGACCTGGAAGAAGCTCTTCACTTTGGACCAGCTCAGCTCTAGCTCTTGTAGCCAATTAGGGAGTGAACCAGTGAATGGTTAACTTTCAAATTTAAAAAAACGTTTAATAAAAAGAATGACTTTTCCTATCCACTATGTTTACTACTTCGATAATTCTGTCATACTCCTCTCCACCTCTTTTTTGAAATCTCTTTTAAACTGCTCTTTTGCTTCATTTTCAAAACCTATTTAGGGCCTTCATTTTCCAACACTTCCAATGGTCATACATAATTTACTAGGGTGATTCCATGAAAAGCCAAAACAGGTAATTATACTTATAGTGAATACAGTGTTCTTATTTTCTCATAAATACTAATTTTTATGGGCTCCAAGAAAACACCAATGAAATGTTCATAAGTATCTGCATCCTAATTAGTGAGTCAATAGCTTGTTTATCATCAACACACTGAGCACTAGCTAGCACAGATGAAATGCTTGACAACCTTTCCATGCACCAAGTTAAGTCTTTTTCTCTACATCTGTGTGATCTCATTTACTCAGCACACCCTTCCTTTACGGACTCCACAAAGTGGATCCCTCACATGTGCTCACAAATTCTTATTTTAATGTGGTCCACATGAACACTCTCTGGGTGAGAGCCATCACAGAATGCCTCCTTCAAGTGCTAATCTTGAGGGTGGAACAGTCAAGCCCTGGAATCAGAAGAGGCTTTGTAGCAACATTGGAAACTGGGTTTGCAGCCTTTGAACAAGTTACTTACATCCATGGGAAGCAGTTTCCTTAGTTGTAAAACAGGAAGAATAATCCTGGGAATACCATACTAATGTGGTAAAGCTCTTAAAGATCCTCTTACGAGAGGAGCAGTAAAAGGACAAGGTAATATTATTGCTACCTTGTCAACACTCAAACAATGTGTAGGTATTAAGTAAGAGTAACTATAAAAATAAGTAGATTCAGTACCTGCAATATAGTCACATAATTCCAGTCAGCATGCTCACCCAGAACCAAAATTCAGTTAGAAATTTCAAGAAAATAGACATGAATGTATCTACACAGTTTTATGAGATTAAAATTACAATGTTGTAATTGTAATTTTGTGTTGGAGAGGGTAGAAAATTTTCATATGCCTGGCTCATCAATTTAGTTCTGATTCACTGGTTTAGTTTTTTCTCCTACCTATGTAGATTTTTCTATAAAAAGAGAGTGCTTTTCTAAGATCCTTGAAGAAATAGCTATGGTTGGGCTCCACTTTTGTCTTTCAAGGATCTTTTTCAAATTTTATTTGAAAGGTTTGTGGTTGTTTTAAAAGGTCATGGACTCATTGCTCAGCAGATGTGTTAATTTGATTCTTTCCATAAATATCTCTTGGTTTCCTTTGTCCTTTTTGGAATCCTTACAATTGATCAAATTGATCATGACCCCTTCTAATTCTAACCTATGGAATACAGTTATGCTTTAATCAAAGGACATCATATTTCATATCATAATCACCATGACTTTCCACATAAACATAATAAATTTGCAATTCCACAGTTGTTAGCCATCTTTCCCAGTGCATGAAATTTAAAGTCTTGAGGTTTGGAAAGATGTTTTTTCTATGTCTCTTTTCTACTAGACCAGTGAATCGTGGTTATGATTTTTGATATTTTAAGATTCAGATTTTATTATTTTTAAGAATTTTCAATAGACATTTAAATTGCTTAATTTTTAACAAAAGAACCAAGTGCTCATGAGATAGTGATACTAACAGAGAATTCACGATTTCTAACATTTCTAACATTCCATTGCTTGAGTAGTCTCATTTTGGTTTTGGCCTGTAAATACACATAAACTATATATAGACATACTTTCCAAGTAAGAACTATAGTATTCTTATTTATTCTTATTAGAGATAATAGAATGTTCTGAAGCTAGCCCAATATTTCTTGGGGAACATTGGGCCAGAGATATTTTATTTCTGGATTTATTCCCAATGCTTTCATCAGGGTAAGTCCTCATTAAATTACAATCAAGAAATTAAAACAAGAAAGTACATCATTTAAAAAATTCCCAATCATCTGATGACACTGTGAATATGCTCTGGATGTGGGATAGCTATACAGATTATAACAAAGCAGATGACACTGGAGACTGACCAGACCCATCTACTACAGTCATGGGCATGACCAACAACAGAATCTCCATCATTAAGGTGGGTTCTCTCTCTCCTCTCTGCTCTTCCATCTCTTTTCATACCCTCTAATATTTCAGGAAAGCACCCCCCATAAGGTGGGTGTCAGAAGAAAATTTCATCAATAAGGTGACCTCTTATGTCACAGACATCTCAGCAACTCCCTACCATTTGGTCCAGGGCGGTGGGGTGCAAAGATAGGGAAGGAAGGGCCACTAAGCATTACGAAGGCAAATTACAGGAGATTCTTGAGTTGATTAAAGGCGTTGTTTAAGTCTTTGTTCTTCCCCTCTCTTTCTCTTCATTCCCTCCTTCACTTCTTTCTTACTTCCTTCCCTTCTTCCATCCCTCATTCCTCCTTCCTTCCTTCCTTCCTTCCTACCTTCCTTCTGCAAGGAAATGGAGGGGGTACGTCAATTAAGAGAGGGAGAGCAGGTGTGGGTAAAAGAGCGCACAAGTGAGAGTGTGTGCATTCGCTCCAACCCCAGGTTCATTTTTCAAGTGCCCATCATGGCTGAAGCCAGCAGCCTGAGTCCAGGGTCTTCTGCCGAAGGCAAGTACAATTACTTGCTACCTCCCTGGGAGCACACAGGCCAAAGGTGGAATCGGAAAAACCAAGACTCAAACCCAAGCACTCTGAGGTGTGAGTATATCAAGTAGTGTCAAATATATGGAATTAAGATTGTTTTTTTTTCCCCCACTGTACTGATATATTTGAAATAAGAACCCTTACAGATCTAGTTGACTCAGCACATCCCAAGTAATCAAGGGAACATTATCAAGATACTACCATTTACCAAGGATTGCCTCTCATATTCTGCTAAGGAATGACACTGCTTCTCTCCTTGTTTAGACTTCCATACTCATACTCCATAGCTGACTAAATTCTGTAATTTAAAGCTTCAAACTGACTGCGATCATTCCTAGATCTTTTAGGAAGCCTTGATTTCTTCTTTTGTGGTGGGTAAATTTTAGACTGAAATCGCAGCATTATGAGTTGTAGATTTATATAAGTCACCTCCAACTGACAGTTACATTTTCACCATGCATTTGCAGAAGAGAATGCACATAGATTTTTCCTTTCCTTCATATTTGTGGTTTCTTAAAAAAAGATTTATTTATTTTTATTGCAAAGTCAGATATAGAGAGGAAGAGAGAGAGAGAGGATGATCTTCCGTCAAATGGTTCACTCCCAAGTGGCCACAACAGCCAAAACCATGCTGATCTGAAGCCTGGAGCCTGGAGCCTCTTCAGGTCCCAAGGCTTTAGGCTGTCTTTGATTGCTTTCTCAGGACATAAGCAGGGGGCTGAGTGAGAAGCAGGGCCACTGGGATTGCCCATATGGGATCCTGGTGTTCAAGGTGAGGACTTTAGCTGCTAGGCTACTGTGCTGGGCCCCATATTTGTGGTTTCTTTAAACCCTGGAGCTTAAACAAAAATTAACAACAAAATTCTTTCATCTAATGAAATTCTAAAATTCTACCAAATATTTCTACATGGAGCCCTTCTGCTTGGCAGCTTGGGATGGTCAGGGCTTTACCTTACCCGTTTCTTCTTTCTGGATACCAGCCCTTGAAGTCAGTCAAGAGAGAAGTGAACACCTCTGAATCAGATGGCACGAGAAAATATCCAGGTGACTCCCTATTTCCCTAGCTAGTTAACATCTAACTGCATGTAAAAATACAAGTCATCAAAATTAAACCTGGTATCACCATCAAACTTACAGGATAAATTCCTTTTTAGTGATAACCGTTGATTTTAGTTTGGCTTAAATCATGTTTCATTAGTGATCACTTACATTTTTTAAGAGATGTACTTTTAAATTTCAAAGGTAGAGTATAAAAGAGGGACACACAGAGAAAAATGTATTCCTTACACTAGTTCACTGCCAAATGCCTGCAACAACCAGGGCTGAACAGGATGAAACCTGGAGCCAGTATCTCCATCCAGGTTTCTCACATATGCAGCAGTACATGAACTACAAATCTGCTGCTTCCACCTCCCACCCCCGCCCCCGTCACAGTTACAGGACCCAAAGCAGCCACCAGTCAAAAAGGCACTTTGATATAAGATGCTAGAATCACAGGTGGCAGATTAACCCACTGCACCATAATGCTAACCCCAGGGAAGAGAACACGTTACCTAAGGAATAGAATATGCAGAAGTACCAGAATGAGGGCACTTTACAAATATTAGAGCCTAAGAGGCGGCCAGTAAGAAGAAATCTCTTAAGGTGAAGTAAAGTGAAAATGTTTCTGAAGGCAAGAAAGGTCAAGAAAACTCGAAAGCCACTTCTTGTGTTATTAGTCCATCTGCAACCTGATTCTTTTTCCTTTGCAGCTCTTTCCCCTGGACTGACAGCACAGCTAAGCCCCTTGTCTGAGAGTGGGAGGTCCTGCTGATTGACAAGCAGTTGCCGGTGAGTCACAGTCAGTCATTTTTGACAAGCCAGGGTTATTATTGAATGTAGTGGAGCAGTGAATTCAATGGCTAGAAACGGAATGGAGAGGGCCTGAGAACGGCAGCAAGGCAGCCTAGAGGAAAGCCACCTCCGTGGAGCAGGAAGTCTTTTCTCTTTTCAGAGCATCATCCATCATGCTGCGGAAAACGGCAGGAACGTAACCTACTACTTCTTAATAGGCTTCTGCACAGAGAGTGGCTTTGAAGCAGCAGCTGCCCACAGTAAATTTCACTGACCCTTAGAGCCTTTCTCCAAGTTTTCCAACTGTTTTGTCTCCCGAGCTGCAGCTCAGTGTTGGGTCCAAGTTACAGCACCTGACTAAACTAAGGAGACTCCCCATATGAGAATGGAAAGCGTTCAGCGATGTTGTCTTTTCTGAGCTACCCCAACAGTGAGACATGATGCCATTCCATCTGGCCATGAAGTGTATTCTTTCCCAGGGAGAAGAAGCCCAGCAAGGGATTTGTATTTTAGGGTCTGGTATTTGACTGTACACATATCAAAGAAAACAGAGCAAAATACAGCCAAGTCCCAAGGTTATGCAGCCAAACAGTCATATCTTCTTAATAAAGCAGAATTAACAAGGCTAAAGTCCAAAGGTTTTAGGAGTTGACTCAGACTTTATTTTTTTTTCTTGAGAAGTTGCACGGGTAAAATTAACAAATGCTATCAGAAATCAAGAAAGATTATGTGCAAATCAAGAAAGTATATCTGAAAAAAAAAACCCAGCTTTTCTTTTTCTGAATTTTTAGAATAACTATTGTATTTTAACAAATATGATTTTTATGTATAAAAGACACAAATTAATTCAAGAAACTATATTGCTGTTTAGGCCATTGGTCAATGTTTCATGCTGTCTGCCAACAGAATTTGTATGCTGAGCTGCTTTTCCACAAGGCGGAAGAGATCAGCTTAGGTCTTACAATTGTTACAGCCTTGTTCCCACTCGGCCTCGTGCTGTGGGAGACCTTTGTGAAACGAGGAACAGAGCTCACAGAGCATGGTGGATACCTAAAGGTTTCAGAGGGAAAACAAAGTAACACAGCAATGATTTTTCATTAGGAATACAAGTTTGCAAAGTATGTGTTAGCTATCAGGATGGTGATCAGGACTATACTAACGATCCCAGCCACCATTAGTTCAGCACACCACTGACTCAGAACTTGTCACAACTTCTCTCCTTGAGCTCTGCAATGTTATGGTTGCCCAGGATACTATCCCCAGGATGGATGTCTAAAGAACATTTGCTGAGGAGATTGTAAATGAATGGATAAGTCTAATAGCATAATCTGCCAACATACATGAAAGTTACTGAGACTGAGTCAGGGTCATGTCATATATGTATAGACCTTTAGGCAAACGTCAAAGCAAAGGAAATACTCAATTTTATATTTTAATTACTAGCATAATAAACCTAATTATGAACTAATATGATCCAATAACAAGAGAGAATAAAGCCAATAATTACTAAAGAATAGCATTACTAATTAGCACTATATTCCCATAGGCTGAGTCAAAAGTGATGTAATAAGAGTCTTTAGGGTGAGGAAAGAACCAGGTACACACACATACAAGGGACAAAATAAGATTCAAGACTATTCCCATTCCAGGTCTACCAAGGATAACAAAAATTGCTGTTTTGTTAAAATATTCAAACACCTTCAATCTCATCTAGGTATTCTACTGGACTGAAAACAAAGGTTAAAAGAATCACTAAATATAAAGAATATTACTAATATTTCACATGGAAGAGATTTTTAAAAATCCTGCTAAGACTTCTGGCTGTATGTATACAGGCTATGTTTATGTGTTTATCTGTAAACTCAATACGCACACACGGAATATATTCAACATGAGGACCCAGACTTGGAAAGTATAGCAGATGAGTTGAATATCTAAGCCAATGAAGATTTTTAAGGTTTTCAGAGTTTTCTAGATGAGACAAAGTGAAACAAACTTTTCTGACTTGCTTTAGCTTTTCACCTTAATGCAAAAGTGGAAAAAATGGCCTTCAGGAATCATTCCCTACTTTTTTCTGAGTACACAAATGCAGTTGAGAAATAGAGGTCTTGAGCCTTGTACTATTATAAGAGTAAGGACATGCTAGCTATGGAAATGCTAAAAAGAGAAAACACATAAAGGGAGACCTTGGAGATTATTTTTTGAAGATATCTTGAAGGGCAGGTTGAGAGACAGACAGAGAGAGAAACAGAATGCTTCTATCTGCCAGCTGACTCCCCAGATGATTGCAATAGCAGGTCTGAGTCAGGCTGAAGAGCCAAGAGCCAGCAACTCCTTCTAAGACCCCACACAGGCAAGTACCTGGACCATCAACCACTGCTTATCCATTAGCATTAGCAGGAACCCAGACAACAAATAAAGCATTGAGATTTTAACTGGTGCTCTGACATGGAATGCCAGTGTTGCAAGCAATGGTTTAACCCACTATTCCACAAAGCCAGTCTCTGGAAATAATTTTAAATTATTTCTGTACACACACACACTATATCTATATCTATATATATATATTCATTTTTATTGAACACCAAGCAAGTATAAATATACTAAGACCACAGAGAACACATAATTAAGAGAATGAATGAAGTCAGTCTCCTATAGTTAAAATGTGAACAACTTACTGATTCAGAAAATAGTATATAACTGATAGAAGAATAGGTTTTGCTAGGAAAATTTAAAGTACACAAATTGTGGACTTTTGTAAAAGAAAATCATATATTTATTTGAAAGTCAGGTAGAGAGAGAGAGAGAAAGAGAGAGAGAGAGAGAGGGAATAAGCAACAATCTGTAGGTTCTCTCTGCAGAAAGCCACAGCAGTCAGGGCTGGTCCAAACTAAAGCCAGTGAAGCCAGAAGCTTTACCTGGGTCCCCCACATAGATGACAGGGGCCCTAGCTCACGGGCCATGTTTTGGTGTTTTTCTTAGACCATTAATAGGGAGCTGGGTCAGGAGTCAAGCATGAGCTGGAATCCATAAGAGATGCTGGCATCACAGTTGGCAATTATATCCATTATTCCAGAACACTGACCCTGTAACATGTATTTATCAAAGGAATCCAGTGAGATTGCAAAATGAGTTTAAGGATCCAAGGTAAGAAAGTGAGTAATGAATCTAAAACTCATAAGGAGAAGGAAAACACAAGAGAACTCATTTAAAGAAGTGGGCAAATGCAGCTTCAAATCAACATGGGCACAGAAAAAAAACAGACATGGTACTCCATTAAGAAACAAGCTAACTAAGGACTGTTAAAACTATTTAGAATCACTGTTAATTTTGGTGTAAAAGGCTAAATATGAAGTAAGGAAAACAGCACAGTATTTTAACAGGAGTATTTGACAAACTCCCAAAGAACTGAGTGGAACTTGAAATAAAATGACACTGGGATGGGCTCACCAGAAATATTTGTTTCAAAGAGGGAACAAGATTTGTTTTTCCAGTGTTACATAAACTAATCACCAGTATTTAAAGTTTACTGACTCTTGGTAATCCCAACTTCTAGAATGACTTGGATGTTAATAGACGTGCTCTGGCATTGTTTCCATGCCAGGTCGGTGACTGCCTTTTCTTGTTGGAAATGTGAGTCACACTTTCTCTTCAACTCCTCCCTTTTTATTTGCTAATATAATTCTGAGAGGGTGGTGTATATAGAAGACCTTCATTTTGACAACACATCTTCTAGACATGAGATCTTGACTTAAAAAAAGGGAGTCATGTGTGTTATATTTTTCCCCAATCACCTGACTATGAAAACTTATATACTCCACAAGACTGAAACATTTTGAACCCTAATTTTGTGAATATAAAAGCAGGTACCAACAGCTGAATAAGGTGCAAGCATTGTGGCTCAGTATATTAACCTATTGCTTGGGATCTCTGTGTCTCATTCAGCAGCACATGAGATCAAGTCCTGCCTCTGCTTTATGTGCCTAGAAGGCAGAAAATTATTGACCAAGTACTTGGATCCCAGCCACCCACATGGGAGCCCTAGATGGAATTCCTGGCTCCTGGCTTTGGCTTGGCTCGACTCTGGTTGTGGGCATTTGAGGAATGGATGAATAGATGAAAGATGCTTCTTTCTTTTTTTTTTTCTCACTTCTCCTTCAAATAAATAAATGAACCTTAAAAATAAAACTATATAAAGCTTAAATTGGATGGAACTCCAACAGATTGTTCATCTGATGCAATCCACTATGTATGTATTTCTGATATTTCCATAAAGGTTTGTGCAAAGTATACAGGGTGGACCTGGATGACTTATGGAACTGGGAACATGTGGAAAGGCACAGGACACTCTGTACTGTCTTTAATTGTATTTTATGTAGTTACTCTACATCAGGTTACCAATCTAACTACATTGTTTTTTCTTTTGCCAACAATTGAAAGCAATGTTTTTAAGAAATCTTAGTATGCAGTAATTATAAACTATTAAAGTTGCAAATATGAACCTGGGAATTTTTTGAGCCAAAAAGCTGCAATATGTACCCAGTAAAGAACTGTTTTAAATAAATTCAAAACAGCATCTGAGAACAGTTCTATGGGGATATAAAGTATGAATTCAGAGTTTGAATATATGAAACAAGAAATCAGGACTGATGTTGTGGTACAGCCACCACTTACAATGCTGGTATCCAGGGCTCATGGTCCAGTGGCTCCACTTCTGATCCAGCTTCCTGCTGATGGACTAGAAAAAGCAGCAAAAAATGGCTCAAGTGTTCAGGCCCCTTGCTCCCCTATTGAAAACCTAGATGAAACTTGGCTCCTGGCTTTGGCCTGGCTCAGCCCTAGCAACTGCAACCTTCTGGGAGTTGAACCAGTGAAGGGAAGATATCTCTTCATCTGTCTCTCCTTCTCTCTTTGTAGTTCTGACTTTTAAATAAACAAATAGTTTTTTAAAAACACAAGCAATCAAGCAGCACAAAAAATACAATAAAATTGGCCCTAGAGTGAGAAAGAAGAGCTAACAATGTTATATAACATTTCGGCTAAAAAATTATCTGCCTGAGTTTTCTAACTTCTGAAGAACCATTAAAGATTTGGTGGTGATGGTAGTACTGCGGCTGATGGCAATCACCTTTGTAATACTGACTGCTCATTTATTTTCTCGTGTAATTTCCATAATAATCCTATAAGTAACATCCTCTTGTTATCCTCATTTTACAGATGGGGAAATTGAAATTTCTTGAAACTGTTGACAGGATATGAAAGACCAGGCAGAAGAATGAAATATACAGATTTAACTGATGACATCAAAGAAGAAATTCTTACAAAAGAATTTTAACTATAGGATGCAGAAATACAACAGGTGACATTACAATGAATTAGTTATTGGAAACTAAATAGAAATCAAGGAAACATAAGAGGATCACATTCTCTTTCAACAGGCAATGCCAGTGAGCAATCTGAACCTGTGTGTTATTCACACATATTTTTAAATATGTTCAGAAAGCTCAGAACTACACGTTTCTTTTCAGGCTCCTTTTGTTGCCTGGAAATTCGCTTTGTTCAGCCTGCATTTCAATCATCATGGAAATTAAATGATTAGCAGCTTTTCCAGAATTAAGTATAGCCTTCAAATAGAATTGAATTGAATAGAGAATAGATTGAAATGCAACTCCTTCACGAAGGAACTGAGAGAAGAAAAAGAGTTTTTTGCATAATTGCTCTATTAACATGACCAAAGTTACTCAGTGAGTATGAACTTTAAAAGAGTAGATACATTAAGGTTGTACAAACTCAACTGTTAAAATGTAATTTTAAGATGACCTTGCTTGACTGAGGAAACACAAAAAGCTTAGTGGCTCAGTTATTTCCCAGGAACTCTTGTTTAGTCCAGGGAAAACACGCTATTCAGTTCAAACCAGGATGTGACCCAGACAGACAGTTCTGTCACCTCTTTAGCAACACCAGCTGAACTGCCCACAGATGACAAAGGTAGGTAACCTAAGGACCATGATGTTATCAGTACAGTGATTGAGCAAGTCCTAGAATGAAGAATCAAAATACCCTGCAGAAGTAGAGAACTAAAACTCAGAGTTGCAGAGAAAATATATATGATCAGTGCTACTGGTGGGGAGGCCAACCCTCCTACAACTAGTTGCCAGGCACCGTCAGTGTAAACCAACACCTCAGCCTTGGGGATTTTTGCTCTAGATCAAAAGGACAGCAGCAATGCCATCTGCTGTTTGCTTAGAAAAATGGTTAAGCAGATGTTGCCATGTGCTGACCTGCCATCCTTTGACAAAGAGGCCACTTGAAAAATAATCACAAAATAGCAGATGAGAAACATCTTGGGTCAGCAGACCACCAATCATGCAATATAGGAGAGAAGAAATATGCAATGAGCCCATAAAATGATTGTAGGCAAATTGCCAACCAGTGGTAGGGGCACCCTCATATGTACATGTCACAGACTGCTTACAAGACAATCAGTACTGGGCCAGGCATAGTCACCATGTTCTCTGCACACATGAGTAATTTTGGTGAGCAAAGCCTACCCTATCTTTTAATATATTCAAAAAGCTCACAGCTACATTGTCGGTTCTCAGACTTCTCTTTGTTGTTGTCTGTGATATTTGATTTTATATGGCCTACATTTTAGGCATCACTGAAATTAAATGATTAGCGGTTCCTTAAGAACAAGCCATGGCGTGTATATATCTTTATGAAAAACACAATCCAAGGGCAGAATGCTGGCGCAACGTGAGGTCAGGACAGGGTGAGAGGATTTGCATCGCACCTCACCTGCTACCTCAAGCTCCAAGAGAACCTACCCTTTGGGCGGGATGATGCAAGTCAGGGCTATTAGAAATTGCTGAATCATTTGCCAGCTACCAGGTGGGATAACAGGTTAGCCTCAGAAGGAATCAAGTGTCACTTAAGATTTGCACCTAAGGAGTGCTCCTTTTGCTTTGTGGCCACACCTGCCACTCTAGACGTTCATTTTCTTGCTCTAGTCACCTCTTTTTGACTCTGGAAGCAAGTACTTGGGCCCATTTCCCACCAGTTAATCCTCACTTCTGCCGCTCAAGTCATTTTCCCAACCAGAGCACATTTACTTTGAGGTAAATATTACACAGAAGATTCAGGATTTTAAAAAGTGATGTTTTCTCTTTGTATAACTACTGAACAACCATTTAAATGACTTGCTTTCTATTTTATACATTACACTATTAAACTGAGCAGTTTGCTTTCAAGGCACTTTTCTCTAACTTCATCCCCTCTTATTTTCTGATCTTACAGCATAATGCC
Source organism: Ochotona curzoniae (assembly GCF_017591425.1). NCBI lineage: Eukaryota > Metazoa > Chordata > Mammalia > Lagomorpha > Ochotonidae > Ochotona > Ochotona curzoniae. Next base: position 29,138,875 of record NW_024467122.1, on the reverse strand, counting down.
TAACGTATCCTCAATAATTTGTATTTTGTAATTGAGGAGGCAGTGATATTTGGCTCATTTTAAAACGAACATTTCTTTTTCTTCAGCTATGAAGGAGATATTTTTGATTGAACGGAAAGGGAGACTCAGTCTTATTTTCTCTGCTTATAGCATAGTAAATATTTAAGTGTTTGAATAAATAAAAATGGGTTTCCAGGAGAGGTCTGAGATTGCGCTATCATCAAACCAACAGGAACAAAACATAATATCTCTAAAAATGAACTACAATTGCTGGACAGGATATAGGGCTACTGAGTGGCCAGCACATCCTTCTTCCAAACTATCAGGCAGGCAGCATGGTTGGTGATGGGTCTTCTCTCCCAGAGTAAGGCAGCTCTCAAAGGAAAATGTCACAATTTCTACACCTTACAGTTGCAAGTGGGGGCTTGCCATCAAACTTGCTTTCTCAGAGTCTTTCAATTTTAAAAGATAACACATAACACTACTATTTGTGCCGCAAAGCATTCTTCAACTGGGATAGGAAGAGCAAATATAAGAATATTCCTTAATTTTCAAAACTGAAGAGGATTCTGGTTCCTTTCCAGTACTGGTCCAATTAGTTAAAGACAATATCACAAGCATCTCCCTTTGGCATTTTACTAATCCCTCCTTCAGATGTAATCCCTCATAGTTTTTCCCTCTGCCCTCTTCCCTTTTCTTCCCCATGTACTTCATGGTCACAAAGCTTTTTTTTTTCTTAGATTAATTTGTTCTTTGCAAATATCAAAATTTTATTTGGAAGAAAACACTGGCAACAATATCATCAAAATTCCTTTAAAATAATCCCTTTGAGATTAAGATATGATTATGAAGTGCCATATGAGTGACTAGTTGTTAACTTCTACTAATGAGTTAATGACATTGGTTCAAAGGGTATAACAAAAATATTTTGAGTAGCAGCAGAACTGCTAAGGTTATTCAAAGACAGCCATTCCAGTGGATAATACTTCTCTGTTTACATAATTTCTCTTTCATGGTGACACTGAGGTAACTCTGGTGTAAAAGCTATCATAACATAAGACCATAAAACTAAACTCACACACTCTTGGAATGACTGAGTTTTGAATAAGGTACATAATTTTCTAGTTAGTCTTGATTATTCTTAAATGAATTGGAAGTCAATGTCCTTTCTCCAGAGTCAGATAATCCCAGTGCCAAAACACTCACCAATCATAAATCAGGAACATTGTTAGGATCACTGCAGTGTCAGCAAATTTAGAATGGTTACTGCTATTAAGCAGCTATTTCTAGTCTTCAAAATAGAGTATACCATAAGAACATGATATGCTCTAACAGGTTAGGCAGTTGATGCTGGTATTTGCCAAATACAAATATTTGCCAAATGCCTGGTCCTTTGAGCTATTCAAACAAAGTATAATAAAGGATTTTTACCCTCAGAGTTTATAATACTATAGTGAAAAAAAGGAAGCCAAAACTATCTGTAAAAAGACAGGAGAAAGGTCATTTAGAAAAATCTTACACTGCCTAAAGATAAAGAACTTTTTAATTGGATAGTTAAATAATATGTCATGGAGAGAAAAAAAAAATCCAAAACCAAATCAAAGAAATGCCTGTATATAGATTAAATTTGTTCTTAACTTTAAATTTCTCCATCTGTGAAGAGAGGCATGTTGTACAGGACAAAGGATCTGCAGTACCTTAAGCTACCAAGCTCTAGAGTCTCAGATGAAGAGAACTATATTCCTTAACATGCTGCCTGGAAGTTAATTCTTCTTCAAACAACATGCTTCCTACAGAAAACCAGTCCTCACAAAATATAGCCAATCCTCTAAATGTATGCCTGGATTGAGACCAGATTATTAGTTACATGTAGGGAAGTCCTAAGTCATTGTCTTTTGGTTTTTTTCATGGCCTGCAAAGTGACACCATCAAAGAAGAACAGGCTATTTTTTAAAATTTATTTTATTTTTATTACAAAGTCAGATATATAGAGAGGAGGAGAGGCAGAGAGGAAGATCTTCTGTCCAATGGTTCACTACTCAAGTGACCACAACAGCCGTGCTGTGCCAATCAGAAGCCAGGAACTTCTGGGTCTCCCACGCGGGTGTAGGATCCTAAGGCTTTGGGCTGTCCTCCACTGCTTTCCCAGGCCACAAGCAGGGAGCTGGATGGGAAGTGGAGCTGCTGGGATCGGAACTGGTGCCCATATGGGATTTCGGCGCATTCCAGACGAGGACTTTAGCTGGTAGGCCACTGCGCCAGGCCCACGTTTACTTCTTTATCTTCTCTCTTTTTACTAAAATATAGATTGGATCTATACAATAATCACCACCCAAAATGGCAACGACAAGACACTGAACTGAGTATTTCCCTCCATCAGTCTTTGACATATCTAACAGACTTCTAATAAATTAACTGAATTTATACCTTACAAATTACCTAATCAATGTTTCAGTATTGTGGGAACAATAGTTTAGTTCAGTATAAAGTGATATTATTATTTCCAGTAACAGTAAAAGTTGAACATTAAAAAAAAATTTTAAATCTACTTTAGAATCTTTTGATGTCAAAGAATTTATTCCATGAGCAAATTGTTTAAAATTATACCTCATAGAAAGTGTGACTCATTTAAGAATTAGGAACTGTGTATTAATCATAGTATCATTCTTAGTGTGACTACGCCTTGATGAATAAACTCATAGAATACAAAAATAGTAAAATGCTACTATCACATCATGGTAACCCAATTTTCATAATCTTTGGCTATATACATAAAACAAACTTTAATAATTTTGAAATCAGTACAGGATTAACTGAACACTAGAATGTTTAATCATGAAAGGGTTTAGTAGTTTATTACATAAATTTGCTCTTTTAATAGGTTGATGTAAATAAATTTTACTTAAGTAATGTTGTCTTTATTTATCAAAAACACTTCCTTGTATTCTCAATGAAACTGTTGGAAATGTGTAGACAAAGGGACGCTGGACTGTTTGACATTGTCCGTACCAGCAACGCTGGGGTACACTTAAACAAGAGACTGGTGGAATTGTGATTCCTTATGAAGGACTATACCATTGTAGTAAAATGGGGAACAACTGGTGGGGAGTGGGAGTTGTGGAGGGAATCCCAGTCTTGATGAAACTGTAACACATAACTCAAAAATTCAAAATAATAACAATAAAAAAATACTTCCTTGTCTTTCTACTTTGCCAAGCTGAATGATTTTTTTTTTCAAAACAAGTCAAAGGAATGGCCTATTGCTATCAAAGAGGAATAATACACCAAAATAAACATTTAGTCTTTTGTCCCATATCAATTATCTCTAGACTAAAATATCAACAAAGTTTTTAAAAAGAAAAATTAGTTTTCTCTTCACTTAGAATTCAAGAGTGTCCTTTCCTTTTCTTTTTTTTAAATCTAGGATTAGATATAAGAGGAAGGATACACTTTCTGAATGCTACACTTTGAGTTCACTTATTTCAAAAATATTTTTAATGCCTATTATATGCCTACCACAGAAAACCCTTTCCTCAGAGGCTTTCATTACTGCCACATTACTTACCCCCAGTATCTACTGTTAATACACTCCAAATAACCAAAGAGAAGTTGTAATAGTGACTGGATTCTGGATTTACTTCATTTGTCTCAGCAAGCCTATTTAAGTGACAATGCTGTAAACAAAGCATTACAATGTCAAGGACACAAAGCTGCTATGATATTGCCTGAAAGACTTACACTAAAAAAAAAAGTATGGAATCGTATATCTTAAGAGGACTGCCAAATTTTTAAATTTCTTTTTCTCTCTGATTTAGCTGAGCTGCCCAGGTATTTTAGCACCTACATAGACAAGTGATGTTCAAACACATATGAAGGTCTCCGGATGCTCAAAGAAACCACGCTTGCCTAATCTAACTGCATGCAGACCAATGTAAATGACCCTGTTTACATAAGGTTAGGCTTAAGTGAAGTGAGAGAAAGAATACAAACCTCATGTTGCTTGTTGTTCCCTAAAACAGCCAAATAAAAGAAGATAAATTTTTATCATTAATTTTTCTCTTTTTATTGGCTTCTGTCTCTGTATATCTTTAGAGGAAGAACACCAATGCTAAAGATGGCTTGCTTTTAAAGAATATAACGGAAACACTATGCTCCTCAAAGATCAAACCTAAGTCGACAATGTGGAGAGGACCCCACTTTGAGGCATGATATCTGAGCCTTAGACCCCTGTTCTCAAATGGCTTGTTAAATAGCACGACTACATCATAGAGGCCTCCGAGATACTGCAGAGCCCTTAGAACTCAGCTGAAAGTCATATTTAACTTACCCTCAACAACCCCTTGACTGCAACAAAGATGGACCAGACAGATGAGAAATAAAAAAATGACATAATCTGGTTTTCTTTCATGATGTGCCATCTCAAGTGCTTTAGTAGTTACTCCTAACGTACAAGCTATTTCCTTACATAGTTAACAGTCTTTTCAATCCCTCTTTCCTTGCATCTCAACCTTCCTCATTGTGTCATTTTCCCTTTCTGAAATATGAATTGTATTCCTTTCACTTCTTTTGGTAAAGAGCAAGGTCTACTTGTGTTCGTCTGCTAGGACTGCTGTAACACAATACCACAGACTGGGCAGCTGGAGTCTGGAAAGTCAGAGCAAAGCGCTGCCAGGTGGGGTTTTCCTGAGGCTTCTCCCCTTAAAGATCCGATGTTCCTTCTGCTTTGTCCTCAGTTTTTGTCCCTCTGTGCACATTTGCAATCCTGGTGTCTCTTTGTGTATACCTAATCTCCTCTAAGGAATGTTGAAATAGACCACACCACAACAGGCTCTTGTTCAGTTAATTATTTAATTAAAGCCTAAAAAGTCACATTCTGAGATATTAACAGTTAGGGTCTGGGGGCCTGTGCGGTGGTCTAGAAGCCTAATCCTCCACCTGTACCGCCAGCACCCCATATGGGCACCAATTCACATCCCAGCTGCTCCAGTATTGATTTAGTTCCCTACTCTGGGATGGCTTACTATTAAGGAATGCTGAAGAAGATGGCCCAAGACCTTGGGTCCCTGCACCCACCAAGGAGATCCAGAAGAAGCTCTTGGCTCCAAGCTTTAGACCAGACCAGCTCTAGCCCTTGTGACCAACTGAGGAGTGATTCAGCAGATGGAAGATCTCTTGATACTTCTCTAACTCTGATTTTCATGTAAAACTAACTAAATAAATAAATAATAAATAAATAAATAAGAGCTAGGATATGAATAAATAAATAAGTGGAGGGTGGCATGATAGTTCCTGAAATTACTAGACATAAATCTTGCTCTTCTTTCATTATTACAAGACAGTTTTATTGTTTATAAAATTTGAAGGCTACGGACCCAGCACGAAGGCCCAGTGGCTAAAGTCCTCACCTTGCACTCACCGGGATCCCATAGGGACACCAGTTCTAATTCCGCAGCTCTGCTTCCCATCCAGCTCCCTGCCTGTGGCCTGGGAAAGCAGTCGAGGACTGCTTGGGTTCCTGCACCCGTGTGGGAGACCCAGAAGAAGTTCCTGGATCCTGGCTTCAGATCAGCATAGCTCTGGCTGATGCAGTCACTTGGGCAGCGTTCATCGGACAGAAGATCTTCTTCTCTGTCTCTCCTCCTCTCTGTATATCTGACTTTGTAATAAAAATAAATAAAGAATTTGAAGGCTACAATATCATAAGAATATTATTCTACTTTTTTCTGATTTCCATTGTTGTAATTGAAAAGTGTTACTGTCCAACATTTGTTCCTTTTTTAAATGCTTTGTCATTTTTCTTTATTTATTTTTAGGTTTCTGGCTTCATTATTAGAATCAGATTCTAAAACAGTTGCAAAACAACATATTAGAAATTGCATGGTATCAAATTGTAGTATATACTGACTTTTTTTTTTTTAAAGATTTATTTTTATTATTTTTTTTTATTGGAAAGGCGGATATACAGAGAGGAGAGACAGAGAGGAAGATCTTCCATCCGATGATTCACTCCCCAAGTGAGCGCAACGGGCCGATACTATGCTGATCCGAAGCCAGGAGCCTCTTCTGGGTCTCCCACGCGGGTGCAGGTTCCCAAAGCCTTGGGCTGTCCTCAACTGCTTTCCCAGGCCACAGGCAGGGAGCTGGAAGGGAAGCGGGGCTGCCGGGATTAGAACCGGTGCCCATATGGGATCCCGGGCGTGCAAGGCGAGGACCTTTAACCACTTGCGCCACCGCGCCGGGCCCTATACTGACTTTTTGACTGAATTATTTTCTGTTTTCATAGCATTTGCCATAATTTTCTAAGCATGTTTACATTTAACACTCTGGCTAAATTTAATACACCTAACTTTATGGTAAAAAGGAAACATTTTGGCCCTGGCACTATGGCTCAATGACTAAATCCTCACTTTGCAAGTGCTGGGATCCCATATGGGAACCAGTTTGTGTCCCAACTGCTCCACTTCCCATTAGCTCCCTGCTTCTGGCCTGGAAAAGCAATGGAGGATGACCCAAAGCCTTGGGACCTTCTAGCCACATGGGAGGCCTGGGAGAAGTTCCTGGCTCTTGACTTTGAATTGGTCAGTACTGGCCATTGTGGCCATTTTGGGAGTGAACCAGCAGTTGGAAGCTCTTTCTCCCTGTATCTCCTTCTCTCTGTAAATCTGATCTGCCTTTCCAATAACAATAAAAATAAATAAATAAATAGAAAATCTTTTATATCTTTGTATCTATTCATTTATTTATCTATTTGGACTTATGGTTTCTTAAATTATTCAGTGCTATTTAATAACATCATTTTAACGCTCAAAATTTCCAATATTTGGCAAGCCAGGGTTTCTTCTGCTTTATGTGTGTGTTTAACACATTTCATCACTCTTGCATTATATAATACAAGCCATTCCAAATTTACAGTGTCCCTATCACAATCTTGAAATCTTCTTAGAAAAGAAGCCCTATTTCCAGTTAGTACACAATGGTATTTAGTACAAGATACAAGAGTTATGTATGCTCTATATTGATAAAAAATCTTTCAGGGACTTTTGGTGGACAGAATAACAAAATATATGCATCATACCTATAAACACACATGCATTGCTTTATATTTATCATTCTTTGTCTATATGTTTAATGTCCTATTCAAAATAAGTTCGAATTAATATCTATATTTTAATATAACATCATAGGGTAAATTTTATCTTCTTCCTTTTCATATTAGTAACTTTTGTTTCATTTGAAAACTTTTGTAGGATTCATTTCTTTCTTATTTGAAAGAAAGGCAGATTCACAGAGAGAAGGACAGAGAGACCCTACATCCTCAAGTTCTCTCCTAAAAATGGCCAAAACAGCTAGAGCTGAGCCTAACTGCACCCAGGAGCCTGGAGTTTGCTTTCAGTCTCCTAACATGGACACAGTGGCCCATGTCTGCTGCTCTCCCAGATCACAGGTGGGGAGGTGGATTGAAAGTGGAGCAGTTAAGCGCCAGGTGTAATAACACAGTAGCTAATCCTTGCCTTACAAGTGCTGGAATGCCATATTGGCATTGGTTTGTGTCCCAGTTGCTCCACTTACCATCCAAATCCTTTCTTGTACCCTGGGTAAAGCAAAGAGGATGGTCCAAAGCCCTGGGACCCTGCACCCACGAGGGAGACCTGGAACAAGCTTCTAGCTCCTGGCTTCAGATCAGCTTAGCTCTGGTCACTGCAGACATGTGTGAAAGGAAGCAGCAGACAGAATATCTTTCTCTCCATCTCTCCTTCTCTCTGTGTGTTTTCAATGAAAATAAATAAATCCTTAGGAAACAAAGAAGGAAGGAAAGAAGGAAGGAAGGAAGGAAGGAAGGAAGGAAGGTTAGGAGGAAGGGAGGGAGGAAGGAAAGATGGAGAGAGGAATAGAGGGGGAGAGAGAGAGAGGAAGAAGAGGAAGGAAGGAAGGAAGAAAAAAAAAAGCAAGCAAGCAAGAAAGAAAATTGAGTAGTTGGGACTATACTTGGTGACCATATGGGATGTTGTCATGAAAAGGCTGAGGATGAGCCTGTCGAGCCACTTCACCAGCCCCAGCAACTTCCATTTCTAAAAATGAAAAATGGATTCCCAATTATCCCCAAACCATTCACTTATTTGCTCAGCTCCCCTATATGTAATCAAAGTGCTAATCCCATTAGACCTCCACCCCACATGATGCTTAGCTGATCCTTATGAACTCATATTTAATTGGACTTAATCTATGAGAATCCTGAAGGCCTACAGCAAGGTGACTATCCTATGGAGAGGATTTTTATTTTCTTTACCAAGAGCCTAGGGCACTACCAATGTAAGACTATGTTAGCTCTCCTACAGAGGATTCTAGTTAATCCAGGAGTCTTAGGTTTGCAATCTCGTGTTACAGCAAGCCTCAGCTGAAATCTCCTGATCCTTTCAACTACTGCTGACTTTTCTGGTTTCAGTTCCCTAGGGTTTAGGGTAGGATTTTGAAGTTGTTTTTGTTATTTAGGGCTTTTTTTTTAGAGTATGGTACCCTGTTGTTTGTTTTATATGTTTGTATGTTTGAGTGTTCTTATATCAACCACATTTTATATTTATGTGTCTATATGCTTATTTGCATTAACCTTTACTTATAAATATTATTCACTTTTATTTATTTAAAGTACATGTTTAAATGCATAGAGAATATATATTCAAATATGTTTATATATGTGTATGTATCTGTACATGTATATGTTTACACAGAGAGAGATTGTCCATCCACTAGTCTATGCCCTAAATATACGTAACAGCCAACAGCCAAAGCTGTGCCAGGCCAAAGTCAGGATCCAGGAATTCCAGCTGGATCTCCCATGTGGTGGCAGGGACTCAAGTTACTTGAGCATCTGATGCCTCCAGGCACATCAGCTGGAAGTTGCATAGGAAGTAAAGGTAGAACTTGATCCTAGGCACATAGGTATAGGATGCACGCTTCTCAAATGATGCTGTCCTACAATAATGTCTTTGAAACAGCATGAGAATCTTTGCTGTAGCATGGTACTTTTTGAAAACAGAAAAAAAAAAAAAAAGAAACTGGAAAAATTACTGGATAGCTCTTATTTTAACAGAAAACAGGAATTATATATTAAGGTTGTGGCAACAACAACAACAAAATAATCTTAAAGATAAAAAGGGCATTCTTTGGTCCAATTCCTTAATTTGGCACAAGTTGAAAGGACAGTCAAGAGAGACAAAGGATGTTTTACCAAGTGGGTGGCATTTTGGTGAATTTAGTTAGAATTTAGGTCTTTCCTACTATCCCTAATGTTTCTATGTACTTTTCTATAAAATACCTTAATCCTTCATAAGCATATTTAATGTGTTTCCAGTTATTAACATAACATATGGACATTTTAGAAGAAAATTCTAAATCTATAAAGAAAATAAACTTTATTTATAATCCTCCCACCTAGAGATAACTACTGTTGACATTTTGGTGTTTTAAATGCTTACATCCTTTCTTTTCATAGCTGAGACCATACTATATAATTTTGTATCCTTTTTTCTCATAATACATCATTATCATTTCCTCACCTCATTAAAAACTCTTTAAAAGCATTAGTTTTGATGCTACATAATATTTCATCATATGGATGTACTTAAATGCATTGAACTATTCACCCCCATTAAAAAGTTTGTTTCCATTTTTCCTGTTATATAGCATGTCCTAAGTAATATTTTTGTTCACTAATGTTAGTCCATACTGGTGATTATTTTCCTAGGATGGATTTCTAGAAATAACTTCATTAAGGATGTAAACATAAAACATAATTAGGACTGATGATATATATACCATCAAATCACTTTCTTCAAAAAGTAGGATCACCATGTGGGCATGGGAGAGCTCACCTTATCATGTCCTTACTATGAAGGAACTTCAAAAACTTTATGGAAAGTGAAATTAAAAGATAAGTTTATTTTGGTGCAAAACATTTTTGAAATTCATGTACTTTTTTTCATAACAGACCTCCATCAACTTTTTGAAAACCCTCCGTAGGATTCTTTCACATGAGTTTGACCATTCTTAAGTATTCCTTTAAATAATTTTTCTAAAATTTCAAAGCAGCGGGATCTTAACTTATGGAGTGGGAGCTAGAGGTATTTTGGACAGGCCTTCAAACAGACAGGTGTGAAGAAGACCACAGCAACCCAAGGAATGCCTGCTTAGGGAGAAGGGCCCTTCTTCCTTTCCCTGGGACAGCAAGGGCTTGGGAAGAGCACTTTCTCTGCAATTAGCCACACCAGTTCCATTGTTATCACCCTTTGCCCCTTTAATCTTGCAGTAGGAGAAGCAAGCCTCCCCGAGATTTATTATCCTCACCTGAAAAACGCAGCAGTGATATCTACCTTCTCGCAAGGATTAAACATAAAAGTGGCTGCACTTTCTCCCCCACCCTAATTTGTCAGTCTTGTTTACCTTGAATCTCTACCCTTAGGACTATTTGAAGAACTAGATAAAACAGTGTGTTCTCCAACAGGTTACAGTATACTTATTCTGTTGCTATTTTCCAAGTGGCAATTTGATGAGACACTTAACACTTGCTTGTAAATGACTGTGTGAAAACATAGGTCTTTCAAAGTAATAGCCTAGGTGAAGGGCACATCCAAGAGACAGAAGTCAAAATGGAGTCTCCCTGGTCTTCTTCATGCTGTTTGATTAGATCAGCCTGCTTGAAGAACACAGAGATCCCCAGCAAGCACTTAACTATGTGTTATAATGATCGCATGCCTGATTGTATAGCTACTCTTTCAAAACTTGCAAGACTCCTCTCAGACCTACTGAATTGTAATCTTTGTGGGATGGGATCCAGATATCTACAGTTTCTAAAGCCCCTGGATAATTTTGATTCACTACCAACTTTGAGGTTTCATGGATAACATATTCAGTTATTCTGGAATATAGGAGCTGGCAACCGCCATCTAAACTTTTAATCAAATACTTGATTTATAGATTAAGGCCTAAAGAAGTTTAATTATTCACTAAACATCAGAGTTTGATAATAACAGGACAAAACATAGAAGTGTAGCACACTGCTAAACGTTTTTAAGAAACTTAATTTGATAAATATCCCATAAAAGAGTAATTAATTTTTTGGAAATAATTACTGCCATTTGTCTTTACTGCTTTTTTCCCTGAACTGTCATACTTCATATTGTATATACCTACAGGATATAGAAATCAGATCTCAGTTCTCACCTAGACAAAGGGCCAAAAAAACATGCTTGCATTTCCACTTGCTCTCTCCTCAGGAAGGGAATGATTGCTCCTGCAATATGGGCCTCAAGTATCCTCTCCCAGGACAGTAACATTTCTGGCTTTCAGATGGCTTGACTGAGCAATGGCTGAACTACAGATGACATGAAAACGTTTCCTCCATGGCTAGCAACCCCCACAACTTTAATTTCAAAAGTGTAAAGATTGTTCTTGCCAGGAGTTTGGTGAAGAAACTCTCCATCCCCAATACACAGCTTTTTTAAACTGATGGAAGAAAGTGGTAAATGTTGAAATGTGCCTAGGTGTATAATAATGAGTTATAAACATCGTGGGCAGAAAAACAACAAAATCACTTATTTTTCCTATTTAACTTTCACTATAGCTAACCTATTGACAAGCTTTTTAAGCATACTTTTTACTTTTTACTCTTTTAACTTTAAAATATTTTCAGGAAAAAAAAAACCCTAATGTACAAAAATGCCTAGTTAATTTTTGCTCATTTGGGACTATGTCGGGAAGCACCAGCACCTAAAATATCACTTAAAGGCCTTAGGTTCATGACTAACACGTTTTTAACATTTATAGTGATTCTAGAGACCCCCAGTATCTGGTGCAACAGCTCCTTCTCTGAGTATTTTTCTTGGATTGGATTTGTATCCAACTGGTTGTAATTGACCCTCTGTTGGGACAAGTTAGGATATGAGCATATGACTTTCCGTTTAAAAAAAAAAAAGCAAGAGTGAGCAAACAAGAAAGAGTGACCAAGAAAAAAAATTACCACTGATATTTATCTTAAATCTCCTCATTTCCAGCTTCGTTGGCAGCAATTCAAGCTGCTGTCACATACGATGGCTCAGTAAAGGATTTCTAGAGAGCATGTCCAACTGAGAGCAGAAACTACTTATGAGTCTAATAGAAAAAGACAAGCATTTTCTGTTCTTTAGGATAAACACAACACCTAAGGCTTGCCACTAATGTCCAGCCATAAGCCATTCCGGCTGAAAAGGCAAGTTGGTGGTAAGCAGCAGCAAGCACAAATCACATAAACACTGCATCAGCAATTCACAGAAAGCAAGTCCTAGGAAGCCACATGCGGTGTCCCAGGGTCCCAACAGTGCTGTCCCCAAGCTCTCTCCCTAGAACTGTTGAGAAGGTCTTCCAACTGTTGATTGATCAGGTGACTTCCCCAGAGAATGAGTCAGTAATTAAGGTTTCACCCACTAAATCAAAGTCTGAGATTCTTTTCAGTTACAATGGCTGATTTTGAAGAAAGAGTAAAAAAAAAAAAAAAAAGATAGTAATTCTAGAAGTGGGAATGAAATGCTGACAAATTTAGTCCTAAAGAAATCTTACTATGGCAGCATTACCATAGCTACCATACAAAATGTTAATTAAATTTTATGCATCTAAACTCGTCATTTACCAGTATCTTTATTTTTTCATGGTCAGTAGCAGACTTGGAGTTCTTAGTCTTATGCGTTGCAAAACAAATCAGTGTGAATCAGTCTATCAAACAGCTTACAGCTTTCCCCTCAAATGGATTCTAGTAAAAAGTTAAGCATGTCTGAGGTCTGTCTTATGTTAAACTCCTAATAATGTAAATAGTCAAAGGGAGCAGTTTTAGTTATTAGCACTGAAAGAACATCACATGCCCAACTCTTTTTTTTTTAAGATTTATTTTATTTTTATTGGAGAGGCAGATATACAGAGAGGAGAGACAGAGAGGATCTTCCATCCGATGATTCACTCCCCAAGTGAGCACAACGGCCGATGCTATGCCAGTCCGAAGCCAGGAGCCTCTTCCGGGTCTCCCACGCGGGTGCAGCGTCCCAAAGCTTTGGGCTGTCCTTGACTGCTTTCCCGGGCCACAGGCAGGGAGCTGGATGGGAAAGCGGGGCCACCGGCGCCCATATGGGATCCTGGGAGTGCAAGGCAAGGACCTTAACCACTGTGCCACCGCACCAGCCCCACGTGCCCAACTTTTAAGGGAGGATTGCTGTTTCTGCAGACTTTGACCAGGGTGGGAGATGGTCATTCTGTTGATCTGACTGAATAATTTTCAACAAGGTGGGAGGATTGTTAATGGGTTCTCAACTCTTGGATTTTGCTGCTGAGGTTTCACACTGGCTTTCCATTCTGCCAAACTGAAGCAAACAGGAAGTGGCTCTGGCATAAGTGTTCAAATCATACTAACTTGCTCCCAGATAATCATATGGAAGCCATCCCTTGGTTCTATTGGATTCCTGGCCTGGTGCACCATTATGAGTGTCATCATTTCCTAACAGTAATAAGAAGAAGCCAAGAAATTTTAAGTGTATACTTGTGCCAAACCCATATAAACACTACTTCATTAATTCATCACAATAATTCAAGAAGGGAGGTAATACTTCTAATCCCATGTAATAGACAGAGAAACAGAGGATTCAAAAGGTAGGTGACATGTCCAAGATCACATAACTAGCCAGCAGAGCTCAAATTTAAAATCAAGTAAATCTGATTATTTGTGTTTTTTTATTCATTTATTTATTTGAAAGGCGGATAGAGGAGAAGCTAGAGATCTGTTTACTTATGTCCATAAATGGTCACAGTTGCCAAAACAGGAGCTTCATTTTGGTGTCTTGCAAGGGGTGCAGCAGCCCAAACACTTGGGCTTTCTCCAAGCTTTTACAGACACATTATCAGATAGCTGGATCAGAAAAGGAGCATCCAAGTCTTGAAAGAGTATTCATATAGGATGCTGGCGTAGCAGGTGGCAACTTAATTCGGTGCTCTTAACCACTACATTCACACAACACAGAGAAGCTAATGATCTCTTCATTACTGACATTTCCTAAACTGGATTGTTTCTGCTGCATCCCCTGCAGAGTAGGTACAACTGAAAAGAAACCAAACATCTTGGTGATAGATAGGTACCTAATCACCTTGTGGACTGTTTCATAACACAACCTTGTACTCAGAGCACCTTACGTGGGACCTGCACTTGTCTTGCCAAGATCCTCACAAGACTGACATAACTTTCTGCAGAGGTGGAATAGTAGTTTGGTGCCCTATCAGTGGCTCCTCCATTTCTTGTTTAGCAAGCAGTATCAAAACATTAATGGTCTAGAAAGAATCTATGCATGAGAGGCACTGTGCATCTTGCTGAGGTGCATAGAGCTACACTGGTGATTAGATTACCCTCATTGCAACCTCTGAGTGAAGCCATGTACTCTCCAAATGGACACCCACCCACCCCCACTTTAACAGGTCAATGAGGTTACACCACTACCTCAAACCCCAGGACATTAAGAATAACATTGTTCCTAGGACCCTTATATAGAGAAAGGAGATTTTAACATATGGCTCAAGCCCTGAGTCAGCAACTGGATACACAAACTCAAGGTATGCTAAGGAGAAACTATTAACCATGCAAACTAGCCCCAAATGGCTTCTCTGATTATTTGTTAGCATGCAGGTGGCTTGGGGAAGAGCAGTGCAATTCTAGAATGTTAGTTTTTGCAGTATGAGAAAATCATAACTTTTTTCCCCAGGAACTTATATTCTATAGATTTAGGGCAGTAATTTGTTACAGGCAAGATATTTATAGGGGTTGCGTTATCGATGCTAGAGTCATCAAGAAATTCTATCAGAAGACACAATGTTTAAGTATAGGTCTAATTACTGCAATCATTTCTTTTTTGTTTCCTTTGCACAGATCCACTTAATCCCATCTCTTAGTGTGGGCACAAGTTGACAGTTGCATGACAAGGAATGTTTCCCTTTGTAAAAAACCCACTTCCTTTCTGTGTAGTTTTAGCCTAATTGAAATGTTTCCTATTAAGCTCAATCAAGGCAGCAATTATCTAATTACTCACTTATGCTTTTCCAGCCAAAAATTTGCCTAAGCTGGTATACTTGTATGAGAAAGAACATATTTATTATTGCTTTTACATTTTCCTGTTTGTCTTCAGACAATAATCATAAACATTTACTTCGAGCTCGCCAGAATATATCTAATTAATACTGCTATTTTCTGCAAAATTGTATTACTGCAAGCTACAATTCAGTACCAAATGTGGCCCTGTGTATGAAATGTGCTTTTAGATTTGTGGTTATGCTACATGAACAGTGTCACTGGAGAAGGATAATAAGCAAAAAGGCTGGTGAAAACAAATCACAAACATCTATTCAATCATCTCAAAGCCATGAGTTTTAGGGATTGAAAAATAAAAAAGGGAATCACTTGGATTTAATTGAGAAAATAATTTTTACAGCATCACTTTAAAGAAACACATATCCTGCATGTCTGGGTTTCCTCTTGACAGAAATCCCTTAGGTCTCAAGATGATCACAACCAGTCAACAACACAGGTGGTCCACACTTTTTAGGTATAAATTAGAGACATATATCATTAAAACCAGAATTAATTTTAGAGTTAGTGACCCTATGAGGTCACTCCTGATTAACTCCTTTTTGATTAAGGTTGTACCAAAGTACAACAGACAAATTGGGTATGAGGGATTGATATTTCCATTTCCACACAATATATTTCATCATTGTTTGCCTCATAAATGTTAACTAATGTGGGACTCACACAATCCTCTGCATGGGAAAAGATCCCAGAAAACTTGTGTACTCCAGAATAGATTTATAAGGAAGAAAAGCAATACTTTATCAATTCTCCAAATGTGGCCACTTGACAATCTTTCTCCTAAATTTACCATAAACCCGGAATATGACTACAATCAATGAGTATTGAAATAACAACAACAAAATGGAAAACAGTCCATGAGTAAACATGAAGTGAGAGTTTTGTGTTGCATTGGTAGGAAAAAAAAGATCTGGTACCAAAAAAAAAAATGACAAGTGAATCATAAATAATATTGCTAACCCCAGGGATAACAAATTCCCTATAATGACACTTTCTAATAACTGATTTAGCTCAGTGATGACTAGCTACCAATGAATTAAACCTAAGAGGTTCATCCACTGGGAGATGTCTTTACCAAAAGAAGTGACCATGTCATCTGCTTCACATTTGCAAACAAATCTAGAAAATACACTACACCTTCAGATGGCCCAAGGACTCAGCACTCTGTTCTGCTTTTAGGACAGTAAGGCAATGACAACATGCAGATTTTAAAAAAGGGTGAATAGATGAATCTATTTCTTTTGGGGAATGAACAGACTAAAGTAAGCCATTAAATAGGTCTCTATTTAGGAATTTGCATGTCATGAACTGTATTTAGTAAAATGCCTGGAAAATGGATTTTTGCTTCCTTATATAAAAGAACGAGTCTGAACGTTTGGCCTGCAATGAGAACAACACCTCCTTGCTATGCTCTCTCCAAGCAGCTTTGTGCACCACAGAGAAGGCTTAATAAATTAAATGGGTTTGGGAGATTCATTTTATAACGCTGAGCAAATTATCCATTAAGTCTTCCTTCCACTGAAAATAAGTGGAGACCAGTGCGATTGCATGCCTTTGTCTACATCTGCCTTAAGCTGACTGAACATTAGCAGCATCTAGCAAAATTCAGGAGACCACATCTCCACAAAGCTCACAAGCCTCTTGCTTAGTGACAAAGATAACCAAAAGGAAGCCAGCCATTACATCAATAAGATCCTTGTTTTTGACATTAGTAAGGGAAGAAGCACAGTATCACTGTATTCATAGAATTACATATGAACTACATTAACTTTGTTCTCTTTAAATTTATATCACAATAAAAAATCTACAAAAACATGTTAGTTCTTGAAATTTTCAAGTTTCGTTATCATTATCTTTATTCCTCCCTCTTACTTTGCACTACTTCTCATATTTCTATCCTTCCTCTACAGCAATAATTTAATAGAACTAATTACGTCTGTAAAAATAGTTAATTAAGCAACTGACTGAAATTCTCTTTCCGTTTTCCCTGATGCTGGGTCAAAAGGCTCCTCAAGTTTGTCTGAATACTACCCTTTCAGGTCTGGCCTGAGTCTTCTTTGGGGATTTTTCTGATGTTCCATTTGACTTCCTAAAGTAGATTGAAGTGATGTTGTCTTGTCCAATTTATATTGATTCCTAGTTGACAAACCTTAAGAAATGTAACACAAGGAAAAATAAATGTCCCAGAGTTTTAAAATTACTATTATGGATTCTGACATATACATTGATCCTAAACTAATCAAATCTTAATTATTTTTACTTGTACAATTTTAACATTTGTTGGCCTGCTTTTTCCTTATCAAGACTGAGGTGTTAATATTTTTTCTGTGTTAATACTTTTAAATAACAGTAATGGGTTGGTAAAGGGTTAGAGAAAACATGAAAATCATTCTCGTATTTTAAAAATGTGAATTACTAGAATTGTTAACATTAAGTCTTAGAATGTAGTTCGTGGATTGCTGTTGATAAATGAGACCCATCTGTCCATTAATATTTTATAAATCAAAGAAATTCAACACAAAGCAATAGTGGAAATATCACTTAAAAGTTTTTCACTTCCCATTGCCCAAATTAAAAATATGACGTTGCCTACTTTAATGTTTAAAAAACACACAGCACTGGCTACACACTGGAATTACTTGGAAGCTTTATGAAAGCACCCATGGCCTAGCCCCAAAGATTCTGATTCAATTGGTATGTTGAGGTTCCACGGCTTAAAGATGAAAAGATACTCCCCATGGGATTCTAGTGCAGCCTCAAGATTGAAAGAGACTAGTTGACAAGGAAAAGCAGAAAAACATGCAGACAAAATCAACAGATTTGGTATTTTTTTTTCTTTCAATGCCCTTTCATTAGTTCCAGTCAAAACAGAGCGTTGCATTCATTCATTTATGTGTTTGACACCAATATAATTTAAATACACTATAGAGGTTACAAGATGACATTTCTTTAATTATCTCATTAGCATAAAAAACAAATACCTCCTTACAAATGGGAGTGGAATGGAGAGAGGAAGGGAGGGAGGCGGGGAAGCAAGAAGGGAGAGAGTAGACAGAGGAAAAAAATTGAGAAGAAAATTGAGCTTGCAGAAGAAACAGTGTACTAGGGAAAATAATGGACCTCAAGGATGTTCCATCCTAGTCCCTGGAGCCTGTGAATATGTTTTTTGTATGACAAAAACAATTCCAAAGATGTGAATAAATTAAGGACCTTTGAGATGAGATTAACCTGCTTTGTACAGATGGGCCTAATCTAATCACAAGATTCCTTAACAGGAGAGCACATTTTCCAGTTATGATCAGAGGAAGACCTGATTACAGAATAAAGGAAAAAGGAAGGGCAATTTGGTTCACTTCTGAAGATAACGACTAGGACTGATGTGACATAATGAATTAAACCACCACCTGTGACACCAGCATTCCATATGGGTACTGGTAGATATTCCTGATGCTCCACTTCCAATTGAACTCCCTGCTAATGTGCTTGGCAAAGCAGTGGAAGATGGTCCAAGTACTTGGACCCCTGCAACTTTGTGGAAGACCTGGATGCAGCTCCTGGTTCCTGGCTTCAGACTGGCTCAACTCCAGCCATTGCAGCCATTAGAAGAATAAACTAGTTAATGGAAGATATCTCTCTTTCCTTCTCTCTGTAACTGTGTGTTTCAAATAAATCCATCTTAAAAATAAATAAATAAAAAGGTGGAGTTGGGAAAGGCATGAAGCACATTCCTCCCTGGAGCTACCAGAAAAAAAAAAAAGCATCGCTCATGATACCCGATGATATCCGAGGTTGTCAGTGTGGCTCTGGCAGCACAGCCCTGTGAACAATTATCACAATTGTTCTCTCTTTTTATTCCTTTTGCTGTCCCTAACAATTGAATGTGTACAAGGGTCTGAACTATTCTACCTCTCCTAATGTCCCTATATTTCTCTCACATAAGCTTCCTGCAGGCCCAGCTAACTGATTGGCATACAAGACAAAAAGGTAGGGCTCCTTTTGCAAAAATTCTTGAGAATCTCTAGTGAGAAACTTGTCAGCTCAGGCTGCTAAAACACAATGTCACAGATTGGCTGGTATTTCTCATAGCTAAGGAGGGCAAGAAATTCAAGGTTGAGGTGATGGTAGATGTGTGATGAGGTGTATGGTGATAGTGAGGTGATGGCAGATGTGTGGTGAGGTGTGTGGTGATGGCCAGCTTCCCAGTTTGAACTTCAATGTCTTCTCAATGTATCCTCAGATGGCAGAGAGCAAAGACTAGCCCTTCTGTCTCTTCCTAAAATTCCACTAATTACTTTCAAGAGGGCTCTACTCTCATGATCTGAATGACCACTCAAAGGCTGTTCTCCTCAATACTATCACATTGGAGGTGGAATTTCTACATGAAACTGAGGATTATACAAATATCCACAACCCAAAAAAATTATAAGCCAAGCACTCTCCTGGCCATAAGACCCACATGAGGTTTTGCCTGGGTGCCTGCTCAGAGGACCCTCAATTAAGCAGACATTTATTATTTTCCCCCCACATACATGCCTTCTTGCACCAATCCTGACCATGCTCAATTAGGAGGACAGGACACTGTATTGTCTTTTCCAGTCTCTGATGGTTTTACAACAAGGTTTATTGACTGAAACTTGTTTTTGGTTCAGTTTTGGGGTTTCCTTTTTCCTTAACAAATGATATATGCCAGGATTTGGAAACCATGTGGGTTTTGGAGCCAATCTCATTAGTAGGAAAAAAAAAGGCTATGAAATGAGAATTACAGTTGTGATTGCAACATCATGTCCAAAATAAACAGCAAAGCAAAAGTCAGGCAGAAAATTCACAAACACAATCTTCTATTTCATACTTAAAGGAGCAGAAAACGACCTAAGAGCTACTTAGGGTGAAAGACTGAAATGTTCACCCTGCTCCTGCATGCAATTCTAAGTCCAAGTGTTTTGAAAGGAGGCACTATGCAAACATTTAGCAATTCTAAATATCAGGACAACATAGCCCTTAGCAACCCCTCTAGGTCTCGATCTATTCAGCAAGTTGAATCCCACGTAATCTCTCTGAGATCTGTTGCAGAATGATAAATACCTGCTTTAACTCAAATCTGTACGTTTCTATATTATATATTTTTCATCATTATGTATTCTACCTTCACGTGTATACTTTTCACATTTTTCTGAAGCAACTGATATTCTTAATACTTCTGTCTTGGGGATTTGCAAAGACACTGTAGGTAAGAAGAGAAACTGAAATTGAAAATGCAGTTGATAGAATGTTCAAATCACAATCCAGATCCCCACATTTGTTGAAGGTCAAGGTACGGGCTAGCACCTGCATCTGTGGCTGCTCATCCTAATTATTTTTCTCTGCAATGCTGCCTCTCATAATTTGTCATTATACCGAAACCACTGGTAGACTTTGTATTTTTGCAATATCAGATTACTAGAGTAACATCTGTCAGTTTAATACATTCCCTTTAACAGTACACAGGATTCCCACAGGCATTACAAGCGGACTAATAACTTGGCCCCTTCAATGTGATGTTATTTAAATATTTACCTAACATTGATAGAACCTGAGCACTGTGTAGGATAGTTTTCCAGGACCACACCTTGAATCCTGAAAAGTAGGAAGGTGAAAGAACACATTGTCCTTGGAAGCTCCATGGCAATCACCTGTTGCTGCTGCTGGATATGTCTTATGGTCCACCCATAATTCATCCATTGATATAACATCTTCAGCAATGTATTGGGCAAACATTTGAGCATTCTAGATCTTAATTCAGTTGTGATATTCACAAGAAGTCTTCCAATACATTCATTTCCTCTTTATATAATCTGAGGCAAGAATAAGGGGCAAAATGATGATTCCTACATCATAAGTCAAATGTGAAATTTGAAAACTTCTGTTTTAAATTTTTCTCCTTATTAACTCAATAATCTTTAATCACAGATTTATATAAGGAGAGAATTCGTGTGTTTGTTGAGCATATGAGGTCATAAGCTTGGACTAAATGTAAAGAATCATATTTGAGTTGAAGCTTAGAAAAAATATCTTAGTCTGAGACTATCTGGCATTTCCTGGAACAGAAACACTATCAGGGACAGAGGAAACTTAAGTTTTTATAAGGTGCATGTCAGTCCCTACAAATGTGCCTAAACTCCGTTTCTCTTCTTCAGGAACTACAATGCTTTACTGCCAATGATCTTATCACAAATTTGCTAAGTTTATGGTTTTAAGGTTAACATATTATTCAGATCTTAGAACTGTCAACCATGGCATTTTGAATACTGCTGTAAGAAAGAAAAGGGCAGTATTTTTTGTTGCCAAACCAAAATATAAATTCAAAGATATGGGTGAATTATAATCTGATGGAGCACTTTAGCAGAAGTGCCTTTGATCAGTCATTTGACCACTCTAGGTCTCTACTCCCCATCTGTAAATTCAGAGTAATATTCACCTTACAGGATTATTGTGAAAGTTAGTCAAAATTTATGTAAGGTGCCTCACACAATATTGAGGGAATGAAGTATAGTTTATTTGGTTCTGTGTTTTGTTAAATAAATGATAAAAAGGTGTTTCCTTTCTTTCTGCCATCTTTCTGTTTGTAAACATACACACACACACACCTCACACACACACACTCCCTTCATGTTAGATGATCAATTTTGCTAACAACATGACAAAACTTTAAATGTATTAAATAAATTCCAACTGAATGAAGAATTGAGTAGCTCCATGGTTACCACAGTTTTAGAACTGACATTTGCTGATTTGTATTTTCTAGGAGCATAGTGAAGAACATTATATAATCTCCAGAAATGAACAAAAAGACATCTGCATAAAAGCTGACAAAGTTAATGTTTGCCTTTAATTCTACAGTAATTATTAACCTGTTATTATTAGAATTATTAAATCAATTTAAAGTCTTAATGTTTCTGCAGTGACACTAGAATGTACAAGTATAATTTAAAAGTTACCTCTTCATATTCATTGAGGCACCTGCCAATAAAAGAAAGTTTGATACCAACAGGGGATGATGATTTGGAATTCCTAATATCACTGGTTAGTACCATGCCTTCATTTAGGGGGATTTGTAACTGTTCAAATAAATTACCGAACCAAATAATAAACACTTAATGATTACCAGACCAGAGCCCATAGCTCCAAGTCTCCTTCCTTTAGGTTCATCTCCTTAGAAGAAAAACATAAAATGTAAAACAAGTAATAGTTATCAAACGTCTTAATTCTGCCATCACCAGCTGACACCCAGAACCCAGTAATACCTTCGTTCAAGGATTTTAACAGGTGTATTGCATTTTACCTCAAAACCCACAATATCAATTTTGAAGAAGTACCTTGTATGCTGACCACACATGATTTGTTTACCAACAAAATGCGTCTCTCTCCATCTCAGATTAGGCATCTCCCCTTATATATTCACAATCCTTCCAGGCCCTTATGATGTTGAGCAGGGAAGAGGCCCAGGAATTTTGAAATAGGAGTCTCTCTTGTCTGGATACAATCTTTCTCATTCATATTGTTCCTACTCTTTCACTCCTACAGAATAGCAGCATACCACTGCAGCTAGCAATTATTGCTTACTACATGCTATACATTGACTTAATCCTCATAATAATTCTGTGGTGCTAATACTTTTGCCGTAATAATTTTAAGGTGAAGAAATAGAGGATTGGGGGAATAGCTTCATTTTTAAAAAATATCAGCTAAAAAGGGGGTTGGCACTATGACATAGTGATTTAAGCCTTTGCCTGTGGCACCAGCATCCCTTATGAGTACCATTTAGAGTCCCAGTTGCTCTAGTTCCAATCCAGCTCCCTACTTATAGCCTGGAAATCAGCAGAGGCAGGATCAAGTCCTTGGGCCCCTGCATCCATGTGGGAGACCTGGGAGAAGCTCCTGGCTTTAGCTTTGAATTGGCTTAGCTCCAATTGTTGGTGGCCATTTGGGAAGTAAACCAGCATATGGAAGCTATCTCTGTGTTATCATCTCTCTATAAATCTTTCAAATAAAATAAACAAATAAACAAATCTTTAAAAAATCTTTTAAATTGTCTAGGGCCTGGTTTCTAGTTCATGTGTCAGAGTTCTTAACCATTCTATTACACTACTACTCTTTGTTTCCATCACTACCATAGCTAGCTTCCAGTTCTCACAGTATATTACAACTCATGCTTCTTTTTTGGTTAGTGTTCTTATTAATAACAGAAATTTTGTATGGAATATTCTTATTCAGCTCTTTCATCTCCTCTTCCAGCAAAAATGTATATTAGTTCTCTGTTCTTCACTTGATCATAAGGTCATGTCAGCCAGCCTCAATCATGTCCTCATGAACATTCAGCATCAGATATTGATGAATTCCTATTACATATGGTAACAGATTCATGCACTGTTTAAAAGAGAACTCTCTGGAGCCAGATTTCAAAGCCAGGATTCTCAACTTTCCAACTTGGGCAATTTACTTAACCTTTTTGTGCCTCATTTACTCAGCTATAAAAAAGGGGATAATAAATGTTGTTATGGGCAAAAATACAAGTTGCTGATTAGTCATATTGGCTATGATACAGCCTATTTTCTTTGTACTGTTTGAATGTTTTCTCTGCTGACATTTGGTGCTTGACTGAGGAAATAGCCTTATATTATACCCAAAACAATGGATCCCAGTTAGGTGAAGGAATAAACAGAAAACATGGGATGTGAGGGTACAGTGGTTTAGAATATTAGTCAGCCAGGCAGTCTGAACATTTTTATTTCTTACAGGATATGGGACTAGGCCACAGGCCCTCTCTTCTAAAATGTCTTTAAATCAAAACGTGGTGACAAATACATGCAGGGTAAATGAAATAAAAAAATAAATAGGTTTAAAAGGAGCAATTAACTCAAAGGAGAAAGAAGGAAGCCTGGGAGTTGTACCTACTTCCACTGATTAGTGTTTGACTTTACTAGGGAAAGGGAAAGAAAGAGGAAAGAGACAGACCAAATCTCGGTAGGAAAGCAGGCAGTGCCCTGAACCACAGGACAATTTGTTCTCAGAACTAGGACCAAAGCAGAGTCCATGAAGGATTATGTTGTGGGAACCCTGATGATAAACACACTTGCGATGAAAGAAAGAGGCCCCCTCCATACTGTGGGTATAAAAATTGAAAACAGGATGATGTAATTCTTAGAAATGGAACAATTTGGGATTCAGCTCAATATGAGTTGAACCCCTGCTTTATGCCAGGCACTGAAGGCAGAATGTGTGCTCTTTTCTAGAGGAGATGCCTTTTCCACTGGACAAGGGTGAGGAGGGGGAAGAAGAGGGAGGCAGGATGGAAGATGACTTCCTGTGGGTGGAGCTTTATGCTCTGCTGTGAATAACAAGTACAAATTAGGTAGTTGGTAAGGGAAACTGAATGTGGCAATAAAATTGCTATGTTGGTTAAGAATAAATATTACTTCAGAATATGCATGAGATAGGAAGTAAACGCTTGACTGAAGAGACACAAAAAGTAGGATTTCATACTACACCATTTAAATTTGTGTAAAGCATTTTCATCCATGTCCATACTTTTAGAGATACTTAGTGAAGCCTAAAGCAACCATAGGAGAGCCTGCTATTATCACCATTTCACAAATGAGAAATTTTGGGGAACAGAGAGGTTAACCTTGTTGTCCAAGGTCACACAAAGAAAGCCAGCTTCAATATTAGAACTCTTTTCCTAAGTTTCTTGCCAAGATGATGTCAGCTCAGCTAACATTTTCCCAAAGTGTGATCCCTGTAACACTAGTTCTGCAGAATGTTAGTAAATTTCTTTTCTATGGTGAAGTACTTGTGGACATGCTGGGAACACAGAGTTAAACAGCTTTCACACTGAGAGACTTCTCAGAGTCTTAAAAATTATCATAAGTACTGTGAATTTCCAAGTGGAAGAAATATCATGTGGTTTTTCTTAAACTTATTTGATCACTGAACACTTTTGTGGACTGCCTCTTGGACTTTGAACAACATGGGATACACATGGAAAATGCTGCATCAGCTTGTACTGAGTTGAGCACAGAAGTTACATTTGGAGGATGGGCTGAGAAATAGATGAATCATAACAAGATAAATCTGAAATAAGTAATTCACTTGGACAAACTTGGTGTTCAGTAGATAGGGGCTAGTGCTACCAAATTGGATAATCACATTCTCTAAGCAGCATTAAGTCTGCTTACTTCTACAGAATTCTGAAATAAATAATGCTTAGAGGCAGAATTCAGTGTAAAAATATGACCGCATGTATTCACACATGATTAAAGATTGTCATCCAAAATATACAAAGAATATTTAATGTTCAATACGAAAACCTAAAGCCCCAATGAAAAAAATGCACCAAAACCCTTCACAAATACCCCACACCAAGGCTGCTGAAGGGCAAATAAGCATACAAAATAGAGGTTCTACACTCTGTCATCAGTAAAACACAAACTAAAACAACAATATGACATCTCTACATACCTAACAGAATGATGAAAATGAGGACACTGAAAACACCAAATCCTGGCAAGGATCTCAGGAAACAGGAACTATTCATTGCTGGTGGGATCGCAACACAGTGCAGCCACTATGGAAGACAGTTTGGTAGTTTTTTATAAATCTAAATCAATTTGCTTTTATTGGATAATATAGCATTCTCTCTCTCTCTCTCTCTCTCTCTCTCTCTCTCTCTCTCTCTTTCTCTTGTACTTATCCAAATAAATGAAAAACACAAAAACTAAACACAAAGTTTACAACCACCTTATTCATAATAACCAAAACTTGGTACTATTTGAGGCATTACTTAGTACTTAAATGAATAAACTGTAGTATATCTAGACAATAAAATACAATCAGTACTAAAATGACATGAGCTATTAAGACATATAAGCACTTGATAAACATTAACCCCATATTTCTAAGTGAAAGAATCCAGCCTAAAATGTCTATATAACTCCGCCTCAAACCATGTGACATTCTGGAAAAGGTAAACCAGCAGAACTAAAAACAACAGGAGTTGGGAAATGGCTGAGCACAGAGAAATTCTGAGGCATTAAAAAAATCTCTAAATGATACTATCATCATGGATATATGTCAGTCTACAGTTTTTGAAACCACAGAATGTGAAACTAAAATAGAGACTAGGGGTGATTAAGACATGTCAATGTAGGTTAATCCATTGCAAAATATGTTCTACTGGGATGGAGGATGCTGATACTGGGAGAGCTAGTGCATATGTAGGGACAGGGAGTAAATAATGACAAACCTCTTACCCTTTTCTTATTTTTTATAGGAACTTAAGGCTGCTTTTAAAATACAAAAACAGAAAACATAAACAAAAAGTCAGCATTGTGGCACAGCAAGAGCTTGAGATGCCTTAATTCCAGATTGGAAGGCTATTTTGAGTCCCAGCTACTATGTTTCAGTTCAAGCTTCCCATTAATATGTCTGTGAAGATGGAAGAAAACTTGGGTGTCTGCCACCCACATGAGAAACCTAGATGGAATTTTGGACACCTGGTTTCAGTCTCACCCAGCTCCAGTTGTTGTGGATACTACAGCTATCACAGTTGCTTCCCAAGGTCCACTTCCGTAGTAGGTATTAAGTGGACCTAGGCCTTGAATCCGACTGCTCTGATGTGGTACATGGGCATCCAAATGACACTGTAACTACAATGTCAAATATTTGCCCCATTGTCTTAAACATTTTAGCTCATAACAAAAAAAAAGGTGCGGAATGAGTGAATTACTAGTCTATTATGTTTTTATTAAATGTTTGAATCTTTAAATGTATTATTTCCCATGATTCCTCAAAAGCAGTTAGTCTGATTAACCACTTTAGAATTCAAGAAATTGATGCTCTAAGAAACAGAGTGACTTGCTCAAGGGCACACACCAGAAGTCAGAATCTAGAGTCAAAGATGCTGACTCTCCTTTGAACTACTGTACTCCATAGTCTGATTTATTACTATGATAAATGTGTATCAATTACACTAACATGTTTATTTGCCATAATTCCCAGAAACACATTTACTTTCTTCCCTTTTTCCTTTTATTTCTTCCCTTTTTACATTCACTTACATTACATTTACATAAAGCTGTATAATATGCACTAAGGATACAAATTTATATAAAATACACCTCTACTCACAAAGAGCTATACTGGCCAGAAGGAAGCCAGACATATAAACAAATAATTTTAAAATATGTGCTTGTTTTGTATTCTAGAATAGAAATAATTTCATCCAATGTATTTTGCACTTTGAGTTCAATTATAAGAAATATTAATCAGAATCATGGCTGAAATACTGAAATAGCCTTACATTAATTGCCCCTAAACATGTAGATATCAAACCCTGTAAAGATCATATCCTATTTCAGATTATTTGGAATATAAATATTGTATAAGTGCTAAATTAAAATATTAAGTATTCCACTATTTATTAAGCAACTTTTTATTACTATTTATTTGAAGCACATCATTGTAAAACACTAAAAATGATTATGATATGATGCCTACTTCTCAGTAAGTTTATTATAAGGCAGAGAGATACTGACACACATAACTGTAATGCAATACCACAACTGTAAAATGCCTTCTTTCCAGCTGGAGAACCCAGGATGTTGGTGCAAAGAGCCCAGCTCCCTGGCCTTTGTTCTTGACTATGTCTCTATGTGCTACACTCATTGGGGTTGGTGTAAATGTAGCACTGATACTGTTCTTATTTCGAGGGAAAAACCCCATGGGCATGTACAACCAGCCACAATTCCTCAAACTCTATGCTTACAATATACACTTTCTTAGTGCACATTATACTTCAATAATGGGTTCCCCTCCAAAATACTGCAAATCTCCATTGCCTCACACTCAGACCACATGTTCACTTATTTCTTATACCCTTCCCAAGAAAGCCAATTTAAGAGAATCTACCCAATTTAAAGTTTAATAATCTCTCCTACTTCACGCCTAATACCAGTAGAGAGTATTGCTGTGAACAACTCCGAGAATCAATGTTTTCTTTGACTATGATTAGCTCATTGGTGCCACATGTTCTGTGGGGGCATTAACAGCATTTTCAAGATGGCAACATAATGAAAGAGGCATTTGATGGTAAAGCAAGTAAATAGCTAGTTTTTATTTTCTGAAAACAGCCTGCAGCCACCCACCAAATTCTATTTTGAAATACATTTCCAGTGATTGGTGAAAAAACTATCAACTGACAACTGTTATTTATAGAAGACCCTGTAAAGGGTATTAAAGATGTCAAGAATGTTTTATCTTCTAACCTAAAACCTGTCTCAGGCAGAAATAATCATTGCTGCAGTCAGCACAGGCATTTCATGTTAGTCGTGTGTTTGAAAGCACCTGGGCCAAGGTGAAAATATGTAATTCATGGTATAACTGTAAAAGCTACTAGTCAGGAAGATAGATGGATTGAACATTTTCTTTTGCCACCAAATAGCTAATGATGGGGTAAACACCTCCAAGCCAAACAAAATCCAGATTGTTCCTGCTGTTCTCTGACCACCTCTGGCATCCATTAGCCTACCAAGCATGCCCCCTAGAAATGGGACCGGCTGCAATGCCTCTAGGAGTCACATACTCCCTCCCAACTTTAAGGAACACCTGCTATGAGGAAACAGGGTAGAAGACAGAGCCAGGACCTAAACTAGGCTTGCTGATTCTAAAGTCCAATCTCTTCGCTGTCACACTATATGGCTTGCTGATTTAAAAAGATCTCCTTTGCCCTCCTACTTGAAAGAGAAATAGTAATAGAGACAGATCCAGCAAATTCATTTTGATCTATATCATGCTCTTGAAATTGTTGCTCTGCTTGTTGACCAACTAGCTAAGCAAGCGGAGACAGGGCTCCACATGATCTGTACTTATTCAGACTCAATATTTTCTCTAAGGACACTGCTCATCAAATGTTGTCTTTCAATTTATTTTTTCTAAATGGATGGCCATCCTTTAGACATCTGTATCACAAGTGTGGTTATGTGCCTACAAGTACAGATCACAACCATCATCCTAATGGCATAAAGAATTCTAGAAACAAAAATCAGAGTAGCAACTTCTCAGGACTCAATATTACTTTGATATACACCCCTCCAGTAAGCTCAGGCATCTCTTCAAACCAACCCTCTTGTTTGGGTCCTTAGAACCCATCTGTAGTTAATGTGGCATCTTGTTTGTTTTCCTTTATTTATTCTCTAAGAACTATGTCAATGTTTGCCCATTATAGTTTATTAAATAGCCATAATTAGATAGTATAATGATATACAAAAGTTGAAAATGAGGTTTGTTGCAAACTATAGTACATAACACAACATCTGTTAAGAATTGAGTTCATTTACCTAGTTATGATACATTCTGTTTTTAAGGCATTGCACTATGGATTTGATTTGTTTTATGTGTATTTTATAATTAACATTCCCTTATGAATAAATATATTGTATACATACACACATATGATGTGATTCAAAGTTAAGAGTTTCCTAAGCTGCTCATACAAAATCAGTGCATGTGGAATTAAGTCACATTACACACCAAATGAAAAGAACTATAGCATAAAACACAGATAGCAAGTACCCTGTCCATGCATGTAAAACAGCATACTGTACATGCCCAATCTATCATTCTTATTCTTTTCTTTTTGGAAAAATTATAGTACGTTATTTAGTTGGTAGGTAAATAACAAAACAGATTTCTAAACGATAAGTCAGTAAGTAAGGGTCACCTTCTTAACTCTACCTTGCCCAACTATTCCACTGATAGTTAATAAATAATAAATATCACTATTGTGAAATAAGTATAAATTATTTGGGCAAATGTTTATGCTTAAATACGAACACACAAACAAATGACTACATTTGTGAAGTGTGAGTTTGTCCCATTGTTGGCTCACTAATGATAAACAGTAGTTATAGCTTTCTTGTCTAAACTTTCTTAATATTTTCAAGCATTCAACATACACTACATATATTAGGTTCATATTTCATTTTGAAGTATAACAGCTCTTTCTTCCTATCTTCATCTCAAATTATATCCCAACCTCAAGTTATTACAGATACACTTAGCAACATTCATATTTTTATTAAGCAACTTTGTAAAATAAAACTCCAATGAAAAGATTGGCCAAAATTGTTGAAAAAAAAACAGTGTTCTAAAAAAAGGAACCTCTAACACAATCACTCAACTTTTTGCTACATGCATTGCGGTGAGAGGGAAATAAGCTTTGGGTAGTTAATTTTCTTTTTTAAAAAAGATTTTTTTTAATTTATTTTAAAAGTCAGATATACAGAGGAGAAGAGATAGAGAGGAAGATCTTTTGTCACTCCACAAGTAGCTGTAATGGCTAGGGCTGAGCCGATCTGAAGCCAGAAGCCAGGAGCTTCTTCTGGACCTTCCACATAGGTGCAGGATCCCAAGGCTTTGGGCCATGCTCCAATGCCTTCCCAGGCCACAAACAGTAAGCTGGATGAAAAGCAGGGCTGCTGCAGCATGAACCTATGCCCATATGACATTCTGGCAAGTGCAAGGCAAGCTTAGTTGCTAGGCTAATGCACTGGACCAGACAGTTAATTTCAAATCTTTTTTTTAAGATTTATTTATTTTTATTGCAAAGTCAGATATACAGAGAGGAGGAGAGACAGAGAGGAAGACCTTCCATCTGATGACTCACTCCCCAAGTGACTGCAATGGCCGGTGCTGTGCTGATCCAAATGCCAGGAACCAGGAGCCTCTTCCTGATCTCCCACACAGGTGCATGGTCGCAAGCCTATGGGCCGTCCTCAACTGCTTTCCTATGCCACAAGTAGGGAGTTGGATGGGAAGCGGAGTTGGATGGGAAGCAGAGCTGCCGGGATCAGAACTGGTGCCCATATGGGATCCCGGCTCATTCAAGGCAAGGACTTTAGCCACTAGGCCACCACATCGGGCCCGACAGTCAATTTTTTTAAGTGCTACCTCAGAACCTCAAACATGTTAAGTTCTTTATTTCTATTAGAAATATTAGATATTACAAGTAATATCCATATTATCTTTAATTGGGATTATCTTACGTGCAATGCCTATATTTTAGTAGTTCTCTAAGAAAAATAGTTGCAATACATTGATAAGTGATATTCAGGAATCAGAAATACACTATGGTAATGTTTATTAAGCAAAACGTTTTAATTTATCATGTCTTCTAGTAATACTTGATAAGGAAACCATTCATCCTATCCACAGTGATATCTTCACCTTCTCCTAAAACAAACCAACACGTAAACAAAAATCCAGCAAAATCAACATATTTTACCTACAATGACAAAACAATGACAGGACACCAAAGAGAAATTTAGAGATTAAAAAGATAAATAATGCAAACAAAAAACTTGCTAAAAACATTACTTGTCAGATTGACAGTATAAATTAGCTGCTTGAGAGGAACACTGACAAAACAAGGCATATGTTACTCCAAGAACTGGCCTTACATCAACTTGGCCAAATTACATGCTTCACTCTCAGAAAAAAAATTCACGAAAAAGTCATCGTTAAAAGCATATATGGTGGCCTGGAAGTTATTTACTCATTAAAAAGCCAAATCTTTCAGGTCACTCAGCAGAATTTGCCCAAGAAATCTTCTCTTGCCAAGAAAAGAGAAAAAGTGTTCTCCTGAATTTATTGGCACACTGTAACGGGAACAATATTGAAATAGTGATAGTTTATTTAAATAAATTTCTATGTCCAATCATCTTTTCAAGAAAATTATAATGGATATATATTTTAATTAAAACAAAATCTATTGGAAACCTCTGCATCTCAAGGATTTCTAATCTATTTTTGATTATTGCAAGGAATTTATCCATATAACTACTATTCATCCGTCACTCATATTTTGAAATAAACTCTCACTCCAAAAAGTCTGTACAAGTTTACAACCTGTTTAAAACTGTTGGTTGGAAGAGATTTTTCAACTAATTTTCTGTATTTCTGATTGCACTATATACCATTATGTTTCTTGTCCCACACAAGTGTTCATTCTGCTGATTTGAAAAGTAGAGCTGCAGATATTTGCCTGAACTTGTCTTCATCTGGATTTGTATGAAAATTTTATAGCTTTAATGCAAATATAAATAAGGTCTTAATGCTGCACTGTCGCTATAGAACCTGACAAAAGGGGAGTTCCAGCCATAGCCAGAAGGATACCAAGCCCTGAGGCTCACAGAAAGGCATGTCCTCTGGTACTGACTTTTAAACCACAGCTTAAGAAGACTTCTCAGCTACCCCATCTACCTACTAGAGCAGTCCTCCAAAATTTTCTCCATCTTGTATAATGCAGAGAAAATACTCATCACCAATTTAAAAATATTTTATTCAAGAAGAAAGGAATGGTTTGATTAATTATTGTTTCCTCTTATGTTTTATTTCTATAACGTTTGACCTGTTAATAGCCCTACAGAGATATCAGATGAAGGATTGTTTGCAACAGAAATAATTTTATATCAGGAAAGTACAAATGTATTTTACTGCTTCTAAAACTATAGCTTTCTTGATAATGAAAGAAATTGCAGCCAACAATTTGAAATGGAGAGGCAATCTTAGTGCAGCAGAATATTATACCTTACACAAAGAACCACATGGAGACAAAATGTTTGAGAGGAATCAAGGATCCAAGGTTAAGCCAAGAGTGTTGCATGGTTAGCACAAAGCCCCCTTTTAGTTCCTTACTTCCCTGAACTACTGAATGCTAATGTTGAATTCACACCCAGATATTATCTAGTAACCTAACTGGCCAGGGGTTAAGATTCACAATACAGGACAGGACTGGATATGCAGAAACAAGTATTAATCCACAGCAAAGATACTAGAGAGAGACAGGCATCAGTAAATACATTATAGTTTGGCTGAACCTTAAACACACTAGGAAATTCAGTCAAATGTGTGAAGAATACCATGTGAGTTCAAATCATTATCTAGTCCACTTGGCATAAGCAATGGAAATTTGGTGTAAAAATAATAATGGAAAAAACTCAACACAGAATTATAACATCTGATTATATCGTGCAATTATGTTACCTGTGGCCCTGGGTTTACTGCATTTTTACCACTTAGTTTCTTATCTGAAAACTGGAAAATGTTAGTACATACATGACACGGTTCTTGGATGATTAAAATGCCTACATAAGCAAAAGAGCATCGTATAAGAAGTAAACAGATAACAAACATTTTACAAAAAAATTTTAAAACTTTGTTCCACTGTACTTGGGTGCTATAAACTCATCAATGAGGATATGGTATGTCTTTCTGGAATACATTGTGTTGAAGACACTAACACTCCTTCTGATGCGGCCACTACCTGACATCTCTAGTGCTTGAAATAGTAACTGTCTTATCTACCTTTGTGGAGCCAGTTAGGATTTTAAGCTCTGGTACACATTCAGTTAGGACTCACTTTGTTCCTCAAGAGGCTTGTCATCTAGTAGTATGAGAGAAATGTGATTACAAAACTGTAAGTCACTACAGCAGGCTGAAAGAAAGGAAGCCTTCAAACCCAGAGCACTTAGATTTGTCAGGGTCCAAAAAGGAATCACTAGTCCAAACAGTAGTATCCAGCCTTTAAAGTTTATAAACATTTAAAATTTAGGGCCCGGCTCAGCGGCCTAGCACCTGAAGTCCTCGCCTTGAATGCGCCTGGGATCCCATATGGGCACCGGTTCTAATCCCAGTGGCCCCGCTTCCCATCCAGCTCCCTGCTTGTGGCCCGGGAAAGCAGTCAAGGACGGCCCAAAGCCTTGGGACCCTGTACGTGTGTGGGATACCCAGAAGAGGTTCCTGGACCTTGGCTTCAGATTGACATAGCATCAGCCGTTGCACTCACTTGGGGAGTGAATCATCGGACGGAAGATCTTCCTATCTGTCTCTTCTCCTCTCTGTATATCTGACTTTCCAATAAATAAATACATCCAAAAAAAAGATTTGAAATTTATTTGTGAGTGTACAAGCATTCTAGATCCTTACAGGGTGTGTCAATATTAAAATGCACAACATTGTATGCTGTTTTAACTGTTTCTTCCAGTAACTCTAGGTGAGGTCATAAAAGTATTTAAGATATTTAAGGTCTTTTGGAATTCATAAGGATGTGAAGTAGAAGAAGCAATGGGACGACTTACTGGTAAAAACCACTCCAATCAAGCTACTTTCAAAAACACTGTTATAGGAGCTAGCATTATGGCACACTACATAAAGCCGCTGCTTATGGCACTGGCACCCCATTATCAGCATGTTAGTTTAAGTCCTGCCTGCTCTACTTCTGATCCTCATACTGTACCTAGAAAGAAAGCAGAATCAAGCCAAGAACTTGGGTCTCTATCACCCATGTGAAAGACTCGGTTTCAGCCTGGCCCAGCCCAGGTCATTACCAAAAAATCAACATCCTTTTTGTTTTCTTCCAGAGCTTTCCAAGTTTATTAAAAATAAAATAAAAAATTTAAATGTACGCTTCAGCAAAATAGCAATTATCTTGTGTCAAGAATCTGAAACCATGCACGAAGAGTGAATTTAGGGATATTAAATATGACAATTACTGTGTGAATACTGACATTAAAAGCCATATGATATATAATCTATATAATGAGAGCAGTTTTAATATTAAAATATAAAGCCTAGAAGTCATCCATTGCCATCAAATTTTTGTTTTCCTGATATATCCAATGTGCCCTTTTCACACGTAACTTAAAATTTTCAAACTTAAAATTAGCCTGTTAAGAGGAAAATATATCACTGCAACTTCTGCCCCCAGCACTCTTAAAAACAAGACAATTGAGAAATTAGATGTTAAATTATATGTTGGAGAAAATACATGCCCACAAGTAGTACAAACTCCAAATGCATAAGGTAGTACCTCCAAATGATCATAGAAAAGTCAACTCAAGTTCAAGGCATCACCAGGGGGAGGTTTAAGGTTTTAGTTTTTATTTAAGCCAAAATTTAATTTCATGATTTTATTATTTAATGCAAATATATTAAATCTCTCCAAAACAGTGTCTGCATGTGATGGTAGCCAAATTTCCCAACTTTAATAACAGTTACTTGGTTTAAAAGGTTCAATTTTCATAATAGAGCAAACTCTTAGGATATTCAATATAAAGAAACTACCCTTGAAGTTAGCAGGGTCATCACAAAAAATCCACAGTGCTGGGCTATGTTTAACTTCTCATTCTACTGTCAGAATGACAAAACTGATTTGATTGTAAGTAGTCTCTAAAGCAGGCCAGTGGGATTTGGGGATATGCCAACTTGGTCCAACCACCTTGAACTTAGAACTCAGAGCACAGTATCAGACCTCTTATGGGGATAGTGGTGGAATGTGGAGTTCATAGTTTAGCTAAACAAAAGTGCAACAGACTTTTAATTATGAAGTATATGCTTTAAGAACTCCAATTATTGGGAGAGCTTTTGAAAATAATAATTTCAACAAACATTCTTTCGAAAGACTTCTCACCATTGCAAACTGCTATTCTACGGGTGCGAAATAAAACACCACGCTTTGTCCCACTGAAATCTGAAAGGTTTGGATTTTGGTTTAATAGTTGGTATGTCTGTGTTGAGTTTACAGATAAAGATCAACTCAATGGCATTTTACAAAATTAGTTGTGTCTAATCCCCAGTGTCCCAGTTGACATTTCCTTTATTAATACAACAGGATACACATGGCTGTGGGTGACCTCTCACACGAGTTTGTTGTGACTGCTCGAGCCTAAACAGTACAGCCCCTCTGCAAAGTACATGGGACGTTTCCAAGGAGAAAAACTTTCATCAGGTCTTCTTTATTATAACAACCAGAGTTTCTTGAGCATTTGCAGATTTGTTTTCCTAATTGTCGTAATATTTGGGAAATAAGAATAGACACCGAGACATTAATTTCAAAAGTGTCTTTCAAAATCCATCTCTATTTTATTTATGTGCCAATTTTATGTGAAAGTATATTGCTGGTTTTTGTTAAAATATTTATTCCTTTCCCACCAAGTACTCCAAAGTTTTCATCAAGCCATTCAATAACAAAGAATTAATGAGCTTTTATTTATTTTTTAATTCTCTCCTTTGCCTCTCTTTCTTTAATTTTTATTGCTCAAAACATTTCTCAAAAACATAAGAATAATTTTGTCTTACTCTCATATAATGTGAAAAGGAAATTGCTAATAAACAAAATGGTGCTCAAAAGTGTATGTAAGATAACAGAGTAATGTTTTCACATTTCAGGTTAGAAAATATAAAACAAACATTTTTATGATTTCAAAAAATTGGCTCTTTAACAGTCAACTGCACTCGCTTCCAAGCTTATATTTCTATGTGAAATATACATATCTTTTCACGTAGCAATTATCTTTTTTGAGATTTATGTGAAACAGTACTAACAATGACTATCATAATTGCTGATTAATTTATGTGGTTATACAGTCATGCCATTTATAAAACAATGTAAGAAGTTTCTTATATTACTACTATGGAAAAAATGCCTTTGTTGTTTATTTTTAAATTTATTTACTTCTATTAGGAAGGCAGTGGCAGAGAAAAAGAGATTGATCTTCCACCCATTGTTTCACTTCCAAAATGCCAGCCCAAAACAAGAATCTAAAGCACCATTCTGGTCTCCCACATTGGGGGCAGTAACCAAGCATTTGAGCCATCATCTGCTCCTCTTAGAGGCATATTTACAGGAAGATGGATCAGAAGCAGCATCAGGACTTAAATATAGGCAGTATAAGATGGGCTGTGGGTCACCAAAGTCTCAATTCAATCCATTCTGTCACAACACCCATTCTTGTCCTTTATATATTTTAACAAAAAAGAATAGTGTGATGATGATTATAATATTAACTTTATTTAGGTATATACACATGTGTATTTATTTTAAGATATGTTTATTTAGGGCCTGGCGCAGTGGCCTACTGGCTTAAGTCCTCGCCTTCAACGCACAGGGATCCCATATTGTGGCCGGTTCTAATCCCGGCAGCCCCGCTTCCCATCCAGCCTCCTGCTTGTGACCTGGGAAAGCAATTGAGGAAGGCTCAAAGCCTTGGGACCCTGCACCTTTGTGGGAGACCCTGAAGAGCTCCTGGCTTTGGATTGGTCCAGTACCGGCTGTTGCAGTCACTTCAGGAGTGAACCATCGGACGGAAGATCTTTCTCTGTGTCTTGCCTTCTCTCTGTATATCTGACTTTGCAATAAAAATAAATAAATCTTTTTTTTAAAAAAAAGATATGTTTATTTAGCTGCTTACATAAAAATCTGTATTTTTGATGGTGTTTGGTTTAGAGGTTACGATGCTGTTTAGAATTCCTGAATCCCAGATCAAAGTGCCTGGGTCGGAGTCCTGGCTCCACTCCCAATTCTAGTTTCTGATAATATGTATCCTGGGAGGCAGAGGTGATGGGTTCCCAGCACTGTTTCATCATTGTGAGCATTTAGGGATTAAACCAGCAGATAGAAACTCTCTTTATGCCTCTCAAATAAAATTTTTAAAGTATTTTTTAAAACATATTTAAAAATCTTTGTTTAGGCACAAATACTCAATTTTATAACATCAAAACTGAGGTGCTGCTCTTGCTCCCAACACAGTCTCCTATTTTACTCAATGACACTCTATCCACTCATTTTCTCATTCAAGAAACCAGGAACATGAGATAATATGTCTGTTAGTTTGATATGACAATTATTGCACAAATGCATATATCAAAATACATTTTACACTATCAAATGTATATGATTCTTATTTGTCAATTATACATCAATAAACTGGGTACAGGGAGAAAGAAATCAGGGACATGTCCTTCCTATGTATTACCTTCCTCCAATCGAATAATAAACATGTTTCCAATCTGTCTACTCCAAGTATTTTTTCATTTTTATTACATTTAATTAGTTCTCTATCACTTTTTACCTGTTACTAGAGCTCTCGTCTGATTTCTTATTCTAACTTACAAAAGTACAATCTATTTTCATATCTCCTTTAAAAACAGCCACTTCTTTGGCTACCCCACATCCCATATCAGATTACCTGATCCAAGACCCTGCTATTCTGTTTCTGATTAAGTGTCCAATTAATGAGCCTGGGAGACAACAGATGATGGCCCAAACAATTGGATCCTAAACCTACACTGAAGACCCAGATGGATCTCCCAGCTCCTGGCTTAGGTCTGGCCCAGTCTCAGCTTGTAATAAACATATTTTCAGTCTTATCTTAAATGTCACATTTATCAGAAGTCTTTGTTGAACAGTAGCCCACTTCTGCCTTTCTATCACATTGTGTCCACCTGTTTCCTTCATATCACTAATCACAAGTTTAAGTTTGCTGTTTATTTGTGTGTCTTTTGCCTTCCCAACATTCTGGAAGGTAAATGCAACACAGACCCTATGAAAGTGTTGGAGGTACTATGTATGACTCATGCTTGAGAATTTCAAAAACACCTCCTGGCACATCAAGTAATGTGAATAAGGGAATGTGTAGCACAGAATAATGAGAAATATCATCACGGTCAAAACTAACTGGTAAAAGGCACGCAAAAAAGTATCAAACTCCAGAAGAAGAAAGATATTTTTAAGCTATAAGAAGGTAAGTGAGGAAAATCTATTGAGACTAGATATGTACACTGAAGTTGGAAAGATGAGTGAGATCAGATATTGAAGGACTAAGGACGGTTTCTTGTCCTTAAACTTAGGGAAGCCACTTGCAAACTTGAAAGAAGAGCAAAATACCAAATTTATGATATAGATAAAATAAGATGAGGAAACGCCAGCTTCTAAAAGACAAAATCCACAACTCAAACACCCACCATTAATAAAACAAAAAGTGCAGGGCAAATCTAAACCATGAGGGATCAAATAGTGTAATTTTTAATTAAAGCATAATATATAAAACAAAAAGCATGCACTTAGTACAAATTCAAATACATTGAAAAAGTAAACTCTTCTCCAAAGGACTAAGTGTCAAGGCTTTGCCAGACGAAAGTCACTGTCACTGGTTTTACAGGAACAGGGCCAAGAGGTGTTTGAAAAAATAAAAAGAAAAAAATTGAGGATTACATTCCTTGCAACACTTTCGTAAACTCTTTATAGGAGGTTGTTAGACATAGAGAAAAACAAAAGCCTTTCAAAATACTAACACACAGACAAGTCATCAAATTGAAAATATTTTTTAGAGTTGTAAAACATGGGAACTTCGTATTTTCCACTAAGAGATTCATCCAAGCATCTGAATGAAAAAAAAAAAAAAAAACCAACTCTAGAACTCAAGAAAAAAGTCACTTGAAAAAAAATCAGAGTTCAGATATGACCTGATTTGACCCCAAATTCCTCTGGCCATTCTGTTACAAAGTAATCAGAAATACACTATGTACTTGTTGAATTTGTTTGTACTATG
Source organism: Ochotona curzoniae (assembly GCF_017591425.1). Lineage (NCBI taxonomy): Eukaryota > Metazoa > Chordata > Mammalia > Lagomorpha > Ochotonidae > Ochotona > Ochotona curzoniae. The sequence goes on along the minus strand of NW_024467122.1, from coordinate 29,099,311 downwards.
TAAAATTGATTTTTTTCTTTAATACTAAAATTTGGTCCATCTGTTGGGAAAACAGAAAATGTTCTAAATATATACAAAGAGTGGAAATGCTTCATTCCACTGGCTGTATCCTGTGGTATATGCATTTTCATCAGTATGTTTGTCTTGCAGACAAAATGAATATCAGATGGTGGTTTTGAAAAAGGGCAGACCTAACATGAGGTGATTAGTTTCAAAAACAGATTTTTATTCTTGATAAATTATTACCAAATACAATCATCTGTTGATTGAGGATATAAAACAGATTGGTCATACTACAACCCACAGGTTAAATGAAAAACGGAAATAATAAGTTTATTTAACATGGTCTTGCATTAGGTTCCCAGCAGTACAAATCTAAGGCAAATAATTAGATTTCCAATTTAAAGATATACATTTGTTAAGCCAGACATTTCCTGAGGTCATCTATTTCTCTGTTGGCTAGTTTCACTTGCAATTTACTTAGGACATTTTCAGTTGGAATTTTCTGTCACTGCACCTTGTACAGTACGCTAATGAAACCAGTACTGTAGTTTGATTAAGATACAATAGACAGTGGCCAAAGAGCTGTCTGTGACAGCTGCAGGCTGCAATTCAGTTTCTAAAACACTGTCATATAGGTATAAAGAAAACTAATGCCTTCCCAAAAATTCACAGGAGGGAGTAAAAAAGAAAAGAATTTACTAAGATTCAACTGATAAACCAAACAAATGGCAACATACCAACTATATGAAAACCAAACAGCACGAACTTCTTAAATATTCACTCCTCTTTGCTGAGGGTGACCACTTAATTTTATGATAGCAAGTAAAAAGTTAAGAAGCTACTGCTCTGATCAATAAGATAGTCTATCTTTATAGAGCATTCGTCTCTTCCCTCCTCCTCCCTCCTCTGTTTCTTTAGTAATTTACAACTTTGCTATGTAATGTCTCCCCAGGGAGCAAAGAATCCCATTACAGATGATTCCTCTGGTGCAGGCTTCAACTCCATAAATCAACAGACTGAGCTCTCTAACAGATTTTAAATCCCTGCTTGAGTTAGATTGGGACAACTTGCAAATTGGTGGGGCCAGAAGGTAGCAGAATGTGGAGCAGGGAGAGTTTGGTATCTGAATAGGTTCCAAGAAAAAGAATTTTTTAACACTGTGTGCATGTGTGTGTGTGTGTGTGTGTGTGTGTTTTAACTATCTTCAGTAACTAGCATGCCTTAATGCCAAAAGCGGGCCAGGGTGGGGGTGGGTGGGTGATGTCCAGAAATAGTGGTGACTAAAAAAGACATCCTTAGGAGATTTTTGGGAGATTCTCTCCCCAGGAGAAGATTCCTAAAGGATTCTAAAAAAGCCTAGACTAAGGATAAGAAATAGAGATTAAGAGGGACAAGTGGGTCCTTGGAGGGAAGATTCTAAATGAAAAAATAGGTGAAGTTGTGTAACAGAGGTAGGAAGCATTACGTATAAAATAAATCTCTGAGAATTGGATGTCTCATAGGGAAGGTTTTTTTTTTTCCTATTTATTTATTTGTTTTTTATTTTACAATGCAGTTCCATAGGGTCAGGGATTTTCCCTCCTCCTCCCCAATTTTCCTCCTCCAATGGGAATTTTTTTCAACAATGTTTCACATATCTTTGTTTTTCAAAAAGTGAAAAGATTTCTAGAAATCCATTGGTGGAGTAGAAGTAATTCGAAAGACAGTCATGATTTTGAGTGAATGGTAGGTTTTATTTAAAACAATGATCAATTATTACAAGGAGGCTGTCAAGTATAGTTACTCTATAAAAGTTTGTTATAATGAGACACTTTTTACACATTTTGTACCAATACTGACTGCATGTCATTATTATTCAAATTTCAAGATAATGTGGCTTTCAATGTCTGTCATTAAAAAGCAATACAAACTTTAAGTTGCACCAAGTGCAACTAAAATGGAATAAGAGTGAGAGAAGTCACTTAGAAGCAACCCAACATCCCAAATTGTTTCTGATGGTCAACTCCATATGAGATCCAGTCACTTGGGTTTCATAGACTACACTTGTTGTTAAAATTATTAATATTGGAGATTCCTCTTTCTCATCAATCTATTAACAGATTCCTAACAATTTGTCCTAAACCAATACTTCATATTCTCCTTTTTCCTCTCTCAAATTATCTTTACTTTGTCACATATTGTTGTGACTATGTGATCCCATTCATATGAAATTCTAATAAAATGATTTGAACTGATTTATAGCAAGCAGATCAGTAGTTACAGGGGCCCATGTGGGATACTAAATTGCAAATGAATAAAAGAAAATTTAGGGTTGCAACAAAGAGGTTTTATATTTGATTGTAGTATATCTATTGGGATGTATAAACAGTTGTCAAATTTGGGGCCAGTGCTGTGACACAGTGGGTAAAGCTGTCGCCTGTGATGTCTGCATCCCATGTGGGTACCAGCTTGAGTGCTGGCTTCTATACTTCCTAACCAGCTCCCTATTAATGTGCTTGGGAAAGTAGTGATGGCTGGTCAAAGGCATCAACATGGGAGTCTCAGAAGCTCCTGGCTTCAGCCCAGCCCAGCTACAGCTACTGAGGCCATTTAGGGAATGAACTAGTTGATGACAGATCTCTGTCTCCCCCTCTTTCTGTAACTCAGCCATTCAAATAAATTTTTTTTAAAAATTTAAACTTTACTTTCACTGTTTAACTTTCCATTATCACTCCAACTCCTATCTATCTTAATCCTCTTAGGTTCAGTTATCTAATCTTATTTATCTTTCCTTCTACATTATCCTCACATTAAATTTTTTTTCATTTCTCCTTTGATCATTCTAGTATTAAGTTTTATCACTTAAGCCCCACATTACCATGATTTTATTTTATCTAAAATTTCACTTGAGTTTTTCCTCAATCTGACATAACTGATTAACCTTCCTAAAATAGCACTATAATCATGAATTAATGAAATCTGGAAATCTTGCCTTTACTCGGTTCTGTGGTCTTGGGAACAACTTGAGAGCATGAAATTATTAAAGTGGAGGAGGATTTAAAAGGAGCCCTATGGAGTTCTTGATGTAGACATGATTGTCCGTTCAATTTAATTTCCTGTAGGATCCATTGCTTTCTTTAGGCCACATCCAAGCTAACAAACTTTGCCTCTGATTACCACGCCTGCCAACAGGCTGAGCACACCTCTGGGACAGTTTTGAATCTCTGCTGAAAACCTGAGTGACATTCTGTAACAATCTTTATTGCAATTGGTTTTCTGGAAGGGAACATACTGTCAATCATTGTAACAAAAGTGTTCCAAAAGTCAACCTTTTCCCTAGCATAGATTATTATGTAGGGACTCCTCTGCACTGCCAGGAAACTTCAGACTGAAAGAAAAAACCTTAGGGCACTACTGGGCACCCATTTGCTGCTTTAAGAATTGTGTGTTTGTTTTAAAATGGTGCTCCATTGCTAAAGTTCAAGAGGGATCTTTAAAAAAAAAACAGTGTTTAAAAAGATCCAATTTCCCTGAATCTTTTGGTCAAGAGTTCATAGTGACTTCCTCTGTTAGAAAGAACACTAACTTACCTTAGCAATAGCAAAGAAACTTAAAACCAGCAAAGTTACTTTCCTCCATCCATCTATCAATTGATTCATCGGTTTGACTTCCCTCTGAAAATTGCTTTATCTTTGTCTGCAAAGAGCTTCGGTTATTCTCATATTTGGCACTTAGGATCTTAAAAGTAAATAATGATTGCTGAACTCCAAAATACTCTTCCAAATTCCATGCTCCTGTCCACTCCTACTTCTTCCTTGACTTCAAACAACTCTATTGTATGTGCTCTCAGATACTCTCTCCCCTTCACCACCCACCACTGACACAGCGCTTAACCACACAGTATAACAATGATTATATAAACATGTTTCTTCCCTACTTAGTCTGTGTGCTGCTAAGATTCGATGGGCCCCATTTATTTATCTTTGAAATTTCAAAATGTGACACAGTTTTTAACACATACTAGGTGTTCTATAAATGGGTTTGTTCAACTGAATTGACTTAACAACTTATGATCCAGGCCATGCTAATTACCGGTTAAGGCCAGGCCTTCACAAACAGAAGACAGCAGTGAAATGAAGTAATTACCAGATAACGGGAGGACCAAAAATGTGCTAATTTGGGCAAAGTGAGTAAGGAAAATTTTGCTCGACTGCACTAATCCATCATTTCATTGCAATGCTTAGCCTTGCTAAAGGAAACCTGACCTCTGTGGGCTGTTCTATTTTCTTCCATGCTTTGTGTTTTACCTGAGTCATCTGTTTTATATCGATGCTGAGCATACCCTGTACCCTTTACGCTCAGTCCAAAAATCGCATCCTAATCCCTGTCAACTATCTCATGGAGTATCATTGGTTCCAAGTAGGGTCAGCTGAGGGCAGTCTGTTGATGGTTCTGTGAAAGCTATGACTGGATCCATTTTTGAGAGTCCACACCCCACTTAGACATGAGTCACTGGCATCTTCTTTATACGCCTAAGTCAGCAGGTTGCACAACTAAATTCAACTTTTAGCACATCATTTCTCCAGTTGAAGGCTGTGATCCTCTAAATAAAAAGCAAGGTGAGTCTCTCAGTACATTTATGCATTAGTTGAAGACAAATGCTTCCTGCTGGTTTAAGGATTATTATAGTAAAAAGTTAATGTTGATTTTGAGACAGACTAAAGACTTTACAGTTTACAGCACACATATTTGTGGGCATCTCCCTTTTTCAGGTTCATTGGTACTCAGACTAAGCAGGAAAATCAAAGTTCAACAATGAAAAGGGTTAAAGAGGGCACCAGTAACTGTTTAAAAATTAGTGGTAGGGAAACAATTTAGTAAACACTTTTAATAATTAATATTAGAACTATATCACAATAGACAGGAGAGAAAAGTGGGGAAAAAAATTCTACTTCTAATTCCAGAAAAATCTTAGGTTCAATGTCAGTTTAGCCAATTATGAACTCTGTGACACTGAGCAAATTACAGAGGCTTTCTTGGCTGCTATCTGGAATAAAATGAATAGCTCCACTCTTAAGTAATTTCTGGGTTTGTGTTGAGAGGGACATGAGATAATCAAGCTGAAGGCACCTCTCAAAGTATGGAGTACTGCCAGTGAGAGGATGATTCATTTTATCTTGGTCTGTGGATATGAATGATGATGATGGCAGTACATCTGTCATCAAAAGCATGACTGATGCTCTGTTAATAAATGTGATTATCATTTACAAATTAATTTTTGCTCATATTCAGCCACCTGTAGGGCTAAAATGTTTGATCCAGCAGCAAGTGTACAACTTTTTTTAATGAGAAAATATAAACAAAAGCATAATTATACATTTGTGAGAGAATGACTACAGTTCACATTCTTTCAAAATAAAGAGTCCATTGCTCTTTTGACTTCCTCCTGTTGTAGGATAAACCTGTTGTCAAACACCAGCCATAGTTTTATTAAATTGATTCTGAAAAGGGTAAACTTCAAATTTTTTGGTTGTAGGCTTACTTACATCTTACAACCATCTTACTGGAAATGCAATTATAGCAACACTTATTCAGACATCTTTAAAAAGGGAAAGGAAATAAGAAAATAAAGAAGAGATAGGATAAAGAGACTAGTAGATAAATTCAAATTTATATGGATAAAACCAGGTAGTAAGTTCCAAAACCTGTAGCAAACGGAAGGACTGAAACCTAGATCAGATTTAGAATTTTCTAAACTTTACCACTGGGTTGAGGAGCTAAGCCAGACAAAATAAACTAAATATACTGCTTGAAATAGTAACAGGAAAATAAGAAGGAATTAGACATTGTCCTAAAATCTAGACATTTTAAATAGAGAAGCAATCTTTCACTTGCTCTTTTGAGGATTGCTAACGTACAGAACAGTCTTAGCTTTAAGCCATAGCTCTTTGTGAAGATACTGGTGCTCCCCAGAAGGTTATCTTTGTTTTTCTATATATCATTAGTTAGCAATTATTTTCTCTGAGACTCTTCACCAGCACTAACTACTATGGGTTGGCTTTAAAAAGGAACACCATTAGCTCCCTAGAGTTCGTAAACATTATTCTTTGGTGTTGTGGCGTAATGAGTTAAGACTCTGCCTGAAACACTGGCATTTGATGCTGCAGGTGCTACAATTCCAATCCAGCTCCCTAATAATATAACTAAGAAAGTACAAGATAGCCCAAGTCCTTGGGCCACTGAGACTCAGGTGTCCTAGTTTTGACTTGGCCCAGTCCCAGCTATTGCAGCAAACCAGGAAGTAACATAGCAGATGAAAGATCCCTGTCTCTGTCTCTCTCATAAGTCTTTAAAAATAAGTTATTCCTTTTTAAAGCAAAACTAAGATTTATTAAAGATATTAAAGATGAAAACCTCCTGCCAAAACAGGAAAGGGGTTTTCAAAAGAGAAAAATACCCAAAATACTTATTCTTCAGTAAAGGCATTTATGAAGCTTTCTTCAAACTGGTAATCTCCCATGTATCTTTCTTGGCTAGCACTGGGAAGATCGCCAATTTATTTTACTATAAGAAACATTTGCCTGGGGCTGGTGTGGTGGTATATCCTTCACCCGTGGTGCCAGCCTTCCATATGCACACCAGTGCTCCACCTCTGATCCAGTTCCCTGCTAATAGCCTTGGAAAGCAGTGAAGGATGGCCAAAGTCCTTGGAACATACACCCACATGGCAAACCCAGAAGAGGCTTTTGGTTTCTTTAAACCAGCCAAGCTCTGGCTTAGCAGCCATCTGGGGAGTGAAGCAGTGGATAGAGATTTTGGTCTCACCCCACCCCCTCCCTCTAATTCTGACTTTAAAGTAAAATAAATAAATCTTAAAAAAAAAAAAAAAAACTTCCCAAGAGGAGCTCCTTAACCCCACCAAGTTTAAGTTCCTACTATTTTTGCATTTGAAGACTAAAATAATATAATCTAAATGTAATTCAAGCCAGTGATTAAAGTAAAACTTCGTGAAAATTGTGATATCATGACAAAAACAAAAAAAGGTTTTCCTTCCTAGAACAAGTTTGGGAAATACAGAATTAAACTAGGTTAAATATGTTTCTCTTCTGTTGGATTTCTAGAACTACAAAATGCTGTCATGCATCGTGACATTTGAAGAATATGTTAACAGAATTTATCTGATCATGAAACCCTTCTTCCAAGATATCTGCAAAAATCTGGAACAGTTGTGGTTAGAAGTGCTGGTCCATGAGCTGGAAAAAAAATCTATCAGAGAGCTTGCTATCACCATCTAATCCATTCTTGAGTTGCTTAAAGGTGAGCTGGTTCTGAAAGATGTGCTGTCAGGAAGTTTTGTCATGTGTGTATGTGTGTGTATAAATATCAGACAGCAATGACATCACTGAATATCCACAGGAGATTATTGTATAAGTGGGCCAGTATAATCCAAAATGTAGTTACGAGGAGCCTAACTATAATTGTCCTTGTGTGGTTCATTCCATGTATGCCAATTTGTAAAGTTTCAGAGGACTTACTGAGTTGTCATGTTCTAACTATTTAAGACGAACAATTGCTTGAACAAAGAAAAAGGTTGGTCAGTACCAAAGAACCCAACGATTTTTTTACCCAAATAATACAAAGCTTAGAAAATGGCTGAAGTACTTTTTTTCCATAAAATTACAAGACCCAATTATTCTTTCATTTTATTTTCATTGGGAAGAACAGGGAAAACACATTTATGGAATTATATGCTACAATCCAGACAATATTAATGTATCGTCATTTCTACTGATTCTGAAGGAATTGAATTCACAACTTAAATGAAAATACACTACAGATACAGGTTAGGGGTAATAATTTGATACATAATACATCTGCATCTAGCTACTAGTAACTTCTATTTGAGTTGATTTCCTATCACTGTGTTGCTGACATTCATTTTTCCAGTTTCCAAGATGGTTAAGTGATGACACAACTGATGACAGCTATTAGGTGAGTGTTTATACTTCCAATCAGGTACAGACCCCAGCAGACTGTTCTTATAATGAAAATACTGATGAGTAGCTTTCATTTTTTGTGTAAGGACTGCGGGAAGGACCTAGATTTTATCTCATTAGCTCACTTTGCCCCAGCTCCAGGGGAGCCTCCCACAATACTACAGTAGCTGCAGAGTGTGCTCAACGGCTGTGGCAGCTCAACCATGCAATTTTATAGCAGGCAGCAAACAAGGCAGAGAATTCAGGGTTAAAAACTCAAGTGAAGTTTTGTCTTCTATAGTAATGAAAGCTGACTAAAAGAGTAAATCAAATGGATCTCCTAACAAAATGAAAACAGCTGCCTGGCCTGGCTTGGTCTCTGATTTAGGTTAAGTAATTATTGCTCTAGTGTGGGTCAAGGTTGTTCTGTATTAGTGAAATAAGATATCACATGAAAATCATCCAACTTTTTAATTTACTGTAGCATCAGAAATTCCACTGTATAAAAAAATTCCAGAAACGTAATCTTCTAAAAACTTTACCTAAACCTTTTCAAATACCAATTGATTAAATCTTCCAAGACATAATTACACAACATATAATTACATTATAGCAATGACCTTTAGTATCTATGCTGATAAAATGTTTTAATATTTTAACTCTAAACTGCTAAATTTTCAAAAATTTACTGACACATTATATCCTAATTCTAAGATAACTGTAGATGTTTTCGTACACAGACCATTTTTTAAAAAAATCAACGGATTGCTACTTCCAAAGCATGCCATTTTAACAGCATACTCTTTTATCCAAATTTGACATACTAAATAATGGTAAAAAAAAATAATATTGTCTGATATAAGATATTAATTGCCTGAAGACTGAAAGTTCTGGTTGTTTTGCTCTGGCTGTTAATTTTTAAGTCATTTCCTGTGATATCATAGGATAGTTGCTTAAATTTTATCAGAATGAATAAATTATAACAGTAAATATTTCCTTCCTAACAAATATTTTTAACTATAGCATAAACAACAACATCTTTCAAACATTTCAATTTACTGGGGTTAATTCAATTAATTCTCAGTGAATTGGGACAAGTAGGACAAGGAGGGGAAAATATTAGAATATTCATATTAGAAAAACTGCTTAGGTAGCTTAAAGCCCAGAAAAAAAAATCTCAGATTTTTTTCTTAGTCATAATTCTGGACACATAACATTATATAGTCACCTTCCAGGTGGATATAGTTTTTTAGTTTTACCAAGTATAAATAGCATTTCTCAGTAATGCTTACCAATTATTCTCTTGAGTGTTTCTCAGCCATCAGAAAAAACAGAAGCAAAAATTATAAGGTTATTTATCAAAAACTGTTATGAATTTTGATCCTTTTTGGGGATTAGTATTCATTAATAGGATATATTGTGTTTGGGCAACCATTCAGAAACTGTCTCATGAAACAGGACGGACCGTACACAAAAAACAGATCTCCTGGTATCATTATATATGGAAGGAAAAGTGTTCCTACAGTCAAGAAATCTCTGACCGACCAGACTGAATACATATCATGGTCCCAGATTTTCTGAGTTTGATCAAGGATCTCAAGTCTAGCAGTTCAGTGGGCACTAAATGGGCAACCTTCAAGAGTACTCAATGGGTACCTAGGGGTTATAAGTCTAATCCAACTCGGTGTTGAAGAAAACCTGGGAGCCCTATGGTAGGAAGTATAACCAGCTCCAGAGGGCACTATTTTTCTTCCTTTGTTTCCTTGCCCTGAGAACAAGCAACAAATATTTCCAGAGATAGACATTTGAGGGGAAACAGAATCTACAAAGATGGACATTGTTCAAGCACCTCCTTCGCTTTGCTTCTCTGTCTCCTCATGACCCTAGCACAGCACGTTCATTGAAGAACAGCGTGGCACTTGGTAGAGAAAAGATGAGATCCAGAAGCTGAATCTTAAGAAGCTCTATGCTTTAGAGCTGTGGGGGACTGATCACAATTGCAGTTTACAGTTAGCTATTTCAAAGCTTGTTTTCTGCTTGTTTTTACTTCTCAGTCCTCTTTGAAAGAAATTTCTCTTTAAAAATTCCTGGATCAAAATAAACAGGTAGCTCCTTAGTTCAAATTGTTTTATCAAGTACTGTTTTCACAGGTTTTTAACTTTTAGAATGTAAAATGCATCAAGGTCTATAAAACTTTAATGGAAGATCTGACAGAGGTCTTTGGGCAATTATACTATAACAGCTTATAGGTTAGTTTTCACTGCAGGTTATTCTACACTTAATTTTGGCAGAGAGGTGAGACTTTAATATCCTGTGAATATGAGATCAGACAAAAACAGGACTCAAAAAATCCAGCCTCCCTCAACTCAAACATGTAACCATCTCTGACCATAAGTCACCCTGACCACAAGTCACTCTACCCAGCTCTGAAGTTTTCAGGAGAAAGAGTACCCACTCCCAAACTCCAAAAGATCCCTTCTTCCCCTTGAGGGACTTCTCCAAACTGCTTATGCCCAGAATAACACAGTACCAAAAATATATGATGTTTCTAGGGAGGCAGAAATAAATTACACCCCATTTTCAGCATGTTATATGCAGAACCAACTGTGCTATGCAAAACACCAATCCAGGCAAAAGCCTAAGTACCATGTGCGGAGTGGGACAAGTCAGAGACCAAGAAGGCATGCTCACACCTCCCCATATCTCATAAAATCTTCAGCTCCTTTTGGAAAGCCGGTTGGTGGAATCTCTTCCTGCTTTGATGTCTCCCTTGTGTTTGAACATAAACCTCCCAATAAACCTTGTCTGCATTGAACACTGGCCTCTTGTCAATTTACATTTTCAAGCAAGCCAAAGAACTCAAGGTCAGTATGAAGTGGCAGCAACCCGAAAGGGGCCAGGACCTTTACTAAATTCAGTCCAAAAAAATTGGCATTTTTTTTTTTTTGCAGTAAGATATTCTTTCAGGCTCTCAGGTCACAGGATACTTACATTAGAATACATTTAGCAACTACCCTTTCTGAAACCATCATTCCATACAGTATTTGAGAGTATTAAGGCTCTGAAAAATAGACTGACCCACAGTTACACAGCTGGCTGGGGATTGAGACCAGATGGGCTCTTTCTCCTTTCCTAGGCAGTAATCATAAAATAACCACATTTTAAAAGAGATTTCACCACACATTGTACCCAGAAGAGACAAAGATGGGCTCTTTAAATCATTCCCAATTCCAAATGCCAAACACTTCAGTCCTCTCTTCTTTATTTCCTAAACAGTACCAATTCCAGTCACAAGGGTTTGCTCATTTCTAATAAACTTTTAAAAAAATGTTTGTTTATTTCAAAGTCAAGAATTGCAGAAGGAGGGAGAGACAGAGATCTCCTCTCAGCTAAAACAGCCATGGTTTCATGAGCCCAAACACTTGGGCCACCTTCTAGTGTTTCCCTAGACCATTACTGCCCATATTGACTATTGTAGGCGGCAGCTTTACCAGCTCTGTTAACTACCATTCCTGAAATCTTGGTTCAGTATTGAAGGTCTTCTTCATTGTCTCTCATATAATAATCTTCACTTAACATCCAATGAAATTCGAGTACCATAGAAAGTATTTACATTTAAATCAAAAATATTATTTCATGTGATAAAATATTTAAATAAAGCATTCTGAGTTCCTAAGATAAATTCTTGGGCCACAATCAAAAATGAATATGTTTGTTTAAAAATGCTCCAAAAAATCTAGATATTAGGAAATAGGTAAACTAAGATAGGCAAAATTGTAACTGTAATTATAATTACTAGAAATTTATAATTGGCAATGCACATTTGGGATTTATTATACTACTGAATTCAGTGAATGAAATCTTCCATAATGAAATATTTTAAAAAAATCAATCCATGTGCTTTTAGGAGAACGTAAACAAATCCAAGCAAAGACCAATTCACTACTCTCATCAGTAATAAAACAGGTATAGGAGAATTAACCCAATCTTAATTTTACTGATGCTGGAAAATCCCATCACATGGGATTCACTGCTGCAGCCATTTTTTAGTGTGTAGGTCAGTAGTGTTAAGTATATCACATTGTTGTGCAACGTATCTCCAGAATTTTTCATCTTGCAAAACTGAAACTATATACATTCAGCAACTCTCCATTTTTCCCTTCCTCAACTCTTTGACAACCACTATTCTATTTTCTGTCTCTAGGAACCTTCATATTGTAGATATAAAAGTGGAATTATATGATTTGTCTTCACATGACTGGCTTATTTCACTTGGGATCATGTCCTCTAAGGTCAACAATGTTGAAATATATGATAGTATTTTTTTTCCTTTTAAAGGCTGAATAACATTCCACTGCAATCACAATTCTAGTTCCATTCATGTCTCAAGTCTCTCATTGCTACCTCGAAGTATCTTCATATTTTCCAATGTAATTGAGATATACAGTACTCTGAGAAACTAAGTAACAAGGAGGAGAGATGTCCAATTGAAACAAAGTCTATACTGCAGCTGTTTTCAACGTCATGTCTAAGAGTTAGGACCTACAAGAAATTAGACTGACAATAAAAATCAACCAGGGAGTTAACAAGGAATTAAATTTATTATTTATCTACTTTTGTTTTTAAATCTCCCTCTTATTTTGGCACTATTTTTCTAATGAAACTATTTAGAAGATACTGATGAATATATTTGTATTCCCTTAGTCTAGAGAAGTAGTGTATGGGATACAGCTCAACTGGGAAGAAAGTACCAGAAAGAGATGAAAATTAGGATGATATTTTCTTTTACTGAAACTGTTTTCAAATAATGAAAATTACATTAAAATCTCAAATTTGTAAGAGCAACTTAGTATTAGAAGTCTTCCATGGTTTATCTTAGTAGTGGATTTGATAAACCAGCTGATTTATTTTCAAAAAATAAATACTCTAGAAAAAATGTGTGGGTGAGAGAGAAAGAAGGATAGAGACACACACACACACAGAGATTCACGTCTCGCTGGTTCATTCTCCAAATATTCACAATGGCCAGGGATAGGGCTGAAGCTGGGAAGAAAATCCAGGTCTCCCATGTACATGACAGGAAACTGATTACTAGCCATCACTGCTACCTCCCAAGGTCTCCACTGGCAGGAAGCAGGGATCAGAAACCAGAATCAGGAACTAAGCCCAAGTACTCTGATGTGAGACAGGGACATCTCAGCCACAGGCTAAATACCGCCCCCCCCCACTTGATTTCTAAGGAACTGAGCACTGGTATTCTGTGTAACAACCTAGAAAATTCTCCAAATCAAAACATGACAGCCAGGGAGATCATTGAATTTACTATAGAGGATCAAGCTCTTCAGATGTTCCTACTCAGAATGGCTGTGGGATAGAGAAACTTGAGCCATTCAGACACATAGAAACCACTACCCTCTTATCTGGAATTCTTTTTACATTTCCTTTTCTTGACTCTAGTTCATTCTCAGCCCCCATTCCCACTCCAAGAGCCAACCAATCCCTTGGGCTCATTAAATTTCTGGCTTAGGTTCTGTGGAGTGATTAATGGTGGTGAGCCTGGTACATGTTGAGGTCAGTGTGCTGAGCATCCTGTATGTCGGTGTCTAATACACCCAAGTGCATCCACCAACCCACTTTTCTCCTCACAGCCGTAATTTACTCATCCCAGAGTACACGCAACCATTTGCTCTGTATTTTGTTTTCTTTTAGCATTATTTCCCTTGATTTGCTAAGCCAGGGCACAGGTGAAAAGTGCTAAGAAGCCAAGGGAAGTTGCTGTTGTTGGACACAGGAGGGGTGAGTTGAGCTCCCCAGGAGGAAGAGCATTCAGCTCCACAGAAAAGGCCTAACTGTATTGTTAAATACTTAAATCCCTGCCTAATAGGAACATTTGGGCCAGGCCCAATCATAACTAGCTAGCGCTAGACCCCTGGGGTGAGGAGTGTAAAGCTGGGGAATTTTAAGCATCCTTAATAGTAGCCCTGTAATAAACTGATGCTCTGAATCTTTGCTAGAGTCTGCACAAGACCTGGCTATAAATTTTACTTTTGGCTAAGTGACTCATAAAGAAACACCCACCTGATTTCAGACATGCATTTTTGGCAGTCAAGGTGCTCACTAAATTAGCTACGGTTCTATTTTTAGCTGTTCTCTTTCTCTGCCTAAAATACAATGATTCTATCTGTACGGTACAGTTTTATAACTGTGGACTCTAGTTGATTAGACTATCTTTTGGACTGGACACACTGGAATTTGTTTTTTTTGTACATGTCCAGAACACTAAAATTAGTTTCACTCTATTTTTATTTACAGGCCCAGAACCCCTTGAGCTGGTTTTTAAGAGAGTAATCACAATAACAATCCCTCTTACTCCGCAATGATAAAAATGTAAAACAACTTTTTCTTCAGGAAGAGTTGACTGTGTCTTGTCTGGGGAGGTCTAGTGTTGATTTGAGAAACTTGGGTCAAGCTGGTATTTGACCTTTGGCAGTAGGCTGCCCTGGGTCTTCTATTTTCAACAAACTGGACCCAAGACAATAGTGTGCTTTATAGCTCACGGCCTGATCAGTGTGTTTCTCCAAGGAAGACCTCAAGCTGAAAAGCCAACATGCCTGACAACCACCGTCAAGGTACCAAGGGCATAAGCACTAGACATTGGAAAACAAATGGAAAAGCACACACAGCTCCATCTGGAATCCTAATGGGCCGCCAATGGTTCCCAGCTAAAGGAAGAATTACCCGTGTTATTTTATCATCCCTTGCGCTAACTTTGCTGTTTATGTACAGCAATAAATGATTTTTTAAAAACATATTTGGGTCATTATGTCATATACCACCAGCAAGTAAGGTTGTTTTATTGTGCTTGGAGTCAAAATACACTGCCGTACCCAGATGTACGGGAAGTTTAAAATCTCTTGTCCTTCTGTATTCATTCCTCTTGGACAAATGAGTCAAGTTTTTAAAAGGGAAATTGAGAATTTTTATGGCTTTTACTCCCACCTCTCCAGTAAAATTTGCACCAGTATTTTCCTGCCCAGCCAAGGTGGTTGGCCAATGATAATACTAAGTGCTAATGTAGAAAGCCAAACAGCTTCCAACCAACAGGAAATGCCATAGATTTTTTTTTAATTTTTGGAACACTTTTAGCAAGTTTGATTTTTCTGCCAAAATCATACTCTAATCAAAAGTAACTGCAAATCAAGACTATAAAATGAAACCCAAAGGTAAAGCCAATTCTCTCCAATAAGCAGATTTCTACTTTTTGCTTGCTGTTGTAGCTCTCAAACTCACCTGTACTGTTAACTCCTTTATCACACATGCAAAAAATGTACCAATAAAATGGAATGGTTTCAGAGTTTAAAAAATCCTAAATGACCAACCTTTTAAATGTATTCTTTTGTATGCTCTTTAACCAAGAGTTCTGACTTGCTCCTTTATCCATTCCCCGATGCTTTCCAAATTTTGAAATCCAGCTTACCCCAATCTGCTAACTTTTGTTCCATTCCATTACTAATATGAGGTATTTTTTCATATGAATATAACCAAGGACCTTATACATCAAGAGGATGGGGGTGCGTGGAGGAGGGTAGGCCAAGAAAAGCAGATGTTCAGATGTGGTTCATGACAGACCCACCTACCCAGAGAATTGGTCCTTGTGTGAGTGTTTGGTTTCTGAAGGAGAGGATACTGGCTTTCCTGTTTTCTTAGCTCACCCTGTCGCTGGTTTACAGGTGGCCTGGAAAGAAGATTTAGGAAATGTTTTCCCTCTCCATAAATGAACATCAAATTATTTTACAATGTGCCCTGGTACATGCATCATGACAGGTCAGGGCCCAAAAACAATATTAAATAAAGCAGAAGTTGGCCTGAAGGGAAACTGGCTGTATGTGGAGAGGTGAGGAACTGTGTTTCAAAGGCCTTGATGAAACAAAGCTATCTGTAAATTTTTACACATTTCACTAAGATGGGATCATCTTGCTCTTTATCCTGGAACATTCTCCCTCCTAAGTATGCTTCCTTGGCAGAATCTCTAAACTTGGCAACTCTTTCAATGTCTTTTATCATTTTTTTTTAATTTTTATTTTTCATGATGTAGTTCCATAGACTCAATGTTATTATCTCCTTTATTGAGTCCATCACTGGATCTTTTGCTAAAGATCAATTTAAAAAAAA
Source organism: Ochotona curzoniae (assembly GCF_017591425.1). Classification (NCBI taxonomy): domain Eukaryota; kingdom Metazoa; phylum Chordata; class Mammalia; order Lagomorpha; family Ochotonidae; genus Ochotona; species Ochotona curzoniae. Next base: position 29,083,181 of record NW_024467122.1, on the reverse strand, counting down.
AAACATAAACAAAAAAACTGATTACCTTGTTTCAGAGTATCATCTGGATGTTTCACACAAAATCAGATTTTTAAACTCACCAGCCTTGCTCCATAAGGAAGCCATGCTAACATTTTATTTAGCCATTTATCAGTCAAGGCTAGAGTCTCATCTCCTGTATTTTTGCCTCTTAACACTATTTGCATGCATATTTGTCTTGTGACCTATGACTTTTTACCCAAATTTCAGCGGTGATTTCTCCCTTTTTTATTAAGTCATACACACATGTCTAGCTACATTTCAGTGGCATCTGATTTTTGACATATTTGAATCTTAGAAGCCTTCTGGAGATTCTTGTTCATACCTCTGAATTCCCTGAGCCCAGAAGTCTTCACAGCTCATCAATGTCAAATCCTGTCCCTCCTCCTTCAGCACCCTGCCAAAGTCATCTCTAAACTAACCCCAGATGGCTCTGCTCAACCGAATCACTCCAACAAGCCTGTCTGCACACTGACACGAGAAATCGCTTAGGAAAGGGATTCTATATTCCACAGATGTTTATATTTTCTTCAATGATTTCTCTTCCTTCTGTCGTTCTTTGATTTGCATAATCTTTCTGTCCTTATTTTAACTTAGAATCCTTTGTGGGTATGGAATGAGCTTTTTTCCCCTTATGTTCCATAAATATTCAGCATAGAATTTAGTATGTGACAAAAGACCAAGAAAAGGACCTATCTGGGCCCAGCACAGTAGCCTAGTGGCAAAAGTCCTTGCATTGCATGCACCAGGATCGCATATGGGCGTTGGCCATGTCCCGGCTGCTTTACTTCCCATCCAGCTCTTTGCCTGTGGCCTGGGAAAGCAGTAGAGAATGGCCCAAAGCCTTGGGACACTGCACCTACATCGGAGACCTGGAAGAAACTCCTGGCTTTAAATCGGCTCAGTTCAGCTGTTGTGGCCAATTGAGGAATTAATCAGCAGATAGATCTTTCTGACATGTACTTTGATCAGTCACTACCCCTTGTTATCATTCAGGCATACTGGCCTCATCCATGGGACTTGGGGCTTCTGAGGTATATACATGCCCGCTTTCCACCTGTTAGTACAGACCTGGGAAATAATGGGGCCAGCCAAAGGAAGGCATCTGGCAATCTTTTCTGTTTGCCCTTAGACTGCTCTTTAGCCTTTGGGAGTCCTGTTCCTTTGCTACCTTCCCTCCACATCACAATTCAAACAGTAAAATGTGATGTTATTACATATAACTTTGGTGGAAATGAATTACCTCAAATACACTCACTTGTTTAATAAAATTCAGTTTTAAGATTTACTTTCTATTGTATAACAAAAAAAATAGGAATTTAGGGAATATTCAAGATGTGAGAAGGCTGGCTTGGGGAGACAAGGTAAAGAGCAAAAGCTGATCTAAAATCACACTGTGTTCAATTCTGGTTACAGACCTCAGACTAGACATCTTCAGGCTGTTTGGGGTGATTCTCTTCAAGGGAGAAACAGAATATATCCATTCTTATTTCTCTTAATATAAATATTCACCTACTCCAAATCACAAATGGCAGGAGTCCTGTATCCCCAAGCCTAAATTCAGTCTCCTAATATCACCACCCTTACCTCCAACCCTACCTATGCTTTTCCCAACCCATAGGTTCCTTCTTCTAGACTATAATTCATACATGCATAAGCCAAAGCTTTACCTACCTCCCAGATATCAGTGGCATCTGACATCACCTTAAAAGAGGAAACAGTTGCTAGACAGCCTTCCAGTGCAGTACGACAATAACTACAGGGATGGCCTCAGTCCCACGACTAAAAAAAAATCATGATAATTAGCAGATAAGCTTTGTCTCCTTGCCTGAGTTATTGACCTTCAAATTTGAAAGCATTCATAAATGCAGCCATCCCTGTGTATTGTTACTTTAAATCAATGTATTGACCTGCTATAAACTGGGCATGTTGAAATGTACAATTTGACAATTTCTGATGTTGGTATATGTCTGTGAAAACATTACCACGATCAAGAAGCTGCGGGACACACTCAGACTACAGTAACCTGCCCATCCTTCCCATTTTTGCCTCTTGATGGGTAACCACTCATCTGTTTCTGTCACTACAAGTTTTTATTTCCCTAAACTTGCAAAAAATGAAATCATGCAGTATGTACTTTTTCCTCTGGCTTCTACCCTTTTATGTCATTATTTTGAGATCCATCTATGTTGTAGAATATGTCCATGGTACATTCATTTTTATTACTGACTTGTCCTTTATTGTATGGATGTGAATACTGATGCATGTTTTTGGGCCTCATTTATGTGACAGGACTGTGCTAGATGTTGGAATACAGAGTCACTAAACAGATAAATAACCTGAACAGTATAATAATAATCTGTACTGCAAGGAGGCAATCACAGGGCTTTTGGAGCCACATAAAAGACCATGTAAGTCAGATTTGAGGTTCAGAAAGACCTCTAGGAAGAAATAAAGCTTCAGATGGATTTTGGTGGACAGAGATGAATTAGTTACAGGATGAGGTCAAAGAGTGGCCAGTGTTGTGAAGTAACAGGTTAAACTGCCAAATGTAATGCAGGCATCCCAATTAAGCACTGACTCCAGTCTCAACTATTCTGCTTCTGATCCAGCTCCCTGCTAATGCACCTAAGAATACAACAGAAAGTTGCCCCCAATGATTGGGCCCCTGCCACCCAAGTAAGAGACCTGGAAGAAGCTCCTAGCTCCAGCCGGACGTCCAACCCCAACCATGAGGCCATTTTGGGAGTTAACCAGCAGATGAAATATGTGTCTCTCCTGTTTCAGTAATTCTGACTTTTAAGTAGAATAAATCATTAAGAAAAAAAAACAGCTGTAGAAAGTTCTGTATTGGGTCCCACAATATATCCTAGTGGCTAAAGTCCTCGCCTTTACACGTGCCGGGATCCCATATGGATGCTGGTTCCTGTCCCAGCTGCTCCACTTCCCAACCAGCTCCTTGTCAGTAGGTTGGAAAAACAGTTAAGGATGGCCCAAAGCCTTGGGACCCTGCACCCACATCGGAGACCTGGAAGAAGTTCCTGGCTCCTGGCTTTGGAATGGCTCAGCTCCAGCTGTTGTGGCCACTTGGGGAGTGAACCAGTGGACAGAAGATATTCCTTTCTGTATCTCCTTCTCTCTGTTGATCTGCATTACCAATAAAAAAATAAATATTAAAAAAATAAAGAAGTTCTATATTTACAGGCATCATGTGCGATAGATCAAGCTAGTGAGGACTTTTTACACTAAGCAGCTGAACTGTATCTTGACAAAGAAGTCATCTAGATGGCAAGTGAAAGATATAATTAAATTTACTTTTTTACAGTGGAGAATAAACTGTCTGTCAGAAGACAAGACATAAGGAGATGGACTAAGAGGCCATCAAATTGCCCAGATGATAAGGCTTTGGCTCATAGGGTCAATTTGGAGACTGTGGTCCCCAGGAGACAAGAAAGGGAATGAAAGAAAACACAGAATTGTAAGTGCATAGTGACTGGTTACATAAATAGGTAAGACACAAGGAAAGAGTTAAGAAGATTCAGACTAGTAAGTGAATAAAAATGAGTTATGAGGTAAAAGCAGGGGTGAGAAAGATGATAAATTAATTTTCACATTTTGAGTTTAAGATCACAGAAGCATTAGAAGGGAAAATATTAAGGTCAGGTGAATGTAAATATGAGTTTAGACTGCAAAAGTCTGGAGATCGTTTTCTTCATAATTAGAAGTTCACAGTGGAAGAGGGTAAGAACGAAAAAGAGAGGCAAGTGTTTGGAACAGTGGTGAAAACTATATTTAAAAAAAAAAACTATTAGAGTACCTTCTTTTGAGTCCTGATTTAGCTTCTGATTTCAGCTCTTGCCAATGTGCACCCTAGGAGACAGCACCTATTTCCTCAAATACTTCAGTCCCTTTAAGCAATATGGGATACCTGGTTTGAGCTGCTGGCTCTCAGCTTCATTCTAGTTCAGTTTTCACCACTATATTTGCAGAGTAAGCCAGCAAGTGGAAGAGTTTTTTCTATCTAACAAATAAAATCTTTTCATCAAATAAAAAAAGAGCAAAATGCATCATCAAGTGCAGTTCTTGGGAACAGTCTTTGTGGAAGAAGCAAAACACCCCTGTATCCTATTACAGCTATTTTTTGCTCAACATTTTGCAAGTTTCTGAATGAAGACTGCAAGGAGAGAGAAGAGGATGCAAAATGAAAAGGTGGTGCACACATGTGGCACAGCAATTCAAACTCTGGTTGGAGTTCCTGCATCCCCCATTGGAGTACTTATCCTCCAGTGCTGGTTCTATGTTCATTTCCATCTCAGTATCTAACAGAGAAGGATCTCAAGATCCATTATCTTCATATTAACACACTGGAAAGCAGTCAGTCTGGATCTAATCCATGCAGCATTACTAAAAAGAGACAAAAACTGATTTGGAAGTTCGGATGAGTTATCATCGGTATATAGATGTCATCTATTTCTGGTAGGAGCAACGTTTGCTACTTAATATTCTAGCTGAATATATGTTAGAGCAGTTCAAAACATTTCTGGAAAACAGAATTTCAAAATACGTGCTTTTGTGTAAACTCTTCCTGAAATCTATATATAGAAATGATGTTCAAAAACTTTGTAACAACTTTTAATTCCATTTCCCACATATTTTTTACATACTCTTGTAAAGGGGGAAAGTACTTTCCATTTCAGTTCCAGTATTGGGATTAGTAATGAAACTTTTACAAAATTTATGTCAGTCAATCCAGCAGTGCGCTCAAACATAAGGCTAAATAAACATTCAGACAGAAGAACACTAATCATCAATTTTTCCATTTATGCACATCATGCAGAATTTAGAAGGTGACAAATGGGATTGATTTTTCTGTAAATGATTAGGAACCCCATCCCCAAACAGCACTTCCACACAAACTAAGAAACTCTAATCCAAGATAAAACTAAAGATCATAACTATTATTCTGCTTTCAACCAGATTAACTTGAGGCAAATGAGTATAAGGAGGTTAGAAAAATCTCAGTGGATCAATCCACATTTTTCTTACCACATCAAATGGGAAGCTGTGATTAAAGCAATTTCTGTTAGAGAAAGTGCCTCCCATGTAACTCTTCCTCCATATTGTAAGAATTCTCTTATACAGTAAGAGTTAACCTTTATGTGCCATAGAAAAACAGACATGTGAATCTGATACTCGTAGCTTCTTAATATGTTTTTGAAGCTGGTGAGAAAACAAGGTTCAAAATGTGAAAAGTTTTGCTCCTACCACCACACGGATAGTTACAAGCTGAGTTCAGGACATGTTTTGATTTCTAAGAACAGTGAAAATATGAAGTTATGTTTGTTGGAGGTGTTCTCATATTTGATAAAATTAAACATTTCCAAAACACCTGCTGATTTATTCTAAGTGGAGAGCCTTACAAATGAAATACAAACAACAAATAAAATTTGACCTCCAAAAGATGCCTAAGAATTTTCAAAGGAATTTATCAGATTCTCCTTTGTTCTGAAGCATCTTTCTTGGGATTGAAAACAAGAATCCAGTTTGAGATCCATGCACAATTTTAACTCTTTACAGAAATAATAATTACTTGATTTCAGAAAAGCATGCAAAGTATTTCTAAGGAGGATAAATTAGAGGGCATTGATTATATTAGGGAAACAGTCTTCACATTATGATATTCATTAATGTACTAATCTCTTCAGCAAAATTAAAAACAATCAATTTACACAAGTTTTGCACATGACCCTCTTTGATATGAGATTTATTGTGTAAACCAAGGAACAAGTGAAATTTTTTTGAGCAACATGTACATGCTATGTGGACTCTTTTTTTTTTCTTACAAATATTCAACTTTTCCCTGACTTGCCAGGGTCACCAACTCTATCATCGCATTTAACTTTTTCCCATACTCTAAATCCACATTAAATAAATGCCTGTGAGACATCTCCACTTGTGTAATTTATGGGAATTCATATCCCATGCACTCAAGACAGACAGCATCACACCATTTTCCCAATGTTCCCCTCCAATTCATTATTTAAAGAAACTCTTGAAGCAGCCACTAGGAGCTCAGGTCAGGACACTGGGGCCATGCTCAATTCCTCGCCGCCATTAGCCACAAATGTCACTTACATTCTGCTGTTTCCACCTCACTCGTGTCACTTACATGGATCTGTTACTCCCCTTCCCAACTTTTCTTCATTTAGCTCCACATTCCCTATAGAAGTACATAGCTGGTTATCTGGATGTACCCTTCTGTAATATTCCTCAGCATAGCCAATGGTTTTTCTAAACTACACATTTAACTAACTAATTCATGCTTAAATTCTTATATAACTCTCCAGGATAAAGTCTAACTCTTTAACACAGCATAAATGATCCTTCAAAACAGCTCTTTGTTCTCTGCGCATTCCAGTCTGTGAAACTACACTGAGCTATGTGCAGTCCCTTGTGTGGTTTGTTCACTGTTATCTCTAGCCCTTGGCATGCACCATTTGCTCTGCCTAAAACGGATTTGCATCCATACTAAACTCTACCAATAGTCTTTGCCTCATAGTCTTTGATGTCTTGGTTTTGAAATACTACTTCTCCCAGAAAGCTTCCGCAAAATACTCCACCCCTTACTGATAGAAGATGATGCTCTTTCTATTAGTTCTGGAAGTTTCTTGCACTTACAAAAGCAAAGCACTCATTACCTTTTTTGTAATTTCCTGATGATTTGTCTATCTCCCCTCATGACTATGAGCATCTTAAGGACGGGGATTGTGCTTTGCTTTCTGTGACACACCCAAAGCCAAAATCAAAGTCTAGCACTTAGTAGAAGCCTCCAAAAGAGAAATAAAGATACATACCTAAAGAAATAAAAGCCAAGGATTAAAGGCTATTTTTCCCATTTGTTATTAACATTTCCAAATCAATGTGTTTAGCTTTTTAAACATTTCATGGCTATCTAATGTCAGTTTCTCAAAACATAAGACATAAAAACATACAAAATGTTCTCATCTTAAATGTAAACACCAGCATATTTTTTCTGCTGAAAACTAACAGCAGAACATGCTTTTTAATTAAGTCTATATTTACACATTCATAGAAATTTCAATACCAGTATACTTAGAAACATATTTAAAAGAGCATGAAAGGGAAATATTCTAGAATAATATCAATTGTAATACACCATTGGCATTTTTGCCTTATTAATAATGGAATATTGAGTCTGTAAAATAATGATTGTCTTTCAGAAATCTGAATTCTAAATTGAGCTTTCCATAAGACCAAGAAAGACCTCAGACTTGTGAGAAAAAGAAACAAAACATTTGATATTACATACTAAAGAATGATGTCTTAACCCTGACTTACTTAAATTAAGAAATGATCTCTATGTTTTTTTATTTTAAGATTATACTAAAGTTCTGGTGTCAAGTCTTAGCATACCAAGCATCATTATCCCTGATAACAGCCTGGGAAAGCAGCGGATGATGGTCCAAGTCCTTGGGCCCCTAAACCCATGTGACAGACCCAGAAGACACTCCTGGCTCCTGCCTTCAGAATGGCTCAGCTTCAACCACTGCAGCCACTTGGGAAGTAAACCAGTGAGTAGAAGATCCCTCCTTCTCCCTCGGCCTCTACGTTGGGGTAATAATCCAGTGGGTGAAAGATCTCTCTCAGCCTATGTTACTCTGTCTTTCAAATATAAATAAGTAAATCTTTTAAAAAGAGAAAGAAATATGTAACCCTGCACTAAAATTTTTATATCTAAATATTAAGGTATGCTGTGGCCATTCCTCCTGGGCAAAGAAAGGATAAATTATTCCATGTTGACATTTTCCAAACCTTATTCCAACTATAAAACCTTTTGTTCAAAATAAATGTCATGCTGAGTGCAGAGATACACAAATATCTTTAAAATTTGTCATAGGAAGAAATTAAGAGCAGAGACTATGCTGTTCCTCACTGCTCTGGCCCCACAGCATTGCTGTATCTGAAGTGCCAAGAATTCCAGAGCATGTCTTCAATCCCAATTGTCTAGCAGACCCCAAAGAGCCTTTCAAGTTTGAAGTTACGTAACTCTAAAACTTCCCCACATTTCCGTATATGCAGTTATCTAGAGAAAAAGGAGTAAGACACCAGGGATCCCCTGGGCTGGCTTGTGGCATATTAGATTAAACCACTGCCTATAATGCTGGCACTCCACAGGAGTGCTAGTTTAATTTCCAGCGGTTCCACTTCTGATTCAGCTCCATGCTAATGTGTGGGGAACCAGCAGAAGATAACCTAGGAGTTTGGGTCCTGCACCCAAGTGGTAGACATGGAAGATGCTCTTAGTCTTGGTTTTAGCCTGACCCAGCACTCTCCCTCTCCGCCTTCCTCTACCTTTCCCTTCTCCCTCCCCTCTTCCTCCTTCTCCGTAACTGTGCTTTTCAAATAAACAGATATTTTAAAAAGTAATAATAAAAACAGCAGATGTCACATTTCTATCCTGGGATTTCTAGGGAATGCAAGAAGCATATGTCATAACACAGATGTGCTATAAATAACTGTGGTTTTAAAGTGAGACTTCTTAGGGCACCACTATCAGAGAATTAGTGGATCCCATTAAGTTGTTATAGCTTTTTAAAAACTCCAGTACTTTCCTATATTTAGAGGGAAGTCTATGAGAACACATATAGTTGAATGAAAAGGAAAGTGCTGAAAAAAAACTAGTATTTCAAAATTGGAAAGTGAGAATGTCAGGTTTCATTGAGAGCCACAAAACAACAGGAACTCGGTTTCAAGACATCTCAGGACATTCAGAGAATCAAAGTAATGAGCTTTATTCCCCAAAGTCTCAAGCAGTCTCCACCCCAGGATAATAAAAACAAGAACTCATGTTTGTTTGTTTTGGAGCCTCCATTTGGACCTGGAAGGTCAGGATTTGAACAGCCAAGCCATTGTTCAGTATCATCCATCCTGATCACGACCAAGCACCTAACAAGGAACTGGAAAACCTGGTTTTGTGTGATTCTGAGACAGATTCTTTGCAGGCTTTTTAAAGAGTCACAACTCCACTCCAAAGCACCAATGAAGTGATCTCCTCCTGGATGATGGTGCAGTTAGGGGGATTATATTGTCTTTTGGCACTTGGAAGCCTGTTCAGGATGATCATGCTGTTCCTTTGCTAACAATTTTTAAATTTCAGGCCTTAAAAACAGAGCAGGTGAGGCCAGCATTGTGGCTTAGAAAGTGAAACCATAGTCTGCAGTACTAGCTTCCCTTATGGCTGCCAGTTCAAGTCCTGGCTGTTCCATTTCTGGTCTAGCTCTCTGCTAATGCACCTGGGAAAGCAGTGGAGAATTGCCCAAGTGCTTGGGCCCATGTCACCCACATAAGAGACATGTGAGAGAGAAGAAGATTCTGGCCCTTAGCCAAGCCCTGGCCATTGTGGCCATGTGCAGAGCACACCAGAAGATGGAAGTTCTTTCTGTTTTCCCCTTCCCTCTCTCTAACTCATCAATTCAAATAAACAAATCACACACCATCTATCACTTTAATGAGAGACTAATTTCTGTCAAGATATGTTCAAAGTATTTTACATAAAATAATTTATTTAATCCCCACAACAACCCCCACAATATATACTGTGATCCTCACTTTGCAAATGAAGCATCAAAATAAAAAGAATAACTTGCCCAAAGTAACACAGCTAGTAAAAGGCAGAATCAGAGCTCCAACACAGGTGATCTAAGCCCAGAGTTCCTTCCCTTCACCATGCTGCAGCTCTCTCTCCATTACTCTCAAGTTTTTCCTGGTCTGGTGCTCTGAGGGAGGAAGGGAGAGGCTACAGCCTATATGATCCATGATTACCTACCCAATCAGACCAACAAGGATTGTTTCCACACAATCATGGACTGTAACACACACACACTCACACACCCTCAAATAAAGATGGAATATTAAACTTTTGTAAGTTATTACTTGCTTACAGATTCTTAATACCACCAGCCAATTCTGAACTTTCTGTAACAGACACTATGCAGTGAATATCAAAGTGGCAATAAGATAGCAGCTTGTAAAATGAAACTTGTTGCTGAGCACTCTGATCAAATTTCCATGAAGCAGATGTTGGACTGATTTCTTAAAGCCTGTATACATTCATGATTGCACTCTGTATTTTTTTTCTTCTGTGCTAATTATAAATTCTATCATCAGAGTCTACAGGAGAGGGGGGATTTTGAGGTCCCAGCAGAAACAAGAAAACAATGGAAAGTGTAATGGATTGTTGAACACAGCTGCAAATGCTGAACTGTTCTTGCCTCAAGTAATACCCTTAGTTCCTACTCCTCAAACATCCTCTGGGTCTGTGTTAAATAGGAGCCAAAGAGGACAGTGGTATCCGAACATTTGAACTTACTCTAGTGGTTGTAAGACATTATGGTTCAAAAGCCTCTAAGTAACTACTGAGCTACCCTAATCACAAAGAAATCTCTCACACAGGAACTATTAGATAATTGAACCAAGACTGTAGTAACTTTTAGAACTCACAATAAGAGTTCAGAGAGACACTGAGGCAGAGGAAACACACATAGGTGGAACTCTATTAACTCAAAATCAATCTAGAAATTAATTCATGTGAGATGTGGAAGAGCACTGCACAGTCTGCAGGAAACAAAGAATGAGTATCAAGTCAGATGCCGACAGAAAACCCTGTACAGGACAACTGAGACATGTTTTGAAGTGTGTGTTGTGTGTACCAACACAAGGATCACCAATATCAATGAACTGCTGTGAAACCAGGACACAGACCAAAGTATGGGAGTAATCAGTACTGCATTGTCACTTGGAGTCGTGTTGTTAACAGCAGATCATAGTCCATTGGTGAAACTTTGCCAAGAAGCACAGGCTTAAGCTCTGGATCTCACCAAGCCCAGATGGTAATTCAAAACTAAATGAGTGAATGCTGAAAAATTACTTATCAACAGAAAAATCATTCCAGAAACACAGAAAATATGTAACATAACAAAAACTATTAAATTAGTCCCAGCAGTTCTGAACTGGGGCCCTAAAGAAGTGCACTAAAAAAGTTAAAAACGAAAACACAAACTTGGTGCTTTAAATTTACTATTCTCTTAGAATATGAGACTGTTTTATTGATATCCATTTATGACGAGAAGAAAGGAGAACCTTTCTGGAATTTCATGTAAGCTAGATGTGATTTTTGGTGTATTGTCACTCCATGCTGTACTCCAGAATCTTTATTAAGCTTAACAAAAAATAATCTTTAAGAATTTATTACTAACACAGAATTCAGGTGTTGCATCCCATGCAGGTCCTAAAGGGAATCTAGATATAGTGCTTTTGTTTGATTACAGTCTTAAGGAAGAAAGCAAATTTTAAAACTAATGTGGACTCTACTATAATCTCCCAAAGAATGAAACTCTTCATATTTGAGACAAAATACTATTCCATTGTTAAAAGTGTTTTTGTATCTATTTAAGCTCTTTTGAAAAATTACCACTATTCCATTCCTGCCTTGACATAATGTTTGAAAGGAAACTAGGAAAAAACTTCAGGAAAAATGCTACCTCCTGAGAATTCAAGAGAACAGTAACACATTCACATTTTGCAAGAATAAGATAGATCATAAAAATAAATATTTCTCCCAGCGGCCATGTCATTTTTCATATGCTAACCACCACTTTCTAACAACACATAGGTAAGAAACTATTGTCATCATAAACTGTGTCACTTATTTTAATCAGCCACTACTTAAAGAGAAGTTATTAAGTTGGGGGAGATAAAAGAATAGTGCTAAATTGGGGCACATCCCTGGGTCTGCAGTGCAAAATGGAGAGTGCACTCCATGAGAAGGTGGCACTGCTGAAATATTATGTAACAGACTCAAAAAATGTAATTTGTCATGTGAAGTCATAAGTCTGCGACATCTGACAGCTGGGAAATATCTTGTAAATAGTGCAGATATATCTAAAACTTCACTTTGGTATTAACAGCAAAGTATTGACCCATACTCCGAACTTAGATCCTTAAGAGGATTAAGGAAGCAACAGTAAGGTGAGTATTCAAACATTGGCAGACTAGAATTTCAATGAGAATCTTTAAGTACACAGCCAATAACTGGAATAGTCACAGCATCTCATTTTATCAAGAAGGCTCAACTTCAAATAATGTGTACCACTAGGAACTACTTATTTCTACCCCTGACTTTCCTATTGGGGGGTAATTTTGCTTTTTAAAATCATTCACTGTGCCATTTATCCCACCACCACCAAGAGCCTTCTGAATAAGAAATTACAAAGCAGGGTTAAGATCATTTGACTTATTTTTCATCTTCACACAAGGTTATGAAGCAATCAGGATTAAGAACTGCTATATAACCTGTCAGACACTTGCATCTCCAATGTTTCAAAATAGAGTTACTGAAGAAGTAAATCAGTAAGTCTTGGGGGAAAAAAAAGGAAAAAAAAACCTCCATGGAAAAAGACCGACAGCATCTGTAGATCAAGAACGATTTACAAAAGAACTGCTAAAATAATTATTAAAAGATAATACTTTAGATTGATACTATACAACATATATGTGTGTGTGTATGTATACTAGGTGTCTACCTGTAAGTTCTAATTATTAGTCACATTAAAAGATAAAAAAACACATTTTCCCTGATCAGTGGTAATTAATATACAAAGTAAAAAAAAAAATGTAATGCATATGAGTTAAATCAACAGTTTGAGATGTCATTATTGTTTATTGACTTCTCTATACTCCTGCAGAATCGTGGTTTTTTTTCTACTTCTTGTGACATTATTTAGTGGAGCATTAAGCTTGTGATGACAAGGTAGATTGAAAGTATGAGATCGCAAAAATTAGAAGGTTAAGAATGAAAGAATGAGAAAAGATAGGAGAGAAGGTGGTAGGTGTCATTATGTTTCAAAAAATGTAAATATGAAATGCATGAAATTTGTTACCTTTATAAAAATTTGAATTGTTTAGAACTTACAATCAAAATTCACACAATAGGTGAAATTAAAGGTTTAAAACAATTGCTCATGAGGGGGAATCAGCACACCATATGGGCACCGATTGAGCCCCAGCGAATCCACTTCCAATTCAACTCCCTGTTAATAGCCTTGGAAGACAGCTGAGGAGGGACCAAGCCCCGCCCCCCATACCCATGTGGAAAAGCCAGAGGAAGCTCTTGGCTCCTGGCTTTGGACTTGCCCAGCTCTGACCACTGGAGAGTGAACCAGCAGCTATAAAAAGAACTTTCTCCCTCTTTTTATTTCACTCTCACTCTCTCTCCTCCTCTTCTCTATATAGTTTTGCCTTTTTAAATAAAACTAAATCTTTTAAAACTTTGTTAATGAGACATTTTATATATTTTTTGTTCAAAAATATTCAAACCCAGTGTATGCTTTTTAGACTGAGTACACAGCTTGATGGCACAAGCTGGCTCCTGCACTGGACAACATGGATAAAAACCATACTGCATGTATTTGTAGCTATAAACATACCACATAATATTATTCCCTTAATGAATCCTAGAAGCACTACATGAATATAATTTTTAATGTATCTTGTTAGCAACATGGATTTGCTATCAACATGTCACAAACGCAATCACTAGCTTCTAGATTTACTGAGCAGGATTACTATGCCCAGGGCATCAAATATGCTCAAAATGATTTATGATGTTAGCAAAACATTAATATTGTGAGGAGCAGAAAAGAGTGTATTTTAAAATAAAGTTTTCAGAAATAGTATCCATATATTATATTATGCAAATCACTGGTTATAAATGTGTATGTATACTCCATTCATAACACTTTGCACAAAATGTACTGCAATCCACTAAAACTTGCTCTTCAGAGAAAACCAGATAACTTTCATGTATACTCACATGTTTACAAAGTTACTCGATAAGACTATTCATGAAATTATACTGGGGCCCAGCACGATAGCCTAGCGGCTAAATCCTTGCCTTGCAAGTATTGGGGTCCCATATGGGTGCCAGTTAGCGTCCTGGCTGCTCCACTTCCCTTCCTGCTCCCTGTTTGAGGTCTGGGAAAACAACAGAGGATAGCTCAAAGCCTTGGGACCCCTACCCATGTAGGAGACCTGAAAGAAGCTCCTGGCTCTTGGCTTTGGATCAGCTCGGCTCCAATCATTGTGGCCACTTAGGCAGTGAACCAGCACATGGAAAAGCTCTGTCTCTCTTTTTCTCTGTAAATACGCCTTTTCATTAAAATTTATAGTTTTTAAAAAGAAAGAAATTATTCTGTAAGTTTTCTGGAATGTGTTCTGTAGCACATTGAAATAAGCGGTTTTTACACTGCATATACTCTGAACCGAGATGGGTAGAGCTGGAAGCCGGTTCTTGAAGTGCTTATCAAGTGGGTGAGGTGCCTTGGATTTGGCTGATGCATCAGCCTAGAGAGACACATTTTTTTTTCTAAGATCCAAACAGTATTATGCATTCTAGTGGTCGTCTGAAGTCTTGGAAGCACAAAGAGCTATGGCAAAAATCATTCATTTGACTAAAAGTAGATAATAGATCTGGTCTGTCTTCCAAGTCTAGGTCATCTCTCATTTAATTCAACAATGCAAAATTTTGAAGTGATACTACCAAAACTTTTCAGATCCAAGCAAACGCTTTATGAAAACATTCAACTGAACCTCTACTTGTGAAAAGCTTTGATGACCACTCCTTTGGATTAAGGTAAATCAAAATTTTAGGGAGGGGAGGGGGGAATCCCAGTGCCTGTAAAACTGTGTCGCATGATGCAATGTAATAAAAATAAATAAATAAATAAATAAATAAATAAAATTTTAGCTTTTCTAACCAAAAAGATCAGGCATCTGTTTTTCAAACTATAAAGATATCATTTCCGTTGATAGCATAGGATATATAAATTTCAGACTTTTTCATATAAATGAATGGCCTCTTTTTCTGTAGTAACTTTGTCAATTTTCCCTAGTCTTTCTTCATTCATTTAAGCACTATTTCATATCATCTTCAGGACAGGCATTTGATGGAATGGTAAAATGCTATTTGAGATGCCTGTATTCCACACCAGAGTGCTTGGGGCTGACTTTCAACTTCTCTCCTGATTCCTACATCCTAGTAATATGTACTGTGGAAGGCAGAAGGTGATGTTTTACAGGATTTGTTCCCCTGTGACCTATGTAAGAACCCCAGATTGTGTTCTCACCTCCTAGCTTTTGTCTGTTCTGGTCCTGACTACTGTGGGTATTTGAGATTGTTTCTCTTGCCTCTGTCCATGCCTTTCAAACAAATGAAGATACTAAGTATCAAGAATCACATTGGTTCTGTATTTATTCAACTCCAGTGGTAAATAACCTGCATGCAGAAAAGAACTTTGTTGTTCACTGCTTCATTCCCAACTCTACAAAAGCAAGTATGGAGAAATAATCTAGGATCCTTAACTCCAAACAATCCAAGACTATGTTTCAGAGGTGGGGCAAAAGAAATGCTCTACGTGATCACACAGGTGCTTGGAATAGAAGGGCTGCTTCAGGGAACTACAAATATGAAATATGACAGACGAATACCTGGTTTCAATACAAGAATAAATTTTCCAAGTGCAAGACAATACTAGGAGAGATCTAATATTTTCAGATAGCTCCACTTTAAGAATACATTAAATTACCTAGACTGGACTCCTGGGCTATGATAATCTATGATTCAAGTAGAACAGGTTAAAAGAGGTAGAGCAAGATGGTGGTGTGATCATCTCCTCTTGGTGATATAAATTTAACAGCTATTCACAGAGCACATACCCTCATTAGAGCTCAGGAGTCCAGGTGATAGATCATACAGCCTGGCTTAGTATAACAGCAAAAAAAAGGATGGAATTAAAGAAAGCAGGAAGAAAATGGTGGGCCACATAATCTCTCCTTCATCAAAGTTGAACAGCTTAGAGAAAGACTCAGCACCTGATAAAACTCATAGGTCCATACTTGCAGTGCCCACAAATGGAGGCTCTGGAGTTGCCCTGGTGTCACAGAACTGCATCCCAGAGGGATGGACTTGTTTCAGAGTGGATCATCGTCAGCCTCACATTTGACCCTGACATTGTATAAGCCCTGACAATATGAGACCCATATGGGACCCAGCTTAGTGTCAGGTTAGCTAGACAAGGGACTTTCTTTAACATCCTCCTTCATTTTTGGACAGGCAGGAAAGAACCATAGGACAGTGTCCTGGGCCTCTGCTGGGCTGATAAATACCAACGCAGGGCAGATCTTACCAATCTCTGTCTGAAGGTAAGTGCCCTCAGGTGGAATCTCTGGACATGTCCTGGTGTCAGGTGGAGTTATTTGGCTCCATTCAACTGCACCTTGCATTTCGTCTCAGTATTTCTAAAAGCTTTCTTCATATTCTTCACTCTCAACTGTATTTGACAGTCTGAAGTAGTGTGGAAGACATTGCTGACTTAGAGGGAAAGAAAAGCAGACCGCTTAGCATTTTGGGGAGGATGGCCACAAATGCAGCCAGATTACAAAGACTGAGGTCAAAGACTGAGGCAGGGGGACTCATTTTTCAATGCATAAATTATGTCATGTGCGCACAAATGTCAAGAACTCTTGGGGAACCACGATTCACCCAATGAACAAAACAGAGCGCCAGAAAACAACCTAGTATCTTGAACTGTCAAGCAAACACTAAGCAAAGCTCAAAATGATGTAATAGGCATCAAGAGCAAGACAAATCAAAAAGAAGAGAGTCAATAAGCTTGAAGATAAAGCTTACAGATAAGCCATTAGAAAATACAGTTGAAGGTGAAGAAAATTTACAGAAATACTGAAACAAAATGAAAGGAGCAGATATATGAATTTTTAGGGAGCAAGAGGGAGAGAGATAACCTAAAACCTTTAAAACTCAGCAAAAAGAACTATCCAGATACCTGAAGACTTAAGGACATCAAATTCAAATCAATCAAGTCCACCTCAAGATATTCCATAAAATGTCAAGCTTTCCAAAGTTACAGACAGAGAATTCTCAAAGCTGCAAGAGAAAACAACATATAGGGGCATTCCAATTTACCTATCTATACACATCTTATATGGCACATAACGACCCCACCACACACAAAGCGAGAATTTAGCCACTGAGCCATTGTGCTGGGTCTAAACACAATTTTGTTAAAGACAGTGTTTTATATAATCTGAATAAGGTTTAATATATTAACACTAGCACTACGTAATTATATAAAATAAATCATAGCAATATATGCAGCTATTTTGCAACAGGAAAAATCCTTTGTTCAGACACACACACACACACACACACGCACAAGGTATGATGGAGAAAGAGAAAGTTAGTGACTTGTAATGGAAATAAGATGAAACTATTAGGCTTTTCAGTAGCAATACTTAATGTCCTATGAACACGGGCTAACAGTTTTAAAGGAAAAGAAATGAGGAGTAGTATTTGTACAAGCCTAACTGATTCAAGTAAAATACTACAAACATTATTTGACACACAACAATTTAGCAGCAATCACTTTTTAAAATATTTATTTATTTTTATTGGGAAGGCAAATACACAGAAAGGAGGAGAGACAGAGAGGAAGATTTTCCATCTGCTGATTCACTCCCCAAGTAGCTGCAATGGCCAGTGCTGAGCTGATCCAAAACCAGGAGTCAGGAGATTCTTTCGAGTCTCCCATGCAGGTGCAGGGTCCCAAGGCTTTGGGCCATCCTCCACTTTTTTCCAGGCCACGAACAGGGAGCAGGATGGGAAGCTGGGCCACTAGGACAGGAACCAGCACCAATATGGCACCTGGGCACATGCAAGGCGAGGACTTCAGCCACTAGGCTACTGTGCCCAACCCAGGAGCAATTATTTCTGTGACTTTCTCCAGAGGAATCTATAATAGATTCATAATGCCAAAACGACTAGCAGGATATCAACTAGTGATGAAAACAAACTACAAAGCTATTTTTAGACACATCTATTTTAAAGTTATTTTAAGCTCAAATAGGAATTGTTAGAGAAGGAAAGTTATAAAATGGCTATATACTCACATAATTTAGATATAATTATTATTTTAAATAGAGGAAATGGAAAAGTCATATTCAAAGTAATTTTCTTAATTGTTTCCATAATTTCACTTGGTGGAGGCATTGAATTCTAAATTCAGTCTAAAGAGGAATACATTAGTTAAGACAATATGAGCATCAATGAAAAGTAATGTGGCAATTAACTGAAGCACATATTTATATCCATGAATTATTGTAGTTTAGAGTCATCTTAGAATTTATTTGGGACACTAAAAATGGCCATAAATTCTTTGTTATTCCTTCCAGTGAAAAAGGTGAAATCTATTCCCCCTTGATCTTGACATGGGCTGGCCAAGGGACTTGTCTACAATTAGAATGCAGTGGAAACAACATTTTAAAAAGTAACTTCCAAGCCAAAGCCTTAATAAGTGTTACAACTTGTGCATCTTGTTGTCTTGGAACAATCTCAGGGGGAGATCTCACTGACTCCAGCCTTCCAATCACACCCATCAAGTAACTGCACACATGTGATAAATTCATCTCAAGGCTCTCAAATCGGCTCTTTTACTAAAGCCACCAAATACTAAGGAGAACCAAAAAAAATCTAAGCTTTGTTTGAATTCCTGATCTACAAAGCCATGCGATCTACTGGAATATTTTTGTTATAAGTTAAACTAGAATTTTGTAACAAACTAAAATTTTAAACTACACTATTACACATCAATAGAAAATTGTAACCAAGTTTTGTAACTGCAAGTACACTTTCAGAACATGATGGTGAACAAGAAGTTGGAAGGGCCTCAAGCAGCCTGTTGGTGACAGCTGGAAACAGTAATTATGAGGAGCTGATAGACATGAAGGAAAATGCGGATGGAAGTTGGAAAAAAAAAACAGATACACTTATGTCATGGTGGGAAGTTCAACAAGACTGTGGCCCCTTTGGCATTTTGGAACATACAAGAGAGATTTTAAAATATTTGTTTGGTTAGTTGGCAGCATGTAGAGGAAAGAAAAGGACATAGAAACTCTCTTGGTTTAAATAAAATTGCTTCATATCTCCAGTCTTTCCCCCACAAAAATCTTCAATGTAATCAATTGCTTTGGGACAAAGGCGAAATCACAACTCCACCATCAATGGATGCCTTTTGAGTAAAGATTTACAGGGAAGCTACAAACCCTTTCAGCGAAATCTATAAGACATTCAAAGACTAAGAGAACTTGTAAGAGTCATGCTAATGGGCTTAAATGGACTGCCTACCAGAAACTGAGGCTCTAGGTACCTTAAGTGTGTGTCCTTTCAACTAGATAGTCAGCTTCTAAGAATTTTACATCTATTGTCTTGTAGCACCATTAAACATAAGATTAGAAGATATACTTTTGAAATAAAATGTAGATATGATTTTTGTCTAATAAGTGGATTATAATTTAACACTAAGGAAATCCACAAAATAATGAAAGAAATCAGACCATGTTAGACTAAAAGATAAAAAAGATAGTCCCAAAGGAAAAGTAGAATTGGATTCCCAACTTCTAATGGCACAAAGCAGACTGGGGAAGATTACTGCGTAGCAAACAGCTAAAGCAAAAACGAGCGTAACTATGACAACAAGAGCTCAGAAGGCAACACCAAGAACCACAAATAAAACATGTCCGTTGAGATAGAGTGAGCCCTAATCAAGAAACTCGTGACATCTATTCAACAACGATTCAGAACTGCTAAAGATCAGCTTGGCCACAAGCACAAGGTCCTGCTTTATCCTTTTGTAACTGTAACTGTATTACAAATATTCTAAGCCTGTGTAACAATAATATGTTAGGTGCAGGGTGATGAGTAGAGATGAAAACAGATACAATTGTCTGTAACTCACAGGCCTTGGGGAATGTAAAGAACACAATACTTGGGGCATCACAAGCAAGGAATTTTACTGGTATTTGGGACAGATTTTAATAATGAGTATTTTGAGACTTGGATTTTAATGAAACTTCTAGCAGATGTCATGATGAGATAGACTTTGAGGTAGTTGGGAAGGAGATAACTGTATTTTGTACCTTGTGCGCAGTCACAAATCTTCACTACTCCTATGTGATTCTCTGGAAACTTCCCTTCTTATAGGCTTCCACTGCAAATTTGGAGTCTTCCCACAGAGAGACCTCTCTGCTGGAGACACAAGGTGTAGAGACAGTCCAAGTTGAATGTAGCCCTTCAACCACCCTCACGAAGGCACCAGGTCAACTGGAGACAAAGATTCCTCTCTGTTTTTGAAAAGATTCCATAATATCCCTAGTGAAGACACTGAAATTTCACAAGGTTTATCAATTCTGTAATATACTAAGTCTATAATCCATAAAATGATGCAGACACATGCTTCTCCATAATGTACACATCTTCCAAGTTTATGAAATGACTCCCTTCCTTTCCCACCAGCACCACACATGATGGACTTGCCAGTTTTCTTTCTTAGATTCTAGGCTCCCTGCTGTGCACTGACCTCCTACTATACACAGACATGGAGTCTGCAGCCAAGTCAACACTGAAAGATCATTTATTTTTACATACTAAGGGCAAGCATTCATCCATATCCATCACACCTCTCCAAACCATCAGGATTTTCTTTCTCCCATACAAACTTCCGAAAACCTTTATCTGGACATGGTACTGATTTTAACCCTGGATCCATACAACTAGAAACATTTCAAAATCTTCTCATTTCCCTCCCTAAAAGCATTTAAACAAATTTCCACACACTGAGAATTGGAGTTTGGTTTTTTTAAAACATCATCTCTACAGGAATGCAAAGGCTGTTTCTGGATAAGATTTCACAAATTTGGAATTTTTTTTAGATGTAATGTAAATCTTAAGTTTTTATCATTACGTTAAAATGAATGCAACATATTCTTACTTTTGGATTTAGAACTTTGAAATCTGTGTATATGGCTACAAAATCTTCTTAGTCATGAGCTTCCTAATTATTTTTAGTTTTTACAGTATTGACATTCCTCACTCCTGCTCATTTTTTATAGAGTTGCTTTGCTTTCATCTGTGACACATGAAATCTAAAGCGGTATTCCAGGTGGGTCCTGAGTTCCTTGTCATTTACACAGTACTTTCCCTCTGCCCCACCAATACTATGATTAAAGTGAAATGTTGTAGCAAGAGAAGCTACAAGCAGGAAAAGTTGTCATATATGTAGGATTTTCCTAGCTCCTTTTTTTAAAATATAGATCTGTGGCCAAAAGTTACCAGATCTGAAAATCACATCAAATTTTCTCAGCAGTGACTGTAAGGTGTAACAATACTTTAAAAATAGCAGATGCTCATTTTGCCATCCCATGACACACACTTAAAGAAGCAGAAAGTTAAACTTGTAACTTGCTAAGGGACTATACTACTGTGATCACATGGGGGAAAATGGTGGGAGGGGAAACTGGGAGGGGAAGGTAAAGCAGAGGTAGAAACCCTATAGGTACAATATGGTATCATAGAAAGTAACTCCGAAAAATAAAAATAATTTAAATTTTTTTAAAAATCAAAGGTTTACAGCATTAACCAAGCTTGTGAATGCTTGTCTACAACTGGATGTAAATCACTGTTATCCTCCTTTCCCTCTATCAATAGTTACAGTATTCTTATTTTTCATTTTGCTGTGTTAACTTGAATTTTCATACAAATGAGAGCCTTCCTTTGGTAAAATATCACCTTTCTAAAGTTTTAGCTCTATCATCTCAACTAATCCCTCCTTTTGAAATTCTGAGTGCCTTTTAATATTATTGTCCTACCAATTAGTTAGAGCCCTGATACAAACACAAGCGGCACATATGAAACTCGGGCCCAAACTGCACAGTGCTCAGCAGCTTCTACATTTTCATGAGTGGCTTGTGAACATTTTGCTACCCACATATCAGTGATCCCATCCATGTACTTCTGAATGTGGAAGGGGCTCATGAGATTCTGTAGTCAGCATCTTTCCAGATGTGAATCACAGTACAACCATAATTTATTTGCCCCAAACTTGAAAAACTATACTAAGTAAACTTAAACAATGGATGAAGTACATCAATGGCAAAGCACAGCTCCCATTTACTAAAATATTTATACAATTTAATAAAATCTATTGAAATGAAGTCAGCAGATATCTATTAAATGCCAGGAATTTAGTGATGAAAACAAAGTATACACTAATTTTCTACTGTTAGTAGTTTTTAAGTTGATATATAAAAAATGCATAACTCAGTAGAAACACCTGTGTATACAATTGTTCAAGCAGGGCTTCCAGTGGCGACCTTTGTTATATATAACTTTTGTTTTTAATCAATAAAATGAAAACATATCAATATTACTTTTGGGCCCAGGTCTATCAGATATGGCAACCGTTCATTTTACAAACTTTAATATTCCTCTATGACTTTTAACACTCATACCTATGAGAGAATTGACTAGATTATGTCTAGGAATTCTTCCAATTTTAGGGCACAAAAGCTCTGTTGTCATTGGTAAGAAAGAATATTATCCTAGACAGATGTTACTCTCATACACATATTATAATATTTAAAATACTGAATTTTGAATCTTTACTGTTTTAAGGCCACAACACATCCTTGTTACAATTATGCTCAAGTTTTGCTTCTGATGATACTTGCTCTGTGAAACTGGTTTTTTTATTGCTCAGGAATATAGCAATGGGTGACTCTGCATTCTTGAATCGGGTGAACATGTACCTGGATGGTACCAAAACTGATAGCAACCCCTTGCGTTCTCTATGGAAGAGTTAAACACCTTCCTGAGGTCTTGCATGGCATCTCCAAGCAGGTGTCCTCTCCTTTCTAGCTGTGACTATAACCTGCACACATGTATGGTTATACTCATACTATATACAAGTATTTAAGTATATCTTAACATATTAAACAATGAATTTCTTTACAAGGAATTTCTTTTCATATATTATTTATCTTTGTATCTATCATAAGAACCAATCAAATAAGTATTCAGATAACATTAACAGCCAACATTAATAGAACATTTCTTAAGTGGCAGGCACCTTGTAAACATTCATTTTTTTTTTTAAAGATTTATTTTTATTATTTTTTCATTGGAAAGGCGGAGATACAGAGAGGAGAGACAGAGAGGAAGATCTTCCGTCCGATGATTCACTCCCCAAGTGAGCGCAACAGGCCGATCCTATGCCGATCCAAAGCCAGGAGCCTCTTCCGGGTCTCCCACGTGGGTGCAGGTTCCCAAAGCTTTGGGCCGTCCTCGACTGCTTTCCCAGGCCACAGGCAGGGAGCTGGAAGGGAAGCGGGGCTGCCGGGATTAGAACCGGCGCCCATATGGGATCCCGGGAGTGCAAAGCAAGGACCTTTAACCACTTGCGCCACCATGCCGGGCCCTATAAACATTCATTTTTAACACACCATTCTTGAGAAGTACAATCACTTATAATCACTGCTATCTTACAAATGACGAACCTGAGATTATGTAACTTGTCCAAGGTTACATTGAGCTAAACAGTGCCAAAGCGACAACATGAATCTAGAGATTCCAGCTTCAGGAGTGACACTACTAACTACCAAGTAGTGTAAAGTTATTGTGTGATGCTGTGTTACTGCAATATTCTACCCCTCAGATGATCCTGCCCCTGCTCCTGAGATAATAAATACCGCTTCTACTCAAGGCCTCCAGATGACATACTGATTTCTATAAATTAGAATTAGGGTTTCAAAATAAAATTTAAATTAAAATTTAAATATGGGAGAGATTCATTGAAAATAAAAAACACAAAATCATGAGGATGTTCCTACTCAGAGAAGATGGTCATCAAGGTATACGGGTGGACCATAGCCAGGGACTTATTTGTGTGTTATTTGGCTTCTCAGATGCCATCTTTCAAAACTGTCATGCCAAGGTGTGGCCATAAGCTAATCTGCAATGGTCAGGCAATAGTATTTGTGGAGTGGGTGTAGTCAAAATTAAAGGGACATTAAGTAACAGCTTTAAATCTAAACCTGGAACCAACTATCTAGCTCCATCAAGGTTTTAGCAGCAATGAAACAAGCCAAGTGATTTTAAGAGGATCAGGCAGCTAACTGAAAAGCGTAAACATCTTTTTGAGGGAAATAAACTGTGACAACACAACAAAAGTGTGATTGGAATAGATACTTTCTTGATCTCTTAATTCCAGGCTATAGATTAACTGTATCTTGCCACCTTCCCCAACTCATACACTGAAATTCAAACATCCAATATTGTCATAGTAGGATGTGAAGCCTTTGACAAGTAATTTAAGTCATGAATGTGGAGCCCTCATGGGGTACTCTTGTGCCCAGGACAATGGCTCAGTGATAAAATCCTTGCCATGCAAGCAGCAGGATCTCACATGAGAACTGGTTCATGCCCCCCGCCTGATCCACTTCCCTTCTCTCTGCTTGTACCCTGGGAAAACAGCAGAGGACAGTCCAAAGCCTTAGGACCTTGCACCTGTATGGGAAACCTGAAAGAAGCTCCAGGCTCCTGGCTTCAGGTTGGCTCAGCTCTGCCATTGTGGCCAACTGGGAAGATCTTTCTCCTTGTCTCTCTTTGTCTCTGTAAATTCGCCTTTCCAATAAAAATACATAAATATTTTTAAATTTTTATTTATTATTCCATGATACAGTTCTATAGGCTCTGGGATTTCCCTTCCTCCCTCCCCAAATTCCCACCCACCCTCATTAATATCCCCCATGTCATTACAATAATATAATCCTTCACAATCAATCAGAAGTCCATCATTCTGCTATTTAAGCATATCCTGCCATTGCAGGCATGGACATTGGTGGAGTACAGCATCCTGTTGTCAAGATACATATAACAGTTTCATTGGTAGTTCTTCTTTGATTTGGAAGTAGAGATACATTCTGCATTGTAGCTTCACATCTGTATGCGATAGCAACACAATCTACAATAGCAAAGATATAAAAATAACCCAGAGGCCCATTAAAAGAGGAGTAGAAACACAAATTGTGGTATAACTACTCCATTGGATACTACTCAGCCATCAGAAAGAATGAAATTCTACCATTTGAAACCAAATGGTCCCAACTAGAGACCATTATGCTCAAGGAAACAAGTCAATCCCAAAGGGACAAATATCATACATTCTCTCTGATATAAGGCAACCTTTATGCAAAATTTGAGATCAATACCACTTTTAATACTGTTTTTGCTGCATCTCAGAGGGTTTGATGTTTTTATCTTCATTCATTAAAAGAATGTGACTCACAGGTCACACAATAACATTGCTTGTTGAAGGTCTTCAATTTTTTTTCATTTCTTCAGTGACATACTGGTCACTCAGTAGTGTGTTATTTAATTTTATGTTGTAAAAATTCCATTTTCCTCTTTGTTGTTGATCTTCTTTTATGTCCTTTCATTTACAGGAATGTACAATGAAAAATAAATAAATCTTTTTTAAAAAAGAGTTTTAGAAAATTCCATTATGTTTTATTCAGAAAAGCAAAAACACAAATAGTTCCCATTCAATGCTAGCAACCAACCTCCAGAACTGTAAAAAAAAATGAACTTCTATAATTTTTAGGCATATAACCCATAGTACAGTGTTACAGAAATCCAAAATGACCAAAGTGCTCTATCTGATATATATATCAGATATACAGAGAGGAGGAGAAAAACAGAAGAAGATAATTCACTCTGCAAGTGGCCGCAACAGCCGGAGCTGAGCTGATCCAAAGCCAGGATCCAGGAGCCTCTTCCTGGTCTCCCACACGAATGCAGGGTCCCGAGGCTTTGGGCCATCCTCATCTGCATTCCCAGGCTACAATCAAGGAGCTGGATAGGAAGTGAGGCTGCTGTGATTAGAACTGGTGCCTAAATGGGATACCGGTGTGTGCCAGGCAAGGACTTTAGCCACTAGGCTACCATGCTGGGCCCCAAAGTGCAGAACTCTTCAGCCTAAAGATAATTTGGTAGGATGCACTTTTTTGTGCACAACTCACATTAGAGTGTGTGGAATCAAGTCGCAGGTTTCTCTCAAACTCAGTTTCCTAATTATGTGTACCCTGGTAGGCAACAGGTGCTTCAAGTACGTGGGTCCCTGCAACAATGTGGAGCATGAGGATTGAGTTCTTTGCCTTTGGCATTGACCCAGCCCTAATCTGGCTGCTGCAGACATTTGGAAAGTGAACCAGCAGACTGAAGATTTCAGACTCTTTGTCCTTGCCATTCAAAAAAATAGAAAAACAAAATTTTAAAGTAGTAATACCGTAAACACAAAAGAAACACTGCATGAATGTGGAAGTTGAAACATGAAGACGTTGGCAACCAAATATTTCAATTTTTTCAAAGAAAACCACAATCCAGATTTTAATATTAAATCTTCCAATTTATAAAACATTAATTGATTCAATTCTTAAAATGCAAAGAAACTTACATATGCCAGTTGAAGTAAAACTGCATTCAGGATTATCCCATACCCTATATTTGGACCTTTAGAATAAAGGTGCCATGTTCCCCAACATAGGAAAACTACATAAGCAAACACGGCTACTTGTGAGCATAAAGAAAATAGGTAGAATTCAGGAGAGCGAAAAGGAGAAGCAAAAGGATCATAGGTACAAAAGCAGGAGAGAACCCTGAAATCAGGAAGTTCAGTTGGTTAAGATAATGGTATCGAATTCAAAATAGCAGAGAGCTGCCTGAGCTAAGAGAGGTTTAGCTCATTTCTCTCCTTCTTGCTTTAAAGTTGAATGGGTACTGGATGGAGGTCGTCTTTGGAAGCACAGTTCTCAGGAGGAAACTAACGCAGATTGTTGCAAGGGAAAGCACTTTCCCTGCAGGTGTGCTCTGATCTCTGCTAGGGCAGGACCAGTCCAGCTGGGATTCCAGGGAGAATGGTAGGATAAGAGCCCCTGAACTTTCCATTCTAAATAGGAAGCACACCTCAGAGACCAAGAGGTTAAGCCCTGCTATATTTCAGAGCCTCCCTTGTCTGCCAGTGCTCAAGGGTTCCACGAATAAAGCACATTCTGCCAGGAGACCAATGGATGGCAACTGCTTTCAAGCAACAACATGCAGGCTGATTCCTCAAACGTCAGTTTGCACAATCTGCCCCCTTTTCTGTAGACCACCCAGTCTTCTTATAATGACTCTACATTGTCTCATTTATTTTCTTCATGGCAGCTGAGGCCCCAATTTCCTTAGTTAAATTTCATTCCTCTCCCTTATGCAACTCTGATTTATTTGTAATTCTCTGCCTCTCTATTAGTCAGCCCAGGATGATTTTACTCTGTCTCTAATCATCTGAGAAATACTGTAGAGTTGATAAACTCTTACACTGTATTTAAAGAACAAAAAGCAAAATAACAGGGAAAGAAAACATAAACAAGTACAAAGGGATCAGAAGGGAAAAGAAATGGGGAAAGAAAGCGTCACACATAGGTGGTTCATAGTTCACAATGTCCTTTACACTGAGTGTTGGGAAAGAAATGGACAAGAAAACAGTCTTAATGAATTTACCCTATCATTTGGTACAGCCCATGTTATTGCATTATTGTAATGAAAAACACATCAGAATATGTCTAGACACATGACATACTCCTGGTAGAGAGTTCCTTGAACTTCAAAAAATTGTGGTTCAATTTCCTTCTGGGAAACACTCCAATGGCAACATTTCAGGTTCTTGAAAGGCTCTTAAGAATGACTGCCTAAGGGGAAGCCACCTCCACAAGCAGACTGAAAGCACCAGGGCATTCACTTCAGGGATTGGCAGAACCTTCTGTGGGAAAATGGTCAGAGCAGCATGATCCCCCTGTGGAAACCCCACAAACAATAATCCACTGATAGGTTCTCTTATGTGCAAAGTAGCTATGACAGTCTAAATAAAACCCTGAAAATAACCCGTAAACAGAACAGAAGAAATAAAATACTCTGTTTTGCTGATTCTTTAACAGCATATGGATTAAACAAATCCAACTGGTATAACTTTCACCAGTGTGTTGATTTAAACCAAATTCTATAGGCACTGCAAGTCAGGAAAGGAAAATGATACCACATCCCCATGCTACTTTACCTAATACAGAGTCAATGACGCTATGCCTATATTCTCACAGAAGACTCAAGAGAGGAATGATCCCTAGATTGTAACCATCAGGCATTGCTACTCTGTGTCACTTAGACTCTGGTCTCTAGAAGCCTGAAGTCAGGAAAAATATGTTATCTCCTCTCACACATTTGCAAAACAGATTGTAAACTGCAACAAAAAAAGAGCTCTGAGTATAATATAACTCCTAGAGTGCTCTGATATTTTATCAGCTGACAGGCAGGATGGATTGAAGACTTGAGAGTTGTGCATATGCTTGTTGTCTGTACTCAACAGGTACACAAGTATTTCTTGAATGTATAACTAATACTAGATCAACAGCCTACAAATGTAAACACTGAAGACATAAACCAACCAACAATTAAAACTGAGAAAGTGAAATGACCTTTAAGAAATAAATCAGTAAATGTAATAATGTAAATAAATCATTGAATGTAAGATACTGATGGTTCAGATAAGCTATGGTGGTTTGTTAAAGAACTGGAAAAACAGATCTGTCTTTACTAGAGGTGGAATATTATTTGGACCTTGAACCCTGAGTAGACAACAGAAAGGCATACTAGAATGGGAAACATGATACCAAAGGCAAAAACGTGGGAATAAAGCATTGAAGGAGGACAAGGAACAGTTTATAGAGGTTTCAGCTTGATCATCGACGGAAAGAAAGCAATCAAGTTTTGAGCCATATTTTCACGTATTAAAAGCATGGCTAGTAGAAGCAAAATATTACTCTAAATAATTTCTCTCTCCACACATTACTTAACCAAAATGAAGTTTCCTTTGCTCTAAGCAGTAGACCCTGAGTTGTAGGCCTCAAAACACACAACAATCCAATGCTAAGAGCAGAACAGAGGCTGAAGTGTTTCTTAAACTATCTCTATTTGTTCTACTATCAGTCTGATTTGGAAAAATAAGCACAGAACTGGTAAAGTGTAATTTCTGGATATGACCATGATGGTGTTACTGGAGGAGATCAATGTGTGAGTTGGTGAACTGAGAAGGGAAAACCCACTGTGAATATGTACCATCAAACAAACAAACAAACAAAAAAAAAAAACCTTGTCTCACCCAGAGTTGAGATGCTGTGCTCCAACCTTTGGTCATCAGAACTCTAGGCTCTCTGAATTTTGGACCTACATCAAGTCCTCCCCATCACACTCTCTCTCAAATCTATGAGTGAGACTGAGAGGCATGCTATTGTCTTTCCTGATCCTGAGGCTTTACAACATGCTACTTGTAACCTCAGCCTTTCAAGGAACTTTTCAGTCTCTATAAGCATGTGAGTCAATTTCCCTAATAGAAACTTTCTCATATATGCATTTCTAAAAGGGTTTCAAATAAGGACATGAAAAAGCAAACAGAATTAAAAGATTGTGTGAACCTTCCACGAACTTTTCCCAATACTGGAACATACTGATATGTCCTATTGGTTATCTCCGGGAACCATGATTAATACAATTACCATATAACAATTTTTCCAACTCTGCAGTTGGGTTTGATTTTATCTTCTACCTTCTTCCCTGGCCTATATCTCAGAACAAACTGAGTTGTGTATTCCAAGCATCCCAAACTTACTTTTGTCTAGCTAGACAAAACCAACTTAGTCCCTTTCAATACTAACAGCAATTCTACCATCACTACTACCAGCATCACTAACATACTCCTTTGAACCAACTCACTTGTGTTCTTTCTATGATAGAGTATGCTAGTTATACAATTCTTCAGCCTATTTTAATTTGAGATTGACAAAAAATTCTATCCATAAAGTAACAGAGACATAGGACACACCAGCAGTTAAAGAATAAACTGCATCAGGAATTTGGATTGACTTTCATTTATTCACTTGACATATATCTAGCAAAGGCCCATTTTATACCAGTCAACCAAGTGCTGTTCACAGTCAAATGAGTAAAATACAGTACCTGGTTTCAAGAAAAGTATGGTCTATTTCGAAGTGAAAGCAAAACAAACAAACCATGAATAAAGCAAGATATATGGTGGGACCAGAGGGGTTAAGAGAATAATTTATCACATCTTGATAGAAGAATGTATTCAGATAAGTCTTCATGGAGGTGGTGACAGGTGAATGGAGAGTCAAACTACGGTGATGTTTCAGAGACAGAACAAAGAGAGAAAACTGATGAAGGCAAAGATTACAACAGGGTGGAATATGGTAGTCTAGGATATGCATAATAGTCTTCCTACTGAAAACAACAATAGTAGACAATGTGCAAAACCATCCTTATACATATACATGTAAGAAGGGGAGGGTAGAGGAGAGAGAAAGAGAACACATGCTCCCGATATGGTGATTTGCTCCCCCAAAGCTTGTAATAGGTAGACCAAAGCCCAGAACTTGATCTAGATCTCCCATGTGGCTATAAAGCATCTTACTGAAATGCTCTGGAACACTGTTGCAGGATCTTAGAATTGCCTTTCAGGCCTGATTTAGCAGGAAGTTAGCATCAGAAGCCAGAATCAGTTACGATATCTAAGGACTCTGATCGTAGATGAAAATGTCTTAATGAAATCTTAACTATTGGGCTAAATGCCCATTCCAAATATCCTAAAATCATCAGAAGGCTGACAAAATATGGAATAATCAGGCCAAAATCTAAGTAAAGCAGGAGCTAGAGAAAGTAAACTGAGACCTAGAGCTACTGTCCTGAGCTCCAGGACATTTCTCCATTAAGTAACCTTGAGCTTTCATTTGTAGACCTTTCAGGGTAAGAAGAAACAACAATCAAAGTTCATATCCTGCAAGGTGGGAAAACAATGCCTCATAAAAAAACAGACATACATATTTACATACATGTATAAAAACTACACAGAGAGCAAGTCCTAAGGTAAAATGAAGCAAATCACTAATAGTAGGTATAAAAGATGAAAGAGTACAACTGTTATTTCTCTTGTTTTCATTTTTATACAATATCTATAAGCTGCAAGTATTTAAAGTTATTGCCAAATAAAATGTTAAAAGAAGATGTGAATGCATGTATTCAACTGCAACCTAGACACAGACAAGCGGAAAAATTACTACATTACAAAATAGGACAGGGAATATTATTCAGAATTCATTAAAATAGGGAAAATGAAAATATGTTTGTGCAAATGGGATATTTGGTATATGGAATGACAGTTAACATACTAACCTGGAGGTCCAGAAGAAGAAAAACAACAGTACAGAAGCAGGGACAAGATTTGAGAAGTAAATAAAAGTGGATCAAAGATGCCAAATTCAGGAATAATGAAATTTGAGTTTAAAAGTGACATGAACCTATGACAATTAGTAATACTACAGTACACAAAACACAAAGAAAAACAGCCAGGGAAAAAGGTAAATAACCTCCAAAAGAGCTTATTTGATAGCTACCTTTACAAAAATATTAAAATATAATGAAATTAGACAAAGGTACTTCAAAAGTTCAGGGAAAATCAGAGTTGGCATTTGCTAGTAAAGACACAGCATGTGATGTCCACATCTAAGTGCTAAAGCTGCATCTTGGCTCCATTCTAAATCCAAGTTCCTGCTAATGTGCACCATAGAAGGAAGCAGATGATGGTTCAAAGGGCTGGGTCCCTGCCAACCACAAGGGATACCTGAATTGGGCTCCTGGCTCCTGTGTCTGGTCTGGACTAAATCCTGATGCTGTGGTCATTTGGGGAGTAAGCAAGCAGACAGTACACCTTCTTTTTCTGTCTCTCTAACGCTTTCAAATAAATCAAATGAATAATCATTTTGTAAAGTTCATAAACACTGGTGGGCATTCAGTCTCCTATCAGATCCTGAAATCAGTTTCTGCCAATGCACATCTGGGAGGCAGTGGTGACAGCTCACGTAAATTGTTCCTCTCACCAACATGGAAGACAAGTTTGGCTTTCTGGTTCCTGTCCTTGAGCTGGGCCAGCCTGAGGTATTGCAGGTGTTTGAAGAGGAAACCAGCAATTGGAGGGTTGTCTGTTTGCCCCGCAAATAAAGACCATTTTGGTTTTAAAGGTTCACAGAGAAGGGAACTACCAAAGGTAACTATGTTTTGGTGTGAAAATGTTATGCAATCTAGTCAGGGTTTTTTTTCATAATACGTAATTCCATGATCTTTCTGAAGACACACACTATGCAGATATAGAAATATTTTGGTCTTCAAATAAAATTCTGTGTTTTACATACATTCAATGTGCAATGAAAATTGTCACCAGCATAAAATTCTATACTCAGAAACAAAAATTCTTATCACGGACAATATTTTCAAATAAATATTTCCACTAGCAGATGCTACCTACATGAATTTCAAAAGAAAGTACTTCTAGCAAAATGACAGCAATCCCAGACTGCTAAGAACCAAAAAGAAATAGCAAGTAAAAAGATCACTAACTATGAGAGGATATCACAAAAAAAAGGCATTGAGGAAACAGTACTTGCTTGGCAAACTATGGCCAGCTGATGATTAATTCAGTATAATTAGTAAATGACATTTATTATCCAGTTACAAAATACAGTGCTCAACTGAAGAATGTATACTGTAGGCATTGATTTCTTATTAATACCTGATATTTATATCCAAGTGACATAAAAAGTTTATAAAGAAATATCACAGAAAAAATCTGCAAGAACAAGGCCTGGCATGGTAGCTAGCAGCTTCAGTCCCCACCTTGCATCTGCCAGGATCCCATATGGGCACCAGTTCTAATCCCAGCGGCTCTACTTCCCATCCAGCTTCCTGTTTGTGGCCTGGGAAAGCAGTCGAGGACGACCCAAAGCCTTGGAACCCTGCACCCACTGGAAGAAGCTCCAGGCTCCCGGCCTCAGATCAGCTCAACTTCAGCCATTGCAGCCACTTGGGGAGTGAATCAGCAGATGGGAGATCTTCCTCTCTGTCTCTCCTCCTCTCTGTATTTCTGACTTTACAATAAAAATAAAAATAAATCTTTTTAAAAATCTGTAACAACAATCTTTTTTTAAAAAGATTCCTTAAGTTCTCAAAACATGATAAGCAGTAATGCTTTAAAAAAGAAGTAATTTGTTA
Source organism: Ochotona curzoniae (assembly GCF_017591425.1). NCBI lineage: Eukaryota > Metazoa > Chordata > Mammalia > Lagomorpha > Ochotonidae > Ochotona > Ochotona curzoniae. Next base: position 29,050,033 of record NW_024467122.1, on the reverse strand, counting down.
AGTTTGTCCCTCCTCTTAGTCAGGATACTGACATTAAGGACCATATTGGTTTACCTATGTTCAGATTCAGAGGTATGTTTTTTGAAGCAACCATCTGTATCTGTCTGATGAAGTACACAGAATATGGTTCAATTGTGATACAGAGTACTTCAAACCATAATTGATTATACCTTCATCATTTTATGTCTCTCTCATGTATGTACAAATAAATGTTTATGAACACATATGTAAACATCTCTTAAAAACATGTCATTGTATTTGGTGAAAGACAGACGTGTAACATTATCATCAGTGAAGATAGAAGGTGAGAAACAGTACCACATGCATCCTAACAGAGTTGTGGGCTGTTTTGATTTAAATTAGTTTCAGCCTTCTTCATTGCAACCAGAAGTAAATCATGCAAGGAACTAATTCATACTGGGAGAGACAACAAAGAATGCCAATAAAATTTATTTGTAAAAAAAAAATTACTACAAAAATATTTCTACCACATTTCCACTTGAGTTTTAAAGAATAGAGGCACGTTTCCAGGAATGTTTTTTTTAAGGAAATAGCTTAAAGGATACTTTTATTTCAGTTTTTTATATGTATGGCTGGGTCTCATTTATTATGAATTAATTTGCAGACAAAACGCTGGGTCTGAGCACAAAAAGACTTGACATAAGGCAGCATGGTGGTCTATGAAACAGAAAGCTACATGATCCCTAGTTCTGCCTGTGTTCAACTTAGACACGTTAGTGCATACTCCTCCAGCCCAGATGATCCCAATGCATAAGATGCTCTTTTAGGGCCCGGTGCAATGGTGCAGTGGTTAAGGTCCTCGTCCTGCATGCCTGGGATCCTATATGGATGCCAGTTCTAATCCCGGCAGCCACGCTTCCCTTCCAGCTCCCTGCCTGTGGCCTGGGAAAGCAGTCGAGGACGGCCCAAAGCTTTGGGACCCGGAAGAGGCTCCTGGCTTCGGATCAGCATAGCACCGGCCATTGTGCTCACTTGGGGAGTGAAACATCGGACGGAAGATCTTCCTCTCTGTCTCTCCTCTCTGTATATCCGCCTTTCCAATAAAAATAATAAAATAAATTTTTTAAAAAAAGATGCTCTTTTGAAGAGACTTCTTCCCCATGCACTTGCACACTTATTTCATTTGTGTCCTTGCAATCTAGATAACACAATGGATCCAGTTTTCTCCCCACATTTTGAAAACAGCACCATCAGAGTAATAATCATCTGCCACATAAAGCTTATCTAAACTTTTAATAAATCTATTTATACTTTCAATCTGCACCACATCCTGAGATAATGCATCCCATAAGTTTCTATTCATTGTAGATCTCTTTTGAGCTTTTGAGAGTGCCTGAGTTCTAATATGCCAGGATGCAATAAATAAGAAAGCACAGTTTTCATAATTTTATAGATTTTATTTATAGTTCCTTTATCAGTTCTCTTCCTTTGTAAACAGAGCCCTTCTCTCTTTTTATTTTGCACTGAGGAAAAAAAAATCAATGAATTAACTAACCTACTTGAGATTTTAACATAGTAGCTATTCTTTTGCTAATGTCAGTTAACATATTCTGCATCCTATCTCTTTAATCACAACCTAATTGAGGGTGGGTGACCAGAATCACACAATATGTTCCCTGGTACAATACATACCAAAGTACAAAGAGAGACTTTTTATTCTAAACAATCTCTAAGCAAGCCTGGAAATGATTAAGGTGCTTGTGAAATCACCATATACACCGGAATCAAGAAGGGCTTCGGGTGAAATGGTGCTTGTTAGTGAAGATAAGGTCCAAAGGTGAGAGTGAAAGTAGGCTGCCACTATCAGGTTCACCTTCCCTCCATCCTGAGCTGTTCCCTTGCTGGACAAACAACTGCAACAGTTCTTCCAGAGCCAGCAATCTTCACACAAGGCCCTGAAATTTCAAAAATTTTCTTTCAAAGAAACCTAACTACCTTTGCGAGATAAGCTAAAGAACACTAAACCATACAAAAGAGAATGAAGGAAGATACAAGGATATTTGTCCAGTTGTGCTCAAATTAAGTCACATTAAACTCACATTCATGTATCAAACCCTCAATGTATCTTCTAGTACATTAATCCCCCCCTGGGAAATTAATTCAAAAGATTTCTTGCCAATTGCAAAATCAACCCAAAATGTTTACAAGGTATTAGTAAGTGTGCAGGGGAAAAAAATACCAAATTAATCCTGGACAATACATCACATCAAGGTTTTCCAAGCATCATGTGTCAATCAGATACTATTTTTCAGAGGTCTGAGTAATGCTGAATAGTTATTAATTATCAATTCCCAAATACTATCTTGACATAAACTATGAAAAAAGTTTATATCAAGAAGACAATGCCTGCTCAACTTCTATTTGGGGGAAAAAAAAAACACACACACACAAATGCTTTGTCCATGTGCAGCTGTTTTTTGATTCCCTTATCTAGGAAATATCTTATAAATGAAACCAGCCCTGAACAGGAGTTCATCAGTGCTCTTGGTAATCATTACAAATAAACTCCAGTTGAAAACCTAAACTAACCTATTTTATATATACACAGGTCGGAATCCAATTAACCAAGTTTTAACTTTCTTTACTTACATTATAACTTCAGAAATACATTCTGGTTACTCCAGATAGAACCAGAGATACAGCTGAGTTTGGTTTTTCTAATACCACTCTGTATTTATGCAGTCAAGAACCAAATTCACCATTGTTTTTATCTTTCACTAAAGAAGAATATCACTAAGTCATTATAAGGATACAGCTATTGTTAAATATACTCCAATTTTGGAGATGTGAAAATGTGTGTTCAGTTACAAATTCAAACACAGGCAATACAATATTTTCATGCACATACTTTTTCAGTCAAGCTCAGATTCTGAAAAAGTGCTTCAATCAGGAATGTATGCTCTGATTTCACATATTCTCAGGCCATCCTAAAGGAAACTCAATTATCAGCACACACTGGGAAATTGCAACATCACCTGGCAGTCTCTGATACTCTAAAGATGAAGTATAGATTTCCATTTTTTAAAAAATTTTATTTGAAAGGTAGGGTGACAGAAAGAAATCTTCCATGCACTGGCTCACTTGCACAAGGTACCAAGGCCAAGGATGAAGTCAGAAACCTGAGACTCTATTTGTGTCTCCTAAATGAGTGGCAGAGGCCAGAGTGGCAGAGAATGGCACTTCAGCCATTCTCCAGTGCTTTCTTTACTCAGAGCGACAGCAAGTAGCTGGAATGTAAGTGGAAGGACCAGAACAGGAATCAGTGCTTCAATATGGAATGCCACAGGTGGTGGCTTAACCTGCTTCACCACAAAGTAGGATCTTCTTTTAAGTGTCTTCTGATTGACTACAAACCAAAGTGTTACTTAAGAAAATAAAACAATTCACATTGAATTTGTTAAAACTAATAATAAGCTAAAAATTTTTTAAAAATACAAAGAAATCTGAAAAGAGTCTGGCAGGTTTAAATAGCCAGTATATGTATAGATAACTCAGTCATCATCACACAACAAACAACAATTAAAAATAGCCATTTACACATATGGTACCCTTGTTCTAAGACAAAGGTCACTTGACATTGGTCCTGAGATGCATCAATCCAACCAGTGCTACTATACAAGCCTCTGCTAGCACAATTCCTGAAGCCAGAAGCTCCCTCATCTTGTGTCCAGGTAAAATGCTTTGCCATAGAAATGCTGGCATCTATCCAGGGCCATCTCCTATAACCCATTGCTTTTTGGTTGGCTGTGGAATTTAGCCATTTCTCTAGACGTCAACACAGCTATAGAATCCTAAAATCCTTTCTTCATCATCGTAAAAAAAAATCATTATGTACCCAAGACACAAAATCCCTAGAAAGCAACCCAGAAATCCATCTTGTCAACCCTTCCAGAGCAGTCTCCTCCATTCCTCAGAAACAATTTTCTCTCTGTCCAAACATTTCAGAAACTATCCCACTTGAGGAAATAAGAAAATAATTGGTCCATATACACAAATTGACAAATATCTCTATCCTCTTCTGTCATATTACCATAAACAAAATGATTCAAATGCAGTAAAAAGAAAAACCATATCAGTTTCTTAAAAATTAGCAAAGAAGGCTATATATAATGACCGGGTACTCTTCCGGAGTTGAAAGCAAATTTTCCACATGGGATAGCTCTCCACTGATGGAATTAGAAAGCAAAAGCTTTGATTATGTTACTATTATAGTATTATGATTGTATATTCCCCCCAAAACCAGTTTCTCTAATTGTGATCTGGCTCTGTTGTTCCAAGAGACTTCATCAGTTACACTCTCTCTGTCCTCCAATTGAGCCCAGCCAGTGGTTAGCACATGCAAGAACTCAAGGGCAGGACAACAGAGGACAATATTCCTATGTGCAGTGATTTCCTCTCCAGGCATAACTTCAGGCTCTGCCCTCCCCCTCCCACTAAGGCCACATCTCATAGCAGGCAGCGTTTTCTTCCTGCTTCAACTATGGCCAGGGGTGGTATTGGTTTCCCAATGTAGCCAGTTCCTGGGATTTACATGTTCCTTTCTTGGTCCTTTCATATGGCCAGAGCTTTTCAAAGGTTCTTTCATCACCTCCCTTCACAAGGACATGTCTTTTCAGTGTTACTGTTTACTGTTGGAACCTGACTGATATCAAACTTTATAACAGATCTGACCTCATGCCAAGCATGAATCATTTCTTTAGGCTAACTTCAAGGATCTCTTTTCCTCAGTAACTTGCTAGGAACCTCACTATTTAAACTGCATCTCACTTTGCTTTGCCAATGCTTATTATATATGCCAACCACATGTGTTCTGACAAGAATGCAAGCATTAACCCTGTTTTAAGCCAGATCAGAAAGAAGCTCTGCGTCCCTCTTTCCCCAGCCTAGAGAACTACCTTGTCTAAACAGGACTGGAATTCTCCCTCTTGTCTAGTATACATTAGCTCATCTTCTGTGGGCTTTCACAGCATCCTGAATTTCTCTATTGTCTCTCCATACTGTAGTCATCTTTGTAGATTTTATTTATCTGCCCCACTAAGTTATAAGCAATATAAAGGCACAAACTTGTTTTACACATATTATTATATTAAACACCTAAGCCTGCGTCACTAAACAATACATAGCCAATGAATGGACTTGAACTTAAGAAACAAAGTAAGAATGAGAAATCACAGGTGGACTACCCAGAGTGGCTCACTGGCTAAATCCTCACCTTGTATGCACCGGAATCCCATTTGGGTGCCAATTCAAGTCCTGGCTGCTCTACCTCCTGCCAGCTCCCTGCACATGGCCTAGAAAAGCAGGAGAGGATGGCCCAAAGCCTTGGGAACCTGCACCCATCCGGGAGACCCACAAGAAGTCCCTGGTTCCTGGCTTCAGATCAGCTCAGCTCAGTCCATTGCAACCACTTGGAGAGTGAACCAGCAGATGGAAGAGATTTGTCTCTCATTCTCTCTATAAATCTCCCTTTCCGATTAAAACAAATAAATCTTAAAAAAAAAAAAAAAGAAGTCACAGATGGAATATAAACACATTACACATGAGCTAATGATATCACTGATCATATGGGCTTCATTCACTATTCATTTGTTACTCCATCAAATCTGAGTCTGGACCTTGTGTGGGAAACCTTCAAGGCCAGGTACAGCAAACATAAAGTTATGTGAGGCACTTTTCCTTCCTGAAATTAACATTGGTCATGACAGCAACCTGGTGTAGGTCATGCTTTTAGCTTTCATGAAAGTTCCCTTTGCAAATTCTCACCACCTAATTGTTCTAGCTTCTCTGGATCCCAGTAAGAACTTTGAAACTTAGTGTGGTATAGCTTTTCACCACTAGCACCTCTTGACATAACATTTCCTCTTTCTCTGAATTCTCCCCCTTTCTTTCTCTGGTTTGCACTTTATAAATCATTCTTTGTCACATTTTTCCTTGCTTTGGTTTTTCTGGCAAACTGTTTCAAACGATTCTTAAAAGAAGTTGAAGAAAAAAAAAAAACAGAAAAACAGCTTGCTTTATTTTTTTCCCAATTGACTTGTTACCCACCTTTGAATTTTTAATTAATTCACTCAGCCAATTTTCACTTAATTTTAAAAATAATTGTATTACAATTTAACTAAGGCAAATTCCGCTTATGATTAATAAGCAATTGACCCATACCAAACTGTTAATAGTATATGTCAAGTGAAGGGGGTGGAATGTCCTCATTCCTTGAGGACATTAACTTTCTATATTACATAATTTTCAAAATTTTACAAGCATCCAGAAAAATTATTTAAAAGAAACCAAGAAAACACATTCTAGATTATCATTGTATTCCCATATTCACATGGTAGTCAACTGACTGTGCAAATTTAAGATATATAGGGTGGTAATTTCATTATTGAGTCATGTATGATCCAGCTGAATAAATTTAATAACTACAAATAAGTTTTATGTCATTGATAGGAATTGATTTCCCTTGTTCCATATTTTAGTAGCCCATCATTTACAGAATTGGCTTAGACCCTGAGAGTGTCCTCAGCAAGGATTCAGTTGGGAGCCTGGGACATTCTTTAACAGCTGGAAGATATTTGGTGAGTTCCAACGATGATGGCCACCAGGAGCATGTAAGGGTGGTTAACTGACCTGGACAAGTCTCTGCTTCCCTGAGCTACCAAACATCTTGTTCAAGAAATAAAGTCTCATCTCTGGGCTCTTAGGGATATTGAGTTTTATATGGAAAACTAAAGAATTGACAGTTCATTTCAAACAATCTTCAAAGACCGAGGCCATATTATAAGCATGGAGGTGAAGATGGTTAAGTCATGAATAAGCTCTTTATCAAATTCAATGCCACTCAGAATAATCATGAAGACTGATAAAACAAGTTCTTTCTACGGCAAAGCAAAACTAACTCTCTGTAAAATGCACATTTAAATCTAAAGCATATGAACAGTGAAATATAGGAGATTCATGTTTATATTCTAATAGCAGAAAATACTTGAGCTGTTTAACATTAAACCCCAAAGATCTAATTAAACAGATATCTAAGTGCCTCAGACATTGTGATTTCCACATTGAGGTACTGAGTTTACCAGCAGATATAGTCAACTCTTTCACTGCATTGCCATATCATTTAGTCTGTAACTTAAACAAGCATTGATAAACTTTTCTCTTACAAAAGATGCTATCACAAAAACAAACCAAGGATTATGTATTACTTCAAAGACATTTATGACATGTTTAAAAATTCAATGGAAACAGGAAAATAATGTCCTGATAGTCTAAACTTTACAACATCTGCTTTTACTTATTTTTCAGCATTGTAAAGTTCTCTGGATTTTAGGCCAACTACTATTCTCCCTTACTCTACACTCTGACTATCCTTACAAGAAGTTATATAGCCACATACAACATGAAAACACCTATGTTCAATTATAGCAAAGATGTTTCAGAGCATATAACATCAAACATGAAAAGATATATGAAAAAAAGGCAAGGAGTGTAAAGAGAAGAATCATTTTAAAGAAATACTCAAACGTCCTGTATCATTCTTTCTTATATCTTCTAGCACTGGACAGTTACATGTCATTCATAATCTTAGATGCATTTCCTAAAAAAGCATTTTTACATATTTGTGTACAAGTGGTTATGTTTGTGTGCTTTGTCCAGATATAGATAAGAGTAGTAATATAAGCAGTAAAATTTCTAGTTTTGATCTGAAAAGACACAAAAATTTTGTGGTTAAAATATTCTCATTGTTAATGGATTTGGGACTCCTTCTTTCCAAATAAAGAAAAACTTGGGCCCCGGCGTGGTGGCACAAGTGGTTAAGGTCCTCACCTTGCACACCCGGGATCCCATATGGATGCCAGTTCTAATCCCGGCAGCCACGCTTCCCATCTAGCTCACTGCCTGTGCCCGGGAAAGCAGTGGAGGACGGCCCAAAGCTTTGGGACCCTGCACCCGCGTGGGAGACCCGGAAGAGGCTCCTGGCTTCGGATCAGCATAGCACTGGCCGTTGTGCTCACTTGGGGAGTGAAACATCGGAGGGAAGATCTTCCTCTCTGTCTCTCCTCTCTGTATATCTGCCTTTCCAATAAAAATAAAATAAATCTTTAAAAAAAAAAGACTTAAATCCAAAGAGCTTTTTTTTTAGGAATGTTGTCCATATCTTTAAAAGAAAAATGCTTATACTTTTCTGTACTTAGTGAAAGTTGCCTGTAAACACACTTGTGTCCAATTAGCTTGGAGGACCTGTAAATTTCATTTCTTATCTTTCTTATATCTTATCCTAAACATTGCATTTATTTTGTTAAAAATACTTAGAAAAACACATACATTTCTTGTTCTGGATTTTCTGATTTCTTCAAGTTTGAGATTGCCATTGATTTCACACCAACAAGAGACAGTAGGTTTTACAGATGTGTATATATATATGTGTGTGTGTGTATGTATATATGTGTGTATATATACACATATGAATATATGATACATTGTATCATATGTATATGTGTGTATATGATATATTGTATATATGTGTGTATATATATGATACATTGTAATGTGATACATTGTAATCATTCAAACACAATTTTTTCAGGACCTTCTTGGAATTCTTGTTCAGACATTTTCAACATCTTTGGTGGCTTCTTATAAAGTCAATTTAAAGCATGAGGGTGATTTGTACCTAATATGCAAGAGAGGAAAATGACTTCTTAGGCACATACTCCTGAGGTTTCACTGCTGGGTTAGCTTGACATTCTTTCTTTCACTTCCCCAGTTTAGCTGACCTCAAAATTCTTGGTGTCCAGGGCTTCAAAAAGAATGTAAACCACATTATCTTCCCCAGAGGGGAAAACAGAAACAAAGTTAAATGATATGTCAGGATAAGGCACAGGTCCACCATGTGTTTAAAACAGAAGGAGAGTTCTACTGCAATCACACCAAAAATCAAGGTTTTGTGGACGTGAGGTTCTCCACATGAAAAGGAAAGCGGTTTTTGCATTTAGTCTATGGTCCAAAGAGAGCAAGTTGAGAGCCCTTATTAGTTTCTGCCAAACACACCTGTGAGATGAATCAACATGGAAGAGCAAATACAAAGATCTGTATCCCTGAGGTTCTGCAGATGGAAAGACATAGAAAGGGGCATAAAGAAGGATAGGGAGCCAGGCCCTACTTTGGTCATCTCTGAATGCTGGCAACACAACCTTTTACGGCCACTTTGATTATGTGCTTTATTTAAAAGTTTTAGCCATGGATAATTTGATGCATTTGGTTTTCCTTTATTTTCTGCATTTTCACTTCATGTTTAAAAATGGTTTGTGTTCAAGGACCAATTTAACCACAATAGAAGAGACTGTTTGGAATTTGTATGATTTTACTTAAGGTGGAATTAAACTGGAAATTTCCTCTGAAAAATGAAGCAAAGGAGATGTGGGCTCTAAAGCCTTCCTATACCCCCTTTAAAATATCCTAGAGGTGTTTTCATTTTACATTTTCTCTAAATTACTACTTCAAAACACATCCTTTTAATGGCAGTCCTCCTCTCGGGGCCCAGACCTAGGGTCTCAGTTGTTTTCATCCTATGGATTTAGCTCTAATTAGCATCTATGGGCTGCTTATCCTTAAAGGCAGACTTACTGATGTTTGGACCCACTTGCTCACCCAACCACCTACATCGCCTACTGATACCTCACAAGCCCTCCAGTGCAATATATTCAGTACTGAACACATTTCTTTCTTCCCTACCTCTTTCCCCATTCCATATTTTTCTCTTATCTTCAGTAACTACACATATGGCTCAAATTTAAAGATTTTTGTATACTGTGTCATCTAAATAATAATCAATTCTGTCAATCTGCCTCAATATCACTTTAATATTCATTTATCTGCCTCTACAGCCAGCCTAATTCATAATTATCTCTGAAAAATACTGAAAGAACATCTGAGCAGGCTCCAATCTTTGACCCATACAATCCATTAAACTTTCACACAACTGTTACAGTCGGCATTTGCTGGAGTGATCTTTATAAAACACAAACATGATCAATGTACTCCAGCTTAAAACCCTTCCACAATTTAACACTTAAATACGACTTTAAAAACTCTTGCTATCTAGTCACTGCTCCTTCTCTGCTGTTGAGATTTCATTATCCCTTTCAATCACACTGAGCATCTTTCAGTCGCTGGAATCCACTAAACTCTTCATTGGGACTTTCTGTCTACCCCCAATCCAAATGTAAGTTTCTTAGTAATGTGAGTTGACTGTGTCCTCTAAAAATTCATATTCTGAAGTCTTATTACCAGGAAGATGGTTTTGCAAGGTATGGCTCATAACAAGTGATTAGGTCATGAGAACTAGCTCTATAGGAACCAGGACTAAAAACTTTGTCCAACTGTTTATCACTTTGCTTCCTTAAAACTAAGTTCTCAGGAGTGAAAAGGGAGTATTACCACCTACTTCACTTGATGGTAGTGGGAATTAATGAACTAGAATATGCAATTCTCCTAATTCATAGTAGAGTGTCTGCCTGTTCCAGGTATTCAGAACAATGTCAGTTCCAGCAGTAAACACTGCATGAATAAGCTATTTCTTGATATGCCCAAGTCCTATATTAGAATGCTTGCTTTGAGTTCCAGCTACTTTCCCACTTTCAACCTAGCTTCTTGTTAATGCGCCTGAGAGGCAGAAGATGATGTCCCCAAAAGCCATTTGGGACACCCAGATGGAGTTCCTGGCTCTTGGCTCTGCCTGGCCTGGTGATGCTTGTTTTAAAGACCTGGGCAGTGAACCAGAGGGTAGAACAGCTCTCTGTCATCCTCCTGTCAAATAAAGAATAAATAAATCTTTTAAAATTCATTCACTTCCTTCTAACTTTCCTCCAGCCACCCTCAGTTACCTACTTTATCTTGCAGGAATCAGATAACCATTAGTCAAAAAAAAAAGGTCTGATTTTAGCACATTCCTTTCTGTAGGGCTTCCTGCACAGCAGTTTGGTCTATTATTTTTCCTACAGAAATTTTCCTACAGAGTTTGGTCTTTAAAATTTGAATTCTGTGATAATAACACAATACAGTTCCCAAATTTATGCTTAACACAGTTATGAATTAGTATAGCAACCTCAAGAAATTGGATATTTATGAAAATACCACACATCTATTTGAACATTAGTTTAAAAATTTAAAATATGACTCAGCCTTAAAAAAGAACGAAATTCCATTTTTTTGTCATGAAATGGATGCAACTGAAAACCATTACGTCTAGCAAAATATGCCAGTCCTTGTGCAGGGGTGGGGCATTCTCATACTTTCCCTGATCTGTGGTAACTAACACACAGAGTACACGAGAAGTAACCTATGAGCAAACTGACATTTGGAGATTTAATTACAGCTAATAGCCTTTGTTTACGCTCTTGAGAAATAGTAGGGGTTTGTTTTTTCTTGTTTGATTTTTTTTTTGTTCTTGCTCTGTGTTGAAATCTTTACCTAATGGAATGCTGTCTGTGACTGGTAAGTGGAGTGAAAGTACGCCATTGTGAAAATTTAAAAAAGAAGGGAGGAAGAAGGTGGGTGGGAAATGCAGGAAGAGGAAGATAGCATGGGAAGTATTACTTTCCTAAATCTGTAATGTGAAATACATGAAATATGTTCACTTTATGTAACTAGGTTATTTAAAAAAAAGTATGTTATTTAAAAATTAAAAGAAAAATAAAGGAAAATGAGATGGAGGGAGTGTAGGATGTATCATTGTTTCCCAATTTATATGTGTGAAAGACAGGAAATATGTTTCCTTTATAAAAAATGTAAATGACAATTGAAAAAGTAACCTTCCTGGGCCTGTTGCAATGCCTCTACTGGCTCTCTATTTCCGATCCCATATAGGCCCAGTTCATGCCCTGGCCACTCCACTTCCCATCCAGCTCCCTGCCTGTGACCTAGGAAGGCAATGGACGATGGCTCAGTTCAGTGCAGGGACCATTCACCCCCGTGGGATTTCCACAGGAAGTCCCTGGCTCCTCACTTCAGATTGGCTCAGCTCTGACATTTGCGGACATTTGGGGAATGAACCAGAAGATAGAATATCTTTCTCTCTGTAAATCTATCTTTCCAATAAAAACAATATTCCCTTAAAAAAAGTGACCCTCCTGAAATTCACTCTATTCTTGAATGCCAGGAAACTCTCAATGGAACTGTCTCATCAATTTCAAGTTTAAATCAAGCGTAAATAGCTTAATAAATAAAATTGTTCACAGATGAGACACAGTATTTCTTTATGCTGCAATTTATATTGAACGTCAGCATGTAAGGTATGTTCTACAGAATAAAAAGGACATAATAAGATAGCAATCAGTTATTTATATCAACACAGTACTAATAAGTGAATTCACAAACAATTTAAGCAATCAACAAGTATTCAGTGCCAGGCACTGAAATATTATTCTGGGGCATGTAGTCGCAATTATACTTCTAGAGTTGACTTACAATGAATGCAGTACGTGAAACACACTCATAGTTTTATCTTAGTATCATGACCCATGAATCGTCTTGTCTCTCTTTAAAGACAGTAATAAATGTTCAATCTTTATAATGCCAAACACAATGCCAACGTCTTATTTCACCCCAACTTTGCCACCACAATTATATAAGATAATGATGCTAATTTTCTATTTGCTGGATGATAACAGAGATGGGAATGATACAGTATTCTCCTGTTATTTAGGAAAGGTGAAACATAAATTTCAAAAAGCTCCCTGGGATAGCATTATATGTATGTATGTATGTAGTATGTGTGCATACATATGCACACGCACATATATATACACATATATATGGCTGTGCTATGTTTTCCTAGATATTCATACCTATGATACAATTTAATTTATAAATTAAGTACACTAAGAGTTTAATAACAATAAAACAGGACAATTATAATAATATATTATAATAATATATTAAATACTATGCAAAGATGGCCAATCATTGCCTCCCATGAGTCAAAACAAACACAGTCACCAGCCACATAATACCACTTAGAATAGTGATGGACCACATATTTGATGTTAGGTCCATAGCATAATATAGCCTAGGTGTATACTAGGCTATATATACGATCTAGGTTTATGTAGATATAGTCTACAACATTTATGCAAGAAAAAAAATCACATAAGGACACCTTTTTTCAGAAAATATGTATTCCATCATCAAATGACATATAAGTATATTGATATTTTCAGACAGTGGTTGTGGTAATTCAAAACACAGAAAGTGAAACTGTGGTTGTGCGGGGAGGGACTTCTGTATTTAACTTCTCCAGGACCACCCAGTTAGTAAGCAACAAAGCTGAAATTCAAACCAAGTCCTTCCAACTCCAGAGCTGACTCTGTAAGGTCTATACCAGCTCTACTTAAAATCTGGTTCTTCATGAATTGGCAGTATCTGGGAGCTTGTAAGAAATGCAAAACCTACCAAATCAGAATTTCAAGGAGTGCAGCCCAGCCATCTGCATTTCACCAAGTCCTCCATGGAATTTTTATGCATGTTTAAGTTCGATGAGCACTACCCTAAACTATTACACTACACATACACATCAGTTTCCCTAATTTGTAAATTGCTAATGGTGCTGATAAGATTTTAGCTTGCTTGCATGTAAGAGTTTTCAGCCCTCATCACAGTTGTCCTTTTTGTTTGGATACTATGGGTAGTTAAAATTCAACTCTGTGCCATATACTTTAAGCAGGGTGCCTATTCATCCTAATTCTAGAACGGCCCCATTAAGTCTGTGGTTGTGACATAATTATTAACAGCGGTTTCTTTTACTCTGTGAAGTGCCACAATTTGGGCCACAAATCATATGGTGGCCCTAGCTAACAGGCATAACTTGCCCTTTTTGCCAGTCTCTACAACCTCAGGTCCTACCACATGTTCCCCACTTCTTTGCTATAGTTACAATAATGACTTTCCTTTAATTCCTTTAAAAAAAAAAACTCAAAGTCATGTGCTATGCAGGGGTTCAACATTTCTTTTCACTCTTCCAAGGAATCTTTTCCTTTATATATCAGATTATTTGTTCCTGTTCAAGTGCCTTCCCAAGAGAGGATATTTTGAGACGCAGTGTTAGTGGAGGCATTTAAAATGGTAAAACCAACTAAAAGCCAGACCACTCTCTATTTATCCCCATGCGCCATCCATTTTAAACACTAGTGAAAAGTACTACTCCCCAAAATATGTTAAGCTGTCCTTTTAAAAATTATATTTTACATGCAAATTGGCTTGGAGGAATCCTGATTTTGGTTGGCCTTCAAAAGGCACAGATGCAAAGAATTCATTCACCTCAAGACTAGAGTTCCTAAATGATTCAAGACAACTCTAGGTCACTTTGAGTACACTTTGTGTCTCCAACTCCTGTGTTCCTACATACTCCTGGGTTAAAAAACAGATTATAAATAAGAATAAGCCGTAGCAGCACAGTGATTGTAAAGACAAAGAAACAGAACTCAAGTTACTTCTGTTCTGTCATTATATGTGACTTCGTGGAATTTTGATTTGTAGCTAAGAGTTAAAATAGGAAATTTAAGGGAGCTGAAATAGACAAAACAAACTTTAAAAAGAACAAAGTAGGAGGATTAACACTTTCATTTTCAAAACTTGCAGCAAAGCAACAGTAATCAAGACAGGGTGTTACTGGTAAAAAGGTAGTCATAGAGGCTAATGGATTATAACTGAGAATCCAAAAATAAATCTCTACTTTTATAATCAGTTTTCAACAATGGGGCCACAGCAACTTAATGGGGGAGAAAACAGTCTTTTCAACACATAGAGCTAGGATAAATGATATCCACATGCAAAAACTGAAGCTGGACAGTTCTCTCACACCAATCCAAGATGTAAGACTTGGAACTTTTATTTAAAACTTTTAGGGAAATAGACACAAATTTCAAAGACCTTGGATTAGGTCATGATTTCATAGACGTAACACTAACAGCAAGAAAAGAAATAATAATTGAACTACATCAAAATTTTAAAAAGAAAAACTGTGCTTTAAAGAATACTAGGTGATGTTGGCATCCCATAAGGCTGTGCTAGTGCAAGTCCTGACTGCTGTGCTTCTAATGCTGGTCCTTAATAGATGGAACAACTTAGATTAACCCTGAGAACATGAAGCTTGGGCCAGCATTGCGGTGCAAGTTAGGTTACCACAAGTAACACTGGTCTGCAATACCAGAGCTCAGGTTCAAATACCAGCTTACTCCAACTCCAATCCCCCTCTCGGCTAATGCACCTGGGAAAGCAATGAAAGATAATTTAACAGCATGTGTGCCTGCCATCCACATGAGATCCAGGTGGGCTCTGGGCTCCTGGCTTTGGCATTGGCCCAATCCCCAGCCACTGTGGCCAATAGGGAACAAAGCAGCAGATGGAAGTTACCTCTTTCTCTATCTATCTATCTATCTATCTATCTATCTATCTATCTATCTATCTATCTATATATCTATCTATCTATCTATCTATCTATCTATCTCTATCTCTCCCTCTCCCACTTGCACCTTTCTCATGTTCTCTGTAACGTTACCTTTCAAATAAAACTAAAAAACAAATATATATGTATATATATATAATTGAAAGAAGTCAATGACCAATAGCAACTTATTATCTGATTCCATTATGTGACACATCCAAAATGACACAGAAAATAGATCAGTGATTTCCCATGGTTAAGGCGGGGGTGGGGGGGCAGACAGAGGTACAAAGGAAAACAGAGGATATCTACAAAAGTGTGTGGACTTCCTTCTCAAGTGAAGAAAATGTTCTTAGTTTGTCATAGCAGCACAACTCTGAATATACTTAAAGCTACTGCGTTGTACACTTTAGTTGTGAATTGAAGGTGCAAGAATATGTACATACAAAGCTTCCTCACCCTCATCCCCCCAAAAAAGGGTTAACACAGTAAAGCAGTGCAAACTGAAAGTTACTCAGGATTCCTGTTTATTAAAAAAAAAGATATAAATATGTAACTAAAAAATAATCCACACTTTTTCCTTTGGGGTACAATAGCATTTAAATTTTTTAAATTAATTTTGTGACTTAATAGATATGAAACTCATTGTCCATGGTTTCTTTTTTCCTAGTTACTTTTATTGTCCTTTTACTTATATAATTATCACTGAGAAGCAATAGTGTCTGATTTGAAGGGACACAGCAATTTATACCAAGGTGTCAAATATGCTACAAATGTCACTGCTACTCTTTATTTCTGAGATTTTTTTTTTTCTCAAATTCCCAGAGAAGCCTTCCCTAGTCATGCTATTGAAAATGGACACTACTCTTTGACCATGAATGATACCAATTTCTACCCCAAGACCCTGTTTTTTTTCTTCATACCTCTTATTATTTTTGGACATATTGCCTTTTTATTGCTGCTGTCTCCTGCACTAGAATGCTAGTCCACTACAGAGTCATCTGTCCTGTTCACACTTACATCCTCACTGCATAGTAAGCACTCCATCAACTTTTAGTGAACAAAGTTTTAAGGCTAAACATTGTATCTACAGGCTAAATTTCTTCACATAAAAGTTTATACTAATTTATTTGTGCACTTAAAATATATATATAATTTCTCGTTATTTCTCGTCATCAGTCTCTCCTGTAGGAACTCCCTCTTCCCCTGGAAGGAGTACTGAAATCCATTTGTCAAGGAGTTACAAATCTAAAAAATTATGTGTGGCATTTTCAATAAGCATTATGAATCTTAACTCACTGAACACTGCAATGCGCCTTTAAGTTAGAAAAAAGTCCCCTATAATTTTCTTAAAGTTAATCAAGTTTAGATTATCCCAGAATTCATTATCCCAGTCTAGTGATAAAAACCAGCCTCCTTTATTTTAGCTAAATGTTGCTGGACTTTGTTAAGTAGACTTCAAAACACTCCTGAAAATTTGATATATTTTTATAGAAACTGCTTCTTGAGACCTAGCTTTTTTTTATTGTTATGGCCTTATCTCCTTTTCAAAATAATAGTTAGGCTTTTTAAACAAAGCAGAGATCTGCTATAATATGGTTCAACATTACAACGTTTGAGTGGATCAAATCTTGTCCCTTTTGAAATGTGACAGTAACACATACTAGAAGTTTATTCACACTGTTTGCCTACAACTCACAGGTGTTTCATTGCTCCTTTTGAGAACATAAAGAAAGTATATTTGTTGGTCATGTATTGGGGTCTGAATGTTAAGATATACAGACAGTAATAACTTTTTTTAGGTACTTAGCATATATTCATTCTAGAATAGGTTCCTTAACATAATGAAATACTTCTTGTAATATTGCTCCACAGAGTCAAATAATAAATTCAGTGAATTTACTTGTTTATATATGGATTCTCAAATACTGAACCAGACTAAAGAACTAAGAGTTGGAGATTTATGCAAATCTCTAAAACTCCATTAGTTATATGACGTGGGCCAAGCTACCAATCCTCTCAATAACTCAATCTTATCACCTTCAAAATACAGATAAGAATAGAACTCATGCCAAGGGATTGTGATGATTTAAGGAGGTAATTCACATGGAGTAGTTAAGATATACTTGTAACACCAGATACTATGAAAAAGTGCTAGCAATTGTTTGGGGACAAAAGATAAAAACCATTTAAAGCTAAAATCATAGTGACCAGTAATGTACCAACTAAAAATAAAAGAATACAGTCTCACACATTTTAATATGAAATTACTATGAAGACTTGATTTTAGCTTCAGGCTTTCCACGTATAATTATATTTCATTTGCTAAGCCAACATAATGATTTTCTGAAAGAGAAATCTTAGCAGAAGTCTAATAGAGGCAACATTATTTTCTTATACTGTTAAAACCTAGGAGAAAAAAGGGTCCATAGCCCTCCTGCTAAGTTTAGACTAGCTGTTTTTCTTAAACAGTCACATATTTCTTCATTAAACTGTTTTTTAATGGCCCTTTTGATGACTGCCAGTTTCCCCCACAATAAAAGAAGTTCTGACCTGTGAATTCCTTTTTTTTAATCTAGTAATAACTTTGAATACATTAGTTGAGCATTGTGAAGCAAAGAAGGGCCAATTAGTTGTATTTTCCATCATCTGAATAAAATACTTAAAAGGTTGTCTCTATTGGCAAAGATGTCTAAATATTGTCCTGCCAACTCAAGTTACTGTTAAAGAATAAGGAATTGTTGAATCATTTGTGACCTGTAAACAACTGTTTCATTTTCCTTTTCCCTTTGTGGAAGACCAGTTCAGTGACCTATTACCACTCTACATTAGCAATGCCCATAAAATTACTTTAAAAGTTCATTACTTAGAGTGCCATCAACAAGTTACGATGTAGCATTGTACTAATTTTCTCAAAAAGATGTCATTGTTTTTCTATTTCATTCAATACTTTATGTCCTTTCTCGACCAGATACCAGGACAAATGATAGCCTCTACTCACCAAACTACCATCTTTGATAAATAGACCTCAAAGATAATCAAGTCATCAGCTAGTTACGACAAGCCAGAAAAGAGACAACCCAAGGTCTGTAATCTTCATGTGAACACTCTCCAAGCAAATTTGCTTTTGGTAAAGTGTCATCCTTTCTTTCCCTTCAAGCACTTGGTTTTAGAGAACTGGCAGTAAAGCAAATCTCAAGAAACACATCACCACTCTATGCCACTGCAGGTAGCTGCTGAGAGGCTCCTCAGACCTAACAGAAATGCAAACCTTCTCCTCAGTGTGTATCAGAAAATCAGATTTCACTTAAGATATTTTCCTGTCTTTTGAGACTTGTGAAGACAGGAAAATACCATATGTAATTTTAAATCTATCACCACACCTTTGAATTTATTCATGTTATAAAATTTTTTAAAATTAGGATGTATTAGTACAAATATTTAAATGCATTTAACGTGTTTTCCCCCTGAAAATATTATCTTCAGAGCAAACAACCTTTCATTTTTCTATTTGCTTATATCATTGCTAATATATTATAATATATACAAACTTCTTTTAAATACCCTAATCTGATGATACTGCTATGGTTGCTGCTTTTGTATTATTTGTTTTTAAAGAAATTTGAGGAACAAGACAGCTAATGATATAAAAATAATTCATAAAGCATTTCATGTTAAAAAGTAATCAATTAACTCAATGGGTAATTAAAGAGACCACAAAAACTTTTATTTTAATACTCACAGGTTCTAACTGTGAATATTTGTTCTGTTGCATAGTTTGCTATCAGACTAAGCAGGGAATGGGACTCTGCCAAGTCTCTGAAAATTGACTGTTCAAAAATCTTAATTATAAGAAAGTAAACAAAGAATGGGTTGAAGAAGTGCAGAGTTCTTATGAGTTAACGTAACAAAACAGCAAAGTCATTTCTTCAAGGCCAACAAGCTTGGTTCTGACAGTTATCCATCAAACTGAAGGTCTCCTTAGTAAATTCCAACTATAGGACATATATGCACAAAAGTGGCTAGCATAAGCCATAGAATCATTTCTTTTCAAGAAAATTAGTCACCAAGAAAACACCCAAGCAGTGTTATCTACCCACCTAAACGACAGTCAGACATGCTCTTGGTCAAAACCCTAACTTGTCTGTCTGTCTGTCTCCCCCTCACCCCGGCCTCAACTCAGAACCACACAGATATTTGTTTGGGGTTATACAAATTCCTTCACAATTTGTATAGAAGTCTAACATAACTTTTAAAAGCCATGACATGCCCATAATGTATACAGAGTCTCCGACTTCCGCCGTAAGCGAGGCTTTTTCCTAACTTAATCATACTCAAATTTCACCCCTTTTAAAGATCCTGATTCAAAAATGTTCACTCATTCTCCACAGTCCACAAATTTATACCATCTCTTCCTGTGGTATTTTATGTGCATAAATTAAAAAAGAATGGTCTCCAATGAGGATTAAAAGGTTGAAAAAAATCATAGACTTTCTAAATTTAGTTTCATTTTTCTAATTTCAACTCTTGAAATATGTGTGTTAGTACAACATATTTTTTTACACTTTTATGAAATAATCCATTCAGATTAACCTCACTACCTAAAGGAAATGCTGGATTAACTCAGCTAAGAAATTATATCCTAGTTTTAGGATTATAACAAGATATAACCCAGTATATTTGCAAAATGAATACAGAACTCTTGAGAAAAACCCAAAATGTGCTCTACTTTGGCTCTTACTGTGGAATTCACACTATTATATGAACCCCAGCTGTGAAAAATGTTTCTCTGCTGCCTTTATCATCCACCTGGCCAGGCACTGAGCCCTTCCTTAAACAGGTTCCTTAGCGGGACTTGATGACATCAGAGGAGGGAAATAAAATTTCTCAGTATAGTCAGAAATCTATTCTCCAGAAGCCAAAGACTTGCATTTTACATCACAGCACTACTTTTTCAATGGAAAAAAATGTGGGTTCCAAAAGAAGTGTATCCTCCAATGATGACAGAGATAATTAATGGAGTCCATGAAAACATTTATGTTTGATATTTTTATGCAAATGGACTAGAATAGTCTGCATTAGCCCCAAGTTGATGTCTTATCTAATTGCCCTTTAAAATGACATCTTCCATCACACATGCAGACCCGTGCTAAATTCATTTATTTCCATCTTGCCTGAAATTATGATGAATGGTCTGAGCTCCATTCAATTATTTAAAATGTGCAAAGAAACAGAAACAATGAAACTGGCAAAACCCTCTACATTCTTAGGAACAATTTAGGCTAATTAGCATCAACTTCTCCCCCATTCATCATACTCCTTTAGAAATATAAACAAACTGTCAGCTCTAACCTAACAAACAGATCACTGAGCTACTTAACACAAATTATTCTTACATGAAAAGCTCCTTCTCAGGCAATATTCTGCTTTAGGGCATTTGGGAAGCTGAGCTATTAAAATTGAAGACATATGTTCCAGTCAAACTCAACTCCCGGATTGTAATGATCGCTGTTGTGACAGTTTTCAGTCAGCATACTTGCTGCTGGCAACACAGTCCCCAGCTTGAACGAAACCAAAGTCCAGTGGAATGATCCAAGCCGAGCCCAGCATGGGAGGATGCCTCCTCACATCAGTCAGTGGTGTGAACTGCTGTGATCTGCTGCTGCATAAAGTTTTTGTGTGCTTTGGCTTTGGGGCAATAAAGGAGAGGAAGTTAACAAACGTGGCCTAGGACAAGACTATAGATTCAATGTGTGCTATGTTTTGATACATCCCACAAGGCTGGTGTTACTTAGCTTTCAATCTTCAGTCTATTTACTACTAATTGAATTCTTTTCATTTAGTGGAGGGTTGAGCTTCTGATTATAAAGTAAACTGAAAGTATGTTATCACAAAAATTAAAAAGAGAAAGGAAGAAGAGAGGATAGAAGGTAGCCCTATAGTCTCTAAATTGTACATAAAAAATATATGAGATTTATTTCCTTTATATAAATAAGCAAGCTTAAGAAGCCTATCAATCCTAGATTACAATTTCTGACATGCTAGAAATTGTGTAGTTGAATGATCCAGGTGGAGAGAAGCATAGATGGGGGATGTTCCCTCAAAAAGGCTTCTATTTTTTTTTTAAGATTTATTTATTTTTGAATCCGGCGTGGTGGCCTAGCGGCTAATGTCCTTGCCTTGTACTCACCAGGATCCCATGTGGGGGCCAGTTCTAATCCAGGCAGCTCCACTTCCCATCCAGCTCCCTGCTTGTGGCCTAGGAACGCAGTTGGGGACGGCCCAAAGCCTTGGGACCCTGAACCCACGTGGGTGCAATAAAAATAAATATATAAAATCTTTAAAAAAAGATTTATTTATTTTTATTGGAAAGGCAGATATACAGAGAGAAGGAAACATCTTCCATCCGCTGATTCACTTCCCAAGTAGCCACAACAGCCAGAACTGAGCAGATCCAAAGCCAGGAGCCAGGAACTTCTTCCGGGTCTCCCTCGTGGGTGCAGGATCCCAAGGCTTTGGGCCATCCTCGACTGCTTTCCCAGGCCTCAAGCAGAGAGCTGGATGGAAAGCAGGCTGCCAGGATTAGAACAAGTGCCCATATGGGATCCTGGGGGGAGAAAGGCAAGGATATTAGCCACTAGGTTACTATGCTGGGCCCTCAAACAGGCTTCTTAGAGCCTAAACTCTTTCCATGAAATGAAAATATAAACAAATTGCTTACCCCTTTACATGTAAGAACTCTGCAATTAAATTCTTGCCTTGATAATGAACCTGTATATTTTCTCCATTGTTGAAATGCACTAGCACCTGCAATTGAGTCTCACTGTGTGTTGTAATTGTGCCCCACCAAGTCCCAGCGGATGCTGAGCTACCTAATACTGAACCATGGGCTCCCAGGAGAAACAAGCAGAGCCCACTACAGCCTCTAGTCACTACATTTCAACAACAATGATAATAACCTTGTTGTAAGCTTGGTTCTTTATAAAAACACCTTATGTAATATACAATGCTAATTTGTTACTATTGAGCATTATACTTCATGAATGAGTGAGGCTTACATCACAGTGATTGATCTCATTTTCAAACAGTATTTTGGCCCTATTTTAAATGTTGAAATAATGAACAAAAAAGTACAAAGATGCCAAAACCATGACACTAAATAGGACATGGAAGGCCATTTGCTTTGCAGTGTGAGAACTGAGACAGAGTGTTGGCTCCTTCAACTTCAGCTGGGAGCATGGGTATCAGATGACTTGACCTTTTCACAACCTTGGCTTTACCTGCAAATATTCCAGAAAGTATCCCAAGCAATTGATTTGAGTGCTGCAAATAAAGTACAGCTCATAGGAAAGTTCGCAATACAAAATCTGTGAAAAATGAGAGTCAACTTCGAATCTATTCATGTATATTTTCTTCCTTCAGTTTCTCATGAAAACCTCAGAGTTGTTTTTCCAGGTAAAACAGTTCATAGTCTGGAAGCCAAGCAAAGCACTTACAAGCTAACTGGTAAAGCAGTGATTTACAGACTTCTTAATAACAAGAGAAGCCACCAAGCCCTCCTGATATGTCCTTTTCCGCATTCTAGGCACATGAATCTAGACTTCCGCGCCTCTATAAAGACTACAGTCATGACATCAATCCACAATCATCCTACCTACACAGGGACATGCCTCTACCTCGCTGCGGCACTGGCATTATTATTATTATTATTTGCTGTTGTGGACAGTTGTTGCCAGGATCCATCTCCACCCTCCCTCTCTCCTTTCCAGCTGGGTCTCAGACATCACATCCATGCCATTTATAGGGTTCTATGTCCAAGTGGCCTGCTGGCTTTTAAGACAATTAACATATGTCATTCTCTTCTCCACAGCTGATTAATTTGCAGATGGGCTCATGCCTCAGAGATACTTGCTGAGTATTTCTGGATAAAAATAGCTTCTCTTTCTTAGAGTCATGATAGAAGCAACCTCAGGATCACGTGGACACTACATAAAGCAGAGCACACAAACAAGAGAATACAGCTAAGGCACTGGAAGAAGTCTCATAAATAGCCTTTTTTAGATTTATTTATTCTTATTGGAAAGTCAGATATACAGAGAGGAAGAGAGACAGAAAGAAAGATTTTCTGTCCAATGGTTCACTCCCTAAGCAGATGCAACAGCTGGAGCTGAGCCAATCTGAAGCCAGGAGCCAGGAGCCTCTTCCAGGTCTTCCACGTGGGTGAAGGGTCCCAGGACTTTAGGCCTTCCTTGACTGCCTTACCAGGTCACAAGCAAGGAGCTGGATAGGAAGCAGGGTTACCAGGACACAAACTGGTGCTCATACGGGATCTTGGCATGTGCAAGGTGTAGCCACTAGGCGATTGTGCCAGGCCCAGCAGATCTCAGGCTACATTCTGTTTTTCTTGTACCTAAGAATATCCTTGAATAATTACCTACCAGTTGTATCCCTCCTGCTACACACACTCACTTACACACAGAGAAGCATTAATTATTTGAATTATTTTTGTTCACTTTAATATATTCTTTACTGCTTAGTGTCATAACTGATAAAAGCACTGATACATATACTGAGTCTCCATAAAAAGAACACTTGCCCTGGTTGGAATAATCAACCCAGTACGACATTAACCACAGGAAGATCGACTCAGGTGGCTGCCGCCCAATCAGCAGAACAGTCTCATTACAATTCTATTCAATATAAAATTATTCATTTTACATTGTACACAACTCTGTTCTAGAAAAATTAAAATATTACTAACCATTTTTGTAGCTTAGCAAGTAAAACTAGAAAGATAACATGATCTTTCTTGCTCATCCTACAAAAATTGGGATAATTTAGGAACTCATTTTCTCCAGTATCTCTACGTCTGGTTTTTCTGTATGAGCATAACGAAAATAACTAGATGTTATTCACGTTTCATTCATAAATAGAGAGCAATATGCCAACTTTTTAGATTCTGCCCAGAAACTTTTCTTTTGTATGGGTTGTTTTCATAGTCATGATTACATGTGGATGCAAAACTGTGTGTACAATAAATTGCAATAGTAATTGACTAACCTCAGGACTGACAAATGACTAATTACTCCCACAGGTGGCCAACTGTTTTGGCCTGTAGCCCATCGTGGCAAAATTCATTGCATCTAAGAAAGAGATTTCCTTTTCAAAATATTCACACCTACTTTTCAGAGGGTAAGTGAAGGAGAAAGGACTTACAGGGGCAGGGGGAGGGCTGAGGATGAAAGAATAAGGGGCAAATGGAAAATTTAACGTTTTTTTTTTTTAAGACAAAGCATTTAATTTTACTTTCCCTTGCAACAGAGTACAATATTATCACCATCACCAATACCACCACCACCACCGAAAACAACTAAGTCACAACCATAAAGACCAAGCCACTTAAACATCTTATGTAACTCTAAATTCATCCAGTATGAAGCCACATTTTCCATTTTGCTTATGATACAAACTTCACATAAGAGTGAACAATATTCTAGTAATTTTGAACCCTTTCCTCACAGTATATAGCCTTCAGCAGAGAACAGTTTTATTTAAATGTACCTTTTAGTTCATACTTATTTCCCTGCAGTTGTAATTACCATTAGTTTGCTACTAAAACGTCCCTATCCCTAGACAACATTCCTTTGTCATAGGAATAGTGTCCAGTGAGGAATTCAGAGTGTAAAGATTTCTGTTCATGACAGAGCTAAGTCTCCGAGAGCTTAAGACCTGTAGCACAATAATAGTCGAAACACAAAAAGACACCTTAGGTACCAAACTTACGACACATTGCACTCTTCATTACTACCCAGCTGAGAGCATTACCTAGTATAAAAAAATTAAAACATTTGATAATTCCAAATTTTGTTACACTGAAGAGATAAAAAGCACTCACATATTCTGTAAGGGAAATAAAAATTTGAGAGAAATTTGGAGACATGCATCATCCCATAAAACCAAATGTTTGACCTCTATGTTTCTATTCTCAGGAACTATTCTACAATAGTCAAGTTTGTACAAACAATCCTTACATATAAACTCAAATACACACAAGCACACTCAAACGTATACACATACATTCACTCATGTACAGCTATATTACTACAAAATCCTTTAGGGTGCTTATTTGCAACATGGTTGGCAATTGCATTTTTTTAAGTGGACACAATACAAATGTCATCAGTAGTAACTGGCTGAATAAACTATGGTACAGAGAATAAAATCCAAAGTAATACTTCATTTTTTTTTTATTTTGAAAAGTGAAATAGGTCTGTGGGAACACAAAGAGACTAGAGACTAATGTTGTAGCACAGCACACTAAGTCACCATTTATAATCTTAGAATCACATACCAGATTGCTGGTTCAAGTCCAAGCTACTCTATTACTGACCCAGGTCCCTGTTGATGCACTTTAAAGGGCAGCAGCAGGCAGCCCAAGTATTTCAGCCTCTACTATCCATGTGGGAGATTAGGCTTTGGCCTAGCATAAGCCCTAGATATTGCAACTATCTAGTGAGTGAAACCAGAAAATGGAAGAGTTCTCTTTTTCTGTCTCTTCATCTATTACTCTTTGAAATAAAAGCATACACCTTTATATAGAGAACATATATATATATATATATATGTGTGTGTGTGTGTGTGTTTTACATATACATATAAACAGAATATGCAGGGAATTGGGAGACATTAACCAATCTGTAAAAATTTCAGTGGAATAGAAAGAGTAAGTTTAAAAAAAAAACTACTGCGCAACATAGTGACTCCACTCAGTAGCTGTGATTCTTGGAAATTGGTATGCAGATTTTACTGTTCTTACTGCAAAAATCATAAGCATAGAAAGTGATACATGTGTCCCCTGGCTCCAACTGACCATTTCACAGTGTTAGCATTTTTTCAAAACATGCCTTTCATAATCAATTTATATAATCTTTATTTTTCAAAAATAAATAAAGAAAAGATGTTCCTTTTGTTTGTTTTGATCATTTCCATTTCATTGAGCTCTAGAATAGCATTCAGCACATACATACTCAATAAATATTACTGAATTACAATAACTACATTTTCAGTAAGAGTAAACTGCAGAAAACTTTCTGAGTAAGAAAGAAATACATGAACAACATCTTAGTCAAAGTAATATGATCACAAAAGAGACACAAAGGAATATCTTGTGTCCCAGGTTGTAATATCCTAAAATATGTCACCATTTGTGTATATAATATTCTGCCCAAAAATGCATACCCAGTAGCTAATTATGAAGAAAAATTGGACAAATTCAAAATGAGAGATTCTATTAAACATTCCAATAATGACAAAGTTGTAAATAAGAAAGTCTGAAGATCTATTTCAAGTTAACAGGACCAACAAAATCCAACAACTGAATCACTACAAGTTAGAACCACAGTTGCTACTGAAAGAGAGAAAAATAATTCTAAAGCACATTACAAGGTCAATCTTATAAAAGTTCTATGTCAGTGATAAATCTAATGACATTTTATTAAAGGTAATAGTTATACTTCATTTATGAATGCCCTTATTTATTGAGAGATTAATTACCACTTGCTATTAGTTGGTTCAGATAAAAATACCAGTTGAAAGATATATGCTGAAAAGGATAAATGCTAAATATGACATTTTCCTTAGAATATGTAGCTTCTAGTCCCAGCACTTCAACTAACTTCCTGGGAAATGCTGAGCAAGCATCTCACCTTCCTGGGCTTCACAAATCTTAAACGTCTATAAAATAGGAAAACTCAACCATGGTTCCTATTCATGGCCATATTTGCTTTTAAAAATTGGTGGCCAGGATATGATCTCCTTCCACTGAGGAGGTTCTGCACTGCTTCATTCACTGGAGGGCGGTGGGTTAACCTGCCCTTTGTGAAGCGCACATCCCACATCACTCAGCCAGCTACTCCACCTCTGCTCCCGCTTTCTCATGATGCGCCTTGGAAAGCGGTGGATGATGGCTTTGTTCTTGAGCCCCTGACACTCTAGTGGAGATCCAGATGGAGTTCTTTACTGCCCTTAACAGAAGACTGGATAAGAAAGCTACGGTTCATATACTCCATGGAATACTACTCGGCTATTAAAAAAAAAAAAACCAAAATGCAGTTTTTTGTAGCCATTATGCTAAGAGAAATGAACCAATCCCAAAAGGTTAAATACCATATTTGCCTTAATTTGAGATGAAAAGATGTCAATCTGGAAAATAGTACCTGTATATTGTAATATTACTGCAATCTCTGACAGCCTGTATCCAATGCAATAAGATAATGCATTGTAATCTATAAAATAACAACTAATTTAAAAAAAAGAGTCAAAGTCAAAAAGTATTGTCTAATAATAAATAAGTTAGCGTCATATCAATTTTGGCCTTACTTATGACCTGTAATCAAAGATAACCAAATGCTCTTTCAAATAAAACAGAGTATCCCCATTGGGTCAGAGTCAATATTAAAAGCAATATTGAAAAGAATACACAGTAAGTAATCAATATTTTAATCCCACCCTAACTGCTGGTAAAAAGGAAAGAGAGAGGCTGAGAAGAGAGACGTGTATCTCTTTCTCTCAAAGAGGGCTAAGGCAATGAGAGGTTTACATTAAACCATGGGCAGCTGAGGATTCTGTTTCTTGGTGCACATACTAGCCTTGGTCACTAACCGTACTCAGATTCTAAATACCGGAGCAGTGGTTTCAGCAATATCCCAATGCTTGGTCTGGTTTTGGTTTCAAAAAAAAGATGATCAGAACAGAGCAAATGCTACTATATTCAGCTACGGATAAATGTTACTTAATTCTAACATCAAGCAGGTATTCTTATATTGTATTTTAAGAAACGATCGTATCAACACTCAGAGAAAGCAAATAATCTGCCCATCACAGTGTTCACAGGAAGCAGAGCTGATATTCAGATACTTCCTGGATCCATGTTTCTCTCCTCTGTGTTCTTAATTCTCCCCTTCTGCAATATCAAACACTTTTGCCTTTGCTTCCTCAACTACAGAACAGGATCTTCATGTTTATCTGACCACCCACAACTTTCACCTTTATAACAGAATACTTCCACTTCTAAAATATTCCATTGCTTCTCTGACCTCAAATAGAGCTCTATTCCTATGTTGCTGACTTGAGTAGGTGTCAGATTGTGACTAACATTTTAATAATTAAATTTAATTTGTTTTTAAAAATGCTAAGATTCATTATTTGGAAGGCAGAAGACTAGAGCATAACTTACTACCATACAGTGAATATTAACATCATAGCTTCACCCCAAGTCACAGGGGTTGAGTTCTTACCACCAGGAGAATTACGTATGATACAGAAGCATCTGCTGTCACGCCAGTCAGCAAGCATTCATCAAGAACTTGCTGCTTTTCAGGATGCTCTCAAGGCATGTATCAAGCACTCACGTCCTTAACAAGGCAAGCCAGAACTCACCTTAACTGAAATCTTTCATTTTCACCAAGTCAAATAGCTGATGCTTTGTTTGGAAGAGAGGCAAGGCACACAAAGCAAGAAGAATCACTCCTGATCTCTCCACTTCTCATGGGCCACTGTCAGGCAGTCGGTACAGGTTAACGTATAAAGTAAGATGTTATGGTCCTACAATATGCAGATTTGATTCTTGTTTATACCCTTTGTCCACACTCCTGAGGACTATTGAATCTTTCTGCTTTTTAAAATTTACTATTTGTTTAATTCCTTATTTAGTGAAAAGTTAAAGCTTGTGATTATAAAACGTTGGAAGTATGTCACTGCAAAAACTAAAAAAAAGTAAGAAGAAAGGAAGGAGGAGGTAAATGAGGAGCAAAAGGGGTAGAGGGCATGGCAATATAAGAAGTATTAATATGTTCTGAAAACTGTATGTATGAAATACATGAAATTTTTCCCTTTATACAAAGTGAGAAAATCCCCCTCCACTTCTGAAATGTACAATGAGGATTCTAAGATAGTTTAATTCTGCTATCAAATCAGAACTCTGCCATTGTAGTTATTTTATTAGGAATT
Organism: Ochotona curzoniae; assembly: GCF_017591425.1. Classification (NCBI taxonomy): domain Eukaryota; kingdom Metazoa; phylum Chordata; class Mammalia; order Lagomorpha; family Ochotonidae; genus Ochotona; species Ochotona curzoniae. The sequence goes on along the minus strand of NW_024467122.1, from coordinate 29,020,566 downwards.
TTTATTCAAAGGCCCGTCCCAGTAGCCTAGTGGCTAAAGTACCTGCCTTAAATGTGGCAGAATTCCATCGGGCACTGGTTTGTATCCTGGCTGCTTCACTTCCCTTCCAGTTCCATGCCTGTGGCCGGGGAAAGCAGTTGAGGACGGCCCAAAGCCTTGGGACCCTGAACCCACATGGGAGACCTGGAAGAGGCTCCCAGCTCCTGGCTTCAAATCGGCTAAGCTCTGGCCGTTGTAGCCACTTGAAGAGTGAATCATTGGACGGAAGATCTTTTTCTCTGTTTCTCTTCCTCTCTGTAAATCTGACTTTCCAATAAAGAAATATTTTTAAAAATTATATTCACATTTAAATATTAAGTTCTGCTTTATCGTTAATAAACACCCTTCTTCCAAATTAACATTTAATTGAGAAATGCTATGGTCTAAATGTTGGTGCCTTCCCAAAATTTTTACAATGAATCCTAATCCCATAGAAAGGAATACTGAGAAGCTGGACCCTTTAGAAGGTGATTTCTCATGAGGATGGAGCCTTTATAGATACAAGTAGTGCCCCTATCGAGGCCCCAGGGATTTCCTCCCTTCTACCATAGGGGAAGGAGGTGCAGCAAGAAAGCAGCATTTATGAAATAACATCTAGTCTTTGCCAGATATTAATTCTGCTGGTACTTTTATCTTAGCCTTCCCAGCTTACCAAAGTGTAAGTAATTAATTATGTTGTTTATAAATGACACACAGTCTAAAATATTTTGCCACAGTACACTGAAAAGCTTCACTGGGGAAGTAAAAGAGGAATAAAGATTTAGCACCCCAAATCATGTTCCAGACACTATGATAAGTCTTTACACAGAGTTGCAAATAAAGCAACTGAGGAAGCTATTTTTGGTATTCCTTTTACAGAGATGGAAAGGAAGGCTTAGAGAAGTCAGCCATCTTGCTCAAGCTCTCACAGATAGGAGACGGCTCAGTCCAAGGTCAACTGTGAGCAGAACGAAGGATGGCTTGTGCTCTGGACATGCACTTATATTGGACACCTAATATTTAATAAGCTAGAAAATCCATGAAGTCAGTAGCCAGATCATCTCTTGGTCATCAGCACTGCCCCTCGAATACAACAAGCATAGTTCTCAATACACATTCTTGCCACGTGTGTATATGTGCATGATATGCATACATTCTGTAAGAGTGCCCTTCAGTCAAGTAATTATTATGACCCATATGCATTTCCATAAATTCCTATATAACTTATTTTCCCATATACCATTATAATCATTGACACACCCGCATTTTAAAACCCTTTGGTCTAAAACATAATTTAGAAAGCAGAAACCAGAGATAAAATGCAGCAAAAATGAATCAGCAGCCAGGGGAAATTTCAGCTTTGACTTGAGATTCAAGGCAGGTAAATGATCATCAGAAGGACAGTAACACCAATACGAATAATGGGAAAGGAAATCAAACTCCGAAGCCCACGATAAATTTGGAATCACCCATGTTCCAAATAACGGATGTCTATTTACTATCTGTACATCAAATCAATGACTTTATTCAGACATAGCCTGACTGAAAGATGTGCAAGCTAAAAAGGGATAAAAGAGAATGAGACAGACGTGCAAATTATCCTGTGGGGTTGGAGTGTGGATTAAATCACCATAGAGCAAATTCAAGGAAAATGTCTATCTTAATGTTCCCCATCTCAGAATATGCTATTTGATTGTTTTATTTTGTTTTCATTTATTTGAAAGGGGAAAAGACAGACATATAGGGAGATGTTCTAAATGCTACTTCACACCCCAAATATCAACAACAGTCAATGTCCAGTCACAACAAACCCAGAGCCTGGACCTTCACATGGACTAACGATGCCAATAGCAGCAATCCGACTACTTGAGTCTGATGACTCCCAAGGTGTACATTAGTAGGATATGTAAATTGAAAACTGAGCCAAGACTCAAATCCATGCATTCTGCTATGAGATGTGGACATCTCAAGCAGCCAGATGTCAAATCCAATTTTATTCTTAATGTTAAGAAAGAAACAGTGTGTTTGGAGAAAGTAAATCTAGGATACCTATTCCAAAAGGAGCAACCAAATATCTTGAATTACTGAAATGAACTAAACAAGTCATTTTAAGTGATACAAAGATTGCTCATTATTAGAAAAAAGTACTTAAAGGTCGGCAGAATAGCATTAGTAGAATTTTATTATAATTCGTAAAATAGCAAATTATAAATTTTATCATTCATTAGACAGTCAAAAAGTTTCAATATGAAAATTAAGGGCCAGAATTCTGGCACAGCAAGAGAAGTCATCTGAAATGCCAGCACCAACTGGATAGCAGGTGGCTCTACTTTGCTCCATCTCCCTGCTAATGCACCTGGGAGAGTAGAGGAAGATGACTGCCAACTGCTTGGGTCCCTGCACTCAGGTTGAATACCTGACTCCCAGCTTTAGCTTGGCCTAGTCTCAGCTATTGTGGCTACTGTTGGGGGTCATGGGGAGAAAATGCCTGGTGTTGAACCAGCATATCAAAGCTTTCCCTCTCGTGGTCTCTCCCTCTCTTTTCATAAATCTTTCCATCAAGAAATAAAAATAAACCTTTTAAGAAAAAAAAAACATGTACTTTGCTTTTCTGATCTGTCATGTCAGGATAAGTATATTTAATGTGAAAAGAGTTCTTATACTCTAATGTATAATATAAATACATGCACAGAAAAATACATTTTAAAAGATAAAAATCAGTTTGTGAATGGTCTTATGCATATGCAATGTCTCTTCAATAAAGTGCTAGAAAAACTGGCTCTTCATATGCAGAATATTGGAACTTGATTCCTTCTCTTACTACATACATAAAGTTAGCTCAAAGTTCAAGTCAAAGATCTAAATGTAAAACTTGAAACTATGATGCTACTATAACAAAACATGGGAGAAACACTGAGATATCTGAGTAGGCAATAATTTTATGAAAACCCAAAAGCACAAACTAACAAAAGCACAACAAAACAAAAAGGCTTAATGGAATTAAATAAAGCTAGAGAGTTTTTACACAGAAAACACCTCAAAATCAACCAAGATGCAATGAAATATTATTCAGCCATGAAGAAGATTGGAATTCTGTCATTTTAAGACATAGATCAATGGAATGCAATGACATGATGTGAACTGAAATAAGCTAAAACACAGAAAAAGATAAATTCATCTTTTTTCTCTAGTATAGAAAATAAAAGAAATACATGTGGATATATACTAAATATATATACTAATGAGTACTAAAAGTTGGGACAGCTGAAGGGCAAGGGATATAGGGAGTTTGCAAATAAAAGAGGAACGCATTCTAGCATTACACAACACAACAAGGCAACCGCAGTACACAAGGCCTATAAAATATTATAAAAAGCCTGTAAAATACTAGAAGAGATAATTTCGCGGCATTAAGCATAAACAAAATATAGAGTTGAAATATTTGGTCACCCCCTACCTTATAAATATCTTGACATATCACACCTATCCCCAAAAATATATATAAATATTGCATATTAATAGAAATAATGGAAAAAAGCATTGTGTCATCCAATGTCATTAACATGGAAATTATTAATTTAAGGCAGAGTCAGGCATAATATAATACACCAAAATGTAAACAAATTCTAAAAACTGATTCAGAAAAAATCTTCCTGGAATTAAAAGAAGTTCTTAGTTAAGTGATTTTAAATTTTTTCCTATTTAAAAAAAAAAAAGCAATTATAAGGACCAACATTCATATTTTATTGCCAAGAGCCTAAACTGTGTTAAGTGCTACACACTTTTTCAAACCATTTACTGTAGTCCAATAATGGAAGTAATTTCATCTCCACTTCAAAGAAATCAAAGCACAGTGCAGCTAAGCCACTTGCCTAAAACCTTACATCTGGCAATGAACATTCCAAAAATAGAGCCCAGGTACTCATTCTCTCTCATGTAACTATTGTAGGTATTTTTCTTCTTTTCTTCTTTTTTTTTTTTTTTAAAGATTTTATTTTTATTATTTTCTTATTGGAAAGGCAGATATACAGAGAGGAGAGACAGAGAGGAAGATCTTCCATTCGATGATTCACTCCCCAAGTGAGCGCAACGGGCCGATACTATGCCGATCCGAAGCCAGGAGCCTCTTCTGGGTCTCCCACGCAGGTGCAGGTTCCCAAAGCTTTGGGCCGTCCTCGACTGCTTTCCCGGGCCACAGGCAGGGAGCTGGAAGGGAAGCAGGGCTGCCGGGATTAGAACCGGCGCCCATATGGGATCCCGGGTGTGCAAGGCGAGGACCTTTAACCACTTGCGCCACCGCACCGGGCCCTCTTCTTTTCTTCTTTTTAAAAAAATTTATTTACTTTTATTGGAAGGGCACAGAAGAGACAGAATGAAAGATCTTCCATCTGCTGGTGCACTCCCTAACGGCCACAACAGCTGGATTTGAGTCAATCAGAAGCCAGAAGCCAGGGGTGTCATCCAGGTCTCCCTCACCAGTGCAAAGTCCCAAGACTTTGAATCATCCCTGACTGTTTTCCCAGGTCACAAGCAGGATGGTGGGAGGGAAGTGGTGCAGCGGGGACATGAACTGGCAGCCACAGGGGACCCTAGTACATGCAAAGCAAGGATTTAGCCACTTGGCTATGGTGCTGGGCCTGAAAGTATTTTTATATACTTGACTGGAGCACACGAGGAGTATGAGAATCAACCACAAAGAAGCAAAAATACATGAGAAACAATTGTGGAGTCCTAGTAAAAGTGACAATAGGTCTTCATTTGGTGGAACAGTCCCAATTGATAACTATTGTCCCACTGTAGTTCTTAACAGCATCCACTGCTATTTTCAACAGTGTTTAAGTCCAGCCAATGGATTGTGGGTCAATCTGTTAGACTCTATTGTAATACTGTTGTCAAAGTTGTAAGTTTGTTGTTCATAATTTTCCCATCTGTTAGGTGGAAATGCTAATGTTTTTATTTCTGTCTTCCAACATGGTATTTTCATGATACCATGTAGAACAACGTAAAAGTTGGTGCTGTAAAATGTTACCACTGTCAGAACCGAGTTCACAAGAAGGTGGCATTTGCTCACAGACTCATTGCCCCTGAGACAAAATGTCTTTTTTACTTTTACAAAACGTACATTTATTACAGAAACCTTGGTATCAGGACAGAGTACAAACAAATCATTTAGTCACTATTGGCCATTATTACTCAGCCACAAACAATGCCAAGAAGCTTGAAAAGGAAGGTTTGCTAATTTCATTAAATAACATCCACTTTATGACTGACATTATTTCCACCTCAGCAAGGAAAATGAGCAGAATAAAAACAGTAAACTGGGGCCCAGCGCGGTAGCCCACTGGCTAAAGTCTTCACCTTGAATCCACCGGGATCCCATATGGGCACCAGTTCATATCCTGGCAGCCACACTTCCCATCTAGCTCCCTGCTTGTGGCCTGGGAAAGCAGTTGAGGATGGCCCAAAGCCTTGGGACCGTGCACCCACGTGGGAGATCTGAAAGAGGCTCCTGGCTCCTGGTTCCTGGCTTCGGATTGGCTCAGTTCCAACTGTTGCAACTATTGGGAAGTGAATCAACAGACGAAAATCTTTCTCTCCGTCTCTCCTCCTCTCTGTATATTTGAATTTCCAATAAAAATAAATTTTTAAAAATAAAAAACTGGTTTTTATTTAAAACACAGCCAAAAAGGCAAGCACTGATAAGTAATTCCTCAGGAACAAAATCTGAAGATTCTTTCAGCAATGGGGTCTCATTAGACCTCGCTACTATAGTAATGAGCTGAAATACAGGCAAATCCCACATTGATAATTAAGAGGTATAAGCTCTGGTAAGGGGTATATCTGTGCATGTGTCTATATGTGTATGAGGCTGTGAATGCCTCCATTTTTTGAGGTTTTACTCTGGAAATTGATAAAAGCAGGAAAAGAATAATATCGCAAAAGGATAAAGATATTATATTCTTTCTCTTTTTTGTATCTCTCCTCAATTTCCAAATTTCTGTTCCCTTATTTCCATCCTGCACTATACTATTTTCTCATTTCTGATGTGTCTGTAATTTCATTATACCCAATCACCTCTTTACTCTCATCGATTGATCATCTCAGTGGATATATTCATCTGTTTGAAGCTAATGGCAAACTAAATGCAATCTGCGTCATAATTCCTTTACCTGTGAGTTTGGAAGTTTCAATTAGCTGATCCTGACGCATTTTGCAGGTTTTTGTTCACATAAAATACGTGAATGTGGGAGTGACACAAGGACTATGATGATGATGTGACTGAGTCACTATCTTGCTCTCGGCAGGAGACAGGGGAGCAGGATAGCTAACCGTGCTTCAGTGCAGCAGAACGTCTCTGGCCAGATTCAGGGAAAGATAAAGGAGCAAAAGGAACAAGAGAAAGAAAGAATAACCATTGGATTGTATAAAAATAAAATGCCAGACTCACAGCGTTCCCAGTGAAGTTTAATCTGCTAGTCCTGACAATGTGAAACTCAAAGTTAAGATACATAAATGCAATTTCAGCTTTCTGAAAAATCATTTTGCCTTTCCAGATGTAGAGAGTGGTTGTGAAAGTCAGTGATGTGATGTGACCAGAGTACCTAAGTGCTGTATCTCTGTCTCCTGCTAACTGCACAAGGGCCAGTAAGCCAATTGCTTTTATAGTTCTGGATTTTGTAATGGTTCCTGAGGCACCTTACAGGAAAGGATGAAATGTACACATATTTTTAATCCTTTACAACTTTTTTACATTGCCAAATGTACATATAGTTACTCTTTTCCATAGATAACCTGAGATCTTTATGAAGGAAAAGTAAAACACATTTAGTGAATAATATTTCTCGATAGGACACATCCTCTCTGTGCTTCACCTAGCACATTACCAGGGAGTTGGATAGGAGGATGAGCAGCTAGTACTCAAACAGGCACCTATATGGGATGCCACCACTGCAGGAGGCAGCTTTACCCACTATATCATAAAGTTGACCCTACCAGATACTGCTTGTGGTATACTGTTCCCACATTTCATTTCATTCTTTTTCACAAGGAGTCTATATTAAACATCCTTTAGAGAAGCGAGTAATTACAATATTATTCAAAGGTGGAATCCAAATTTTAAAAAGTTAAAATGTTACTGTGAACTAATTTGAGACAAATACCAAGTTGAAAATAAAACTAATATCTTGCATTCAGGAAAGACTTTCCTAATGAAAATCTAGTATGCTAGAATTTGAAACAAACCTGAAAACGCTGTGAGATGGAAAACTAAATTCATTCATTCCATGAGTGTATTTTCAGCAGCAACATGCAGAGGGGGAAATACTCTAAGAAAAGCACAGAAATATAATAAATTGGGACTCAGGCCTGGGATGGTAGCCTAGGGCTAAAGTCCTTGCCTTGAAACCATCGGGATATTAAATGGGTGTCAGTTCGTATCCTGGCAGCCCCACTTCCCATCCAGCTCCCTGCTTGTGGCCTGGAAAATCAGTCAAGCACAGCCCAAAGCCTTGGGACCCTGCACCCAAATGGGAGACCCAGAGGAGACTCCTGGCTCCTGGCTTCGGATGGCTCAGTTCCAACTGTTGCAGCCATTTGGGGAGTGAATCAACAGATGGAAGATCTTCCTCTTTATCTCTCCTCTCCTCTCCTCAATAAAAATAAATAAATCTTCCAAAAAATGGGAAAAAAATGAGATTCTTGCATTTTATGGAACAGGAACCCCTTTATGCCTTCCTTCTTCTGTCGCTGTATTTTATGATCTTGCGGGTATAGCGGCTTAGCCTATATTCTAGTTAACATGTTTCTACCTTAATAATGACAAAAATAGAAATGAAAAAAATGATAGCTGCAAAGAAAGAATGCTAATTAAGTGATTCTGTCTGGAGCCTGAAATTGAGCTCACTTCTTAGAGTGTCTGGTCACACTAAGCAAGCTTCGTAAAGCAATTCTGAGAGTTTTTAAGGACATGTCAGCTCATTCTGATTTCAACAGTCCAAAAGAAATTTCAGCAAGAGGCTGAAACCGTCCACCAGAGTCAAAGGCTAGCTACAGTTAAGTTCCCTGTTACATGAAGTTTAATAAAACTCGCCTATCACACAAACATCTCTACCTTGTTATTTTGCTTACCAGGAAGGATTGGCTGTGGAATCGGCTTAATATAAAATGTTTCTGTCCTTACTGCTTTTTAAGGTTTATTCTGAGAGCCAGAATTAACAGAGAAAAGGGCACAGAGGAGGATGTTCCAACCATAGGTTTACTCACCAGATAGCCACAATGGCCAGAACTGGGCAGTGTGAAAGCCAGGAGCCAGAAGACTTTTCCAGATGTCCCATACAGGAAGCAAAGGCTGTAACACTTAGGCCATCTTCCGGTGGTTTTCACCAGATACTAGCAGGCAGCTGGGTCAGAAATGAAGTAACTGGGACAAAAACTGGTGCCCATATAAAATGCGCGTGTTGCAGACAGTGGGTTTACCTGCTACACCAGAATCCTGGCACTCTAGTCTTACTCTTTATTGTCACAAGAAAGGGAAGTAGAGGGACCTCTACCATGACACAGTAGTTTAAGCTTCTGCTTATGGTACCTGCACACCATATAAACATAGGTTCCTGTCCCAGCTGTTCCACTTCTGATCCAGCTCCCTACTTCTGGCCTTGTAAAGAAACAGAAGCTAACCCAAGTTCTTGGGTCACTGAACCACTATAGGAGACACAAAGGTGACTCCTGGCTTCAGATCAGCTTAGCTAGGGCCATTGCAGCTCTTTTGGAAGAAGATGGGGTGGCAAACCAGCAGATTGAATCTCTCTCTGCCTCTGTGTGTGTGTTTCCTCTCTGTGACTACGCCTTTCAAATAAAATGCATCTTTAAAAAAAGAGAACTACATTAATATTAGAGTATATTAATATTACAAAGACAGAGTAGATTACAAAGCTGAAATATACAAACTGAGCAAACGAGGACTTTCAGTGCATAGAAATATTACATTGAGATTGCTTTCTATCCTCATAGATTTTTCTAGAGTTCCTTTGGTAATACGATATACAATTACCAAAACTTATGCTTTGAAATAATGTTAATCTTCTTTCATTGGTATATTTTCCTCACATATATTTGTTACTAAGATATGAAAACTTTTTGGGCTCAACATTAAAAAGCATTTATATACTCATATTTTCGTAATCCAGGTAATTAGAGATTAAAGGTACAAGAGAAAAACATATTAAAGACTGTGATGCAATAAAATGCACAGCATCTCCTGACATTCCATGTTCCTCTTGACTTCTGTTTGCTTTTCCTCCCGTGTACCACAATAAAACAGTCACAATCAATGTGTGATGACAAATGTCCTCAGAGTTGGCTATGCATCCTTCTAAATATATTGGCATTTATAAGCTGGAAAACATAGACGTAATCAAAAGTAGAATGACTAACACATTAAGCTCTAATTTAAAATAATGTTTGAAAGAAATCATTGCAACTAGGCCCAATTTATTTGTATAACAACTAAAAACTGACCTCATTTGACATATTTAAGAGATGGAAACAATTATATGTGTTTATTTTCTAAACAGACCAACATATATTAGAAACTTTGAAAGCCTTCTTTCATGGTCTTTTGAATTTGTTCTAATAAAACATACTATTTTTAAAGGTGAATAAATTATTTATCTCCACATTATCAATAGGAAAATTTTATCCTAATAGCAGCATGTAGGAGGAACTAGCTGTGAGACAGTACAGTACAATTTAAATAGAGTGTCATATTCCAAGAGCTATTGTTTTCACTTTTATTTTTGTAGAAAAAAACAAATTTGAATTTTCTCCCTTTACTCAAATCAAGTTTCTATGTTATTCTGAGAAAATTCAGATAAAATTGTCACACCAGTCCTCGTAGGTGTGTTTATAGACACAATAGGCATGTAAACTATGATTACAACGACTCTTTTGGCTCTAAGGAGAATGAAACAGTGATGTATCTATTCAAAACAACATTCTATTCCAAGTCTGGGATGGCCAGATACTAGCATGCCATCAACCTTTGGCTAATATAAGTATGCTGACCACTCAATCAAAAAGTTTCTTTAAGACCAAGTGTCCTAGACTCCCTGGAGTCATTTCCACAGGCACTGGGCTATATTCTGGCTGAGACAGATGGTTCTTTATACACGATAATGAAGCCCAGGACCAGAAGGGTAGTACCACCAAGGACCCACTGAAGTCTTCCAAGGACTGATGCTACAGATTACTGAAAACTGGACAAGGCTTTTCTTAGTTCTCTTCCCCTTCATCACTAGTATGTAACAGAATCTGATCAACCTTTGAATGAGTCTATATCAAGAGGAATTTGGTTTTTCTAAAATTTACACACTAACAATGAAAGTACATTCAGTCTGGACCTGCACATAAGACATGAGAAATAAATTAATTTTTAATCCAATTTTTAAATCTCATTACTTCTTAACCCCTGAGGAGCTCTGCTCTCCTAGGGGCTTCTTTGCTTCAGTCAGAAGCACTAGCAAAATCAAATGCACTATATGCACTCAACAGTGATCTTCTCTTAGATGTCTGTCTAGGGTTAGCAGAATGCATTTGACCTTGATGTGTGTCTATTCAAGCTGCTGAAAAAAGAATTAAGGATATTTGGTTAACAAAAGCATTTAACTTCAATGTTATTTACAAGGCTACAATACTGGTGAGACAACTAAAGCATGACCAAAAAAAATCAAGTTTAACAAAATGCTTCATTCTACACCATTATCAGATTTGATACACCAGCATTTTAATTGAGCTAAAACCCAATGAATGCTTCAGATGCTATAATTACATCACTGAACACTTTAGCTAAAACATTCAAATATTTCGAATGCTTCCTGTTTAAGATTTACTTTTATTTATTGAAGTGGCAGAGCTACAGAGACAGGTAGAGACACAGAGAGATCTTCCACTCACTAATTCACTTCTGAAATGGCCACAACAGCGAGGGCTGTGCCAGGTCAAGTCCTGGATCCCAGAGCTTCTTGCAGGTCTCCCACACACAGGGGCACTTAAGCCATCTTCCTCTACTTTTCTAGAAACATTAACAGGGAACTGTACCAGAAATGGAGCAGCCAGGTCTTCTACCAGCTCCCCTATGCAGTGGCTTAACTCATTATACCACAATCTCACTCCATTTTTTAAGCACATTAAGAATTTAAAAGTAAATAATAAACTTAATAATATATTTTTTAAATTTACATTAGATTGTTAGAACAAATTTTATATTGGGAATAATCTTTATAACAAAAAGGAAAGAACTCAAAAAAATTTAAAAGGTAAGCTTAAAAAAATAAAGCTAAAAATCAGGCGGTAAACAAAGCGATCACATGTCATATGTAAGACACCATACTTCCATTAACATGGTACGTGACACACATACAACCTTCCTTCACTGCTACCTCTCAGGGTGAGCATGCCAATAAATGCATGGATCCCCTGAGCACTAAGTGTCCCACCAACTAATCTACATTTAGTTGGAGTCTTGAGAGCAGAAAGAATTTACAATACCTACACATTCATGGTATGTGCATCTTATAACACTGACGATACAGTAATATTAAAAGGCATATGTTGCTTTCCCTAACTTCAGCATTACATCCTAAGTCCTTGGATATGCTATTGGAAGCCCTGACTAGCCAGGCCTTTCCAAACTAACCAGAACATATCCTTTTAATAAAAAATAATAGCTATGTTCTCATTTTCAAAGTTTGCGATTAAAACCTACACTGAAAGAATCCAGCTGAGAAGAAATTTCCTTTTGGTTTTAAAAAAAATAAAGTCATTAAATTTATCGGAACAATATGAAATGAAGATGTTGTTGTTGGGTCCTTCACTTATAATGGGAACCAAATAGGCTTGCTGGCTTAGTTAAATCCATAAGTTATTCGTCACATAGCATTTCAACAATAATTTTAAACATATAAAGATTAAAATACAAAAGAAAATCCCACTATCGATGATAATCAAACTAAACAATTACATTTTTTGCATGTGATTTAACTACCCAGATTTCAAAGAAAACCACATAATCTCATGTGTTAAAAATTTTCTTTTATATATTCTAAGTATGGCAAGACAGATTTTCAAAATATATCTTGTAGAATTGGGTTCTATTCCAATTGCTGATTCAAACCCCTTGACAAACAGACTTCAAATTGGCTAATCTTGGTTTGTATTTTTAAAAACAATTTACTACAACTTTACATGGGTAGCATTCTGCTTTTCCTCCTAGTTTATAGCCAGAAAATGAACTGTTTAATAACTTTTGATACTGGCAAAGAATATTGCTATTCATTTTATTTTTCAGCATTGAGCTAAAAGGTGCATGAATCATCCTTCTGAAATTTGGAATGCAAGCAAAAAAGTAGATGAGAATGGAAACTAACTAAATAATTCCTCTCATCATCTAACCTTTTTTTTTTTCAGAGCATGAGCCTTGGAAAAAGTAACTTTCTTAGTAGTGGCCTATTGCCCAAATAAAGAAATAGTAAGAAAAAATTTTCCCCCAAACAGTTTATTTACCATAAGATGTGTCTTAGCAAAATGCTTTGTGTGCTGAAAAATACAAGGCTAATTCTTGCTATCAAAGCCACATCATAATCTTACTTTTGTATTTAGAGCTGACCCTCTCTTTATTTTAGAGAAGGGTTTTTCCTATGTTCCTCTTTAGTCAGAATTCTTAGATGTGCAGAAACAAGAACAAGCAGTTCAATGGTATCTATGTGACAGCTCCAACGTAACATACACATACACTGGAGCCCTCTTTCATTCTCCACAAGGGAACCCACAAAGATGGGTGAAGGGCAGAGAATGAAATCCCAGAAGATGAACTGAGCTTAGCTAAAATGATACTTTAAGAAGAATTTTAAGCTCCTCCAAATAGTGGTGTAAAGTCAGAGCCAAGGCTCAATACTGCCATCTCTTTCTTAAATACAGAAATACAAGAAGCAATCTCAGAGTAGACACAGGATAACAAAGCAAAATGACATGGTTAATGGATACATAAAACTCAACAAATACACAATACAATCTTTACCTTTGTCATTTATGAAAGACCAATCACTGAAGTCAATATAAAAGCTTTATTAAGTTGGCAAATGTTTTTATACTACAAATGATTAAATATCCTGTGGATGTGGATTCTCTCACCTCTTTCAAGGACAAAACAGTCAATGTGTTTATCTTTTTGTTAGTAATTATCTAATCTATTTTCTTATTTTTAACATATCTAAGATTGGAACAGCAACTGAGGTAAGCAGACAAATCCTGCTTTAAATTTAGGTAAAGTAGGTCACAAAGATGCCTTTATTTTATACGAGTTTTATATTCATTCCCCGACTCCAATGGTTTCCTTCCAAAGGAACTGATTTCTCAACATCGTTAGAATGTTCTTACAAACTCAAAGCTTTCAGTGCAGTTGAAATACAAAATAGCTTACAGAAAGACACATTTGTAATGTATCATCAATGACATAGCTCTCACGGAGAATGACAAAAGGTTTCAGTGCAGTACTAACTTATGTCTGCTGTTCTAGAGTAAATACTAAGAACTTCCCTTTTGAATTTTGATAAATTGCCTCTCCTGAGGGAGAAGTAAGCAGAAGAGAAAAGGCCATTGTAGCAAACGAGGGGCCACTATGAAGGTGAGTGGTGAAAGAAAGAAGTGGATGGGCAAGAGCAAGGACAAGTTATACAGGTGTTCCATGCAAGTTACCAGGTCACTACATGGACCTTCGCTCCAGGTATCAAAGTGTCCTTTGCTAACTGTGTCTGAATCTAAGAACATTAGAGGGTATTAGTAATCACATTCGCCACTGGAGAAGTTACCATTGACCAGACAGCTCTGATGCTCCAGCTGATGCACAAATAGCCTGCATTCTGAAAGGCAAATTCAAGCCTAAAAACAGATTTGGATTCAAGGCAGAAAGAGAGGAACGGGCTTCTCTTACCAAAGTCACAACCATAAAAGAGCCTAGGCTCTAACAACATGAGTGTTGAAACTTAAGAAATGGAAAATAAAATAGGTTCATTTGTATGAGTCTCGTGTGGGTTGGGCAAGGAGTCAGAGAGGGACAGAAGCCAAGTACTGCCAACAGCCAGGCTCTGTGGGCCACCGTGTACTGACTAAACATTGCTGACGACTCACTGCTCATCATGTAGCTAAATCTCAGTTTAAACGAGGCGCCACAACAACCCTTATCCTATAAAAAGGAAAACCCCAGCCTTCATGGGAGCAATTTCCCCTCATGAGGTTGCCAGCACTCATGTCTTGAGTATGTACCAACCTTTCCCTTTCAAAAACTTCTGCTTTTCTTCTCATTTCTATCTAGGTGTCACAGTTGTATTTTTACATGCAGGAAGATAAGGACCTGAAATAAGTAAAGCTGCAAGTCTCTCAGAGCCCATCCAATCCCTACAACAAAACTCTACCAAAACAGACCTCATATAATTCACAAGAATTATATTAAAGTTCAACTCAGGAATTTGATGTGTTTTACCTTACAAATGTGGTAGTTCAAAACTTCAAGATGGTTTGTAAGTGAACTATGAAATGACATCTGATTTAAGAGAACTTCTTCCCATCCTCGAACAACTAGCTATCTTCAAATAAAAGTTATTGGAGAAAATTATCTCCTTACACACCACTTCCAAATTTAGTCAATGTGTGTTTTAACTATTTTGGCTTCATATCTTCTAATAAGAAACATATCTCTTATATGTATTTAGTGTCATTCAGAAGACTCTTGAAAAGTTATTACAGACTATGTTATAAAAAGTTTTTAAAAGGCATGTTTTTAAATAGCCAACTGGTATTTTATTTCATGTTCATGAGTACTGTCTCTAATTCTCTGAGAAAGTAATGTCAACTATAAGCTGCCTCTCCCTTTTTTTTTATTAATTACATTGCATTATGTGACACAGTTTCATAGGCTCTGGGATTCCTCCGAGCCCTCCCCAACCCTGATGCCTCTCCCTTTTATTTGGCTTTAGAAACACACCAACCACAGCTGCTAGTTTCTGCAATGCAAAATACAGGTGAGTCTACCTAGGAGACACAAGGAACAACCTGTTTGCTTCACCTGTCCCTTGCATAACAAGACTACACTTCAACTGATTAATCATCTTAAAGCTTCAAGATCAGGAACATTGGTTCAGTTATGGGGAAAGTGCTGATCAAAGGACAATATTTAGAACTGGGATAGGGCCCAGTGCAATAGCCTAGTGGCTAAAGTTCTTACCTTGCAAGTGCCAGCATCCCAAACAGGTGCTAGTTCAGGTACCAGCTGTTCCACTTCCCTTCCAGCTCCCTGTTTGTGGCCTGGAAAGGCAATAGAGGATGGCCCAAAGCCTTGGGACCCTACACCCAAGTGGGAGACACAGAAAAGACTCCTGGTTCCTGGCTTTGGATAAGCTCAGCTCCAGCTGTTGTGGACACTCGGGGAGTGAACCAGCAGATGGAAGATCTTCCTCTCTGTCTCTCCTCCTCTCTGTATATCTGACTTTCCAATAAAAATAAATAAATCTTTTTAAAAAGAAGAGGAAAAGAAGAAGAAGAACAGGGTGATTTATGTTCACTTCTTAGCAAGCATTCCCACTGGCAGGCCCAGCAATGAGAGAATACAAAGCAGAAGTTTCAACAGAGAAAACACATTCTGTATCTTTTTTATTTTTTTTTTAATTGGAAAGGCGGATATATAGAGAGGAGAGACAGAGAGGAAGATCTTCCATCCGATGATTCACTCCCCAAGTGAGCTCAACGGCCGATGCTATGCCGGTCCTGAGCCAGGAACCTCTTCCGGGTCTCCCACGCAGGCCACAAACAGGGAACTGGATGGGAAGTGGAGCTGCCGGGATTAGAACCGGCGCCCATATGGGGTCCTGGGCGTGCAAGGCGAGGACCTTAACCACTATGCCATGGCGCCGGGCTCTACATTCTGTATCTTGAAGAGTGAAAATGTTCTAGCTGTGTTCTAGCTGGCCCAAGCACTGCCAACCCATACTTCTACTATTTCTTCTTAAAAGTAGAAAAATGGAGAGAGCTATTTGGGGTGCTACAGAATTGAGGTCACTTACTAAAGCTACTAAGTTAGCCAAATAAACATTTCTTTGCAAAATGTTATTATGGCCAAGGTCTTTTAAGCAACCTGAGGAAACATCCAAGAGCATAAGGAGGGTAACCATGCAGCGTTTAAGAAGGACTTCTAAATTTTTTTGGAATTCCAGACCACTTGTGCTGGAGGAAGAAAGAAAAAAAATCTGACTTTCTTTTGAAAATTATAAAATAGTACCTTGATTTTCCTGATAACCTACTGGAATGTACATGTGCAGCTAGCTGGCCCTTTGTTCTGGCTAATTAAATGATGGAACACGGTTTTTCACCTAAAACAAAGGATGTGAACAGACTTCAATTAATTTAATACTGCATATCTTGGTGATCTTTTGGGCAGGAGTTAAAGGACACATGAATGCAAATGAGAGAAGCATGTGAAGGTGAGAAAGGCATATAACAAATTATCTCTATGTGGAAATGAGCATGTAACATTTTTAACTAAAGTGCTGACTTAATGAAGTTCCAAGAATGAGAAGCTCATGATGGAAAACCTAACTCCTTTCCAACTCCTCATCTCATGCCCCCATCCTTTCTTTCAAGAGTCATCAAGTGGCTCATCAAGTGTTCCCAGATGCCAAAGGATGTAAACATTCTGACCCAATTGTCAAGTCTCTCATTTCCTTTTCATATTTTACTTCACATTTTTGTATTTTGAGTAACTTAACGCTCTTAACTTCTATAGAGTACGAATGTTCCATAATATCATAGGTCTTCAAACTCCTTCCTGACATCTGATAGTGTCCGTTGCAAAAATTAGACATAATTTTTTCCTTACTAAGTTTCTAGAATTCTTCAGACACTCTTCCTTAAGTTAAACCACTTTGTAATTCTCAGAGATCCTACTGTAAGTTTTAGGGTTCTACAGAAGTCTAACCTATTTTTCATTTTTGTAATCCTTAACTCAAACAAATCCTTTTACTTTTCAGACTCAAGCTATCAAAATTTAGAACACTGATACTCTCACAATTAACCAAAACTTCTTCTTCTTTACAAAGCAGTTTTTATGCTTATTCATTAGGGCAAGAGGCTTATAATAATTCACTACTATAACTTCTTATTTAAACTCTAGTTACAAGATAACTTGCTTCTCTGGGAAATAACTCTGGGGCAAAATGTGTTCTGAATACTTCGAGTCTATATTTTCAGATGAAAAATTACTTATACAGCATGAGTGAAAACAATGTTGAAATAAAAACTGGCTGTTTCTAAAACATTTTAATATCTGCAAAACTTGCACTTCTGGAAAAAAAGACTTCAAGGGTTCTTTTGTTTTGTTTTCAAAATGCTCAAATGCTCAAAATGAGAACTGGGACTAATTTAATCCAAAAGATAATGATTTTTAAAAATAGCTAAAATCAATCAGGTTTGAGTGGCTTGCTCTGCACTAACTATCCCCCAATTCCTCAACTTCACTCATCAACAACTAAGTGAAAACAATGCATGTAACTGACAAGAAAACAATGTTAAGGTACACAGAAACTAAAGAATGATTTTGCTTGATATGAAGCAATTTTTAAAATTAAAAGCAAACTACTAAAAAGCCTACATGTCACCTATGTTGCTTGGTCTACAACAGACTCTGACTGAACTTTTTTTTACTGAGGTTAATGATGTGTTGTATATACTAAAACTATATATATATAAAGAACAATTTATCAACAACAAGAGTTGAATTACTTTCATTTAAAAAGTGACATGTACTTACAATATAAATGATACAGATATTATAATATAAAATGTGTAATGTATTATTACAATTAAGAGTACAATGAAATACAGAGAAATAGCCTTGATTGGGGTCAGCACCGGGGCACAGCAAGCTAATCCTCCACCAGTATCTCATGTGACTGCCAGTTCATGTCCTGGCTGCTCTACTTCCGATGCAGCTTCCTGCTTATGGACTTGGAAAGCAGTGGAGGATGGCTCAGTCCTTGGCCCCTACACTCCTCTGAGAGATGCAGAAGAAGCTGCGGGTTCCTGGCTTTGGATCAGCTCAGGTCCAGCTACTTGGAGAATAAACCAGAGGATGGAAGACCCTGTCTCTCATTCTCTTTCTGTAAGAATCTGCTTTTCAAATAAAATAAATCTTCAAAACAAGTAGCCATTATTGTTACTGGTTACTAAAGTTTCTAGTGGGTTTGTTTTTCTTTATGTTTTTTTCTCTATATTTCAAATTAAGTTGGATTGTTTATAAAATAAAAATATACACATGGAAGCTCCAGGAACTCCTGATTACTGGCTTCACACTGGTGCACTTCCTGCTATGGAAGACATTTGGGGAATAAATCAGTAGATGGAAGAACACTTCTGTCTCATAATCTCCCACTTCACTCTATCTTCAAATAAATAAAAATAAACATTTAGAAGATAAAAAGGCCCTCTTAAACATTCTTCCTTTTTGTGACACTGAATAGTAAACATTTATTTCCGATCATCTTTATTGCTAATCATTCTATAAACAGAAGATGCAGTTTGAAGGCTGCATACCCGGCAGTCATACTTTAGGTGACATCACAGAGAAAAAAACAAGATACTTCGATAAGCTTAGAGAAACACACAAAAAAAATTAAATATAAATTTATTTTGGTACAAAACTCTGTAAAATTCATGCATTTTTTTCATTATATGAATTTCATTAATTTTTGAAGACCTCTCCATATAATACCAAGCAGATTTTTTCTAAGCACTATTATTACCCTTAGAAAAGGTAAAAATAGGCTGAGGGGACAAGGCTTGTAGCACAGTGGAGAGATACAGACGAAATTCCAGGTTCCAGGCTTCCACACCTAGTCTGGGCTTGTGGATATTTGGCAAACAAGCAAATGTAAGACCTCTGTCACTGCCTTTCAAATACAATAAATAAATCTTTTAAAAGAGATACTCTGAGTATGCAGGTATGCTATCATGATTTATTAAGTTTGAAACATTGCTTCGCAAAGCTGAAAATATCAGCAAAACCTCTTTTGGCTTTGGTTTGTCACTTCTATGGCAAATGCAGGATAAACTGTAAATGGGGTCTGAATGCATGGCCAATCAAGAGAAAGAGCTCTGCACTGTGCGAACATCAATCCAACAGCAAGGCTCTAGTCCTGGTAATGCCACTAACGTAGCTTTGTGACCTTGGCCACCTACAGTGTCAGTTTCTCCAGATGTAAAGTTGGGGAATAAGAAAAACTTACTTATCCAAAGACTCCTCTTATAAGAGACTGAGTGGCATCTGCATAAATATTAGAAAGTCACAGAGAACAAGGTGATACTTAGGATAAAATAAACAGCTACAAAAGTATTTTTCAAAGATTCAAGACCTAACTAACAGCAGACACAAGCCCCTGGTCTGTCACCACTTAGGTGTCTGAGTTTCTGAAAATCATTTGGTCTCCTTGGGCCATGGCAAGACGAGGAAGGTGAACTAGATGATCTCTAAATCCTTCAAATCCTAAATTCTATGATTTGGAACCTAAATAAGAAAAAAAAAAAAGATTAAAGGAGAGCAGGTAATAAAAGGATTAAAATAAGCAAAAAAAATATGATTACTTTGTACTGGTTGTATTTCTAGTTGAACTATTTGGTAGAGGGATAAGATGGCTATTGCATTCCAGTTGATGGTAGGATAGCAATTATTAAAAGAAAAAATGTCATTAGATTATAAGAGGCAGAAAGTCAGTTACCCAAATGTTAACTATTACTTTAAATATAATAATTAGCTCCAGAAGGCAGGAACCATCTAGCACTTTGTAGCAGATAGAAAATACTCAAATATTTATTTTATGAGTTATGATTACTGATGTTCTACTTGAATGAGGCACGAGTAGGAGCAGGCAATTTTCAGTGGAAGATTCCAGTGGTTAAAAATTCCTTTCTTTTTTGTATTTCAAAACACTCCAAGTCTGTGGACCCATTAAACACCCATTATGTGTTTATGATCTAGCACAGTGAGAAAGAGTCAACTGGGATGCACACTCTTTCGTTTACTTTAAAGACTGTCCAACAAAAAAAAAAAAGAAAGAAAAGAAAAAGTATCCGAGTACTCAGGCAAAATTTTATTGTACTGAATAAGTGTCAACAGGGACTCATAGTGCCTAACAATTCACAATAAACCTTCCTTGTTCATACAAATTAAGAGCAACTATGTTTTTCACCTTTACTCTGACAAATCCATGACATAATAATTTTCAAAGATATAGATAATATGTGGGATAGTTCAGAAAGTTTGGATAATGGAGTAAGAAGAGAAAGTTTATCTGGTACAGAGTATTTTTTTAAGATTTATTTATTTTATTTTTTTATTGGAAAGGCGGATATACAGAGAGGAGAGACAGAGAGGAAGATCCTCCACCCGATGATTCACTCCCCAAGTGAGTGCAACGGTCGATGCTATGCCGATCCAAAGCCAGGAGCCTCTTCCAGGTCTCCCACGCGGGTGCAGGGTCCCAAAGCTTTGGGCCATCCTCGACTGCTTTCCCGGGCCACAGGCAGGGAGTTGGAAGGGAAGCGGGGCCACCAGGATTAGAACTGGTGCCCATATGGGATCCTGGGCGTGCAAGGCGAGGACCCCAACCACTGCGCCACCGCCGGACCCCAGAGTATTTTTAAATGTATGTTTAATACATTTTACTTAGACAATACACACTTTATTTAGAATTTTGAAGATTTTCTCATACAAAAATATGGTTGCCTGTCAACTCATTTCCTTTTATCTTACCTACAACTTAGGTGAAAATTCTATCTATATTTTCATTTTAATTGTGAGTCACAGATCTACTCTACCTCAGCCAAATCCATGGCCTTCCTCCCAGCACACGTGTTATGTATACACCGCAACCCATTATTGAATAGCTCTTTAATAAGGATAGCAATGAGCATCAGCAGTGACCACTAAAGCAGCACTGGCAGTTCACCAACCTCAGATCAACACATGGGAAGAAACCTACCTATCAAGACTTGAAAACACTAGTGGTTTACAGAACCACTGATGTGGAATTTGACCAATATCAACGCCCTTAATACTATATACCTAAATTAATGGAGGTTAATCTCTTATGGACATCATTTAACTATACATACATTATTTGCCTTTTAATTTCTGTTTGTGCTGCCAAATTAACACTTCAACTATACATTTCCTATCACAAGTTTGATGCACTATTAAAAATTCTAGCAAGGGAAAGGTATGCATACATAACTCATGTTTTTGTCAAAATTATACATCACACACGATGTACTATTAAATATAAAGGCTCATTCTCACTAAGATGACTTTACAACCTTACAATACCTACTCCATTGCCAAAGGTTCAAATGAATTTGTCAGTTTAATTCCACTAACAACCATTTACAAGGAGGTTGCTTGAACCTCTCTGCCTTTAACAAGCTTATAAGGGGCCCAGCAAGTGGTTAAGGTCCTCGCCTTGCACGCCCAGGATCCCATACGGGCACCAGTTCTAATCCTGGTGGCCCCGCGTCCCTTCCAGCTCCCTGCCTGTGGCCCAGGAAAGCAGGTGAGGACGGCCCAAAGCTTTGGGACCCTGCACCCGCGTGGGAGACCTGGAAGAGGCTCCTGGCTTTGGATCGGCATAGTATCGGCCGTTGAGCTCACTTGGGGAGTGAATCATCAGGCGGAGGATCTTCCTCTCTGTCTCTCCTCTCTGTATATCCGCCTTTCCAATAAAAAAATAAATAAATAAATAAATCTAAAAAAAAAAGAAGCTTACAAGGACATTCTAATCCCCCTTACTCAAAAAATCTCTACAAGGTTAACAATTAATTTTTTATATAGCATTCTTAGCAAAATGTTTTTCTGGAAGATAAACAGCAATATATTTGCTACTGGTCTGGGATCGGAAAGTAGAACTGATTTTGTCTGAAAGAAATATTGTCTACTGTGAAACATGGAAATACATTTTTCTACAACATGATGAAGATCTCACCTGCCCACTCTCAAAAACATAGTTTAGCTTCCACCAAGGTGAAAAAAAGAATTAAGTGATAAATAGAACTTGTTACAGAGCCCTCGGTTAGACAAGACAAATGATAGGTACTACCACTTACTAACTACCAGGGACCAGGCATGGATTAAATTTCATCTAAGTAGCACTGTAAATGTGGATATTTTCATCCAGGTTTTACAAATAAAATACTGAGGCTCAAAGGACTTAGGAAATTTGCCCTGGGTCAGGCTGCATTTTGTAGCAGAATCAAGATTCTAACCCAGCAACCTCTTGCTTCTCGCACCATGAGTTTCCACTCATCACTTACTCCTACGGAAAGAGGATAGATACCTACGATGATATCTACCATTAGAACAAAACAAGTCTCTGCATCTTTAGTTTAAAGCTGTACATTGCCTTTTCAGGATTTCTGCAATTTTTACCGTCTCTATAGTTGGGTCTTGTCCTTAACTCCCATTACTTTTCTGACATTTTTACCTTTCAATGATGAAAACTTGAAGTATAACAATTACTAACTACTGGCACAGACTCTGAACGGTTCTTAAATTGTTCTTACTTGGATTAAGCTAAAATCCAATTCCTTTATTGATCAAATACAAAGCAATATTTTCAAGAACATGAAGATCAATTCTCTAGCTCTCTGCTATATTCAGTCATCTTTTCTCAAACAATAAAACCTGACATATAGAAATCTCAAAATGAAAAATATGATCAGGAAGCCGGAATTGGACTTCAACCACCATGATTTCTTGTTGCAATTCTGGACAGTGGAAGCACTAGCTTGGTAAAAAAAAAAACAAAAACAGGCTATTTTGATGCTCTGCAGTTGACACATCAAGTTATCATAAAAGGCTATTTAAAGACTAAAGAAAGCCAAACATTTTCCCTCAGCCAACAAGCACAAAGACACAATTCTAAGAGAAGACATCTATTAATTCAACAAGCAAACTCACATGTTATGATACAATCTACACGTAGATAAGTGGAAGCTGATTTTCTTGTTTAATTGTGTGCCAAAGACAGCCATCCTTTTAGAAACAAAAATTGCCTGTATTTTTTTTTTAATCTTGATGCTCAGTTTGCATTCCATATCAATTAAATCAAATGTCTGGGTTTTGGAGCCAGGCATCAGTTGTTTTTGTTTTATGTTATATTTATTTGAAAGGCACAGAGATAAACAGAACTCAATCTTCAGTCCACTGGTTCACTTCCCAAATGCCTTAGCAAAAGCCAAGACTGGACCAGGCCAATGCCAACAGCCCAGATTCAAGCACTCCATCCAGGTCTCCCAAATGAGTGGCAGCCATCACCTGCTGTATCCCAAGGCATGCATGAGCAGGAAACTGGAGCTAGAAAGAGAGCTGGCATGCAAACCCAAGCACTCTGACACATGGTGTGAGCATTCCAAACTCCATTTGGACCATTGGACCAATCACCCACCCCTAAATAAGCCTGTTTTGAATCTCCTCACTTTCAAATCAATGGACATTTTTCTTTAGGAAATGAACACATTACCAGTTGCTTTATAAATGTGTTATTTAAGCCAAAGAAGGTCTATGATTGCCAGAAAACACCAGTAGTTAGGAAAACAGCATGGAACAAATTCTTCCTCAGCGCCTTCAGCCCCACAGAAACAGCAATTCTGGACTTCTAGCCTCCAACATGATGAGCAATAAATCTGTTTTTTAAGAAAAAAGTTATCTAACAAGAATTTTATATCAGAAAATGAAGTATTAGTTACACTGAATAATTTTACTTTGACATGTTAACTCAAAAGAATTCCCCAACTGCAAAGTAAATATTCAAGTCAATCTGGTTCACTGTTCTGCATTTGAAGCATTATGTCTTGCTTAGCTCAAAAGTATCATGTAAACAATGCTGTGCAAAATAAAAGCTAGTATCCATATATATCTTACATTAATTGAAATTAAATAAAATTTTAAAATGCATTGCCTCAACCTCTCTTGCCACATTTCAAGTACCAAGAGTTACATGTACTAGTAGCTACTGTACCAGACAGGTATAGATGTTTCCAACAGAAGAATATATTGGAAAGTGCCAGTTTAGACATACAAAGAATAGTGCTTCTATTTTAAGAAATTCTTATTAACATCCAACACTGACTTCATAATACTTATAAATGACAGCTATACTCCATCATCTCATAAACATCACTTTCTGAGATTTACAATCTAGAAAAACAGAACAACTGGCATCATTTCACATGGTGGCAGGTCAGCATCTACTTTGGACACTATTGTCCTGACCTTGCTGCTGGCAAGAGCTACCTTGTGCAGTTGTGTTTGTCTGGATTAGAAAATGGTTGGAGTGAGAAAATGGAAAACCTGATTTTCCCTTCAGCAGTGACCCTAACTTACCCAGTGTTTCTTTCAAGATTGCTGCTAAGTGACTAAGAAGCACATTTCACACCAGCAGTAATCCTGCGCTTTGCAAACAGCCATAATATGCCCTTGAGATATAAAAGGATTGATCCTGTGTACAGGAAAGCTATAAATTTCCTCAGGTCCCACATTCTCAGTGAGACAGAAACACCAGTTAAAATAAAAAGTTAAACAGTGACCAAAACATCCTATCCAGAAGATAATCAATATTCCTAGGGTGCCGACAGCCCTACACATAGGTGCAAGGGTCTTTTAAACTTATGCTGTAGGGTTTCAAAAGGTTTTACAGTTTATTCCTCAATTTATAAGTAAACACAAATAAGATCAATATAGTTATCATTTTATTTATTTATTGCCTAAGTTAAAGACTCCAAATTCATCTGAAATAATTTTCATAACGTTCTGGAAAAAAAATCAACACTTTGTGCATTATTTTAAAACTTTAAAAGGAGTATTTTTGAAGACTCAGTATCTATAAGAATTTCAAAGAATGAAAATAAATTTGAATCCTGCTATTAAAATAGTCAAGAATCACTGCATACCTGATATATTCCCACTAAAAGAAAGCCATGACCAGCATGAATCCAGAAATATATCTTTGTAAACTGTAAGACATATTTTTTAGCATGTAAGTTGGGTCTATCCTCTGATTATAATTAACCATTTTGTTTAAAATAAGCACTTCTACATGTTATGAGGCTAAAGGCTTAAATATAAAGAAAAACAATAAAGGGCCTTAGTGTGGCTACAAATATAAGAACTCTGACCTAACCAAAAGTAAAAGGAAACTTCAAAAAAATTTTTTTTACAGCAGCCTGTGTGCCCTGCGTGGTTCTCTGAGAAGCACGGGCTCTTAGAGGGACTTATAGCCAAAGAAGATCTGGTGGTTTCTCATTAACCCCCTGGCAGGCGGATTTCAGAAAATTAAGTAGTTTATGGAGCACATACTCTTGAGACATTCCCTTGCTTGATTAGATGAAGCAAAAATACAATGTGGATGTGAATTCTAAACAGATGGGGAAAATAAATACAGAAAAAGAGCTGCTGGTGTTAGCCAAATTGTAAAAGTTTTCTCCTAATGGGCAAACAAAATATACCTCTTTGAGGAAAAGTGAGGGGATCTTGCCACTAAAACACAGAAGCCACGGTTCTATGTCTTAGTGTCGGGACAGAGAGAGAAGGCCATGATGGAAGGCTAGAACAGAAAGCTGCTACGTAGCTGCTAATATTCTGTTTCTTAACTGGGGTGATGGATACACAAGTTTGTACACATAGGCTAATTCAGCAAAATCCACAGTTAAAATCTGTGTACTTTTATGCATATAGGTACGTTACTCTTTTTTTAACATAAAAAAATTAAATGCCCCTTGTCCTCACCAATCAGAGCCTCAGAATCTTTGTGGGTTTCAATGAAAGAAACAAAAAGAGGAATTTGTTTAATATAACACTAGGGCACGTCACTGAGTCAGACACATGTTGCTGTGGTGACATTTCATCCTCTGAGGTTCCTTTGGGAACATTCTGGTGTGGCATTAGTCCAAGCTATTGCTGCAAACTAAACAAGATGTTATGTTTGACTATCTGGGACAAACCAATGCAGTTATCTGCAAGCAGCCATATGTAAAGAACTTCATGTGCGCATAGCTCTACCTGCACTCCTCACTGTGGCCAAAGAAGGACTCTAACCACAATGAGACCAAAGTGGTTTATGGCCATTTTGTACAAGCAACATTCCAGCAGATGTATTAGGTTCTTTAGAGAGAGAAAATTCATAGGATACAAATGTACAGATGAAAGGGGATTTTTTTAGGGGAACTGGCTCACATGATAATGGCAGCTGAGAAGTCCCATGACAAATCGTCAGCAGATTGGACAGACAGGAATGCCAGAAGGATGGCTCAGTCCAGGTCCAAAAACTCAGAACCACAGAAGCAAAGGGTGCAGCTCTCCATCAGAGCCTGAAAGACAGGGGTTTAAGTCCTGGCATCCAAAAGCAAACAATGAATTGTAAGGCAGGAATCTAGCACATTCCAGCTCTAGAAAATAAGACCAATTCCCAATTTACCTTCTATTTATACTGGTCCCAGACCCCTTGCAAATTAATGGTGACCACCCACAAAGAGGGTGGGTCTACCAACATGTTCCCTCAGATTCAGTGATGATTCGATTTGTAAATGTTCTAAAAGATACAGCTAAATAACACTTTACTAGGTTTCTATTCAGCCCTTGAGTCAGTCAAATTTGATCCAGTCAAATTTTGGCATTTAAAATTAATCATTTAGCAAGTATAAAATAATTCCATTCACACTAAAATTATAAATTCTAAAGGGAGAGTGACTACCCCACCAGATCACTATAGTCAAAAAGAATTTCCCAAAACTGGTTGCTAGTTTAGAGTGACGGCCTCCACCTTGGTCTCTCAGTGGAATGACATGGGGGAGGTTTTAAAGTCAGTGGTGCTTGAGTCCCATCCTGGAGATCCTGCTTCAACTAGTCTGGGACATGACCTGAACATGATGCTGATGTGCAGCCAAAGAACTACTGCTCAGATTGTGACTTCAGCTATTTCGGGTGACGACAAGGCTGAAGAGGCTAGGGTGAGCATTAGGATCCTGTGCTCAATCAGAGGAAAGGTTCACATGCAAAGGTCACATTTAAATTATTGGTTCCCAAAGTTCCCACTCCACAGCAACCAAAAATAAGAACTTGTTTTTAAATTTTCATTTAGACATAAGGAAGCTAAACTCATTCCTCTTGATTGTGGTGACCTATTAACACAATTGACTCACTTCTGCAACTGATTTCATTAATGGGTGCTGTCAATTGCTTCCTTTAAAATATATATATATTTATTTATTTATTTGAAAGGCCAAGTAGCACAGGGAGGTGTAGAGGAGAGAAATCTCCAACTTCCCTTCACTGGTTCATTCCCCAAATGGGCACAACAGACAAGGCTGGGCTAAGGCAAAGCCAAGATCCAGGAACTTCATCTGGGTCTTCCTTGTGAGTGGCAGAAACTCAAGTCTCTATTGCTGCCCAGATATATCAGCAGTAAGCTAGATTTCAAGCAGAGTAGCCAGGACTCAAGCAACCATCATTCTGATATGGGGATATGTATATCCCCAACCTTGGCTTAACCTACTACACCGCAATACCCACCCACAATTTCTACATTGCAGTTTAGCCCTTATACATATTCCTCCTCACTCTGGGTGATGCTTACATTAAGGATATTATCTTGCTAGTAAAGTTCTTTGAAGCATACTGAGATAATTTATTATAATACTGGATTACCAATATTTTGAGTCATAACACAGTAACAATCACTGAGCAACAGAACTAGAATTGGGGCACAGAAGTTAAATAACTGCCTGTGACACTGGCCTCTCAGTGTGCCAGCTTGAGCCCCAACTCTACTTCTGATCAAGTAATGTGCCTAGAGAAGCAGAAGCAAGTCATCCAAGTATTTAAATCCCTGCCATGCATGTGAGAGACCATGGAGGAGTTCCTGGGCCCTGGCATCCATCCAGCCCAGATATGGCTATCAAAGCCATTAAGGAATGAATCAGTAAATGGAAGATGACTCCGTGTCATTCTTCCTTTCACTTAAATAAATCTTTAAAATAAATAATTGGCAGACATACTTTTTTTTTATTAATCTATAATCATTACAGCAGCCTTGTAAGACTGATCCTTTATTTTATCCTAAACTGTTAGAAAGTTAGGGACCAATGCTGTGGTGGCCAGTGCTGTAGAGGGTTAAACTTCCACCTGCATTGCCAAGTGGAATGCCAAGCCTATGGGTTGCCATTCTACTTCTCATTCAGCTCCCTGTTAATGTACCCAGGAAAGAGCAGAAGATAGCCCAAGTATTTGGATCCCTGCCACATACGTGAGAGATCCAGGTAAAGCTACTGGCCTCACCCTGGCCTAGGGTTGGCCATTTGTGACCATCTGGAGAGCAAATCAGCAGATGGATGACCTTTCTGTCTTTATTTTCAAATAAATAAATCATAAATCATTTTTTAAAATGTGAAGTATTATGAAGAAGTATTTCACAAAGTAAACCTGATTCTGCAACAACCATTGTGTTCACAGAAAAACTGTGAGATGACATCATGGTGATGTGAGATGACAATACAAATTAATTTAACTCGCTGGTGATAAATGTACAGGGATGAATTACAATTCAGGACACTGTCTGCAAGGACTGGAAGAGTAGGTGACATCACTGACTTCCTTGAGAGGTTCTTTAATGATTTCCAGGCTCGCTCTCTTTTGCCTCTTTCCACCTCTCTACTGATTCTGTTTTCAGATTCCTTCAACGTTTCCTTCCCTACCAATTCTGGTACTTTTTTTCCCATAACCCATCACGTATTTCACTCTGCCCTTCTGGCTTCTCTAAGCTACACATTGTTAACAATGTATAAGCAGTTGAATGTTTAAGTATCTCAGGTAGAGAAAAACCCCTCAAGCGATCCCACAATGCACTCAGAGGCTGAGACTCGTTGACTATGAGCATGCCAATAGCTATCAAACCATCTGTGGACAAGCAATCTATTCTCTAATCACTTTATTCAAACTTCAGATCCATAAAAAAAGAGCTCATTTGCCCCAGGCCCTCTTTATATATTATTCCCTATTATATTTAGTGATATTAGACATTAGTTTCTCCCAGACTCTAACTTTGAGGCACTTTCTCAATTTCCCCAGTCTAATCCACCAACAAATCCAAGTAATTCTTCTTTATAACCTCCCCTCCCTCTTTCCCATGACCATTGTCCTAAGCTGTGTTTTCACCTACCCTCCTATGAATAACAAAACTGCCTGCCAACTAGACTGCTTATGCCAATTCAGCCTCTGCATTATTACTTCCCTAAATATGAACAGAATCTACCCTGTCACCATTTGTAAACACCTTTCACAGTCCCGTTGCTTACAGGATACATGCTACAGCCTTCTCCAGCAAGAGAACCACTAACACCTGCCCCAAATCACATCTATAATTCACCATTTCCTACCCTCTTCCTCTTCTCCACACCCTGGGCTTCAATCACATCAAATTAATCAAACTTCTGTGAGATGACTATAAATTTTCATGTTTTCATAGTACTTCAAGTGCCACTTATTCAATACAAAATGTCTCTCTTCACTCAGAAAACTCCTGCTCATCCTTCAATACCCAACAAATGTCAACTACTTACAACATCGTCTACTCGGGATCCACATGAGCAGAAAGCTGGATTCAGAGCCACAGCTGGGACTCAACCCAGGTACAGACACCTAAGGTGGACACAGACATCTTACCCACCGGCCACAGATCTGCCCCACTAGTGAGTCTCAATGAAATGTACATAAGACAGAAAACGAACTGGAAGAATCAGTGGTTTTGCATTTGGGGGATTTGAATATTAATAGTTTATTAGTAGCATTAAAAAAATTTAGGAGGATTCATACTCTGCCATTGAGGACCCCAGGGTAACTATTTTCCATAAGGGCTTTTTAAATTCTAGAACTATCTGCAGTTTTTCATGTATTTTTCCATATAGTTTGGCATAAAAAAAAAACATTGCAAACAATGAAACCTCCTAATGTCTATAAATGAAATTGCTGGGAAGTCAAATAAAGCCTGGTTCTGTTCTAAAATTAAAATACTTGGATAATATAACTGTTCAATATATGTTTTATATCATTGTAATAACTGTATTATTATCTTAGCATCTATACAGTGATAGTTCAGTAACCAACTTGTATACCTATTTTAATTTTAGCTGGCTCTGTTTATAAATTCCTTGGTTGTTCAGGGATGTGGATGGATGCACAATTAATAAAAGATTCAGAAAATGGAATCTATTCTTCCATAGAGTGGTTACATGCATCTGGCAAAATCAGTATGGTGCTGACTTTTAAATACTGTTGTTAAGTGTTATTAATTATCTTATGTATTATTTATGCATTCATTTCAACTGCATTTCTTTTGTTTGTTCTTTTTTTTATATTTTTTCTATTAGAAAGTCAGATTTACAGAGAGAAAGAGAGACGGAAAGGTCTTCCATCCTCTGGTTCACTCCCCAAGTGGCCGCAACAGTCAGAGCTGAGCCAATCTGAAGCCAGGAGCCAGGAGCTTCTTCCGGGTCTCCCACATGGGTGCAGGGTCCCAAGGCTTTGGGGTCACCCTGTATTGCTTCCCCAGGCCACAATCAGGGAGCTGAAACAGAAGTGAAACCACTGGGAACAGACCAACAGACATATGGGATCCTGGGCATGAATGGTGAGGATTTTGCCACTAGGCTATAGGACCAGGCCCCCAATTGCATTTCTTTTCAAAACTTCATTTTGTTTCTTATTTCATTTTTTAAAAATATTGTTCATGATACAATTCCACAGGCACAGGGAATCTCTCTATTTGCCCCCTCCAATTCCCTCCACTGTTTAACCTATTTCATTACAATATTATAGTGTTTCAACAACAGTAACAAGTCCAACATTTTGCTCTTTAGTGTATCATGGCATTGTAGGTATAAGCAATGGTAGTCTAGTATCTAGTACCCTATTTCCAAGGTATATTTTAACAATTTTATTAGGAATCCCTTTATTTGGGATTAGAAATGCATACTGCAATGTATCTTCATCTCCAGTACACAAGTCTCCACTGTACAGCTCATCTATGAGATTATATGTATTTAACTATATATATATTTATCTTGTAATTTGCATGAAGTTTGTCTTATATAAGAGATAATATGTCATATTTGTCCTTTGGGGATTGGCTTCACTGAGCTTAATGGTCTCCAGTTGGGACCACTTTGTTGCAAATGGTAGAACTTCATTCTTTTTGATGGGTGAATAGCGTTCCAAAAGTTGATCTTACAGAACTTTCTAATTATTTAAAAAAGTATGTGAATATTTTGTAAGTACAACATAAATAAAAGCAGCTGGTGCTGTTGTGTAGCATGCTTAGCCATCTCCTGCAGTACTGGCATCCCATATGGACACTGGTTTGATTCCTGGCTGTTCCATTTCCTATCTAGCTCCCTGGTGACGTGTCTGGGAAACCAGCAAAGAACCCAACTGCAAGTTCTCCCTCTTTCTCGATCTCTATCTCTAACTCAACTCTGCTTTTCAAATAAATACAAAATTTTTAAATGAAGTAAATAAAATTTCCTTTAGTAGCTCTGAATGCATCGCCATTTGTGCAAGCTGCCTGATTTTTACACAGCACTATATATAATGTCATGAGTAAAGCCAAAAAGAACACAGATTCTGTGGTATAAAATCATCATTATCTGTGTCTACAAACTGGTTATTATCTCAGCTATTTTCTAAAGTAGAAGATACTTAAGAGACTGCCATTGTGGTCCAACAGGTGTGCCCACTACTTACAATTGCAGCATCCCAAATCAGAGTGTCAGGCACTCCACTTGCCATCCAACTCCCTGATAATGAGCCTTGCCAAAGATGATTCAGATGTTTGGGCCCTGGACAGCCATGTGGGAGACCAGGATGGAGCTCCTGGATCCTGGTTTCTCCCTGAACTTCTCTGTCTCTGTCCGTCTGTCTGTCTGTCTCTCTCTCAGTGTCTGTGTATTTGTGTGTGTATATGTGTATATGTCTCTCCCTCTCTCTGTTGATCTGCCTTTCAAATAATTTTTAAAAACTGTTCTTTAAGAGGTAAAAAATACGAACTAGCCACAAGGCATCACTATTCCTTAAAATTTACAGTCTCCTACTATTTTACATACCTGTATGTCAGTGAATTAATTTTATAGGTATTTAATAGCTACTGACACCCAATAAAACATGTAAAAAAATTAAAGTATGTAAAAGGTGTATCATCCCTTAAGGACACATTCATCAATGTCAATACATTAGTATCCTGTTTTAAAGTGCTTTTACTTATGTTGCTTGCATTCCTGAATTTTTTTTTTGTCTTCATTCTGCCCCAAAACTTTTTCTTAAAATATTTCATATGTATCCTACCAGCTTCTGTCTAGAGTATCTCTCTTAACTAACCACTTAGGTTTTTAAATGGTGACAAAAGTAGATGCAATACTCCATCCCAGGAAAGCATTTATTTTCCCAGCATTTAATTTTTTTAAAGCTTTTTTAGAGAAATGATCCCATTATTAAAAGACTGAAATAAGGAGAAAAACAATAAAGGGGACAAAGAAAAGAAAATCAAACAAATAGCAGCCCCAGAAGTTTTAAATATGAACTATCTCAACTAAGTAATTTAGCATTCAACAGTTATATCCAAAATTCAAAACAAAGCCTTTAAGTCATTTATTTTTGCATAAACTGATTTCCAAAATGAGTAACTCTTAATGACTGTTTACAATTTGAAAGGAAATAAAACACTGCAGTTTTATAAAAGTCAAATTTCCATAGCAATGTAACTCTCAGTATATCAAATTCTAAGTGCTAATGAAAATAGCCATATGCTGATACTGACATAACTATGCCTTAAACACACTTGGTCATACATGCTAATTTACTGTCTTTGTACAATTTCTGTTAGCTCTTATCTTTTTTATTCTACTCAATTGTCTATAAATTTCTAAAGCTCAATTTGTTAATTTCTCTTTATTGAAATATTAAATTTATGAACTTTATTTTAAAGTCTTCCAAATATTCTAAGTACATGTTAAAATTACATTGATTTTCATAAAGAAAAATTGGTATAAAAGGAAAAACTATTTTAAATGTTTATGCTATATCACAAAAAAACAGTCTTCAATTAAATTTTTTGGTAAATAATGTTGCAGTCTTTTACCAATGTTTCTTGGTTCAGTATAAATGATATGGTAAATTTGCATTCAAATTCATGGAACTTTTCGAATCTGTTTCCCATTTAGCTGGCCAGCCAAAAACAATATTTTCATTTGTAAACAGCTGTTTCATAATCAGGCCTTTTGTATGGAATTCTTTGTGGAATTCCATAAAAGACAGAAAATTTTATTTAAAATATAGGAATTGCATTAATCTACTGCAAATCATTGATTAGCTTTTGTATACTATCACACAGTTTAGCTTATAAGGAAAGATTTTAAGGAAAATTTAATCTTGTGTCCAAATATAACATTACTTTAAACATGAGGTCATCTAAACATCTGTCTCCAATATATCACTGGGGATTTAAATCAAAAGTCTGCTAAACATGTACAATCATTTTGAAAATAAATAACAGGACAAATTTTGTCTTGATTATGATTATCATGCATTTTAAAAGGAAACATTTATTCTAATAAGAAAAGTCTGAACTAATTTAAGCTTTATTGACATTAAGTTAGAATAGTTTCATACAAGACTAAAAGAAGTATTTCATTTATTTGTTGCTTAAGAATATTTAAAGTTTAACTTTTCAGCAGTATACCCTTAATTTTTCCTCACAAAGTGGCAAAAAGTGGATGTATTATGAGGAAGATTAATTAAACTACACTGTGTTCTTCATTGTAGAATTTGTGTCAGGTAAATATTGAGTATTTTAATTCAACAACAAGACCACTTAGAAGCCAGCTGAAGGTTTCAGATTAATTAGCATTAAAGTGAAGCAAAATGCTTAACCATTCAAATACTTTCTGCCAGAACCAAAATAAACATTAGCAGTTGAAAAATTAAAGATATGAAATCATCACAGAATTAACATATTTTAACAAAAAAACACAGCATTCCCTAAATTTGAAGAAATCACCAATTAATCCAGCTGCAAAGGGTGTGACTATCTGTGTTCATTTTGCATCCGGCTACCACAAAATATAAATGTAGAAAGATGGTTTTCTTAACCACCGCAATTCATTTCTCCTTACATTCGGAGCTGCAAGGTTTGGCCATGTGTTCTGCCTTGGTTGATGCAGATCAAGAAATTTTAAGCTTACTCATAGCATTGTGTGTGGAATTCTGTATGTGGAAGTACTGTTTCTTTTACTTGTCTTGGATATTCACACCTAAAATCATATCCAACACATATCCAAAGCTTGCATGTCCATTAAATAAATAAATGAGTTACTGAAAGGAAAAACTGCCTGAAAACTAAGAATGTACACCCTACATCTATTGAACTGACACTAATAAGCTGCTTTAATTCTCCCACCTATGAAATAAAGCTTATTCTGGACCAATATCCTGAGATATTGGGAGAATTCAGTATAGTCTGTATGCAACAGCAATCATAAAACTAGCAGTAGTTAACAGGTACAAGGACTGTGATAGCTATCAACGACATATCTATGTGAAAACTGTATATGCAATTTGACATCCAATGTTAGATACAGTGTTTACTTTTGAAAAATTATTTAAAGAAGCTTAAATAACATACTATACAAAAATAATCTGGTGTGTTTAAAGAGAGACATTCTGTTTTGAAAACTACAGGGAAAGCAGTAGCAGCTGTAGAATCCTTTTGGAAAAGTTAATTCTGACAGTATCACTTTTTTACCTTTGTAAGATCTTAGGAACTTAATAGACAATGTCTTTTGGATTACCAGAAAGAAATTCAGGCTTTCTTATGTAATTAGTACAATCGAGTTTATCCCGGATTTTAGCATCTCCATTCCAAAAGGTTTAATACTGTAATAGCTAGCTAAAGATGCTGATTCAGCATCAGCAATATCAGAAAGCACATTTTTATGCGTTTCCAGTGTTTTTCTTTTTCCCAAGATTTAAACAGAGTTATGATCAAAGTGGCAAGCGTTTGAATGTATACTGGATTTTGCATTAAAATTTCATCAAATTATCTTAATTACTTTTCAATTAATCCATTTTTTTCTGAAAGAATACTAAAATATATAAATAAATAGCCATTACTATTGTTTTACTTTATGTAAATCCGTCTCACACAGTCAAAATCTGAGCTCTCATATATTTTGCCATTTTCAAATTCTTCTCCAGGAAACACTGTTTTCTGTGATGCTTTTAGTAAGCTTGCCCTTAGGGAAACACAAATGTATTAATTTGGCTGTTCCCTATTGTGTTACTATTGTATTGTCTAAAATATCTGCAATGAGATAGACATGCAAGATATTATAAATTCGTCTTGTTTTTACTATAACTCAAATTGGCTTTATTTTTCAAAATACCCACTTTGATAAATTTTTCGTGCATTTTGTCAGACTACTTCGATATGAGCTCTTGCCTTCAAGGACAGTATTTCTCAAACTTAACTAAACATTGGTGCAATTTTGCAAATGCTGAACCCTGGGTCTGAACCTTGCAGATTCTAATTCAGTTATTCTTGAGTACAATCCTAGCATCAGGATCTTTTAAATTCATCTAGAGAGTCTAAAGTATAGTCAAGACTGAGAATCACTGGTCTAGGAACTCACAGAAATTAATAACAACAAGATGACCAACACATATATGCAAAAATACTCAGTATGCCTAACCATCAAAGAAGTGCAAATCAAAACCTCAAAGAGAAATCACCTCATCCCTGTTTAGAAGGCCATTACCAAAAAGAAAGTAACAACTGCTGTGAAAGATGTAAACAAAAGGGAACTCATATACACTGCTGGTGGGAGCATAAATTAGTACAGCCACCATGGAAAATGGTATGAAGATTTCCTTAAAAACCAGAAATGAAGTTGCCATATGATGCAGCAACCCCATTGGACTAAATCACTGTAGCACACAGATGCCTGCCTCACCATGTATTCCAACACTTCACAGCAGCCAAGATACAGCCAACCGAGGTACCCACCGTCAGATAAATGGGTAAAGGAAAGGTGGTGAAGATATACAATGGAATAATATTCAGTTGTGAAAAGAATGAAATGCTGTCACCTGTGGCACAATGGATGGAACTAGAGAAGAGTGTGTTAAGTGAAAAAGCTAGAAACAACACATGCTCTCCCCCATACAGAGGAGCTTAAAAAATCCCTCCATCTGAACACGGAATGTTCAACACCAGAGGCTAGGGCAGTGGGTGGGGAGCAGAGGGGGAGGTTGATTGTTAAGAAAAAGTGGGAAGCTGGGTAAGGTTCATTAACTGCGTCAAATACACTATATGAAATGCTAATAATGGGGAAGCTGGCTGTGACAAACATACCAAGTGCATAAGAAATAATTCTAAATAAAAAGTGTTTGTTTTTATTTTTAAGCAGCAAGAAATCACCAATTTTTATTGCTCTTACTTAGGCCAAGCGATAGGCTAATCACTTCACACGCACTCTTGTTTTACTCACATTTACATTATGGGGAAAGATTCCATTACTATTCCTATTGCATGAACAGAAATATGAGTACAAAGATTAAGAAAATTACCCAGTCCCACCAGTTCATCGGCTAAGACAGAAACAATATCCCTGTCCTTTTTCAAAATGGGGGCTTCATCAATGCCTCTCATGATGGTAGAAATGATGCCACTAAGCAAACTGCTTCAGGAACAAGTCATAGTGCTTGGGAATAGAAGTGGCAGAAAAAATCACTTTCAGGGGGTATAAAAAAACCACTAAAATTAGCCAGTTGTTGGAAATGTCCATTTTTCTCTCTAGTCTGATTGTCAGAATGAATTCTAAATCTTCCAAAAATAGTAGTATCTGAATTTTAAAAAACCAAAAAAGCTCCTAAGCAGTTTCGCATTCTGGCTGCATACCTCTCTGTCGTCATGGACACAGGAAGGAACAATGAAATCATTATTTGAGTATTATTTTTTTAGTTGCTAGCCAGCATACGATTCTGTCTGTAGGCTATATCACTGCGTTCCCTATGGATGGGGGAGCTGTCCCTCCTGGTAGTGACAGAATAACCGCAAACAAAACAACCCTGCTCAGGGGGAAAGCCATCTTTATCTGTCAGAATTAGTCAGCTCAGAAACAGAGCTGCAAGCAGCTGAAAAAACAGCCTGACTGTTTTAAGTGTACAGGTGGCCTTATAACGGAAAGTTTTATACACTGAGATGCCTTTTCAACTTAACAAAGTCTGGACAAAAAAAGGGGGGACAAAATTTGGCAGTATTTTCATGCAATACTTCAACCCAGCTTACGAAAGCAAAACATTAAGTTTTAGCAAAGTTTGGTATTCTAGACAACCATCTTCTGGCAAATAAACTTGGCAATTCCTATCCTTTCTGGGCTTCACGCTCCTAATGGCTGAAGTCAGAACAGCCATTGATATGCATTATCATGGGACCTGGGATAGACACATCTAGAAATGTTTTTTGAATGGACACAGGGAGAGCCAATTTACAAAGCACTTCTCAAAAGTAGTGTCATAATAATCACGTCAGCATGTAAATAATAACACACCTGTATTCTAGTGTGTGTGTGTGTGTGTGTGTGTGTGTGTGTGTGTGTGTGTGTTCCTTGTGCTTATTTGGGAGGAACCAGAACAAAAAGGAAAAGGGCCATTTGATTGCTAATTTCACAATCATTCACAGCTTGGGGCCGATTCTTGCAATTGCATTAAAGATACCTGTTGTACTTTTTCCAGCATTTGGGTATTGATGTACCCAGGGTCAGTTTTGTAGGTTGCTCAAAATACACTTTTCCTATTGTAGTTTATATTTTGAAGGAAAGTGTAGTTTGAAGGCTATCAAAATGGTTGACTAAATTTCCTCCAAATACATGTGACTTAGATGTCTCAAAAGTTATTATAAATATAATAGAATGACTACAAAAAATATAAGTTCCCTTTGCAAAAATAAAAAGAAAGTATGTTTCAGAGAAGGCAGGGAAGAAGACTGATCTAAATTATTAGGGTGACCACTAGGATAAGAGCTAAGACTCAAACACTACTCCACAAATAGATACAATTACTATTTTGTGATTAAATATAAGTTTTTTAAAAGAATCACTCTTATTAGATCTACTGTGGGATATCGTAAAGGAAGCCTCCTGAAGCAACTTGATGATTCCACATTGGAATAAAAAGGTCCTTTTGTAGAATGGAAAAGATTATGTCAAAGATGACCAAGTTTGAGAACAAAATAAAATTCTACCCTCCCCAATCAGCAAAGTAAAAAAAAAAAAAAAAAAAGATTAAATTTCTAAAAGGTAAGCAGAAAACTACAGTTCACGATGAAAACTGAACAGAAGTATAGTTAGCACACATACATACACTCATATTCATATGTTACTCCTGTTTAAAGTAATATATGATGGTCTCTACATGTGTGTATATTTCCCTCTCTATTAATGACTACAGTTTACACAACACTAAGTGCCACTCACAGTTCCAAACACTTTACATCTATCACCCTAAGTGATTTTTTAACAATGTTACACAGTAGAATATAACAGAACTATAAAGTAGATTATGATATATTTCTGAGACCGGGAACACAGACATTCAGCTGCTTGTCCAAGGTAACAGAGTTAGTATCAGAGTTGGACTCGCTGCAGAAAAATAAAGTAACAGAATCCCCACAAAAAAACACCTCCCTGCCTTGCCTCTCCTCTTTGTAAGGTAAATTTCTCTGTTAAAATATGGATGCTGCTTGAGAATACCTTTTCTTTTTCTTGTTGATCTAAGTTACACTCACTTTCTTCTTCAGCTCCCAAAGCATACTCACAAGTTTGTCAATTAAGTCTTTGTTTAAAACTCTATTATTTCAAAAGAGCTCACAACTGCACACACACACACACACACACAATGAGCTAAAGAACTCTGGGACACCACAGTAGGAATTTGATAGGACCAAAGGAGAAACTTCAGATTAGGTTGTCATGATCCCCGAAGTAAGTCCTTATCACATGACTGCCATGTGTGGAACTCGGTCTCCCTGAGGGAGTGCAGCACGAATAGGAAGTGTGGCTGTGAAAACTACAACTAACACAGTGACTTCGGAGCTTCAGTCAATAAGCCCAGCACCAGACAGTAAACAACTCAGCAATCAGACACTTCATTCTTCTGAAAACTATTCCCGGGAAGCCCACTGGGGAAAGAACATAGACAGTTAAGGTCCAAGAAGATGAATATCTAAGTTTGCAGAATTAGTAGGACTTACAGTCTCCATAAGCAATGTTGATCCAAGATAGACTCCCACCTGGATTAACAGGTAACAGACATAAAAGGGAATAGTGAATCTTGGAGAGTGCACGGCTCTGGGATTCAGCTTGCATTTGGTGGCTAGTTAGAACAGTAATGACGCTCCTCACCACCAACACTAGCTATAGGAAGAACTGCAGAAACACCCTGAGATAATCAACGACTTTGATAAAAGTTAGGAAATTTTCAAATTAACGAACAATAGAATTGAGGACAAAAGTGAATTCAACATTTATTCACTCAACACACATTTACTGGGTGTCTATCCTGTTCCACATTCTATTTTAGGCAACAGGCATATATATAGCAGGGCACCAATCAGACCAATATTTTTACCATCACAGAGTTTACAGCATAGAAATAAGAAGAGCATATTTTCATACACATGAGTACTGCAAAAAGATCATGGAAAATAGAATTTAAAGAACATATTTTAATGAACTTTTTATGAACTTTTTCAAAACATTTTGTATATCATTATTTTACACTGCTATTTAACATTTATGTTTTCCTATATTTAAATAAATGTCAAAAGTATGGGTCAATAAACTGCATGGAGTATTTTCTTTGAATTTAACACATGGCCATTTTCCCACTGATGCCCCATGTTAATGAAATAAATACTAAAAGTATGACTCTGTCCTATTGATTTAAGGCCAATCATGTTGACTATATGAACACACATATAAACTGCACAAACCATAACAAAAAAATGTAGGTCTTTTCCAATTCAGAAACACATAATTGGCTAAGAACCCATGCATCCTAACGACCACTGCAGCCCCCATTTTCTTCAACTTTCATGCTCCTCACTTGGTTTGCACTTGTCCGTCAGTCCTCTGCTGCCGACTGTTCAGCATCCATCCACCCTTCCATCTATCCTTTTACTCAGTAAACAAAAATGCAACGGGAGTACTTCCAAGGGAACCTCTAGGAGATATTAGAAAAGATTTGCACTTGTACCCTGAACCAGAGCCTAGAAGAAGTTCAAAGATATCATAACTTCTCTTTTTTTTTTTGAGACTCTCAATACACTAAAAGGTAAAGACATGCCAACTAACATCTTTATTAAAGTGTGGTTTATTTGAAATACCTAAAATTCACATAGTAATGCTTTTACTGCAAATAATTGCAATGGCAAAGGCAATGACTTTATGTCTCACCACATTTGAGAGAAATGTCATAGATCTAAATTTATGAAGCCATCTGAATGTGAGGCCCTAAGTGAATGGCCCTCTGGGTGCCAACTGGCACCCCTTCCCTTGCCCTGTTTCATTGCCAAAGGGAAAGCACCAGCATGTGTCCCAGATGAGAAACCCGGTCCTACTCCTTGACACCTACAGCTCTTAAAATGGTGAGCAGCACAGCTTCAAACTGCACATAGCAAAAACTGCATAAACTGTATAAACCATAACAAAAAAAAAAGGTAGGTCTTTCCAATTCAGAAACAGGTAATTGGCTAATAAGAAAGACAGCCAACCCATAGGAACAGGACCTTGGAAAGACAGCAGACCTGTAGGAATAGGGCCTAGGAAAGACAGTAGACAAGCAGGGAAAGGCCCTCAGAAAGACAGCCAACCCATAGGAAAATGGCTTCAGAAAGACAGGCACCTGTAGGAACAGGCATCAGAAAGACAGCCGACATATGTGGGCTTAGGATTCCTAAATTAGCTCCAGAGCTCAGTGGTGATTTACACTTATTTAACACGTGACCAAAAAGAAGAAGGATGAGGAGCAGGAAGAGGAAAAAAGAGGAATAGAAGGAGAGAGAGGAGAAGGATGAGGATAAAGTGACAGGAGGAGGGAGAGAGTAAGAAGAAACAGAAGCAGCAGCAGCTTTCTGCAGCCTGCATGAATTACATCACGTTGTTCCAGGGGAACACGCACTCAGATCTCAACTCACAAAACTACAGCTTTGAGAAACATGAACTGTGCATTAGGGTATTACATGAAACTACACTTTTTCCTCACACAGGATAGCAACAGTATTTATCTTTCCTCTTTTTTTGTTTTTTTACAAGTTTTCCTACATAGGGTAATTGTGACTCTCTTTTAAATTCAATTTTCCCACAAAAGTAATTTTACAAAACCATGTAATCTACTTCTGACTTCTGTAGATAATGGAGAAACCAGCTTCCTTTGCATTTACAGTGCAAAATGCTTCCATGTTTGTTGCGGCCAAGCAGCAACAATGCATCTGGTATTAACTATATGTCATAGATTGTTTTTTTGAAGAGAAAATTAAATTAGTCAGCATACTCTCATTTTACACCCAGATACAGCTTAAGTCAAAAATTAAAAATTTTGTTTCCACCACTGCTCAGAAAAACTGTCATTCATACCAGGAATATTCTCTGCACTAAAATGCTTTGAGGAAGTTAAAATTATTTTGGTCTTTTTTTTTTTTTCAATCTCTGCCATATTGACTGTTTAGGCAGGAGTATAAGCAAAAGTAATGCTCAATGGAATTGTACTGCTTTATAGTAAATGCTATTTAAATAAAATACAGTTCTTAAATGACTACTAAATCCTAAGCACAATGCTAAGCCTGGAAATACAAAATAAATAAGACCTAGGCCCGCCTAGAAGGGGCTCACTCTTTGTAAAACTTGAAAAATTAACAGATGTAGTGTCATCTTCTAAGTTAATCAAAGAAAATTAAAGTCATTGTGAAAAGCATCCTTCCAAAGTGAAACATAATACCACATTTTATGGAAACATGCCAATAAAAATGTAAGTACATCTAATACTGCATAATAGCTACTTAAAAGCCCACTACTGAATGGATGGATGATTCATTTTTTTTTAACTACAAAAGATGGAAATCCAACAAGACTCAGTCTTTGCATTTTCTTTTTTGAAAACCTAGATGCCCGTGTCTCCATTTTCTCTCTCTTCTTCCTTTTCTTGATTCTCTACTGAACTTCCATTCTTAAGAAAAGTTTCTATTTCTGGAAAGAAAAAAAAGATTTCATCCCCTCTTCATATCTGATCAGGAAATACAATGAAACTATAGTTTTCTATAAAAAAAAAAAGATACAGATATGTCATATCACTTTTTATATGACAATGCTTTTACTTCAACTTTTTTTAAGATTTATTTATTTTTATTAGAAAATCAGATATACACAGAGGAAGAAACAGAGAGGAAAGGTCTTCCATCCTCTGGTTCACTCCCCAAGTGGCCGCAACAGTCAAAGCTGAGCCAATCTGAAGCCAGGAGCCAGGAGCTTCTTCCGGGTCTCCCATATGGGTCCCAAGGCTTTGGGGTCACCCTCTATTGCTTTCCCAGGCCACCAGCAGGGAGCTGGATGGTAAGCAGGGCTGCTGAGACTCAAACCGGCACCAATATGAGATCCAGGTGAGTGCAAGATGAGGACTTTAGCCACTAGGCTACCATGCCAGATCCTACATCAACTTTAAAGAATATAACGTCCTTGCCTGGTATGCGCCAGGATACCATATGGCTGCCAGTTCGTGTCCCAGCTGCTCCACTTCCTTTCCAGGTCCCTGCTTGTGGCCTGTGAAAGCAGTCGAACACAGCCCAAAGCCTTGGGATCCTGTACCCACTTGGGAGACCCGAAACAGGCTTCTGGCTTTGAATCAGCACAGCTCTGGTCATTGCAGCCACTTGAAGAGTCTTTTGTACATTTGATCTTACAACGGCCCGAGATATCACATATATAATTTTATATTTTATTTTATTTTTATATTTATATAGCATATATCGGTAGTGTAATATGTGATGTATATTAGTGTTGTGTTCATATATTTTATAATGCTTATATTATAGCAATTGTAAAATGTTTGATACATGGGAAAGTTATACTGCCATCTTGTGGGGCAAAGTTTGTTTACAGAAGCAAGCATCTAATTTTTCTTAACCCAATACCAGTATTACTCATTAAAAAAAAAAAAAATCCCATTTGGAGATTGTATTTAAGAAAAACCACATATGTGTGTGCATGTGTATGTGTATAAAACCACTTCCTTATGCTAGAGGCCCCTAGATTAAAAGAAGAAAAATGGCATTTTCAGAAGCTGCTTATGACACACAAAATAGACAAAAAGTGCATTTGGCATTATACCTCCTGCTCACAGAAACTAATAATTAGCATCTGTAACACATACATTTTACCTGTAAGAATTTTCAGAAGCAAAACTATGGAATCTACAATTTTTAGGTAGCCTTTAATATCTGCAATTAATATTACATTTCTGCTACTGCTATAAATTATTTTTTAATCCAGCCATCTACCTAAGATTCCAAAGCAGGACAGAGAAAACGAGTAGTATATAAAATAAAAATGGCTTTTCTTTCCTTCTTACTTATGTATCTAAATATTGCTGACACTGTTAATACAATGGACAAAGTAATTCCTAAACCACAATTTGTACTTTTCAAGTATAGAATCCTCTATGGTGTATGCAAGGTACCTGTGCCAAATGCTTTGCAATAGT
Source organism: Ochotona curzoniae (assembly GCF_017591425.1). NCBI lineage: Eukaryota > Metazoa > Chordata > Mammalia > Lagomorpha > Ochotonidae > Ochotona > Ochotona curzoniae. The sequence continues at coordinate 28,976,609 of NW_024467122.1, read as the reverse complement.
ACACTCTAAGCAGACTTTAACACATTTCTAGATCTAACTATATATGCAGAAAGTTTTTTCTTAAAAAAGAAAAAGCAAATCACCAAATTTATAGGAAGACAGCGCCATCTAATGGTCTGTACAAGTACAGAACCATCTTTCTTGGGTTCAGATCTCTGCTGAGGATGTTGCAATTCATTCCAAAGCATTTAAACCTCCCTCTACAACAATTTTCCAAAAGAATAAAGATGACAACAGATGTAGAAATAAGCAAAAATTTCACTGTTCCTCACAATTGCATAACTGACTTGATGCACATAATGTACCATAAAGACTACATAAATATTGGCAACTTTTAATAATCCCTAAAAATGGTAAACACATAGGTAGGGTTCCTTCTCTCTCTCTCCTTCATTTAAAACATCTAGACTTAATTGGATCCACATTAACTGGATGACCACTTAAGGGTGGTCATTCAGTTTCACTGACATACTAGTTCATTCTTCTTTCTCTAAAAAAAAAAGAATTTACATCATTTTCATTTTAACATAGAGAATTTTATAACTGAGCTACGGCTGGAGATTAAAGATCCCTCATAAAGACATGGCCGGCTGTGCAAAGGCAGTACTGTGTTGTTGATTGACACTTGAGTTCCCAAGGCAGCTATGAATTTAACTCATCAAGACAGAAAAGAAGCCTCATGAAAATCAGTATTCTACTGGGGCTGCTTTCCTGGTTTCTCACTGTTGTTAGCTATGCTATGCAAATACACAATTTGAAAGCAGAGAAAGCATTTCCAACCATTAGCAAGTTAATTTCTCTGGATTCACCTTCCTCATCTCCAGGAAATTACAAAGTAATATATACAATTAAGAAAAGTAAGTGCTTTGCATACAGAAAGTCTTCAATAATGCTAGCACTCAAAAATATAAATTTTATTAGTTATCATCCATCTTATCAAACTTATTGACTGGGATAATTAGAGAGAATTTACCCAATTGCAGCACCCCAAAAAGGAGGTTCACTTATGATTTAAAATGGTATAAGTAATCAAAATAGAAATGAGTGCAATAATGCCACAAACAGGAAAGGGTATTGGATTTAGTCTAATAGCTTCAATATTTACCTCTGAAAAATGTCTGAAATATATTAGAATTCCCTAAATTCTCAAGTCTGTGTCATACTAGAAATGTTTATGTGAGAAATATGAGTCTATAGGACACAGAGAGGCAGAAAATGCAGATCTGGCAGTCACTTCCACATAGACAACAAGATTAAAGAGTGGGTGCACTTGTTTAGCAAAAAGAGTGTGTGAAACATAAAACTTAGAACACCCTAAAGTATTAAAAGGGAAAGAGTGTCCTGCAAAACAAGGTGATTAAAAAGTAATCAGATACAAAGAAGGAATTAAAAATCAAACCCAGAGGGCTCAGCACGATGGCTCAATGGCTAAATCGTCACCTTGCAAGCACCAGGATCCCATATGGGCAGCAGTTCCTGTCCCAGCTGTTCCACTTCCCTTCAAGCTCCCTACTTCTGGCCTGCAAAAGCAGTAGAGGATGGCCCAAAACCTTGGGACTCTGTACCCACGTGGAAGACGGGGAAGAAGCTCCTGGCTTCGGGTTGGCTCAGCCCTGGCCATTGCAGCCATTTGGGGGAGTTAATCAGCAGACAGATTTGTCTCTCCTCTCTGTGAATCTGATCTGCCTTTCCAATAAAAATAATTAAACCTTTTTGCTCTTCTTTGCTCTTCTCCTCTCTCCTCCTTCTGGCCCCCCTTCCCCCCTACCCCTTCCCCTATTCCTGCCCCACTGGAATAAACCTCCTGAGATAAAATAAAATAAAATAAAATAAAATAAAATAAAATAAAATAAAATAAAATAAAATAAAATAATAATTAAACCTTTTTAAAAAGTCAAACACAAAGTTGACTTTAATAAGAAAAAAAAAATGGGTCAGATGTGTGAAAGTCCACAAAAATTAAATAAAATTAGGAGTGAAAACTGACAAGAAACAATTTTAGCAGGAAAGTAACGGTCAACTTGAAGTTTGAGTGGAAACTTTCAGAAGGCCTGATAATGAAAGGACAGAGGAATGCAGAATCAGAGCTTGAGGTCTGGCTGGAGAAACACAGTGTAAAGAGAAAACTACAATAGAATGCCTATTGTGGACCAACTTGTGTCCACAAAAAGATACACTCAAGTGTTAACATCTAGTACCTGGAAATCTGATCTTACTTGGAAAGCACATATCTTTGTAGATAAAATCAAGTTAAGATGAGACTGCTTTAGAGTGGGCCTTAATGAAATGATTATTATTCTTACAAAAAGGAAGAAATATGGACACAAACCCAGGGACAAACAGGGAAAGAGCACACTGTGGCGATGAACCAGCCAACAGGATGATATGTGTACAAATCCAAGATTACTGAAGACCACTTGCAACTGCCAGAGGGAAAGGGAGCATGGAGTAGAGCCTTCCTCCATTTCCCCAGAAGAAACCAGCCCCGCCAACAACACCTTCCTTGCAGATTCCAGGCCAGCAGAAACCTCAAAGAATACATGTTTGTTGGTTAAGCCATTCAGTTTGTAGAATATTGTTCTTGACAACCCCAGCAAACTAACACAACACGTATAGATAATAAAGTACACAAATCTGACAGATTTATAAGGTGCATAATTCATGACCACATAAAGGTATGGAAAGAACTGGCATAAAAATAATAATTCACAGGCCCGGTGCGATGGTGCAGTGGTTAAGGTCCTTGCCTTGCACGCCCGGGATCCCATATGGGTGCCGGTTCTATCCCGGCAGCCCCGCTTCCCTTCCAGTTCCCTGCTTGTGGCCTGGGAAAGCAGTCGAGGACGGCCCAAAGCTTTGGGACCGTGCACCCATGTGGGAGACCCGGAAGAGGCTCCTGGCTTCGGATAGGCATAGCATCGGCCATTGCACTCACTTGGGGAGTGAATCATCAGATGGAAGATCTTCCTCTCTGTCTCTCCTCTCTGTATATCCGCCTTTCTAATAAAAATAAAATAAATCTTTAAAAATAATAATAATAATTCACATGTTTTTAATGACTTGGCAAACAACTGTATCCTAACTTAAGTGTCAACAATGCAAGAATGAAGCAGGAGCCAAGGTTGTGGCAGAGCCAGTTTAGCCGTAACTCACTGTGCTGGCATCCCATACTAGAGAGCCAGTTCCAGTCCTGTCTCCTTTGCTTCCAATCCAGCTCCCTGCTAATGCACCTGGCAGAGTACCAGAGGATTTCTGGAGCACTTGGGTGCCTGTTACCAAACATGGGAGACCCAGAAAAAGTTCCCAGACCCTGGATTGAGTCTGACTCAGTCCTGGGACATTCATATTCTCATTCTCATTCTCTCTCTCTCTGTTCCTCCATCCCTCCCTCCCTCGCTCCTTCCCTCTGTGTGGGTGTGTATATAACTCTGCCCTTAAATGAAATCAATCTTTAAAAATAGATGAAAGCAAAAGGAAATTGGCAACAAATTTAACTAGGAATTTTTTTTAATGTAAAAATCTCATACAGATCCCTTAACCTGGTTTCTTTATTTGTTGGTATTTTTAAAGACATCACACACTTAAATCACAAAGATGTCTGAAAATGATTCGTGCATTTGTTCTCAGCTTGGGTTCCTAGCACGCTTGATGATACATGAAGAAAAAGACCATCTGCCTCTCACCTAGAAGGGGGCAGAGATTTTAGATTCAAAGTTCACTGTTTTCTTTCACATGACTTACTGAAGAACTGCAACAGAACAAAATAATACTGAAAAGAAATGCTGTAAAGGTGGGTCCCTGACAGATCAATTTAGACCCTGCTCCCCATTTTACTGCCAATGTACACCCTGGGTGGAAGCAGGTGACAGCTCGAGAGGCTGGGTCCCCACCATTCACGAGAGACCTGGACTACATTCCTAGCTCCCTGCTTCACACTGGTCCAGCCTCGTTCCCTGTTGGAGTTAGGGAGTGAGCCTCTGCCCCCTCTTTTCTCTCTCTGCCTCCTAAACTAAAAAAATAGTTAATACATTATAAAACAAAAGAAGTGCTACTGCAAATATCAACTGCTCAATGGCTGCAACCTCTGGGGCAGGGACCTAAGAATATTGCGGCTCCGATAGTGACTCATTTATATGGCAAGCAAACATGTGTACCTACCATGTTACACTCTGAAACACCCTGTTCTCCACCATCCGAGATGTAGGCAAGGATGGAGGTGGGGAGAGCCTGGCTTAATGGCCTGTTCCCAAATGTTACGTAACGTTTGCTTTACGTTTCGTGTCAGGGGAATCACGTATTCACACTCTCAAGGTGCTTACACTTTGAAATTACCTTTCAGGAAAGGAAAGTAAAAGACGACATCCTTTGAAATGCAGTAATGCAATTTATACTGTATTTGTTCTTACAATTCATATTTTTTAGAACTAGATTTTCTGAAAGACAAGACTACATTTTAATTAAAACGCACCCATTAAAAGTATTTTATAATTAATTTGAGCAATAGAGTTGCTTCCTCCTATGGAGTTGAAATAAGGGGGATTTTTTTCCCTCCCTAATTATCCAGATAATGGGTTCCAGCCTCCCTTTGATGTGTCATAAAGGCTCACCTGTTTCACTACAACCTGTTATTTATTATCAAACAATTACAGTTTCCCAAATCCTGAATTTCTAAAGGTGCCATTTACCCAAATCACATGTGTGTCTCCTTTGCACCCATTCTCAAAACGAACTTTCCTTGATCAAAAATTTAACTGTGATTACCCCCTGGTGCATCAGCCCTTTTATTACTTAGTCCAAATTAAAATCCAGAGGGCTTCTAGTATACACACTATTATGGCATTTCTTGTAAATATATTTTAGCTATTATAATGAGTAAGAAAAAATAGAAATTTATGAAAAGGTACATAGGATACAGAAAAGTAGGCGTTCATAAAGATATTGAAAATTATTTTCTAGCTTGTTATTCGCCTTACACTCTCTTCCCATTAGAATACAGCACAATTAGCATATGTGCACAGATAATCTCAGAAAAGCCTATCCATGATTCCCATGTTTTTCTTTCCACCAAAGGCCTGTCATTTCACTCTCATTTGACTCTTTGAAGGTGATTAATGAGATTATACAGCACAAAGTACTTGAACTATGTCTAAGGTAAAATTGAAAAACGTCTTTGCAGTTGATTAAAACAACTTCAATGAAAGCAATGGCCTCTAGAGATAAATACAAAATAAAAACACAGTAAATGATAAAGACATGATGGGGCATGGGCCTCCCTGAAACAGAGTCCTTGGGTCAGTGTACAGAAGAAAAAACAGCAGCCTGGGAAAATGGAAAAAGAAACAGCATCCGGCCAACCCTGTGACCAGGTATGTGGCAATAGAGGTGATTAATCCTCAAGGGAAGGATATGAGTGTAAGACTGTGGGGGCAAGAGACAGAGGCCATTGTGGAAGGGAGTACAGTGTGGACTGGTCTAGGGGTGACCTCTTGGCACTGGTGCTGCCAAGAGCAGACCTCCCTGGAAGATTCTGATTTGAGTACAAAAGCCCCATGAAGATATGAAGAGAACAATCACTGTGTGAGCTAGGAAGGATCCCATCAGGACATGAGAAGTAAGAATGACTCATGTGCTTTGACAGCGCATGCAAGGGCCCCCGTGCTCATTGGGGAGACCTGGAGGGGCCGAGGTAGACCGAGGCTCCTGGCTCCAGCTCAGAGTAGGAACCAGTGCTCACTGAGAAGCCTCCTGGAGCCCTGCTGATATGCAGATGGAGGAATGAGGTGGGAGTGTGCAAGACGAGGATCTTGCAAGCTTTAGCCAATCTGGGAAAATTATGGCAGTGTTACAATCAAGTATTCTATTAATCCATTGAGTGTCTTTTTGAGAAACAGATAAAATGTGCCCCAGGTAGACACATCTGTGCTTCAGGATATACAAACTACACAGACTAGGCCTGGACGCGAGCTGGATCTGAGCTCCTACTTGCACGCATAGCTAGAGCCCTTTTTCGGTTTATAATGTGCCCAACTGCATGTAGGGGCCCAAAATACATTAAACAGTAATATAATTAAGGTTTCTTCTTGCTAATCCTTATGCCTCAACATACATGAAACTATTGGCAATTAACAAGATATCGAGTGGAAACAGCCTAAGAATTTGTAGATAGAAGAATTATTTTTAAAAACATAAACCAATAGAAACTAATAGGATAAGACTTGATCTCTTCAAGTTCTTTTTTTTTAAAGATTTATTTATTTTTATTGGAAGGTCAGATATACAGAGAGGAGGAGAGATAGAGAGGAAGATCTTCCATCTGATGATTCACCCTGCAAGTGGCCACAATGGCTGGAGCTGTGCCAATCTGAAGCCAGGAACCCAGAACCTCTTCCGGGGCTCCCACGTGGGTGCAGGGTCCCAAGGATTTGGGCCATCCTTGACTGCTTTCCCAGGTAGCAAGCAGGGAGCTGGATGGGAAGCAGGGCTGCCGGGATTAAAACCAGTGCCTTTTTGGGATTTCGGCACATTTAAGGTGAGGACTTCAGCTGCTAGGCTACTGCACCAGGTCCCGATATCTTCAAGTTCTACAAAAGTCTGACAATGGAAATGACTTTCTCCTTGTCCCTTCCCCTTCCTTGATTTCCTATAGACAGGGTTGAAGCTTGTAACAATTGTAGGCATGCTAATTATTCACTTGGTGCATATCATTTTTCATCTGCAAATAGGATTAAAACAGTATAGGTTTCTGCCCAGGCTGCCTTGTACCTAGGCAAGTGTTACACTGCTAGGAGCAAAGCAGCCAGCAGCTGGCGGGCATTCTGGCCCTGGTTAATGCCAAATTTGTGTTAACTACACCAGTGTGCCAGCACAGCTTCCTATTCTATTCTATTTTTCTTTTTTTAAAGATATATGAGAAAGGTAGAGAAATCTATGCTGGAACATGCTACCCCAACCCTCAAATAAGGGGGGGGGCTATAGAATGCCTAGGGAAGGGGGTCTGGCCACAATGGCCAGAACTGAGCAGATCCGAAGCCAGGAGCCAGGAGCCAGGAGCTTTTTCTGGTCTCCCACATGGGTGCAAGATTCCCAAGACCTTGGACCATCCTCAATTGTTTTCCCAGGCCACAGACAGGGAGCTGGAGGGGAAGTGGGGCATTCGGGACATGAACTGGTGCCCACAAGGGATCCTGGCGTATGCAAGGCAAGCACTTTAGCCACAAGGCTATTGGGCTGGGCTTGATGTAATGGTTTAGAGAGGGGGAAACTGAAGGACACGTCTGGATCAGGTCAGGGCACCCGAGACCTGGCTGGGCAGTACAGCATCGCCTGTTATCTGCCAGCACACATGAAAGCTGCGGCTGGGGACATGCCTGGCTGGGCTAGGCCGCAGTACCACCCACCGCAAGTGTTAGGGCAGGGGTGGGCCACATCGGGCTGGGTCACAGCATACCTCAGAACATGAGAGAACTGGATCTGAGGCAGATTGTTTAGAGGATCTGTAGGCTTGTCTCTGTGGAACTGCAGGAAGCACTGATTTACATGAGAGCTGTGGTTGGTGATGGACTCAGCCAGGCTGGACAATGAAACTCACCGACACTCTCAGATGCCAGGGCTTGGAGGAGGACAGACAGGGCCAGCCCAAAGCACCCATTGGCACATGCAAAGGCCAGAATTATGCCAAGCCGTGCCATGGAACCCAATGGCACATGTGAGATCCAAGGTTGGGAGCAGACCTGAACTCTCCTGCAGAGCCACAGCTCCCACTGGGGAGCACTGAGTCAAGGCTGGGGATGGGCCAGACCAACCAGGGCTACAGCACTCTTCAGCATGTGTGTGAGCTGTGTCTGAGAAAAAAAAAAAAAGTCTGACAATGTCAGACTGGGCCAGACCCCAGCACGCACTAGTACACACAAAAGCCAAGACAGGTTGTTGGCCATGCCAGGCTGGGTCAAAGCTCCTACCAGTACACATAAGATCTGGGCTGGGAATGGGTCTATGGGGGAACTTTAGGGACCCCCTACTAGGCTACAGTTGTCAGTGATGAGTGAGAGAGCCTGGGCTTGGAGCGGACTGGGCTGGGTAAGGCTGCAGCACATGCTGGCATGTGCGTGAGTTGGGTCTGGGTGTGGGCCAGGCTGGGCAGGGCACTTGCAAGAGCAAGAATGGTTGTGACATAGGCCGGGTTGGGCCACGACACCTGCCAAGTCACATGAGATCTAGATCTGATGAAGGGCCAGGCTGGGGTAGATTGAAGTACCCACTGGCAAGGGCAAGAATGGGCCTCAGAACTGGGGGTAGGCCATGTCAGGCTGGGCCACAGCACCTGCCAGCACATGTGAGATCTGGGGCTGGAAGCAGGCCTTGGTAGGGGAGCTTGAGGAACTCCCCTGCTAGACCACAGCTCCCACTGTGAGCACAAGAGCCTGGGCTGGGGGCAGGTAAGGCCAGGCTGGGCCAGAGCAGTCTTCAGCTTATTTAGGGGGTGCATCTGAGGGGAGGGCAGGGCTGGGCCAGTCTGCAGCACACACTAGAATTGTAAGAACCAGGACAGGGTGCAGGTCAGGCTGAGTTGGACCACAAAATTCACCAGTTCACATGAGGGCCAGGGATGTGGGAGGGTCAGGCTAGACTAGGTGGCTGCACCCACCAGGGAAAGTTGGAACTGGCAGCAATCTGGACTGAGCCAGGTTGCAGCACCTGCCAGGGAATGCTGAGACTGAAAACCAGCCATCTCAGAAAAGGCCACAGCACACACTGGCAACTGTTAAGACCTGGGGCCAGGGGTAGTCCCTACTAGATCACATCTTCCAGCGAAAAACAATGCAACACCCTCCCCCCCCCCAAAAAAAAGGTCTTAAAAAAAAGCGTTGGGCCCAGATCGGTAGCCTAGCAGTTAAAGTACTTGCCTTGCAAATGCCAGGATCCTATATGGACATAGGTTCCTGTCCTGGGGCCTCATTTCCCATCCAGCTCCCTGCTTGTGGCCTGGGAAAGCTTTGGAGAATGTCCCAAAGCCTTGGACCCTCTACCCACATGGGAGACCCAGAAGAAGCTCCTGGCTGATGGCTTCAGATCGACTCAGTTCTGTCCACTTGCGGAGTGAACCAGCAGACAGAAGATCCTCCTCTCTGTAAATCTAACTTTCCAATAAAAATTTTAAAAATACTTTAAAAAAAAAAGTAAATCTTTTTTTAAAAAAAGTTATGTCTACCTCTGGAGTTCTGTGTATATTAAGCATACTAATACATGTAAAATTTAGCACTAGGCCTGGCATTTGGTATTTGCATTATAAAAGCTAGGACAAGGCAAAGCAGGCTTAGCAGAACTGCTACATTTGCTGGCACACATAGAAACCTAAGTGGGTCCACGTTGACTGGGCTAGGCCACAGCACACACTGGCAAGTACTGGCACTGGATGCCAGTCATGCCAGTATGGACCACAGTGCCCCCTGGCAAGCTCAGGACCCAGGGTTGGAACAGACTGGTAGTGAAACAGTGGACAAATCCCTGCTTGGCTTCAGTAACCACTAGTGAACACAGAACAACATGTAGATATTTGTGAATCATAGCTAATGATGTTAACCAACTATTCTCAATGCCCTTTGGGCAGCTGAGTTTTCCATGATTAACGACACAGAATAGACATTAAGTGACTTAGGTGCAACTGTCAGAGCTTTGGATTTTGAGGAATTTGACCAAAAGTGGTGAATAAATCGATGTAAATTCATCACTACTGTTAGGAAACAAGCAGAGAAACAGGCAGTAGAGTCACCGACATATAACAGATGGGTACCATGCAATTATCCATAATAAGTAAATGTCTGCACTGTCTTAAAAATCAAGTGTCTCCAGGAAAGTATACAGATACATAAACAAAATATTCAGCTGTGGGAGCTATCGACCAAGAGAGTGCATGTAGTTCATTACGAAGTAACTACTAGGTATAAATTATAGTAATCCCTTACAAAAAGTTCAAATGCATTTGAAAATAAACTTTACCAGTCACAAACCTTAGACATTTTCTAGAGTAAAGCTTCTGCCTGTCCCAGCTGTTCCACTTCCCATCCAGCTCCCTGCTCAGGTACCTGGGCAGGCAGTGTCAGGTGGCCGACCTGCTTGGGCCCTGCACCTGCCGGGGCTATCTGGGGGACACTGCAGACTCCCAGCCCTGTGGCCATTTGGGGAGTGAGCCAGCGAATGGCACATCTCTGCCTCCCTCCACCCCCACCCTGTAACGCTTCCTTTCAAATAAAGAACTAAAATTTCAAAATAAATAAATAATTTACACTTCACATAGTGTGATCTTGTGGCTATAACTGTCTCCGTCACATTTGCTGACAACTATTTCCAAATTACGACCTTTTTTTCTAAACGTTTTCACGCCACGACATAATTCTCCATAAACTTCTGTCAGCCCGTTATATCTACCAGTGTTCATATGCGTTAATATATGTATTAAATGTTAAATTCCTACTTAAAGACGCAAATATTCCCAAGCAAGCACGTTTTGTACTAAGCTGCAGCCTTGCGGAGTCCTGCAGTAAGAACTCTGCTTGTGAGAGGAATCATTTATGTAAGATCCGAACTCGTGTGGGGAAAAAAGCCTACAATGGATAGCAGACCTAAGTCAGCTGAGACGGGATCATTTTCAATGAAAAACAGCCAGCGAGGGAAAAACAAAACCTTCTCACAGTTACAGGCGGCGGGGTCGCGCGCCTTGCTAGGAACCGAGGGGCCCTGGAACTCGAGGGTGGCAGGCGCCGGGGCCACTTTACCTGGGGCACCCGGCCCCCGCCGCCCCGTCCCGGCCTCCTTTGCTCCCGCGCCCGTCGGCTCCGGGCACCGTGAGGGGAGCGCGGGATTCGGAGGAGGAATGCCACAGACCCTCGGCCGCGGACAGGGTGTGGAAACGGCGTCCGCCGGCGGGGAGACACGCAGCAACCTTACCAGCAGAACCACCGGCCACGATCTGCCGCGAAGCCTCGCGCACTAAGCCGACGTCCGCCTGGGCCGACATCTTCGCCCGGGGAGGTGGCCGTCCGCGCGGGCTCGGGCCGCAGTGCCGCGGCTACCTCGGGCGGCCGCTCGGGTTACCTCAGGCGGCCGCTCGGGCTCGCGGTGGCGCGGCTGTGCTCTCGCTGAGGGCGCGCTGCGGCTCGGGCCCCGGCGCCCGCTGGGCTTCCTCCGCGCCGAGAAGGTCCTGGAAGCGAGAGGCGCGCGGCTCGGGCTCCTCGGTGGGCGCCCACGCGCTGCCCTATCAGGCGCGGCCGGCCGCCTCTGATAACGCCAAGTCCAAGGCTGGGGCGACCGTTGCCCTCCGGCGGACCAGATGAATACATTCCTCAGAGGCACTTGTCCTGAAAGTGTGGACTGTAGCAGCTAAGTCAAAGGCAAATCCCATTCACAGTTCTTGTGCAAAGGGGTTAATGTAGTACTACTTTACCAAGAGATAGTTTTCAGAAAAATTCATCTCGTTTACTTGAATTTTATTTATCGAAGAAGCAAAAAAGGGGGGAGGGGCGGAAGGGGGAGGACAGACCTAGTGCACAGGGCAGAGGGCCCAGAAACCTGTATTTTAACCAGTTCTGTGTTGAAGGTTAACGTTACAACTTTGAGACTCACTGATAGGCAACAGGTGGAGGGTGTGTGGCATATTGGCCTAGGCTGCGCCCTGAAACAGCTGCATCCCATATGGAAGTGCCCCTTGGAGTCCTGGCTGCTCTGTTTTGCTCTGCTTTGCAGCTGGCTTCCTGTTGCTGCATCCTGGAAGGCAGCAGGCATGGCTCAAGGGCATTCCTGCCACCCACTTGGAAGATGTGGCAGGTGAACCACCAGAGGCTGTTGCTCTGCTTTCTAAGCAGGTAAGCACAGGCTATTAAAAGTTCACAGAAACAATAAGGGACTCACAGTATATTCTCTATGAAATCCGTAATTATTCATATTACCCTTTGTTATAGTCAGGCGAAACAAAAATACAATGTGAATGTTTTTAAACAAGTTGCAAATGCTACTAGGCAAGAAGTAAGACTGAAAATTTTTTAAAAAGCCTGCCACACCACTGACAGGCAGGAGATGAGAAGAGTAAAATGGAGAATTAAGAAGCTCTGAAACCTCTATGTCATTCCTTAAAGACAGCGTTTATATTAGATGTATTTATATTGTGCTGCATAAATTTGTTATGTTTAGAGGTCAAAAAAAACCTTTAATATCAGCAATTTAATATTGCTGAGCTTTATATTATATCCAGTCAGATCTACAAAATGCAATCACTTGATTTCATATAGACTAAGCCATTAAAGTTGATGCTTGGGGCAGGTGTGGAGCCTAGCAGTTAAGATACCCAGTGCCATGTTGGAGTGCCTGGTGCCACACTCTGAGAGGCAGCAGTGATGGCTCAGGGAATGGAGTTCCTGCACGGGTGTTTCTGGCTGCTGGCCTTCCCGGCCATGACAGGCATCCCAGTGGTAGACCAGTGAGTGAGTGTGCTCACTGTGATCAGATATGCCGACATATTTTTTCACATTTGAGTGAATGTTTGATGAAAATTGGTAAGTTTGAAAGTGGTCAGTAGTAAATAATAGTTTCCAGATTTGTGTGTGTGTGTGTGTGTGTTAGAATTAAGGGCTTTTGAATACTTTCTTTTTAAATTATTTTTAATTGATTACATTGCATTATGTGACACAGTTTTTTTAGGTACTGGGATTCCCTTCCCCAACCCCAGAATAACATCTTTCTTGATCTTACCAACTTCAGCATGAGGTCTCAACTACGATATAGAATCGCTTATTCTTTCTTTCAGCAAAAACTAAATATTTTATCCTAGGCATATGTATATCTAAGAGACAAATTCAAAGCTTATAAAATATTTCCATTATTTTTCAGTACAGAAATAGTTTGAAATGATCACACCCATAGCTGGGATTCTATTCTAGGATTCCTTCTGATAGTGGTGGGGCTATAAATCTAAAATGTTAACTGCATGCTGAACAGAACAGATCTGTCACGTAGAAACCTCAAATAATTAAATATTCTTCCAAATTTTTTCCTGTGTGTAAAATACAGAATATTTAGTTAAAATGGCCACAAACCAATAAATGCAAAAGCATACAGGGAAACAAATTCTACATAATTCATTGAAAGCTTACTAAAAGTGAGCCATTTCCTATTTCCTGGAAACACTGACAGCAAAAATCTTTGCATCCTGGCTGTATAAATGAAAGGAGGAAACCCCACAAGCTTGCAATGTAACTCAGAGGTTGATTATTGTGTATTACTTCAGGAAATGCAATAATACTTTCAGATCAAGATTTAAAGACATTCTACTAGGCCCAGTGCAATGGCTCAATTGCTAATTCTTGCCTTACACATGCTAAGATCCCATATGGGCACCAGTTCATACCCCATCGTCCCATCCAGCTTTCTGCTTGTGGCCTAGGAAAGCAGTAAAGCATGGCCAAAGCCTTGGAAAACCCGGAAGCTGCTGGCTCCTGGGTTTGGATTGCTCTAGCTGTTATGTCTACTTGGGGAGTAAACCAGGAATGAAAGATCTTTCTCTCTGTATCTTCTCTCTATAAATCTGGATTTCTAATGAAAATAAATAAATCTAAAATAAATAAATAAATAGTGAGAAGATAAGTGCAGGCTTGTGTCTGAGATCTTAGCTCCACAGGATCTTTTTGAATTCAGCCAGAAAATTCCTACAGACATCCTTTCAAATATCTTGTAAGTAAAATTTCTCCCTCTTTTTAACCTGTCTGATCTAGAACAGATTTCTTTGAGCATAAAAAGAAAGGCCAAATATTACATGTAATCAGTGCTACACCTTCTAGAATAGTTTGAATAGAGCCTACACATTAGAATATTCTGGAGTCAGCAAGGTTCAGACAAGAGTCAGCAAGTGCCCACTATGCTAACAGCTCTGGTTATGGGATATACCTCTTGCCTACATTTAAATTTGCCTATGGCCAATATGGAAATTCTAAAAGCTTAGCACTAGTAAGCAACAGTTAAAGCTGCTTGCTTGACATACTCTTTCAAATTCTCTAGACTTAATCCATCCTGTTATTCAATTATTATCTTAAATAATGATATAATGTACTAATAGCAAAACTGGAGCATCAACTTTGTAATTGAAAAGTTGTTGATTTCTTTATATGATCTTGGTTAAGAAATACATAATCATTACTTTTTTTGATAATCATTAATTTATTTACCAGTTTGCAAATGGATGTGAAATCAACTTTCAGTAATCTTAAAGTACCCACCAAGTTAAAATATTCAACAACCTCTTCAATTATTTTTGGAATAAAGGGAGGTACATTGGATCAGCTTTTACACAGCTTCTGTACAAATCTTATTCTGTATGAATCACTTAGCTTCTGTATAAATCACTTAACATAGTGACCTTGGGGAGACAAAAAATCAACTCTCCATAATTTCAAGCCACACATAAAGTTCTAGACAATACAGTGATAAAAATAAGAAGGTTAAAGAAAGCTCTGGAAATTACATAAATTCTCTGGCAACAACTATACATAAGTCCCAGTGAGATGGAGAAATGTATTTTACTAGTTAGCAATGTGGCTATAAAAGCAGGTCTAGCATTATGAAAAAGGGGAGAATATTTTTTGAACAATTAATGGCTGCTACAGTTTAGAAAAAAGTTTAGGAATGAAGAGCTATACTTTTAAATGACAAGCTTGGCTTGTTTTGATTTTGTTCAAGTCTGAAGTTTGTCTTAGTATCTAACTAGAAATTGTAATATAACCTCATGCTACTGCATTGTGGCCAAAATCATAATTTAAAATATCATTCTTTAAAAACACGAGAAATTTTGTCTCTTCTTAGATGTCAAAACACCCCATACACATACATATAGATGCATAATGCTCACTGATTTTTACATAAATCCCACCCATGAAATAAGATGGCAAATAGGAGAAAATAGTCCCAGGATGCCAGATTTAAGAAACCTTCAGTAGTGGAAGAGGCCTATTAGTCTGTAACATTGTTACATAGAAATAAAAGTAGTATGTGGTTAAAATTTGTAGATGTGAATAACATTGCTGAAAATTTGAAATTTACAAATACCAAAACATGTTTTTATTAAGGACACATTTTATGTTCTATGTATGAGATGTTCATTACTTAACCAAGCAATTTTAAATTATAAGAGTTCCTACTGAGAGGTGTAAACTTGATAGTTAATAAGAGAACTTTTTCTTTCAGTGAGTGATTATGATATAATAGAAACAAATGCAGAAGCCATTCATGACAGTTCTGTCATTTGGGACTAAATGGAGATGTATGAATCAAGAGAGCCTCAGAACAGCATGAAGAATTCTATGCCTTTTTGTCCTTTGTACTCCCCAGGCCTCCACTTACAACTTATTTGGGGTCAGTTTCTAGAATGTTTGTAGGGACTGTGTCCAGCAGCTCTGTCTCATACTTTTGCCAACCAGCCAATACTTGATGATCAGGAAGCAACACTGTGACTCAAGTACAGAAGTCAGTACGTAACTACCTCAAGGATACATTGAAGCACACAGTCCTGTGACCTTGGTCTACTGCCCAAATGAGGGCCTCAACCTTGGTCCTCAGACTTTTGCCCACTCATGGACCATTACCTGCAGAGTTTGACCTTGGTCTTCAGCACTAGCGTCTGTGAACTCAAGATTCCAGACACAGTCTGTCCTGCTCTTCATTATCAAGTCACACTGTTATTTTTTACAAACTGCCTTCAGCAGGTAGAAATTATATATATAACAAAAAGAAATATATATAATTTTAAAATATATATATTTAAATATATAAATATAGATTTTAAATATATATACATCTATATATATATATTTCTTTTTGGTTCACATTGAAGGTAGGCTTTGCTGAACAGGAGCGTTCCCAGAAAAGGAGCCATCATCCCACCTAATAGATTGTATTACAACAGTCATTGAATGCCATGCCAGGAACCAGGCTAAGCACTTTGTAGTTCATCATCACATTCACACTACCCTTGTTGCAGGAGGAAATTCTGGCACTAAGATAAAGTGACTTATCTGAACCCACCCTGAGAATCTGCTTATCTTTTGAGCCTGACTATGTTCTACTTAGGAGCTTCCTTTCTAAATTGTTGACTGTTATTTTATCATCTAATTTTTAATTCGTTGTTTCTTCTGATACATGAAAAAAAAAAAAAAGAATCAGGGATGCAAAATTATTCCAAGTAAGGAGCCTGCAACATTCTTGATTTTAACGATCAACAAATTAATGATCTGGACCAGGAATATACTCAGGTCTAAGTCAGAAAAGCACTAACTTCAGTGCCGTTTACAGTGTATATATAAATAATGTGGATTATCTGTTGTCTAAGTCAGGGTTTCTCAACAGTAATACTGCTGATGTTTGATGATAGATAACTATTTGTTGATGAAGGCTGATGTGTGTTGTTAGACTTTTAGCAATATGTTTGGCCTCTACATAGCAGATGCAAGTAACAACTCCTTTCCCAGACATCCAAAAATGTCTCTGCACATCGCCAAATGTGCCCTGAGGTGTCAAATGTCTCCTAACTAAAAACCATTGGCCTAAGGTAAAGAGATAAAAATACGGTCTATTTAATTTCCAAGAATCATAGAATGATAGGCTAGAAAGGGAGTTTTAATCCTTTACCTGCCTGAAGTCACCAAGTGCTTTCTAACATCTATGGAGCAGAATCGAATCTCTTAGAAATAGGTCAAATGATCCCACATAATTTGAAGTTTGGTTGCTTTGCAGGGTTATTTCCTAATGCTTTTCTTGTCACACACCACTTCTCACTGGGAGGAATTCCTCTGAACATCACAAGCATGCGTCCATCTTTGCATTGGCTTTTCCTTGCATCAGGAATGTTCTTTTCCTAGAAAGCTGCATGGCTTTGATTCACTTTTCTTAGGTCTCAGCAGAAATATTACTTTAAAGGTAAATTTCCCAACTTTTCTTCTTTTATATAACCTGATTTGTTTTTCTTCATTGCTGTTTCAGAACCTGGATATATTCTAATCTCATGTGTATAACCTGTGGTTTTTTTTTTTTTCTTCTTCTTGAATATGAAGTACGTATGAAAGCAATAAAAAATGCTGCGTATCATACAGAAAGCTTTAATAAATATTAATTTAGTGAATGAATCAGTCATCACACGGATGTTAACTAATCCCCTCCCACTTTTCCCTCTTCCCTTCCCAAGCAAATACTAACAATCCTGCTATCTGGATTTTCCTATTTTGTAATTCTTAATTTTTTTTATTGATTTTACAAGAGTTACAGAGAGGAAGAAAGACAGAGATCTTCCATCTGCTGGCTTACTCTTCAGAGGGCTGCAGCCAGCAGCCAGGAGCTTCCTACTGGGTTCCTGCCCTTCCCAATATTAAATGTAATTCAGCATTTAATATTCACTGTTACATTCACAACGACTTTTTCAGCCCTCACACATACGAAAGAACAATACAGAATTTGCCTAACTAACTTATTTCACTTAACATACTGTCTTCTGGTTCCATACATTTTTTTTCTGCAAATGATATAAAAATACTCTGTGCATTCTGATAGTGCCTCTTCTTGTCATGAGACTGGACTAGAGTCTCACCCTTGTGACTTCACTTAATCCCAATTAGCTACTTACAAACCCCATTTTAAAATATAATCACATTGGGATTAGGACATCAACATGTGAATTTGGAGCATTTTATGGGCAGGCACAGTTTGTTCCATAACAGGATCATGTCTTTTATTATAAATGTGGAAACATTTTGGCCATTTTTAATATGATCTTTCTTTTAGTTTCTACATCTCTTTTCCTCCATGGAATTGCTGTAATGCACATAATGACATGTTTGATGGAATCCCATAGATCTCTTTGGCACTATTCATTTTATAAAAAGATTTATTTATTTGAAATGTCAGCTTACAAGTACACAGAAAGAGAGATCAATTTTCCACCCACTAGTTCACAAAGTCCACAGTGGCCACAAAGACCATGGCTGGGCCAGGCTAAATCCAGGGTGAACAACTACATTCTGTCTCACATGTGGGCGGTGGGGGCCCAAGTACCTCAACCATTGTTAGCAGGGAACCAGATTGGAAATGGAATTGCCAGTACTCAAAACTGTCATTCACATGAGATGCCAGCATCACAGGTGGCTTAACCTGATGCACAATAACACCAGCCCAGGCCCAGCTCTGTTCCTTTATCTGCATTCTTTCTCCTTTCTGCTCCTCAAATGGGCAATTTCAATGGCCAATATTCAAATATGCTGATTGTTTCTTCTTATATGTTTAAATCTTGCATTGTAAGGAGCATTAAAAAGTTAATGGAAAAAATGTGTATTATGAAAAAACTATACAAGTTTCAATGTTACGACAAAAATAAGGTTTTTATGTATTTTGAAGGGGAGAGAGTGCTCCCCACCTACTAGTTTGCTCCTCAAATGCCCACAATACCCAGGGGCTGTGTAAGACTGAATTAGGAACTCAATCCAGGTTTCCTGTGTGGGTGGCAAGAATCTAATACTTTGGCTATCAACTGCCTCCAGAGGCAGGCTCCCAGAGTAGACACATAGCAAGAAGTTATAAAGAGGAACTGAATGGAGGTTTGAACCCAGCCACGACAAAATATAGCATCTAAACCACTATGCCAAACACCCACTCCTAAAATTATTTCCATTTCCCATGCACTTTTGGAGGTAGCGTTACACTGATGCATCCTGAATCCATTCTAGGCCTTTCCCTGAACTCCATTCTCTGAGCTTATTTCACATTTCCATTCACTTTCTTGCCCCCTGATTAAAATATGCATATGTCTCTCTGAAAGACACTTGGTTCTCTACAACTCTCTCAAGCATAGTCTTCATCTTCCATCTTTGATTTCTTGTTGATACTTTGGGACCATTTCTTTATTTTTAATTGCTTTTCAATAAATACTTAAATTAGCAAATGAAAGTTGTATACCTTTATCATATACAGCAGCTTTTTTTAAACGCACACACCATGGAATGACTACACTGAACTAACAATATAGGCATTATTCCACATACTTTTAATTTTCTTCTGAAATTCCTTAAGATCTTCTCTGTTAGCAATTTTCAACAATACAGTACATTGCTATTAACTATGGTCATCACTTTGTTCAATAGGTCTCTTGAACTTATTCCTGGTCATTGAAATTTTGCATTTTGTAACCAACATCCTCCCATTTGCTTCATTTGATTATTGCTTTATTTATTTAAAATAAATCTACTTCTTTTGAACTCATAACTTCATATTGTTATATTACCATTTCTCCTATGTGTCTACATGAAACTAGTTCTTGGTGAATGATCAGACTATGCTATCAAGAACTGTGAAGGACTTGAAATTGTAACTTACTGATAAACTAACATGCTACACCGCTACAGTTTCACGGACATTGGCATAAGATATGAGACTTCTGAATCACAGAAAAAGGATTTTATTAACTCAACATGCAGTAGGCATTATGATTCTAATCACTTCCACTTGCTCTCATATTCCACGGGGCAAGGAAATTCATACTGTATACAGTGGGTTGTGTCAGAACTAAGGAATCCTGGTCTGGAGAAACATTGTAGCTTGTAGAGGATATGCTAGGAAAAATTGCTCAATCTTTTCCTCACAGTAAGGCCTTTTCTTAATTAGACTAGTCAAGAAACAAAGTTTCCCTCTACACTGGAAGGAAACATCTCTGTCTTCAAAGCTATTTGTTACACAATTATACTAGAAAAGAGAGTCCGAAAGGAAAGTTGTCAGAATGAAAAGAGGCTCATAGAGAATTTTCTCCCCCAAGATCTGGCCCTCACCTGCATCATCCTTACCTGCTTGCTGACTTGCTTTTGTATCTGGATCTTGCCATCGGCATGGGAGCAGCATCTCTAAAATACTGATTTTTTTAGTTTAAGCATTTCCACTTTGATCATCACTTCTTGCCCTTCCAGCATATCTATAGGCACAGCACAAGGATTCTTCAATCTTGTCAGGTATTCAAATACATAGGTCTCACTATTTCTCATTATTCATCTACTCTACCCACTTTTCGCTTCTATCACAACAGAATGTACAGCCAGAGCTGGCATTGTTTCACAGTGGTTTGAACCACTGCCTGGAACACCAGCATCACATGTGAACACTGCATTAGCGTCTCAGCTGTTGTGTTTCTGATCCCAGGCAAATGTGCGTGGGAAGGCAGAAAGCGGCAGTCAAGTACTTGGGCCCTGCCACACATTTGACAAATCAGGATGGAGTGCTAGGCTCCTGGCTTCAATCTCACCCAGCCCTGGCTGAAGTGACCACTTAGGGAGTGAGTCAGCAGATGGAAGATCTCTTTCTCTCAATCTCTGTCTTTCCCCTCTCTAATTTGTTCAAATAAATAAATAATATATAATCTTTTAAGCAAGCTCTTTAAAATGTCCTAAATTTGCTGTTCCTGTTTCCCATTGTTGTCTTGAAAACAGCATAATTCTTTTAAAATTAAATTATCTTTATGTCTTTAGTAGACTTAAATACTTCTAGAGAAAATGATATTTGATGTAATTATGAGAACTTCAAATTGCTACCAGGCATATCTATCTACTCACTAAGGAAGATCTCATCCCACTAAGATTTCCATTATACAACTTCACATTTCTTCTCAAATTCTCACCTCTGTTTAATTTAATATTCCATTCATTAAGGTTGTCTCTTGTATCATTAATCAGTCTGACGGAATTTATCAGGACATTCCTGATCTTCTCATCTTCAATCACCATATATTTGCATATTTTACTTTATTTTCTGCCTGTTATAATGTGGAAAACTACATGATACTATCAAAGAACTATCCCAGGTAGACAACATAAGACCAAATATATATCATTCCTTTTATATTAAATATCTAAAATAGATAAATCCATCAAGGGGAAAATAACTTTCTGGTTGCCAGGAGGTGGGGACAAGAAGGATTGCCATGAGTGATAACTGCTCAGTGGGTAGAAGGTTTCTTTGGGGATGTCAATTTAGTAACAGAGATTCAGTAATGACAATACAGAAGGATTATAAATTATAAATCCAGGATATGCATTCCATAGCATACCAAGGATACTTATGTGAATACTGAGGCAAAGGGAAATTTATAAAACAAAAACATTGTTTTTAGGGGCTTATCACAAGGAGATGATGTTTGTTCCTTAGTGGAGACTATGTATCAAGCAAGTCTTCTTATAAATCTGGCAAGCTATCCTGTGACTCATGTAGCAAGCCGCAGTACAGTCTGGAAAGTCCTTGGAAAAAGCCTTTAAAAAAAGATTTATTTTTACTTAAAAGGCAGAGTTACAGAGAGAGAGAGAAAAATACTTTCCACATGCTGGTTCACTCCACAAATGGCCACAACAACCAGAGGTGAGCTGATCTGAAACCAAGAGCCAAGACCTTATTTTGGATTTCCCAGGTGGGTGCAGGATCCCAAACACTTGAGCCATCCTCAGCTACTTTCCCAGGCCATAAACAGAGAGCTGGATCAGAAGTGGAGTTGTTGGTATACGAACTAGCACCCATATGGGATGCTGGCACTTGAGGGTGGAGGGTTAGCCTATTGAGCCATGGCACTGACTGAAAAAAGCTCCTTTTTTTTAGGAATATGTATGTAAGAGTCCTTTAGCCCTTTGTAATAGTTTTTAATCATAGACATATGTGCACGAGCGCTGTCCTATGTAACATTTCCACTTGACAGAAGTGGGTTTGACATAAGTGATTTCATTTTGATTCAGGCCACTTTCTTTTTTTTTAAGATTTATTTTTTTATTGGAAAGGCAGATATACAGAGAGGAGAGACAGAGAGGAAGCTCTTCCATCCGATGATTCACTCCCCAAGTGAGCGCAACGGGCCGATGCTATGCCTATCCGAAGCCAGGAGCCTCTTCCGGGTCTCCCACACGGGTGCAGGGTCCCAAAGCCTTGGGCCGTCCTCGACTGCTTTCCCAGGCCACAGGCAGAGAGCTGGAAGGGAAGCGGGGCTGCCGGGATTAGAACCGGCGCCCATATGGGATCCCGGGCGTGCAAGGCGAGGACCTTAACCACTTGCGCCACCGCGCTGGGCCCGATTCAGGCCACTTTCATAGGGGGGGTGAAACGAGACGAAGATGGTGATAGCAAAACACTGTGAATATATTAAATGGCACCACATTTTTCATTTAAAAATGGTTACTTTTGTGATGAAAATTTCATCTCAATAAAGAGTCACCTACTGTAGTTCTCGCCTGGTCCAGAAAATCCTCTAGACTCCTGCCTATAAATACCCATTCTACTGGGGTGGTCCTGTTGGAATGAACTCTGCATTGACTATATTGACTTGAAGCCTGGCTGTAGGATCCAGTTGGTAGGGGTCAGGGAGAGGGAGGGGGAAGAGAAGAGCAGATAGATAACTAATGGGAGGCTGCTGTCCATAGCTGCCTTGTTGACCATAGCTACTCTGCTGACCATAGCTGATCAGCTGCTCATAGTGTTGAGCTGAGAGTAACTTGTGGCCATAACTAGTCACTGTGAAGAGTAGCTTTTATATTAGGGTCGTGGTCAGTGACTGGCTGCATGGGGAAGCTCCCCGACACTGCGACACTGCGGATAACTGGATAACTGTAGTTACTTTGTCCCTATCGTAAGCTGGGCTGGTTGTAGCCTGCAATGTTAGACTGGGGTTGATTAGTTTCTGCTGGCTTGTTTCCATCCTGTGGTCTCGCAGGTGCAGTGGCTGCTGACTGCTGCCCATAGGCTAGATAAGCAGGCTGAGTGTCATATGCAGACTGACCTGCATAGGAAGCATTAAATACACTGGATTTGGTACGACTGATGAATTAACATTGATACATAGGAAAGGTAGATTTACAGAGAGAAAGATCTTCCATTTGCTGTTTCACTCCCCAAATAGCGACAATGGCCAGAGCTGACCTGATCCAAATCCAGAAACCAGGAGCTTCTTCCAGTTCTCCCATGTGGGACAGGGTCCCAAGGCTTTTGATCATCCTCTGCTGCTTACCCAGACCACAGTTAGAGAGCTAAAAAGGAAGTGGAGCAGCTGGGACACGAACCGGCACCCATATGAGATCCCAGTGAGTGTAAGGCGAGGATTTAGCTACTAGGCCATCTCTCTAGGCCCTAGATACTGGTTTTTAAAAATGAATCACAGACCTAAATATAAAACACAAAAACCCAGTGCTCACTTTGGCAGCACATATACTAAAACACAAAACCCCAAGACTTCTATATAAAACAGAATATAGGGAGTATTGGATTTGACTGTGAGTTTTAAAACACAATACCAAAAGCATTTCCATGAATGAAAGAAATCAGTAAGTTGTACTTGCTTTGAAATTGATAGTAGAGAGTTAAGACACAGAATGGGACAGTATTACCAAAACATATATCTGATAAAGGATATGTACTACACTACCCCAAAATATCTTATAACTAAAAATAAGAAAACAACTATTATTAGCTGGTTTCATTCCTAAATGCTCACAACAGCCAGAGCCGGGCCAAACTAAAGCCAGGAACCAGGAGCACTTTGGGGTGTGCCATTTAATAGCTAGAACCCATGGCTTAAACCATCATCATCTGCTTCTCCCCAGTTGCATTAGCAGGAAGCTAGAAGTGTAGTAGGCAGGGTTCAAAACTAGGACTCCAGTATGGGACATAGAGAAATCAAGCAGTAGCTTAACAATACTGAGCCACAACTCTCAACCTTAAATTTTTTTCCATGTTTATCTATTTGAAAAGCACAGTTACAGAGATGCAGGGAGAGAGAGAGAGAGAGAGAGAGAGAGAGAGAGAGAGAGAGAGAGAGAGATTCACCTGGTCTCCTCCATCTTCTGCTTTCCCAGGTGTATTAGCAAAGGCAGCTGGACCACAAGCCAGTCCAAACTTATAATCCCATTTTCCAAAAAATAATATCTATGATAATCTGTTTGAGAAAAGCAAAGAAAGCTCTACCTTCTCTCATATCAGCTGATAGTTAGCAGGATGGAAAACAAAGAAGTGCATACATGACTCAAGGCAGCGGGAGAAGGGAACAGGGAAACAGCTAAGCACTAAGTGCTTTGCCTTAGGTGAAACTCAAACTGTAGCTGGGAAGGATTTGGCCTAATGTCTGAACTTATTTGCATATAAAAGGGGAGAAAGAGCAGGCTGGAGGGAAGATACAGCACTGAAAGAAAACGGGTTTGTGTTTACCCTAGAGACTTCAAGAAAGCAGATAATGAGCTTTGAAACACGAGGAATAAGTGAATCACAGTCACTTTCTCTAGCTATTTATTATACTGACTCACTTGGTTTTTTTTTTTTTTATCTTCTCAGTGTTGTAGTCATCTCTGTGCTCCACCATACCATTCCCCCCACCCCCCACCGAATACTTCCTCCCTTTATTCAGTTCCAAGCTAAAAAAAAAAAAAATTCCTTTCCTCCTATCTAGTTGAAAGGCACAAATTCCCAGCAGTGGCTGTGGCAGGACGCAGTCAGGGGTTCTGAGGTGGATGGCAGTGAGTGGCCCCAGTACTTGAGACATCATCTGCGCAGGAGGAAGTGGGGTCCGAAGTTACTGGCCAGCCATGAACCGGACACTTTGATCTGGGCAGTGGGCTCCCAGGCCGCGGCTTCACTTTCTTCCCCACAGTGCCGGTCCCTGTCCTTTTTTTCACACATAACTTGGTTTGGCTACAAATTTTTGGACAAGCCGCTCTTCCTGATTTGACCGTCTATCTATCTGTAACAATACCCTCTTTTGTCTCATATCATCTTTATGCTACTTTCTGCCCATAAATATCTGATTCAATTCCTGATGTTAAATTTGCAACTAACTCCATCAGAACATTGTACATTATCATAGAACCAAAAATTTGTGCATAATCTATTTTACTCTCACAAATGCACATCATTTTCTGCTCCCTTTTAAAAAAGATTTATTTTATTGCAAAGTCAGATATAAAGAGAGGACGAGAGACAGAGAGGGGGAAATCTTCTGTCCAATGATTCACTCCCCAAGTGACTGCAATGGCTGGTGCTGCGCTAATCTGAAACCAGGAGCCAGGAGCTCTTCCAGATCTCCCACATGGGTGCAGGGTCCCAAGGCTTTGGTCAGTTCTCGACTGCTTTCCCAGGCCACAAGCAGGGAATTGGATGGAAAATGAGGCTGCCGGGGTTAGAACCGACTTCCATATGGAATCTTGGCATGTTCAAGGCGAAAACTTTAGCCACTAGGCTACTGTGCTGGGTTCTGAACCCTTCTTATATTTGCTTAATTTTACGTTCCTTTCATTAACATTAATCAGTAATCTAGGATCCCATCAACATTTCCTACTGTGCTTATTCTGAGTATGCATTGAAAAAAAAAATAACGGGGCCTAGAGTGGTGGCATAGCAAGTTAAGTCTACACCTGCAGCTCTGGCATCCCTTGGCAGTGCCTGTTTTAATCCTGGCTAACCCATTTGGGATCCAGCTCTCTGCTAATGCCCCTGGGAAAGCAGAAGAAAAAGGCCCAAGTGCTTACATCAGAAGCAGCTCCTGGCTGCTGGATTAGGCCTAGCCCAGCTCCACTTGGGGAGTGAATCAGTGGAAGGAAGACCTCTCTGCACCTTTCAAATAAGTAAAAATACATCTTTTAAATGAGAGACAAGGGCCAGGTTAAGCCATGTGTACTTCTTTAAGAAAATTACTGTGTTACTACTTATTATCCTGCACTCAATTGTGTGTTTGACACTCAGCATGGGCTCCCTACATATTCGGTGTCTGGAAAAAAAAAAAGGAGTTCAAATGATATTTATAAAAGTAATGTTTTTATAAATCCCATTTGAATTACTCATAGCTAATTATACTAATTCTAATTTCAACTCCGAGGTAGAAATTTGAGGCTCTAATTCCGGATGCTTCAACATGTTGTCTCAAAGCTCGTTCTTGGACGTCAGCACTTGGGTGTTTTTCCAGTACTTAGGTTCAAGAAAGTCACCGTCTCAGGCTCCACTCGGAAGCCGCCGTGGCCTCGATGAGGCACCGCATCCTCCACCCCGGGGATCGCTCCGGGAGGATCACGCGGCCCTCACGTCTCCCCTGCGCCCCATCCTTGCTCTCCCTGAAACTCCGAGCCCACTCAAAAAGCAAACAAAAAAAACCACAGCAGGGACCACGACGTCGCCGGGTCCCGTGAGGTCTCCACAGCGACGAGGCTGAGGCCGCCCGACGCACATTCAGCCTCGCGGTTTCCCTTGTCTAGCCACATCAGATTTTGTCCCCGTTCACGGTTTGCTCCTCCGGAGCGCCCGCTGTGGCCGCGCCCGCTGTGGCCGCCCCCTCACCGCGGCGCCGGCCTGCCTCCGCCTCGGCTCTTCCCGAAGCCCGCAGCTTCTCCTCACGCTCCCGCACGGCGTCCTCGCAGGCCCCGCCCCGCGGCCCGGCACGCGCATGCCCGGTGCGCGCCGCCCCGGCTCCCCGAAGGGCCTCGCGCGCGGCGGGCGGCGGGCGGCTGGCCGGCTCGCTCCCTCTCTCCCTCCGTCGCGCGCCGCGTCCCGCCGGCTGGTTTTGGGGGCGCGCGCAGTTCCGCGCGCCGGCGAGCCCCGCGCCCGGAGGCTCCGAGCGAGCGGCGATTGGCTGACGTGGTGGTGGCTGCGCCTCCGGACCGAGTGAGTGCGGGCGAGCTCACGCCGTGGGCTCGGGGAGGTGCGGGGGCGCATCTGAGGTCAACGAGTTGGCCGGGAAGGTCTGGACAGTCGGAGCAGGATAGGGGTGAGCACAGGGTGGGAATTGCAGCCTTGGAATTTCCGGCTTCGGGCTCCCCGAGGGGAGGGAAGGAGTCTGCACCCGGGGCGTGCTGGGCGCGCGCGGCCGCGAGGGACGGGGCTTCCTCACAGGTGGGCGTCGTGGGCTCCTCGGGGCACCGGCCGCCGGGCTGGGCGTGATTTCGGCGCTTTCACCTGTTTGCGGTGGATGACGGCGGCAGCTGCGGCTGAGCACTGATTCAGGGGTTCCGCTTTGGTTTTCTCTAGTCTCCGCGAGTTGGAAAGTTCTGGCTCTGCCTCTTTTCTTCCCCTGACAGAAATCACTTAGTGGGAGAGAGACTGTTACAATGAATAGGTTCCCCGTGTCGGTGAACCCACTTTCTCACCAACTAGAAGGTGACACCACCCAGCAGTATTTGAAGCACTATTTTATGCTCTGTGGATGAATGGAAAAACACAAATTAGCTGCATTACTAGACCGTGGTGGTAGGAAGAGACAACCTCCCACAGAACAGACTCTACAAAACTTCTTAGTGGATTAAAGTTTCTCAGTGGATTAAAACTCTGTGACAGTAGACAAAAGCCGATAGAAAAGATCTCACCACACCACACTGCCAGGAGGGTTTGTTTTGGGTCTGCTTCCTCTGGGATCTGGTATGGAACTGACCTGAAATGACAGTTATATAACCATTGGAGTACCCTTCGCAGCTGTATATCAATAAAATGAATGAAAACAAAGGTGATTGCTCTGTGCAGTGGACATGAAGCTATCGCATTGCAGAGTTTTGCAGAGGGCTCATGATGACAATCAGAAAGGTGACTGGGGGATGGACGCAGTTTTCCTTCATGGCGTTTATAGAAATCTGAAAGTGCTTGGGTCCTCCTGTACAGCTCGTTGGGTTTTCACAAAGTGTGCATCCCCCTGTATCCAGGATCTAGATCCTTCTAGAGCATTGCAGGGCATGCATCAGTCTTTGCAAGGGTAACAATGTGTCATGCCTTATGTATGGATGAGTTGCACCATCCTGTTAACAGTATCATACAGAATGTACTTCTTTGTGTCCAACATTTTATTTTGTTTAAAATTGTCTCTTTAATATTGTTTACATAGTTGAGAAGGATGCATGCCCATGTGGGCCTATGACTAGGGTGGGGAGATTTAAGTACTGGGGAAGACACATGTTTCAGTTTTTTTCAATATGTTCCCAGTGCCAGGTCTTGTGCCTGCCAGGAGTACTGTGGTCCAGCCTGATATATCTTGCACCTATTCCCAGCACTTGCCAGCTGGTGCTATGGCCTAGTTAGGCTTGTCTGCACCTTTTCTGGCTCTCATGAATACCAGTAAGTACAGTAACCTAGCCCTAGCTTCCAGATTAGCCCACTTCCAATCCCAGCTCTCATGCTTACCGCTGGGAGCAGCCGCCTAGCTAGGGGATCCCTAAAGTTCCTTAATCAGGCCTGTTCCCAACCCCAGGTCTTGCATGTGCCAGTAGATGCTGTGGCCCAGACTGAAATGACCTGTCCCCAGTCTTGGCACTCACTAGCAGGTGCTATAGCCCGGCTCAGCCTGGCCTGCCCCAGTCCCTGCTCTCACTAGATGGTACAACCACCTAGCCCACCCTGGCCCACCCCCAGCCCTCTTCTATTGCTATCCAGCTCAGCCTGGCGTGTACCTTGTCCTGACTCTCACTCATGCTAGTGTATGCTGTAGACTGACCCTGCCCAGTCACCCATAGACCTGTTTCACATGAATGTCAGTGGAATCTGTGGAAATAGACAAAAACTTCATTGTAGAATGAGGCTCAATTCCAAATGCTGGAAGAACAAATTGGGATTTATAGCTTAGGGGCAAGTTGGAGGTCAGTGCATGGAAAATAACAAGGTGAAAATCAAGGGGCAGGGGATTCTGGGTGAGCCAACAAGACCGAATTCTTCCTGAAGGCAGACCAAAGTTACCAGATACACAGGGTTGGGAAGTCCCTCCAAACTGACTTAAGTTTGTTGCTAAAATTGGGCAATGTGAACACAAACACAGAATTCCAAAGATCCGATCTGGGTGAGTAGAAGGTTTAGAGGAGATATATTAAAGTTTGATCTTTTAAAAAATGTATATTTGTTTTTATTGGAAAGGGAGATTGTACAGAGACAGAGAGAAAGATCTTCTGTTCGTTGATTACTCTCCAAGTGGCCTCAGTGACTGGAGCTGAGCCAACCCAAAGCCAGGAGCTTCTTCTAAGGCTCCCACATGGTGGAGGGTCCCAAGTCTTTGGGCTGCCCTCAATTGCCTTCCCAGGCCACAAGCAGGGAGCTGGATGGGAAGTGGAACAACCAGGATACAAACCTAGTGCCCATATGGGATCTCAGCAGTTGCAAGGCAAGGATTTTAGCTACTAGGCTACTGTGCTGGGCCCAAAAGCTTGATCTTTGTTATTGTAAGTATTAAGTTTTCTATTTCCTGACTGAGCATCTCAATGCTGACTCTCCTGATTACTGAGAAGTGTTATAAAGCTTTCAACTGTAATTATATGCTTGTTTTTTCTTTTCATCAGTTTTTATCTCAATATTTTGATGCTCTGTTGTAAATGCTAACATATTTAGAATTATTTATATTCAGTTCCTCAATTTTTATCTTTAAAGCACTTTTTTAGTGTTGGTAATATTTTTTATGTATTTTATTAATACAGCCATTTCTAACTGCTGTTGGTTACTATTAGCAACCTTTTTTGCACCATGATCTGTTATCCTAAATAATATCTGATTAGGAGAAAGTAATTTGTGGGTTATTCTCATTATGTATATGTTTTGCTATTTATTGCTTTAAATGAAATTTTGATTGTAGGAAATATTGTCTTATTAGATCCTGTAATTTTCTGTAAAGGTGCAGTAATGTAAGTGTTCATCACATAATTGAAAAAAAATACTTAGTTTCTTGGGTGCAATTTAAATTATGATTTCTTTTGGATATTATTTACATTTAAGTACTGACATGCTGTTTTGAATTTCAAACCATATGTATGTAGCCTAAACAAAATTTAAATATTCAATTTTGTAATTTGAATGAATTAATTCCTGTAGTATGGCAGATACCCTATTTAAGCAGCAGATCTAGAAACGAATTAATACTTTTATACTTTATTATCTTTTAACTTTAATATAAATTGAGGCCATTTCCTTAATTTATGTCCAACAGCTTATTGCCAGCATGTGAACTACAGATATTATGTGTTATAGCTCATGATATCCCAAAGTAAAACATTTTATTCAGTGACATGAGCCAGCACAGTGGGCAAGATAATACTAAATCATTTGGGTATGTGCATTGTAATTTGGGAAATTCATACACAAAAATGCATTGTCAGACTTCTTTCTGATTCCTTAGTGATAAGAAACTGGGTTTAGAATTTCAACATTGATTTGTATTGATTTATTTCCTGCAGGTGATTAATTTGGGCCTTATTTTTATTTGAACTGTATGTACTTATCTTTAAATGCTTATATTTTATTTGGTAACCATTTAGAATTAAAATCTTGGAAATATTTTGTCATGTTTAGTAGCTGATAGTGATTGAAGTTCATAGTGTACAAGTAAATATGTTTTAGAAACTAGGGCCCAGCATGATGGCCCCTCTGGCTGATCCTCCACCTCTAAGCACCAGGGTTTCATTTGGGCACCAGTTCATGTCCTGGCTGCTCCATTTCCTGTCCAACCTCCTGCTTGTGGCCTGGGAAAGCAGAGGATGGCTCAAGTTCTTGGCCCTTGACAACTGTGTGGGAGACCTGGAAGAGGCTTCTGGCTCCTGGCTTTAGTTCTGGCTGTTGCAGCACTTAGGGAGTGAAACCAGGGGATATAAGATCTTCCTCTCTTATCTCTCCTCTCTATAAATCTGCATTTCCAATAAAAATATTTAACAACTAGGTAATTGTTTTCTTTCTTTTTAATTAATTATTGGGAAAGTAGATTTACAGAGAGAAGGAGAGACAAAGAAAAAGATCATCTGTCCTCTGGTTCACTCTTCAAGTGACTGCAATGGCTGAAGCTGAATCTATCCGAAGCTAGGAACCAGGAGCTTCTTTCAGTCTCCCCTGATGGATGCAGGATCCCAAGGCCATGGTCCATCCTCTACTGTTTTCCCAGGTTATAAGCAGGGAGCTGGATGGGAAGTGGAGCAGCCAGGGCACAAACTGGCAACCATATGGAATGTTGGTGCCACAGGATGAAAGACTAGCCTGTTGCACTGTTGCACCAGCCCCGAAAATAATTTTTCTTAATTTTTTTTTTTTTACTAACATAGGCAGTTTTTATGAAAAGTAAAGTCTATATTATTAACTCTTCATGGATAAATTTAGACTACACTTTAACATATATGACATTTAGTATTGGTATGATTTTAAAAAGCTGTCAGAAGGATGTTGATTTTAGTAATCGTGACAAATATGATGGCATTGCCATCCAGTTGAATACTAACCATAAATGGTGGTTTGAGGAAAAATGCTTATGATATAATAGTTTGGTGAGAAAAATCAAGTATGTGTATAAATTGATCACAAATGAGTATATTATGACAGAAAGGACACACTGAGATTTTAAAAGCATTTTACATTTTTGTGGTTTGTAACGTATGATGATTTTACCATTCATTTTACTTTTATTTTAGTGTATTCTGGACATTTTCGAGAGGACGTAATGATTTGGGCAATGCCTAGAATATGTGTTTCTAAATTCAAGTTTGGCATTTGACATTAATATTAGATCAGTTCTGACTTTCAGTAGTTATTGTCTGAATGCAACCATGTGTTTGCATTTCTTAGAGAGTATAATGCTATATTTCAGTGTCTCCTAAATTAATTGTCAAGAAGATTTAAAAGCTAGTTATTATTTAGTGGGGCTGTCACTGTGGCACTGCAGGCTAATCTTCCATATGCTGGCATCCCATATGGGCATAGTTCAAGTTCTGGCTCCTTCACTTATAGTTTGGGAAAGCAGTGTTGGATGGCTCAAGTCCTTGGGCCCTGGCACCTAGGGAAGAAGCTCCTCACTCCCAGCTTTGAGTTAGCTCTGGTTGTTGCTGCTGTTTGGGGAGTGAACCAGCTGATGCAAGACCTTTCCTCTGCCTCTACTTCTCTGTCTGGGCCCAGCGTGATAGCGTAGTGGTTAAAGTCCTTGCTTTGCACATGCCAGGATCCCATATAGACGCCGATTCTAATCCTGGCAGCCTCGCTTCCCATCCAGCTCCCTGTTGTGGCCTGGGAAAGTAGTCCAGATGGCCCATAGCTTTGGGACCCTGCACCCATGTGGGAGACCCGGAAGAGGTTCTGGACTCCTGGCTTCAGATTAGCTCAGCTCCAGCCGTTGCGGTCACTTGGGGAGTGAACCATCGAATGGAAGATCTTCCTTTCTGTGTCTCCTCCTCTGTATATCTACCTTTCTAATAAAAATAAACATTTTTAAAATAAAATAAAATAAAAAATCTGCCTTGCACATAAAAATAAATCTTAAAAAATTAATTGTTTCCTTTCTATTTTTGAGGCTAAAAAAATGGCCAGTAACTGTCTCAGATCACTTGGATGTATTACATTGTTCCTCTTCTACATTAGTCATATACTAGATATACTGAAATCTGAGGCAGTGTAACTTTAGAAGATTTGTTTAGCTGCATGTTTGAAGGTTCAAGTCTGAAGCTAGCCTCACTGGATTCTGATTAGGGTGCAGAAGAGCCATGACTAAGTTTGTGCAAAGGAAGGATCCTATTGGTAGCTAGGAGGCGGAGAGACTGGGCCTTCACTCAGGTTTTTGTTAACCACTCTCTCATGAGAACCACCTTCTAATGGCACAGGCCAATGTTTTAGGGAATTTGAAAAAATTCTAAAGGTTACACCACCTCCCAATAGTGCCAAAGTGGAGACCAAGCCTTTAACACATGGGCATTTAGGATACATTCAACGTGCAAAATAATACGCAAACCTATCACTTCCTATTTTCCTTTCCCAACTTTTACTGGGTTTTCTTCATTTGTTGCAAATGTGCCTTTCTTTCCTGCTAACTATGGGTTTCCAGTTTCTCCTTGACATATAAGGAACTTTTTTGCAAGTGTTTTAGGAGTTTGCCCAAAACCTTGATGCATCATTGAGGACCTTACATCACGCAGTGACAGGTGGTTGGTTTGAGGGAATCTCAGCTTTCAGTTTGCCTCCTGTTGTTTCTCTGCACTGCTATGTAAATGCTGTGTGTCATAAAGATTTTTTTTTTAAAAAAAGGTTTATTTATTTTTATTGGAAACGCGTATTTAGAGAGAAGAGGATAAATAGAAAGAAAGATTTTCCATCTGCTTGTTCATTCCCTGAATGGCAGCAATAGGCAGAGCTGAGCTGATCTGAAGCCAGAAGCCAGGAGTTTCCTCTGGATCTCCAACATGGGTGCAGGATCCCAAGGCTTTGGGCCATCCTCTACTGCTTTCCCAAGCTGAGAGTAGGGAGCTGGATGGGAAGTGGGGCAGCTAGGAAGGACATTTAACAGTACACAAATGGGCTCCTGGTGCTTGCAAGGGGAGGATTATCCGTTTGAGCCATTGTGCCAGGCCCTGTCATACAGGTTTTAAAGTTGCTGGTGTTGTAAAACTTCACCTAGTTTTGTGTTAAGTCTTTCGTGTATGAGCTTGGATTAGCTGTCTTAGGTTGGTGTAGGTATGATATGGGTAGTTTGAAAGACTATAATTCTGTTACTACAGTATTCCAATAATCCTCCCAGCTTTTTTTTAAAAAAAGTTAAATGTATTCAATTTAAAATTTCAAGTTATGTGTGGCTGCTCTACTTTCAGTCCAGCTTCCTGCTAATGCATGTGAGAAAACCGAAGATGACTCAAGTGCTTGGGGCCACCACTACCTGTTTGGGAAACTTGGCGTTCTAGACTCTTGACTTTGGCCCGCACCAGACCTTGCCATTGCAACTATTTGGCAAGTAAGCCTACAGAGTAAAGATCTCTCTCTCTTTTTTCTCTCTCTCTCTCTTCCCCCCCCGCCCCCTGCTTTTCAGATAGGTGAATGAATAAATGAAGGGCTAATAGTTACAGGAAGTAGCTACATCTACTTTGTTTTTATGAAGTTTGGCCCAGAGCTGCTTCTGTATGCATTTTTAAGTTTGGCCTTAGAGTGTGTACATATTAAATTTTAACTTGATGCACAGACTATCACCTATCTTGTAGCAGGTAGTTAAGTCTCAGAGAAATCATAGCAGTCAACTTTCCAACCATGTTAACGTAAGACAGATGTAATAAATAGGGCTGTTTCTGAACATTATTGTTTTTATTTTTTCTTTCGTTTATGCTACTTTGCTGTGTACTTCACTTTTTCTTCTTTACTCATAAATAGAACCTGCCCATGTGGTAGGGTGGCATATTCTGAACCATTTTTGTCCTAGACTTCAGCTTAATTTTAGAGTCACAAATAAAACCAATTAATATCTACAAAACTAGATTTGTCATTTTATCTTTAAAGTCATTCATTTATGCAATAAAAATCCAGTGATGGTATTTATTTTGGAGATTTTCCTGGTTTGTGAAATCTGCAATTTTTAAACAAAATTTTATTTTTGATGATGTTTACATAGTTGATTAGAGTGGGAAGAGTTGAGAATTACGGGAAAGTGGGTGAGACCATTGTTTCCACATTTTCTTTTTCTTCTTCCTATATCTGGAGGGAAGCAGAGGAGAAGGGGAGGAGCCTCCCAACCACCTCAGTACCTGAGGATGGGGAACGGCCACCAGATGTCATCCAAGGCCCCGATGTGGATAATGTTCTCAGGGCTCCGCTCAAGTGGTTTTGATAGTTCTGAAATGCTGTTGATCTTCCTGATCCAAGGATGAGGAAATCATGCCACAGT
The DNA here is from genome assembly GCF_017591425.1 of Ochotona curzoniae. Lineage (NCBI taxonomy): Eukaryota > Metazoa > Chordata > Mammalia > Lagomorpha > Ochotonidae > Ochotona > Ochotona curzoniae. The sequence continues at coordinate 28,941,958 of NW_024467122.1, read as the reverse complement.
CTATTGGCTGACATAGTCTACCTTATAGTCTCCATTTGCGTAGATAATTGCTGCCAATGCTTGTCTGGGGTAGTGGATCAATTTGTTCTGCCCTCCTTCTGCTCTGCTCCCAAATGTCCTCTGCAATTCCCATAGACTGCCACATCCTCCTTGTGTTTCTGGACATGCTGTCCACTGCTCCATTTCAGCCACTGAGGAGGTCACATGTACTCCACGGTCAAGCCACAGGTCCTGCCACTTTCCCCATGGTTGGAGATCTGAGTCCAGTGGTTTAGTTGGTGTAGGGACCCTTAAAGCAATATCTTCTGAGGTGATCTCAGATCTGACTCTTGTGTGCTCCAGCCTGTATGGAGTCTGGCTCTTTCTGTCATCTACATCAGCCTATGCACACATTGGTAGTTTGCAAATGCTGGGTTAGTTCTGTCTCCAGCCCCAGTGGATGCTGTGGCCCAGCCCAATATTGCACACCATACACTTGGCCCTCATGTACACCAGCAGTGGGAGCTACAGCCTAGTTGGAATAACCCCCAATAACTCCCACCAGGCCCACCCACAGCCCTAGTTCCTGTGCTTGCCAGTAATGCAGCAGACTGGTCCAGTGTGTCCCACATCCCATTCAGCTCATGCACACATCAATGGGCATTGGAGCCTAGTCGATCCAACCAACCCAACTCTCCAGCCCACATTCATGCCAGCAGGTGCTATTGCTAGTCTAGCCAGGCCCTCACCCAGCCCTGGTTCTCATATTGACCAGTGGAAGTTGCAGTCCATCAGAAGGGTGCACACAGCTTCCCTACTGGTCCTACCCTCTGTCCTGGATCTTGCACTGTCCAGGTGGTTCTGCAATCTGCCTTGACAGGACTTGTCTCTAGTCCCAGCTTTTGCTAGCTGATGCTGCAGCAAAGCACAACCAGCCCGCACTGAAATCCAGGACAGTTCTTGTGTGTATCAGTGGTTGCTCTGACCCAGCTTGGCATAGCCCATCCCTTGTCCTGGCCTATGCCATCTGATGCTGCAGCCTGGCCTGTATTGGCCCTTCCCAGTCCCAGCTTTAGCTGGCAGGTGCTGCAGGCTAGCCCTGCCCAGTCTGCTTCCATCCCTGGCTCGTACCAACCAGTAGGTGTGACAGCCTAGCCAAGCATGCCTCACGCTCCAGTATGGCTCTTGCACGTGCTACTGTGCTAAAGTTTGGCCCTGCCTGGTCCACTTCCCTCCAGAACCAATCCACACACTTCTGACAGGTAGAGCTACCTTGTCCAGTCTAACCAACACCCAGGCCTGAATCACTTGCTGACCAACAGGATCTACATCCTGCCAGGGGAGTTTCTCATGTTCCCCTGCCAGGCCCACTCCCAGACCCAGACCTCATATGTGCCAGTGGGTGCTAGGCCTTTACCCTGCATAGTCTGCCCCCTCCATCCTGGCCTTCTTGTGAGCTGATGAATGTTATGGCCCAGCCTGTCCCATACCCTATTTTTGAGTGCACCTACTGGTACTGCATCCTGGACCAGCCTGGCCTATTCTTAACTCCAATACCCATGAGCATTGAGGGGGTTCCATGTTTGTTTCTTGCTCAATATGTCATTAACCCCAGCTCTTCAGCAAACCAGTAGATATTGTAGTTCCACAGTGGTAGACCCACATGACTCCTGCAGAATCTGCCCCCCCAGACCTGGTTCTCTCACGTGCTGGTTAGTGTCATGGCCTAGCCAATGTAACCCATCTCCTGTTCTGAAATTCACTGGTGGGTACTGTGATCTAGCCTTGCCAGGTAGACCCCAGCCCTCACTTTAGTGAGTGTCACTGTGTGTGGTCAGCAATGTTCCATGCTAAGTAGCCCAGCTCCGGTCTCTCTCATGGGTGTATACATCAGTCTGACCCAGAAAGGTCCACCACCTTCCCTCCTCTGAACTGCTTGATCTCAGTCACCTCACTTACCTGCAAGTACTGTGACCTTGTTGGTAGAAATCCCCCAGAAATCATTCCTCTCCTGCAACATACTCCCTCAACAGTCTTCCCACACATCCTCATGCCCCATTCCCTGAGCAATCCACAGTCCTCACAGGGGCACTGGCCTTCAAAGGGGTAAGGGCTCCAGCGCATGCTGGCCTGGGACCTTACCCCTCCACCCACCTACATGCAGGAGACCCAAAGCCTGGCCCAGCAGCATACTATGGCAACATAGGGCCTTTCCCTTCTACTTCCCCATCCAGCCATGGGACAATCTCAGGCCTGCTCTGGCAGTCCCCTCCTCTCGTGCTAGTCCCTGCATGGCATGGCAGCTTCATCTCCGCAAGGCAGAACTGTCTTGCAATTCTAAATGTTGGAATTGTGAAATGATTTCTAGTGGGCTAAATGAAGATGTCAGTAGAATGTACCCTTCTGTAGATCCACAGGAAGATCTGTTTATTGCCTTTTCCTGCCTCTCAGAGATTTCCTTCTGTTCAAATGAAAGGTGCACTTTAACAAAGAGCTGATCAATTAACATTTTATAATCTGTTCATCTATGCAGTTCTTTGAAGTTTTTTCAGTGTAGTTGATTTTTTTCATCCAACCAGTGTGGTCACTGTCTCTTACCTTTCATCACATCTCTGGTTTGGAAATGGTAGTGGAGCAGAATGGAAGCATTTCCAGCTGTAACACATGAAAAGAGAGAGATGGAGCACGCATGCACACTTTCAGAAGAGGAGATGGGATGAGCTTAGGGTTAGAGTACATTAAGCCATCACAGAATCCATGTTGATATACGTTCCTACAGGAAGGAGGAGAAGTAGTGGTCTCTTAACGTTGCATATTAGAATAGTAGCCATCATCACAGGCAAACCATAGCAGAAATCACAACTCCAGTGAAAGGATTTGGGAGCTGTGAGAGCAGAAGTGCCTGAAACCGACTTGTAAAGCTTCTACTGGCCTTGTAATGGCCGTAATTCCACAGAGCAAGTGGGAAGAAAGCTAGGAAATGTAGGTTTTCTGCACATCAGAATATGGGAATTGCTGTTGTGATAAGCCAGTGGGCTTTAGGATTCAGAAGGGGAAGAGACAGAGGAAGGAGGGGTGTTTCATCTTCTGTGTTACCCTGTGGAGTGGTTAACGGTCCTGACATTACTCTGTGATGCTTGAGCTTGGGCTGTTGCTGCTCATTTCTGACTTAACCAAAGCTTAATATACTTAAATGTAGTTAAATTCTATTTGTAAAATATGGAGCTTATAGTTAATAACAATATATTTTTGAAAATTGCCATTTTTTTCACACATAAAACTGAGAACATGTGAACTAATATATATTAGGTGGTTTAGCCATCCTACTATATATATCTTACATATGTATATTTAAAAACATGTAAGCATTTAATGTATGCGTTTTAAAATAACCTATTATACACGATAAATGTATACTATTTTTATTTTTGAGATAAATATCTGTATCTATTGTAACAGATAATAAGAGTTATAAATTTTGTATTAAATTTTTGATATTTATTTATTATTTGAAAGGCAGAGTTACAGAGATTGAGAGGGAGAGACAGCGAGATCTTCCATCTGCTGGTTCATTGCCCAAATGGCTATAACCGCTGGAACTGAACTGATCCAAAGCCAGGAGCTTTTTCCGGGTCCCCCACATAGGTGCAGGGGCCCAAGCAGTTGGCCCATATTTTGCTGCTTTCCAAGGCACATTAGCAGGGAGCTGGATTGTAATTGGAATAAGTGAAATAAGTTGGATCAGAAGTAGAGCACACATATGTGATACCGGCACCACAGGTGAAGGCTTAGGATATTGTGTCACAGCTCAACCCCTAAATTTTTTTTTGAATTACATTAAAAAAATTTATTAGGAAAGTTTGTAGTGTGTAGAAACCTCCTGGAATTTAGCATGTCTCCCTAGCTGTATGTTATCATGACCACAGGGCCTGTAAAGAATTTTACATTGGCATCTATCTGCCTCGTTTTGCTCCATATCTATATCCTTGCAGCTTTGAGGTACTTTGTTCTCTTGTTTAAAGGAACAATGTGCGGGGCAGGTAGTTTGCACAGCAGTAGAGTGCTGCTTAGGGAACCTGCATACCGTATTGGAGAACTGACTTGAAGTCTGAGAACGGGACCCTCTGGGGGCTTCTGGCTAATGTGTACTCTGGGGGGCAACAGGTGATGGTTTGGGTCTTTGGGACTCTTCAATTCCCATAGCAGACCTGCCTTGAGTTTCTGGCTCGTAAGTTGGCCACAGCTGTTGCGTTCATTTGGGGGAGTGAGTCTGCAACTGGGAGCTTTCCTTCTTTCTCTGCCTTTCAAGTAAATAAAATATAAACAATTTTAAAAATAAAAGCAATAGTGTGAATACGAAGTTTTTTTCTTTTGAGGAATTAGCTGCCACAATTCTTTCTCCTATGGAAGAATTTGTTAGAAATTGTTGAGGAAATCCCAAGTATTTAAAAATGCCACATGAAATGTTTTGATCATAATTGATTGGGAAATGTGAATAATTACATGTCGTAAGTGAAAAGCAAGCTTTGCTAAAGGTCACTTGTTACATTCACTGCAAAATTAGTACACAGAATTGCGAAGTGTGCTTTGGGCGTGATAACGTATTTCTCCACTAGATGGAGCTGTGTGCTAATGACACTGCTGTGACAGACAAGTGCTTGTATCAGATTACAGTTAAATAAAACAATATTTTAATATTAAATAATCGTATGATGATAGGTAAAAAGTTATATTTTAACTTTAATGTTTATACAAGATTTTATTTGCACATCATCTGTGGAGGCAGGCTGATGCTTATAAATCTATATTAAAAAAATAAATTATAAGAAAAAGAATAAGTTTCTATTTCTATATCTTTATATTTCCAGTCAGTACCCTAGTGAAACAGAATTTGTTTTAAAATTTCAGTGTACAGTAGAAGTAATCTGAAATGGCAACCCCCCAGTGCCTTGCCCCTCACATTAAAATTTGTGTCACTTTGGAAGACTTATTGTTGTTGCCTGCTGGATACCAAATACTCAAGGTGGTTGATTGGTCACTTCCGTGAAGAGTGTTTGGAAATTCATGGAAAATGCATCTTATATCTCTGTATATCTGACTTTGCAATAAAAATAAATAAATCTCTTAAAAAAGAATGCATATTATTGAACTCTATTCATGGATTTCAAAAACGTGTGGCAAAATAAACATTGTTTAACTTATTTTTTCCAGAAATATTTGGAGGTCACCCTGTGGATACTTCTGCTCCCACTAGATCAGTTGATTTATGTACTTGGCAAGTCTCAGTTGTGTTTATTTCCAAACCTGTTTATACACGTGTGAACTGTGTTCATAATTGTATATTTTATATAGTTAGTTCAAAATAAACTAATGGAAATATTGTGAAAATGATCCTTCCTTTGGAAACTAAAGACAATGTTTTAGAACACTCAGTGAAAGTGGATTTCTAAACAAAAATATTATCCAAACAGGTGTAGGTGAGAAAGCTGTGAAAAAAGAAACCAAAAGGGTTTCCCATTGAGTTTGGGCAGAAAGGACTTGAAATTCCATGGCTTCTGTGCACAAGTTGCTTTTATTTAATAGTGTGACTAGAAATGTGCAAGCTCCACATGTAAGAGCTGTGACTTAGTAATGAATCAATGAAATTTTACTTTAAAATACTGAATATTCTTGGGGCCTGGCATGGTAGCCTAGCAGCTAAAGACCTTGTCTTACATACACCAAGATCCCATATGGACACCAGTTCTAATCATGGTGGCCCCACTTCCCATTCATCTCCCTGTTTGTGGCCTGGGAAAGCAATCGAGGACGACCCAAAGCCTTGGAACCCTGCATCCGTGTGGGAGACTTGGAGGAGTCTATGGGCTCCTGGCTTTGGATCAGCTCAGCTCCAGCTGTTGCAGCTGCTTGGGGAGTGAACCATCAGATCTTCCTCTCTGACTCTCTTCCTCTCTGTATATCTGACTTTCCAGTAAAAATAAAACAAATCTTTAAAAAAAATACTGAATGTTCTGAATGCATTATAAGTTTTAAGGATTTAGTTACATGGTTAGTAGTTTTAAAATTATTTTCTAATATTACTATCTTATTTTATATACTCATGTTAACTATTATTTAGAGGACATCTATTAAGTGTTAGTAGAATATAAAATATATCAATGTTAAATTACATAAAATTTTCTAAGTAGAAGAAAATAAATTAGTTTATTATAATCTCAAAATACATAGTATAGCTTTTTTAGTCTTGATTTTGATTAATAGTAATGGTTTTTATCATTCTCTGTTTTTGGCTTTTATAATCTGTGGTGTTTTAACTGAAGATCTTGAAGTTTGGCCCTTATGTCTCCTGACCTGTTCTGGGGAACTTCAGGTTCGGGAGTGTACTCCTTTCTAATAGTAGCTTCTCCTTTTTCACCTCAGTCCTAGACGTAAAATGTGATATTTTCAAAAGGAAGCTTTTTTTTTTTTTTCATGCAGTGCAGGAAGAACACTGTAATAAAGTCAGAAGGTCTAGATTTTCATCCCAGAATCTCGGTCTTGGAACAATAGATACTTGCTGAATAAATAAGTGAATGAATGGCTCTGCTACCTAATAGTGGTGGGGTTGTAGCCTAATCAATTTACCTCTCATAATACCTTATCTACTCAGTGAGAGTTTATTAATTCAATACACTTTAAAAAAAGAATTATGAGTCTGACACACCAGTGGAAGATATAAGGCTCCTTCAGGATAATCACACTGTTTCGTTGGGAATGACAGATAAGTCTATAATATGGAGTGTGCAGGTATTCCAGTTAGAGGTATGGGCAGGTAGAGCTGATCAGAGATGAGTGAGTAATCATGTAAATATCCTGTAAGTATCCGTCAGACATCTATTTGCTGTTGGTACAAGAGATGATATGTGATGTTATATTAAAATTTTTTTGTTTAGAATTTATTGGAAATCAGAGTTACAGAGGAAAGGAATGACAGGGAGAGAGGGGGAGAGAGAAAGAAAGAATATCTCCATCTGCTGTTCATTCTTCAAATGGCCACAACAGGTGGAAATGAGATGACCCGAAGTCAGGAACCAGGAGTCCTCCGGGTCTTTCGTGTGGGTGCAAGGCCCCAAGGGCTTAAGTCATCTTCCCTACTTTACGAGACCATAGGCAGGGAGCTGGATCAAAAATAGAACAGTTGGGACATGAACCAGTGCCCATATAGGATGCAGGCACCCCAGGGAAGGCTTAACTTTCTATACCACAGCACTGACTCCATTTTATTATTATTATTATCATTATTATTTTATGATACAGTTCCAAAGGCTCTGACATTTCCCTGACCCCATCCCCAAATCCTTCCCACCAGAACACTGAAATTCCCTATATTATTACAATAGTATAGTTCTTCATAAACAGTCGTATGACCATCATTGTAGGCATGGACAATGACAGAGAGTCCAACATGCTATTGTTAAGATAAATTTAACAGTTTCATTGGGAGTCCATCTTTGATCTGGAAGTACAGATGCATTGTATTCTCACATCTGGATAAGACAGTCTCCATTACAGTTACTATACATTCCCTTAAATGAAAAGCCACCCCCCCCCCAAAAAAAGGAAGAAAACCAGAAATTTGCAGCACCATAAAGTTAAATGACATAGTATTGAATGGATTTTTTATGAAGCAGTAGTTTAAAATGCTAGTTTTTTTTTTAAAGATTTATTCATTTATTGGAAAGTCAGATATACAGAGAGGAGGAGAGAGAGAGAGGAAGATCTTCCATCTGATGATTCACTCCCCAAGTGAGTGCAACGGCCGATGCTATGCCGATCCGAAGCCAGGAGCCAGGAGCTCCTCCGGGTATTCCACATGGGTGCAGGGTCCCAAAGCTTTGGGCCATCCTTGACTGCTTTCCCAGGCCACAAGCAGGGAGCTGGATGGGAAGTGGAGCTGCCAGGATTAGAACTGGCACCCATATGGGATCCCAGTGCGTTCAAGGCGAGGACTTTAGCCACTAGGCCACGCTGCCGGACCCTAAAATACTAGTTTTCAGACCTGACATTTTAGCCTAATGGCTAAATCCTCATTTTGCAATTGCTGGGATCCCATATGGGTGCTGGTTCATGTCCTGACTGCTCCATTTCCCATCCAGTTCCCTGTTTGTGACCTGGGAAAGCAGTAGAAGTTGGTCCAAAATGTCGGATCCTGCACCTGCATGGGAGATGTAAAAGAGGCTCTTGGCTCCTGGCTTTGGATCGGCTCAGCTCCAGCCGTGGTGGCCACTTAGGGAGGGAACTGACGGACAGATCTTTCTCTCTCTCTCTCTGTAAATCTGTCTTTTCAATAGAAATGAAATCTTTTTTTGGAAAAAAAGCTTAAAGTACTTTTATCTCATTTTGCATTTCTGTGAACGATTTTTTAAAATGTATGTCAAGTTTTTATAAATCCTGTTTTCAGTATTCAAACAAAATTAGTAATCACATTTATGGGTTTGTTATAATTTTCAGTAAAGTACTATGCATTGTTTTCAAATAGTGTGTAGTAAATATTATCAAGGAATGTTTAAATTTCCACACAATGAGTGGTGACATTTAGAAGCTAGTTAACTGACATTCTTCTTTTAATTTATTCCAGTGGTGTTTTACCTTCAGATTGTTTACTCACTCACTCTGTTCCTGAGTCTTAACTGGCTTGTTTGCATTTAATATGAACAGAACAGATTTTGTACAATTCTTAGTTTTCAGGTTCATGGCCATAGTAAATCTTACCTCCTTCCCCACAAGCACACTGTAGTTCCCTATTATTAACATTTTTATTTGTATGATACTGTTGTAGTTTGGATAATTGTTTGAGTGTCCCCCTAAAGACCCGTATGAAACCTAATCACCAAGTATTTTATTGATGGATTAAATAAGAGATAATAATGGATCCACTTGTTGTGATTGTGGGTGGGCTTTGGGTGATAATTGGACTAGATTGAATTATGGGAGTTGATCCTCATGGTCAAGTCATGATTTTATAAAGAAAATCCACACATGTGTGTGTGCTCATAATTTCTCACATGTCATCATCTTTCTGCTGTTCTCCTGCCTTGCCAAATGCCTGAGCTAGTGGAGCTGCCTAGTCTTGCACTGTGAATCTATAAAACTGAACCAACAGAGCCTCCCGTGTTTAAAAACTCCTCTTTTATCTGTATTAAGAAAAGCATGACAGTTATGTTAGTTGTGACTGATAAGCCACTACTGTTATGTTATTGGCTAAAATCCATTTATATCAGGGTTCATGCTTAGGGTTGAATAGTCTATGGGTTTTTGGAAAATATTTATAAATGCATATAGAGATAGACTCAAAAGGGGACAAAATTCATTTTTTCCCAGAACCTGCTCCTTTGGCGGTAGCAAAAATTCACTGATTGTAAGCACTTTTTAAAAACATGTTTAGTTGAAGGAGAGGGAGAGATAGGTTAGATTAGATAGATGCGTAGTATCTCCTTGATTTGCTGATTTGCTCACCAAATACCCTCAACAGCAGAGGCTCGATCGAGCTGAAAGTAGGAGCCAGGAACTCCATCAGGACTTCCAGTTGGGTGGCAAAGACTCAAGATTGTGCACCATCACCTACCGCCTGCCAAGGCATACATTAGTGGAAGTTGGATCAGAAGTGGATATGGAACCTGAACCCAAGCATTCTGATATGGACACAGGAATCTCAGACAGTGGTTTAGTCTGATGAGCTACAGTACTTGCCCCTCTGCATATTTCTTAAAGGGACCCCTCCTAACTATACACGGGAGATTGAATTTTCAACACCTGAACGTTAGGGGAGAAGTTCAGGCCATGGTAAAATATTTTGAAGATTTCTGGAGCTCCTTCGCCTAATTTCCCACTGCAGAAGATTTCTTTGCAGACTTCCCAGTCAACATGAGTTTGAGGAGTGAATTTATTTCTTTAATATTCTGCACAAATTGCTTCTCTGCTGTGTGGGAGAATCTTTGGGTGGATTTTTCTTTGGAAAATCTTCTGATTTTAGAGGGCCGGTAATAACAGTAACTCGGTTGATTCTCTGTGCCTTGGTTTCCCTTGATTTGGAACAGATGTGGAGCGATGATTATGTGAGGGCTGTTGGAGGGATTCTGTCAACAGCAGCATATGTGAAGGATGAGAGAGAGGATTGGGTAGAGGGAAATGTGAGCCTGCAGTTCCGCTGGATACAAGACTTTGGATCATCATTAGAGAACTAAGATGGTCTTTTACTGATGCCTTCAGGTGAAGGGTTGGCATTTATGCCAGCATATTGGATGCAGACCGTTCTAAGGAAACAGGCATACTCCTGAGTGCGGGGGCTGGCTTGGAGGTCTCCTTCTGGCAATGATTTAGCCGAAGACTGTCGGCAGCTACACGTTTAGCAGCTAGGGAGGTTATATCCTTGGTCTTCAAAGAACTGGGCTGTACACAACAGCATCCACTGTGATTTCCACTTTTTCTTACATTAGCTTCTTGTTCAACCTATAATTTCTTAACTTTTTTCCACATCATAGATTATTTTATTTCCTTATATTTCATCCAGTCTTCTTGTTGATGTTTATGGGAGGTTTCATCTGAATAATGTTGTTTGACTTATGACTGGGAATAATTTAAATTAACCTTTTACTTTAAGATAATAGGTTTAATTGGTGCCACTTTACCTCCAATCATTAATTCTACTTAAATTTGTTTCGATTTTTCCTCCAAGATTTATTTATTTTAAAGAGAGAGAGAGAAAGAGAGAAAGAAAGAAAAAAGAAAAGAAAAGAAAAGAAAAGAAAAGAAAAGAAAAGAAAAGAAAGAAAATAAGTAATAGATATCAGTGCATTTTCCAACCACTGGTTTGCTCCAAAAATGGCTGCAATGATCATGGCAGAGCCAAACTAATGCCAGGAGCCTGGAACTCCCTCTGGGTCTCTGGATGCTCACAGTCCCCTTAGCAGGTCCCAGGCCCATCATTTGCTTGCTAGGACGTACTGCACTCCAGCCTGCCATGACTCGTACCTGGGCCCGGCACTTGCTGGGGAGAACTGAGGGTACTCCCCTGCTAGGCTGGAGCTCCGCTGCAATGTAAACTGTGCTTTGCGTTTATTTCTTTATGTATTTGTATCTAATGTATTCTGTCTTAAAGTGTACAGTGTTATAAAGATGTATAATGGATGTACATAATGCTTAGAACGTAAACAGTTAAAGGAAATTACTGATTAAGGAGTTTTAAGGAGCTGATAAATTTTATGGATCCAAGTTCTGAGGAGTTCTGCACAAAGTCAGCATTATCTCTGTACACCCTCAGGAGGTGAAAATCAAGTCACGGTTTATAAATCAATTTAACTCTTCCCATCTTACTGTACTGCTTGTGCCTTATTCATATCGTATCACATATTTTCAATCACTTCTAATAATATTCACAATATTTTATATAAAAGGAGAAATACACTAGTGTTCTGATAATTAATAGGATTTGAGCCATGCTATAACTATTTCTTTACCAGTCTTTTAGTATATTCTTACCTCCTTGTTCTTTTTTCTTGTTTATCAGCAGATGCTGGTGGTTTTTGTTTTTATTTAAAGTTCAGAGAGGCTTTTATTCCCATCTGTGGTTTCTCTAAAGCCAGGTTCAGTTCTTCTTGGAGGTTGGCTTTTCCATAGGTTTCATGTCTCTTGGGAACTTATCAACCTTACAGAATATTTTCCAACTCAGGAGCTCAAGTGAATTTGATTTCCTTTTAATTATATTAGTAAGCCTGTTGTTAAATCATACCAACAGGAGAATTAAAATCTGGCCAGTTTAAAATTTCCAGAGTTTTATAGTGCTGAAAATATTGACTAGCCATTTGTGAATGAAGTACATTTTCTGCACTGTTGTTACTTTTTAATCAACTTAGTGAGGCATTCGCTTTCCCCAGGTGTAACTGTTTTCTAGACTTTCCATCTTGACCAGTATTCTGGAAGAGAGCACCCTCTAGTGTCTCCATTTGGAGGAAAAAGTTTATTTCATCATGCTTAACTACCATTTAGGACACCACTTGAACTTTGCTTAGTAATCCAAGTGTCTATTGAGGTTTTCCAGTTCTTGGGTTACCAGGACCAGTATTGATGTAGCCACCACAAACACTGGCAACTGTATCTTTGGCATCAGTGCAATTTAAATATAATACAAGCAAATAAAATTTTTCTCTGAATAAACAGACACATGCATTTCCTTTTCAAATATAGTTTGTGTATACTACAATGTTTACTTCCTGTAGTAGCCATTTTCTGAAATCCAGAGGCAAATTTCTGACTGATCTGTAGCTACTGTTCACACATTCTTTCCTTTGGAGACCACTATCATCTCATAGGTGTTATCCGTAATGGTGTCTTTTGTACATTCATGTTCTTTATATCTAAAGGATCAAGAAAGACCTACTACAACTGAGTAAGTTTCAATAGTGTTTTTGCCCTCATACATCAGGAATTTTCTTGGGAAGGAGTGATTTTGCAATTGGCAGCAACACAGAACCTGAGTTGTCTGCTAACTGTTGAACTCCATGCCACCTGATTCAAAGTTCAAAACTGTGGTTCAAATGACAGTTCTTATCTACTGCTATTTAAGTGAGTTACTAATGGGATAGTTTTTTGATTCTTTAATTTTTCCAAATTTTGTGAGGTCAGATCTTCCATAGTTTTCATACTCCAAGGGTCATTTGCCCCTCCCAGCCTCAGGTTTTTTTTTAATTTTTTAAATTTTTTTGCTTGCTCTGGTAAGTTCTTGTAGGGAGTGAATAACTGCATTATTGTGTTGCACATTTCTCTGTTCCCTTATTCATTGGCCACTACTTTTTCTGTTTATGTTTATTATCTAGTTTAATTTAAACTTTCTCTTGCCCAGTGGTTGCTCAGAGTTGGCCACAGAACCCATCCACGTGGTGGACAGTTACAGCAAGCTTGCCAGGATTTCTGCTTTTGTTTGTTCCCAGGAAAACTAGATTTGACATGTGAAGAATTCTAGGACTGAGTTTAGCAACACTTATAGTTACTGTCACCCATATGAGTCATTCCAGAATTTTCCAAGGAGTATGTACAAAATGAATATTATAGATAATATGTCACCATCTCTTTTCCTCTGCTGCCTTATTGCTCTCCTGTTCCTAGTACGATAAGATCTGGCAAGATGAAATACAAATGGGTGAGATTGGAAGATGCAAATTCTGATTTTCTTTATCATCACATACATTTCCTAGGACTCTTTACAAGGCAGGACCCTCTTTGTTTCCCTTTGTAAACTTAGTGCACAGTGGCGCCATAGAGTTAGGCTTGGCGTTCTTATTTCCTTTCACTTAAGTAATAAATACTTTCTTTTCCAATTCCAGTTTTCAAGGAGACCACTGTCCTGAAAGTGATAAATAATTTGCTGTGTCAGTAATATTTTGTTTCTTTGTTTTTTGCACACAGATAACAATCAGATGAAATATCTAGATGGATCATATAAATAAGTAATTCTATGGCTTTAATTGAAAATAAATTCATATTAGCATTAGGTCTTTTTGCAATATAAATATTCTCATCATGAATGATTCGCACTTAAAAACGTGGCACCAGATCATGTTGGAGTTGAGAAGAGATGTAAGTGAATTACAGGAGCTGAGCCATTAGTAAATCAAGTGGCCTGTTGACACTTTGAGAGAGAATTGTAAGAGTCATGTCATCTGCAGTCCATATTGAAATTTCCATCAGTAGATTCCAAGTTGGTGAACTGGTACATTTCAGCACAACGCTTCTGAATTTATTCCTCCAACACACTATTCCATATGATAATTCTTTTTTCGATGAGTTCTACTGAGAGACCTTCTCTTTATATGAATGATTTTTCACAGCATCCAATGCATGGTATTTCTTGTCTCAGCATTGTTTAATGATCTTTGATAACAGGAACACTTTCTACCAGTGGCCAATGCAAATTCCTTATAGTTTTTAAAAAGGGCTATACAGAACTCTTACATCAGGCAAAATTCCAGTCTCTGTTGATATTTTGTAAAAGTCTGCCTAGGTATAGAAATTGGTTTCTGTCAAAGGTAAGGTTCCTGTTTTCCTTCATATCAACAGTAAAGATAAGTTGAATATTGAAGTCATTATGTCCTAGACTCTATGGCCTAGATTCCTGCCTGGGCGTTACCCTATGTAGATCCTTTATTGATTATTTTGACTTATGTCCCTATTCAAATTCAGGTTTCTTTTCCTGACTATTATTAATAGGCTTGCGATAATATTAGGTGGAGGGTGTGGCTTTGTCAAAATGCTAATAGACTTTGGGCCTCCTAACTAGGGACAGTTCAGTAAAGAATATTGTTTTTCAAAAATTAAGGATTTCTCTTGTTATATTATTCCCGGGGTCTCATGCATTGTGTCAAGCTTTGGGTCATAGTTATGTTATTAGCCAATTTTTATGTTATTTGAGTAAGACAAAGTGCAATGATTTTGGTTGTTTCACATCTTTCCTAATACTTAGTCTGGCTAGAGCTTTTAATTATACACACCTGTGTATGTGTGCATGTGTGATGTCTAAAAGCGTAACTATGGCTTTAATGTGTATTTTTCTGATGCCAGTAGTATGAGGCATCCTGTTAAATTTTTATTAACTGTTTTGTTTTACTTTTTTGTTATATGAAAGTTATTTTTGTTTGTGTCCTTTTAAAAAGGATGTATTGTCTATTTTCCTTTTAGATTTATAGGATCTTTTAAAATGACATTTTACCAAAATATAGTTAGGTTAGACTTGGTTCGGGTGGTCTGTGACACAGTATGCTAGGTATAGACTAAACTAATTTATGACGTCTTGCAAAATAATGAGAAAAATTACTTTTTCAGCATATAGAAATGATAAATATTTCAATAAATTCAGGTGCCAGTGACCCTGATTAGATCATTAAATAATGCTCCTGTTGATTGAATTATCGCACTGTGCTGCATAAACACATGCTGAGATTATGTGTCAATTAAAGATTATATTTTGGGCCCAGCATGGTAGCATAGCAGCTGAAATCCCCGTTTTGCACATCCTGGGATCCCTTATGGTTACCGGTTCGTGTCCCAGTAGCCCCATTTCCTACCCAGCTCCATGCTTATGGCTTGGGAAAGCAGTCTAGGATGGCCCAAAGCCTTGGGACCCTCCACTCGTGTGGGAGACCAGGAGGAGACTCCTGGCTCCTGGCTTCGGATGGGCTCAGCTCTGGCTGTTGTGGCCACTTGGGGAGTGAATCAATGGATGGAAGGCCTCCCTCTCTGTCTTTCCTCCTCTTTGTATATCTGGATTTCTTTTTTTAAAAAATTATATTTTGAGTGTGTGCTTTCTGGCAGTTCCACATGTTGTAAATGTCTTCTCACAGTATGTTCCTAGCCTTTACATTCTCAGAGTGGCATTTTTTTGAGGAGCAGAAAAATCTTGATATCAATCTAATTTGTCTTCTATAATTAGTCTTTACACAAAATTTTAAAATAAAATCATCCTTATTTTCTTCTAGAAGATTGGTACTTTTTGGTAGATTTTATTTTTAAATATATGCTCTAGGATATAATTTTTAGGTGTGGCATAAAATAAGAGTTATGGGAGTCCCAGAAAGTGCAGAAAAAGAAGCCAGATTTACAAATATGTTTAATGAAATAATAAAGGAAAAGTTCCCTAATTTAGAGAAAAAAAATGGGTGACAACATCCAGGAGGGGCACAGAACTCCCAACAGGCTTGACCAAAAGCAATCTTCACCATGACACATGATGATCAAGCTCTCTTCAATCGAACATAAGGAAAAGATCCTTAAATGTGCACATGAAGAAAATCAACTGACATATAAAGGAATGCCTATTAAATTCACAGGAGATCTCTCTCAGGAAACTCTAGAAGAGAATGGAGCAACATATTCCAGATTCTAAAAACAAAAATTGTTGGCCACTGTTTAGTTAGGATGCCTCTGCCATGATGACTGTTGCTAATCCTAATCGTCTCACCAGCACCCCACCTGTAAACACTATAGTCAGGTTAAGTTTCTTTCTTCCCTTTTAATATCTCAAAATGAGCATTAAATTGCAACATTTGAACCTTTGGGAGAGATCCTACAATCCTCAAGGAAAGGGGAAAACGCATAGCAGAGAGCTTATTACCCTACATTACTTATTGAAATGACCTTTTCCTTGCTGAAGGGCAGGGAACCATATATCATGTCACTAACTCTGTATGCTCAAATTGTCTGCTTCTGGACTCTGTGCCATTGGTTTATTTCTGTATTGGCACTACTGTTCATTAAACTGCTTAACTACTATGGATTTCTAAAAATAAAGGCATGTAGACTGACTGAAAAGGAAGAAGTAAAATGTCTTTGTTGGTAGAAGATGTGATCTTGTATGTTGGCATACTATTATTTCTGTAATAAAATGAGCAGAATTTTAAACTGAATTTAGTCTGGTTGCAAGAGTCATATACCAGGAGCCAGTGTTGTGTCATAGTGAGTTAACTTCCATGTGTGATACTGGCAAGCAATATTACAGTGCAAGTTTAAGCTCTGATCCAGCTTCCTGCTAATGTTCCTGGGAAGACAATGGAGCATGGTCCAAGTACTTTGGTACCTGCCACTCTTTTGTCTGTGTCATTGTGCCTTTCTAAATAGATAAATCTTTTTTAAAAAAGCTTCAAGACCAGTACATAAAGACTAACTGCATTTCTTTATGTGACAAAGAACATTTAGAAAAAGAAAATAAAACAATTACATTTGTAATCACATCCAAAAACCTGTAATACTTAGGCATAAATGTTTATGAAACATTTGCAAGACATTTATACTGAAAACTATAAAACATTGCTGAGAGAAATTGATGTATAAATTATGAAATTGGATGACTCAGTATGATTAATCTTGTAATTGTTTCTTAATTATTTCAACTCTATAAAAATTCTGATATGCTATAATAAAAGCTTATAAGCCAATTTCAGTACTTATATGGAAATATAACTATATTGCTATATTAGCTAGGTTGTTTTTAAGTACTCTATGATGACGACACAATTGTAAAGTCATTTAATGATCCATGGATCTGAGAATGTACCTGGATCAGTTAGGACACATAATCAAACGATTATGCAGATTAAATTCACAATGAGATACAGCCATATACATAAGAGAATTTCTGAAGTTAAGATGATTGTCCAAATCAAATTTTAGTGAAGATGTGGATTGTTTACAAGTTCATACATGGTTAGTTAAATTCATAATAGGTTAGTAAAATGGAAACAATTTGACAATTTCTTA
Organism: Ochotona curzoniae; assembly: GCF_017591425.1. Lineage (NCBI taxonomy): Eukaryota > Metazoa > Chordata > Mammalia > Lagomorpha > Ochotonidae > Ochotona > Ochotona curzoniae. The sequence goes on along the minus strand of NW_024467122.1, from coordinate 28,924,696 downwards.
TATAGTTGATATGAGCTAGCAGTTCCTCTCTGTTTATCTAAGATAATTGAAAACATGTATCTGCAGAAAGAATTGTATCAGAACATGCATTACTGTTTTATTCATAATAGCCAACAACTTAGAAACAAAGTAGATATAAACAGGTAAATCAGTAAGCAAATTCAATATATTTATACAGTGCTGTGGAATACAAACAGTGTGAATGAGTATCACAAACTTTGTATTGAGCTAGTGTAAGGGTTGGGGCTCAGTTGATGTGGAAAGCTTCTTGGCCATGTTAAAACGTTGCTTAAAACAATAATCCAAAATAAGTTAACAGGTGAAACTATAATTATTTACTAAGATACTGTAAATCAGAGGCTAATCTGGAGAAAGTACTGACTCTGAATTAATTTATTTCCTTGGAATAATACACTGAGTTGCAAGTCAGGTGGATCAGTTCATCTCACTGCTGAAGGAGTCCTAAGGAGAGCAGGGGCATGGAAGGAGAAGGAAGAAGAGCAAATTTCAGCCTTGGAGCAGGGAAGCCACCTTTTGCTCTTTGTCCTCACCCTGTAGAGTGCCACACACACAAAAAAAATCTACCCTGAGAGATCTGGGTTGTGACCCCACTGTACCCTGCAATGCTAGTAACAATAGCTTTTAAATTTCTCACTGGAGCCTACCAGGTAGATCTCAGGAAGAACCTAGCTTATTCCACTTCTCAGGACTCATGCCCTCTGGAGCAGTCTCCTGTATACCTTGTAGTCACCCTGAAGGACTGGAGCAGGGTTCAGTTCACAACCCATAGTCCCAGGACTAGAGATGTTGGTGTTGCAAGCCACCGCATCAGTTGCACTAGAAGTAGCTGAGAAAAGGCCCATCCAGATCACACAGCAATCGGTGGCCCGGCATCATTCATGCTTTCCAATGGGACAAGGGGCAGCCATAGTTGTCTCCCTCAGTAGCAAGACCAAGAACTTGGCCATCATAGGAAGATTGGCACCCAACATTTAGTGGACAAAAGATAACATCTTGAAAAATCTATATTCATCTCAAAGCTGCAGTTCAGTCACTACGAACTGCAGCAAACTACAACTGTGTCACCCAAAGACAAAATTGACATTGATTATCACAAAATAAATCACTCAAACCCTATACTGCTGGATTCACATAGGACCAAAGCCAAGTGATACCCTGTCCGGCTAAACCATAAATACTTGTCCAGTAAAAACCTCCATTAAAAGAAAGGATGGGGCTGGTGTGAGAGCTCAAGGGCTAACTCCTCGCCTTGCAAATGCCAGGATCCTACATGAGCACTGGTTCATGTCTTGGCTGCTCCACTTCCTGCCCAGCTTCATGCTTATGGCATGGGAAAGCAGTAGAGGATGGCCAACACCTTGGGACCATTTACCTGCATGAAAGACCTGAAACTGCCTGCCTCTTGGTTTTGGATCTGGTCAGCTCTGGCTGTGGTGGCGGTTGGGAAGTGAACTAGTGGATAGAAGATCGATCTTTCTGTCTATCCTCCTCTCTGTAGAAATAAAATAAAATACATCTTTAAAAGAAAAAAAAAAGGAATATTTATACCATATGTGCAGACATCAGTGTTAGGGACACCAGAGAATTGAAGATGCAGGTTTGCATGATGCCTCCAAGAACAAAATAGTTCTTCAGAATTAGATCTGGAAAGAAGGAAATTTATGATATGAAAGATATAGAATGTAAAGTAATGGTTGTAAGGAAGCTCAGTGAGATACAAGAGAGCACAGAGATTTAAGAAATGAATGGATCACATGAAAGAAAACATTACTAAAGAGGTAGAGCTCACTACAAAGAACCAAATAGAGATTTTGGATATGAAATTTCAACAAATGAAATTTCAAAAAATACGATTGAGAGCTTTAACAGCAGAAGAGACCAAGTGAAGGAATGAATTTCTCACCTGAGGACTTTTAAGACATTTGAAATAGCCTAACCAGACGAAAATGAAAATAAAAGAATTTTTATAAAATTAACAAAGTCTACACAAAGTATGGTATTAAATGACAAAATGTTGCTATTTAAGTGTTCCCTACAGTGAAGAAAAGGAAAAAGGAATTGAGAACCTGCTAAGTGAAATAATAATTGAAAATGTCCCAAGCTGACTCAACCCAAAATGATCTCAAAAGCATATTGTAGTAAATTGGTCAAAGTTATAAAAAAAGAAAATTCTTCCTCAAGACAGTAAAAGAGAAGTGTCGGGCCCAGCGCAGTGGCGCAAGTGGTTAAAAGGTCCTCGCCTTGCACGCCCGGCATCCCATATGGGCACCGGTTCTAATCCCAGCAGCCCTGCTTCCCTTCCAGCTCCCTGCCTGTGGCCCAGGAAGGCAGTCGAGGACGGCACAAAGCTTTGGGACCCTGCACCCGCATGGGAGACCCGGAAGAGGCTCCTGGCTTCGGATAGGCACAGTATCGGCCCGTTGCGCTCACTTGGGGAGTGAATCATCAGACGGAAGATCTTCCTCTCTGTCTCTCCTCTCTGTATATCTGCCTTTCCAATAAAAAGTAATAAAAATAAATCTTAAAAAAAAAAAGAGAAGTGTCAAGTTACATGTAAAAGAAAACCCATTCGATTAATATCACACTTTTCAATGGAACCAATGCAGATTAAAAGGGAATGCAATGATTCAAGGTCTTAAAAAACCTTCCAACCAAGGTATTATATCCAGTGAAGCTATCCTTTAAAAGTAAAGGAAAATAAGATATTTTTCTGATCAGCAAATTCTGAGAGAATTCATCACAAGATCAGCCTTGCAAGAAATTATGAAGGGGGCCGGCAGCATGGCCTAGCAGCTAAAGTCCTTGCCTTGAACGAGCCGGGATCCCATATGGGCGCCGGTTCTAATCCCGGCAGCTCCACTTCCCATCCAGCTCCCTGCTTGTGGCCTGGAAAAGCAGTCGAGGACGGCCCAAAGCTTTGGGACCCTGCACCCATGTGGGATACCCAGAAGAAGTTCCTGGCTCCTGGCTCAGGACGGGCATAGCATCAGCTGTTGCGCTCACTTGGGGAGTGAATCATCGGACAGAAGATCTTCCTCTCTGTCTCTCCTCCTCTCTGTATATCTGACTTTCCAATAAATAAATCTTAAAAAAAATTATGAAAGGCTTCTTGCATTAGAAATAAGCATCACGATGCCTCAAGTTCACTAACAGAACAGATAGAATTACTATCAGTCAACAAAACAACAAGTCTTAGTTTTTTTTTTAAAGATTTACTTATTTTTTTTTTATTATTACAAAGTCAGATATACAGAGAGGAAGAGAGACAGAGAGGAAGATCTTCCATCTGATGATTAACTACTCAAGTGACTGCAACAGCTGATGCTATGCCAGTCCTGAGCCAGGAGCCAGGAACTTCTTCCGGGTATCCCACACTGGTGCAGGGTCCCAAAGCTTTGGGCCGTCCTCGACTGCTTTTCCAGGCCACAAGCAGGGAGCTGGATGGGAAGTGGAGCTGCTGGGATTAGAACCGGCGCCCATATGGGATCCCGGTGCGTTCAAGGCGAGGACATTAGCTGCTAGGCCACGCCACCAGGCCCAAATCTTGGTTCTCAACTATCAGTACTAGGTCCTGAATATAAATGGATCAAATTTTCCACTCAAAAGACCTAGATGGGCTTAAAAAAAATCAAGACCCTGCTATATGCATATAAGAAACTCACTTTGCAAACAAAGATGTATGTAAGAGATTGAAAGTGAAAGGCTGGGAAAAGATATACCAGGAAAATGGAAGCCAGAACTAACCAGTGCTAGTGATCTTGAAATCAGCTTAAAGAGATTGTAAATAAAACGTCGAAAAGAAATGTGGAACACTATATTTGGATAAAACTTTTAATTCACTATGAAAATGTAACAGTTATAAATATATGCACACCTAACCCAAGATCATCCAGAATACACAAATACTGTCAAACCTGAAGGGAGAGGTAGTCTCCAATACAATAATTGCAGATGACTTTAGCTCCTCAATCTGTCAATGGACAGATCATTTCAGATGGGAAACCAGTAAGTCAAACTGGAAACATCATAATGCCTGGCTTCAAAGTATACTGCAAAGCTGTAGTAGTTATAATAGCATGGTACTGGCATAAAATCTGATCACAGATCAGTAGAACAGACGAGAGAGTCTAGAAATTAATCCTGTACATATACCATTTGATTTTTTTGCCCAAACTGCTCAGACTATACAGTGGACTAGAATGAATCTCTTTAACAAACGGTTCTGCCTCAGTTCCAATTCAGCTCCTTGCTAATGCAGAGAATATCCCAAGCCACTTGGGTGGGAGACTTTTTTGGGGTCGGAAGCTTCTGGCTTTGTCTTGGCCTGTACCCGGACATTGGAACCTTGTGGGGAGTCAATCAGTGAAGCGGTATACTAGAATGGAAGATCTCTGTCTTCCTTTTCTCTCTAACAAATCTTCAAAAAATTGTTTTTATTTTATATTAACTATGGTTTATCTGATATAGGATCATATTATGCAGTTTTTATTTAAAATATTAATGATTCTAAAGAAATTAGACATGCTTTTGTAGTTTCTCAGACAAATGAATGGTGCATTGTAAATTTCTTGACATTGGGTAAAATAGAGCTAAAAGCCTATCATTGTTAAAATATTAGGTTCTTAAAATTATCTTCTTTTTAAAAATTTACTTATGAATATATGTAGTTGAATTTTATTCTGATTTTTTTTTATATTTTGTTTTTAATTTTATGGTACAATTTCATAGGTTAATTATCTCCTACAAACTGAAACGTTCTTTTAGAAAATGTAACACTTGGTCTGCAAGTAGACTTTTTTGTTGGGAATTATAACAATTTTGGTAAATTTTACAAATATTGTATCATAAAATTTTTTCAAGTGTCCAAAACTCAGATTGCAGCTGTTAATATATTTGCTATAATAAATATGCCTGTATATATTGCTATTTTGTGATTAAGTTATAGAAACTAGATAATTATTACATGTATTTGTTAATATTTCATCATTATCAAGTTACAGAAATTCTAGATAATTATTAAATCACTTTTGTTCAGTTTGCGAAAATCATTTAGTAGATAATATAATCATATATATGATTAATAAAGGAATTTAATTGTATTTCACTTTATTTTAGAAAGACATTATTTGATAGTTGTTGTTTTGATTTCAAGTAGCTCATAACAGTTGTCAGTATAGGTTGACTTAACCTGCTCTAATGCTTTTTTTGCCTTTAGTTTGCCAAGAATTTCGATTGGTGGGGTAGAAATATAAACCTTTGTGTGAAGAAGTATGTCATTGCCTCAGAACTTGACACTCACTTAGATCTTAAGAAAGCAGGATGTTTGCTCGCTAGGAAAGTGATTCTATAAAATGACTTTGTTTTTATATTCTGTTCTGTGCTAGATTAAGTGATTCAGTTTAGCTTAGCTTAAGGCAAAAGTTTCAGGATACTGTAGAAAATTCTGGTATATTATTAGACATATGAAAATAAAAACAGTTTTAAAAGTTTTCTTAAAAAATCAGCAGTTAGTGCAATGTCATATCCATTCTCACTGTCATTTGCAAATGACATTGAAGACTATTGCAGTATTTGAAGCAGAATATTGTTTTGTCCCCAGATGTTGAAATGTGAAACCTAAATATTTGAAACTTCAAATATTTATTTGGTATCTTAATATCCTTTCATGTTAACAGTTTATGGAAAATGAATGTTATGAAAAATTATGTATAGTTTAAAATATTTTTGCACCAAAATAAATTTATCTTTTAATTCCATTTTCATGAACTTTTTGTGTATATACACATACACACAAGATTTGTTATGAAAAATTGGCCTCTTCAGCACCTGCTGATAAGAGGTGGGACTGGAACAGGCTGGGATGAGCCAGGCTATAGCACCTGCTGGTGAATACCAGGACTGGGGGGGGACTATGACAAATTGGGCTGCAGCACCCACCAGCATGCGTGCAAGACTCAGGTGTGGAAGTGGGCCTGTAGTGAAACTTCTGGAACTCCCTCTGGTAGGCAGCTGTTTCCACTGATGAGGGTGAGATCTGAGACTGGGGCAGACTAGGCTGGCCTAGGCTGCCACACCTGCTCATGTATGAGGGCCAAAATTTGTATGAACTGGCTGAGCTAGCCCACTGTACCCACTCGCCAGTGCTAGAACTGGCTGAGACTCATGTCAGACTGGATGGCAGTACCACTTGTCAAGCACAACATCCAGGGCTGCAAGCAGACCTGGCAGGGGAACTGTGGGCTCTCACCTGCTAGGCTGCAGTCCCTGCTGGTGAGCTGGGCAAGGCTGCAGCACCCATCAGCATATGTGTTGACTGGGTCTGGGGATGTGTTGGGCTTAACTAAGTTGCAGCACCCATTGGTGTACAAGAGAGTCAGATGAGATGCAGGATGGGCTGGGGTGGGATGGGCTAGGCTGCAGCACATGCCTGCAGTGGGGTTAGCCAGGGCTGGGGCAGGCCTGGTGGGAGTTATTTGGGATCACCCTATCTAGGCCACAGGTGCACTGGTATGCCTAAGGGCTGGACCTGTGATTGGCAGGGCTGTGGGCCAGGCTGGGCTGGGCTGGGCTGGCTTAGGTTAGAATGAAGCACCCATCAGTTCATGTGAGAGATGAGGCTGGGGGTGAAACTGACCAGGCAGCTACAGCCACCAGCTTGTGTGTTAGCTGGTACAGCTGGTACAGGTGATGGATCAAAACTGATGAGGTTCAAGTCAACTCAGGCAAGGTTTCTTGGGGGACTCCCCAACTGAACCACTGTACTTAAACCCTGGCCACAGTGAAAAGAACCTCTTCAGTTGCTGATGCCTGTGCAGGGAACAGCATGCACAGATACACATAAAGGTACTATGGCCAGCTTACCTAAGCCAATGGAGGACACAGAGTGCTTTGTGAGAGGATGGAAGGCAGAATGGGTTGTTCAGCCCTGCTGGACAAGCTTTGCAGCAAGTATCTGGGATGTGCTAAGGTGGACTTAGTGACCCAACAGATTTTCTCAGCTCTGGTGCAACAAAGCTGATAATGTCTCAGAACTAATAAAAACCACTCTAGTAACATCCTTCTCCCCACATCAGGGTCTCTAAGGCATCATCAAATGACCGTCCCCATCCCTGGGTGCTGATGTAGTTTGACAGCAAGGAGTGGCCGCTCCCACCCCTTTCTGCAGACACTGGAGAAAAAAGAAAAAAACAGACACTTGTCCCACTCACTTCCTCCATACCTTGACATTTACCCACTAAATAGAGGCCCCACATGAGCATGCATCCTTTTCAATTATGGGAAACATTAAAAATAAAATAAAAAGAATTGGTCTAGGTGATTAGACAGGCTGACAAGTCCCAAGATCCACAGTTGGCAAGCAGGCTACAGTAGAGAGCTACGGTATAGTACCACCATGGAGGCCTGAGACCAAGAGAGTTAATGATGTGGTTTAAGTCAGAAGGCTAGCAGCTTTGGGTCCACAACAGTCAATGTGTTAGGATCTGAGCCAGGAAACATGTTGTCGTAGTTCCCTCTTGATTCTATAGGACAGTCTTTTTCTTCTTTCCAGTATCCCAGCCGCCTGAATGGCACATCAATTTTATTTATTTATTGTACTGATGCAAGTGTTACTCTAATCCAGGAATACCCTTGCAGACAGCCAGAGTAACCAGATGTCTGGCTACTAATGGTCCAGTCATATTGACATATGAAATTAACTGTTATAGTAACTTTCAATGATGGAAAGCAATTGTTTTTAAATAGCAGTTTCTTCATCTCTAACATGATAACAAAAGAGAACTATCTGAGTTACTGAGGAATAATTTGTTTTCATTCATTTTTTAAAAACTTTAGACAACCTAACTAACATTATCATAAATAGCCCTTAACTAAAATGGAAAGTGTTTTTTTCTTAAAGATTGATTTTTATTTGAAATGCAGATTTACAGAGAGAACAGAGACAGTGAGAAATTTGTATTTCCCAGTTCATTCTGCAAGTGGCTGCAGCAGCTAGAGCTGGGCCATTCCAAGCTAGGACATTGGTGCTTCCAGGTCTCCCACATAGCTGCTGTTTTCCCAGGCGCAGTAGCAGGAAGTTGGATTGGAAGTTGAGTAGCTGGGACTTAAACCAATGTCCATGTAGGATGCTGGCACCAAAGGCCACAGCATAAGCTTCAAAAAATGTTGTTTTAAGAAGCATTTGAGTAATTCTCAGGAACTCTTTAATAGACATTGAACTTTTGTGTTCCAAAATTGTTTCCTTGTATTTGTTTTGAAGTTTTAACTCTACTTAAGCAAGCAAGCAAGCAAGCAAGCAAGCATGCAAATAACTACACTATGAGTATGTAATCAAAGTGTACTTGTAACAGGTTAGACGATAATATTTTGTTTGTTTTAGAAGGAGTCATAAAAATTACTTTTCCATATTCATTTTTATTTTAATTGTAACATCTTTTGAGTTTTCTTATTAAATTCCAATGTTATCAGTAAATACTTAATTATTGAATTAAGAGTGAAAGCATGTGATAAAAATCAAATTAAACATATAGACATAAAATGATATAGCAATATTTCCCTCATTTTCTCAACTCTTAGGTACATTCTTTAAACTACTGGTGATCATCATCTATTAGAAAAAATACTAGGTCTCGTCAAGCGTGACTACATAGGTAAGTAAACTTTTATATTCTTTTCTGCCTCTGCTTTTGTTTTCTCTGTGCTCCATGCATGCATTATTTTGACTAAGGGCATACCTATAACGGAAATGTATTTGCCTTATTCTCCATTTTTTACCTAACTCAGAACAATGGCTAGCTCCTACTGTATAGGTACCTAGGTGTTTGTTGAGAGTTCAAATACAGTACATGGACATCTTTTGGATTTATGGCATGAACCATATATATTTTCTGTGTGGTGTAATCACATTTCATTTTACCAGTTTTCAACTGATGAACATTTACATTCTGGTTTCCTGCTAATCGTCTGTCTCCATCTGCCTTTTCATCAAATAGACACGGAGTAGTTATTGTACAGCAAACACTCTTTGATGGATACAGAGATGGAGAAGAAAATCAAAGGTCTTGTTTCTGTGTGCCTTCCATACACATCATTGGCCCAGATACATTACCCACAATGAAACCTCATGCCTACCCCTACCTCCACCCTCCCTCCCACCCCCAAATTAGTGAAGACAGTAGCGTAAGAGGGTGCATTGAGAAAACATATTTGCATTACATAGGAAGGCCAGGCCAAGCTTTTGGATACTTGGGAATAAGGTCTAAATGATAAGTAAAAATGGTTGAAAGATCTGGAAAAGAGTATTATAATAGAAAAACTGAGATAAGAATCAGCTTGGTGCTGTTCAAGGAACAGCAAGAATTCTAGTACAAATGGGAAGTATGAGCATTTGCCATGACAAACATGTACCACTACAATGGATTTCTTTGTTCAGAACTGTGTGGGGTCAAGTGGCACATGCATTTTTAATTTGGCAGCTGTGTTACAGGATCACTTTTGTCCCCCATTCCATCTCCTTGAACCTCTTGTTCTCCAGCTCGGAAAGATTTGAGTCTGGGCCTTGTTCAGGTTGGGAACACTGGGGGAAAGGGATTCTTTTGGGAGAGAATGTATCAGGGGCCATGAATATTTGAGAGACATTTTTAGAAGATGAAACACCAGCAATTGAACAGTGGCCAGAACTTTTTATGTGTGTTCTGATAAAATGTTTGGCTGTCAGATAAATGGTGTAAGGAAACTATTTGAATGCAGAAATGATCAACATTTCTCTGCCTAGGTAATTAGGAATATTTTTCTAGTTAGAGTTAAATACATTGCAGTATTACAAAGGATTCCTTGTTTGAAATTCTTTAGAATTTACATAAATTTTTTTATCAAATTAAGAAGATATGTAGGAAAAAAGTTGCTATCAATCAGAGATAGCCAAAATCCTTAGCAGAATGTTTTAACTTCTTCTGAGTCCCAAGGCTTTGGGTCACCTTCAACTGCTTTCCCAGGTCATAAGCAGGGAGCAGCAAGGGAAGTGGAGCAGCTGGGATACAAACCGGCGACCATGTGTGATCCCAGCGTGTGCAAGGCGAGGACTTTAGCTACTGGGCTGTGGCACCAGGCCCCCAGAATACTTTTTGTAGAGGAGTTAAGAAGAGCACTTCCTATTTATAAGTTTTTAAAAATCCTGAGTACTGTCACTTTGGGGAATGATATCCGATTTTTGAAATGTTTTTCTATTCAAAGGCACTAATTAATTTAAAGGGTAAATAATAATTTAGGTAAACTAGGAATTTTAGACTGATCAAAGATAAATTTTCTTTTAAGAAATGTTTTAATGCTGAGTACACAGGGAAAATCCAGTCACATTTGAGAGCACAGAGCTGTTTAAATTCTGAACCTTTGTCAGAAATGTTGAGATTCCTATGTACTGAGAGGGAAGGGATCTACAGTATGCCTTACTTTTGTTTTCCTCTAAACTCATCTCATCGTTTGAGAATTAAAATTAACATGGAAAAATAAGGATAGGAATCTGTGATGAAGACGATTTTAACTTAACCAGCTGATATGGTATGCTCAGTTCCTTTTATTTAAAACATAGGTGATTTTTTTTTTTTGGACTAGAGCTTGTGAACAAATTTTAGTTGAAAACTGATTTTACTTTGCCTCAAAGGTACATATTATAAAGAAATTAACACATTTTGTATGAATTGTTAGCATTTGTATTAACTCTGATTTCTGTTGTGAAATTATCCCTTAATTTTAATGTGACTATATAATTTTTAGTTCATAATGAATTCTTGAGATCAAGTTTTTAAGGTAATGACAAGAATCAGTATTTCATCAGCCTCAGTCTTTTGTCCTGAAACATAGAAGAATGCAAAGATGTTGCATGTTTACAAAATCTACTTATGATGTAATATGTAGATATGTAAGTTTTAATTATCTGAATCATTAAGACATCTAATTTTTTGCTTAAGAATATGCAAATGTACCATTAAACCTTTTTTTTAAGATTTTTCCAGTTTAATGTCTGAATCCAAATTCATAAAGAGTTGGAAAAATGAGATGTCTGAGCTATAGGATTCACAGGGATTTCATATGAAGCCTATTTAATCAGGATAACACTGTTATTAATATTCATAGTGTCAGCTGGAACACAAATGACAGACTATGGAGCCTAAAAATTTTACTTGGTGAATTTATTAAAAGTAGCTTAAAAAATTAATGGAATTTAAGTAAAGTTGGTGAATATGAAAATCTTGTGTTAGCAGAAAAAAAATCTCTATTCAACTTTCTTAGGGACCATTTTGCATTGATGTCTTTTGACAGATTTCATTGGTACTTAAAGAGAAAAGATGCATGAATGGTCATTTAAGAGGATTTAAATACATTGGCACATTAATTTTTACATGAATAATAAGTACTTTCCAAAAGCAATTAACTTACAGTGTACAAGATATGAATTGAAAAATAAGACTCTGACATCAAGGGCAAAGCCAATGTGCTGTACATTTTAAACTTAGTGACAGGACGTTTTAATATTTTGATTTATTTTATAGTTTGCACAGGATCAGACTTAGAAAATGGTTATTTTAATGCAGTTGAAAGCAAATTAGAAGGACATTAATTTCATGTTCTGTTCCCCCTCCCATTACTGGTATAGTTATAAGCATTATCTTATGCAAGTATCATTTGCATTTATTGAAGAAGTAAACATTTGTTGTTAATTACATTGTTATGTTTAATTCTGCAGAAAAGACAATACCGATTAGGTTTAGTGCTACAAACACATTTTTAACAGCCAAATTGAGTATAGCTTAAAATATAATAAACTTCTAAAAGTTTAATATGAGAAGTTAAGAATAATCTGAATAATACACCAGCAAACTTTTGTTCTTAAATTTTATCCTAAGTTTATGAAAACTCAAGAATGTCTTAGATAAGGACAATATACATTTTAGTTTGAGTGAATTTGCTACTCTTTGTTTTAAAATGTGCTTATTAAGACAATTATACCAATGTTCAAACTGTTTTTACTATTAAAATTTTAAATGTTATTTTTTACTTTCACATGAAGTCACAATTAGTCTTTGTTTTGAATATTTCATGCAACATTTTCCACTTATGAAGGCATAATTACAAATAATAGTCCAATGATTCTTTCCCATTGAAAAAGTATAAATATGACCAGTACTCCAGATGTTTACTGCAAGTTTAATTTGAAACCTATCAATGTTAGAAAAGAATTTTTTATTTCATTTAGAGGATGATTTGGGAATCAAGCTTAGAGCTTAATTGGAAAAAAAAAAACCTTCTACCCCTCTTAACTTATTAATCTTATACATTACTAGAAATTGTTATAACATACATATATTTTGATTTTTGATATAAGGGATAAAATGCAATTGAATATTGGCCATTATTGTTTTGTGCAGTATTTTTTCAAACTTAGGTTTTACTGGTTTTTTGTTTTGTTTTGTTTTGTGACTCTGAGTTATTCACTTACTTGCCAGGAGAGGGCAGCAATTTACTGTGTCAGGCTCATAAAAGAATTTGCCCTGCTTAGACAGTCAATGTTTCTCGTAATTACTCCCAGTATATTTGTTGCTTGCTTATGAATTAACTTGCATTTATGAAACTAAATCATTCCAATCATTTAATTACACCTGAGGAGCTGAACTATAATTGCTTGCTTCCAACTAGGATCTGATATGGCTTGAGCAGTATTAATTTGGTGTTTACTTTTCTGAGTGCTAAAAGCATTAAAATGATTGTGCAATGGGATTACATTTTACTAATTGCTGGCATTCATTAGCTGGGTAAATTATGAGGAAGAGTGACTGTATATTGCAGAGGGATAAAATTATGGTTTTAAATAGTATATTACTAAGCACATTAAGGCCTGTAAGACATGTTTTAAAATACTCCAGAGGTTATTAAAGACTGTATTTTCTACATGTCTTGCTATATGAATCTCTTATTAAAATACTGCAATTATTATTAACCTTTTTGGGCAATATGTAGGGAAATGGCTTCATTGACTGGAACATATTTCTTTGATATTAATAACTTCCTATATTTTCAGCTAATCCAAAAGTAAATGAGGAACTTAGAAAAAGACTGCCAACTCCAGATCAACATATTTAGAGAAAATTGGAAAAGGAGCAGCTTACTACAGCTTTATTTGAGGACATTTTAAAGAATACAGGGCTCTAGCTGTGAGGTAAATCTAATTTTATTATCCTTATAAACATGCAAAAAAATACTTGCAAAGTATTTGTCATGTTTACTACTGAAACAAATGTAAGAGAAATACCAATAGTTCCACAAATTTATGTTTCTTTATGAATTTTAAGAATTTAAAATAATGTTAATTTACCTTTACACACATTAAGTGTTTGCTATAAATATGAACATGCTAAATTAAGGTGAAAATTTTGAAATTTTTGCTGTAAAATTTATGCCAAATATAGTAAAATATTTTTTTTAAATGTGTGATGTTATGGTTAAAGAAAACTTAAATAAATTAAGTGGTTCTCAAATTGAGTAAGCATGAATGAGATATAGTTGCTAAAATATAAGTGTCACAAATAGCTTTTAGTGAGAAAGATTTCATTTCATCTGTTGTAATACTATTACTTGTTCCTTTATAAATCCTTTTAAAAAAATATTTGTCCTGTAAATTCTCTGTAAAACAAAGGTAAGGCTTAGGTGTGTTTTGACATTGTTTTAAGTTTATTTAACTAGAGTTGGCTTTATTTTAGCTTCAAATCTTAGAGTAAAAACCAAAGACCTTGCCAGAGCAAACAAGAACAGAAGTACAAATGGAGGACTGGTCAAAAGGTAAGAACTTTCAGGTATTAATGCCAGCCCCCTGTTGTGCTCGTTCAAGGTACTGAATGAAGTGTGTTTATACTAACCAGTATATTAGAAGCAGGCAAGCAGATACACAGGCACATCGAGACTCACATAACATAGACACAAAGAGAATGAGGCATGCAGAAAAGGGACGTCAAAAGAGGAAGAAGAAAAAAGACGTACGAGAAAAAAGAGACACACCTATAGAGAAGAGATGGAGAGAAGGCAGAGTGATGGGGAGGCAGACAGATGCAGAGGCACACTCAGAGAAAAGGGAGATGGTTGGGAAGGACATAGAGATGCAGGCATGCAGGGACACAGGGAAAGAAACCAGAGTGTCTCTCTCTCTCTCTCTCTCTCTCACACACACACACACACACACACACACACCCAGATAGATGTATGCATGGGGACAGAGGAGAAGGATGTAGATGAGAAGAAACACACACTAAAACACACTGGGATCAGTGTGGAGGCAAGCATACAGGCATTGCCATGAGGCACACTGAGGTAGACAGAGTTCAGCAATAGCCAGATGGAGAATGAGCTGGTGGAGACAGAGGATGGGACTGTGAGAAACAGACATGACTGGAAAGACGCGGGCAAGAAAATACTCACACCATGTGCGTGGGCGGAAAGACAGCCTCGAGGCAAAGAGCGGCAGAAGAAAATCCAATTTGAAAGGCTGGGAGGTGGATGGGTGGATGGATAATAGACTGAAGGACAGACACATCAGCACCTCCATGGGAAGAAAAGATTTAGAATCTTTTAAAGTTACGTGTTGAAAACTTGAGAAATTTCATTAATGAATCATTTTGTATATATTACATGTAGTTGATGACTTAAACCTTTGTTTCTCCCATTTCCTCTTAACTTTATATTTAAGGATATAAAATTCTTATTAAAACATTGCACATCTCTCTCATTTTGTTTGGTTTCACTTCCCCCCAAAATTATGCACCAACCACAGTATTAAGGTTTTTGAAAACTGAAAGTCATCTTAGGGATCTATTGCCATTATATTAAGTAAGTTAACAATTAACACATTTGTAGCATAAAAAGATACTCTGCTTTATGAATACCTTTTTCTGAATTCTGTACTTATTTGTGATTCTGAACTGCTTGCTTTGTGTTTTGGATTAGATAACTGATTAAATTGTATATAAAGTAGGAAAATGCAATATTTGAGTAAGATGATTAAATAGGTTTAACAAACTTAATAAATATATTGCATGAATTATGTGACATAGTCAAGTTTTTGGCAATGTATTTGAGTGAAGTTGGAACTAATTTTTAGTAGCTATTTTAATGTATTCAAGAGAACGAATTCAGAAAAGCATTGTACTCAATTTATCTACAAAATAAGAAAATGGAATAAAAAGAAAGCAAATTATGATATACCTATATTTTATGTTCCTTAATCACAGGTAACATCATTGTGAATCATGTTGTTCAAAGTAGCGATTCAAGAATCTTAAAGGATTCTGGTGAATTATTTTTAGTGTTATCTAAAGAGGTAGAGGCTGTGATTAATGTACTTGTCTGGAATGTAAAATAACTAGGGAAAATGTCGAAGGAGTGCTGAAGCCCTGGGATACTTCCAGAGAGAACCTTGCTTGGGTTAAGGCATAGAGACGCCTAGGGAATTTACAGGAAGTACAGGCGCAACTGACATGACTGGAGCTTCAAGAAGAAAATAAGCATTTTTATACATGTCATATTACTAGGAATAGGCTATTCCTTATTATAAGTACCTGTTTATAAACATTATTAAGAAATAAAATCAAATAGGTTAGCATATCTTTTGATTTTTGTGATGACTTGATATGTTTAAGCCATAGAATCTCTTCATTATCGTTGCCTTGATAACCAGGTTCATGGGATTTATCTTAAAACACAAATTGCTCTAACCTTATGTTTTCACAGATGTTCATGATCTGCTTTTCTGAATAGTTAATTTACTTTTCTAAAAAAGAAACTGAACTCCTTAGTTAATCCTTCTGTTAGACTCATACTGTCTACATATATGTATTGTATATACATGTATTATCCTATAAATTCCTTTGTAAGAAGTTTAAAAGTGGACATTTTCCCTACTTTATGTTAGAAGCATTGCTGGAATATTCTGTTGAAGAATCAGTTAAATAGATATGCAACAGCTATATCCATTTTTGCTATAGATATTATAGACATTCTGAAACTGAAACCGAGAACAGTAGGTTGGGTATTGAAAACAAGTACCTAGTTTACTAGAGTGTTTTTACATAATTAAAAAAACCTAAATAAATGTATTTGAAGTTGGTACATGCGGCATGAGTGGGAATAAAATATGTGTTTTCAAATGAGCTATAATTAATTTAGCTTTTTGAAAACTTTCTATTTTCAAAGTTCTTATCTTTTTCATAGGAAAAATTCATTGTCATAATCAAAGGAGCTTATGTGAAGTCATCCTTTGAAAAGAATGAAGTATATGAATGGATATTAACTTTTTTTAAAGACTGATTTCTTATTAACTATAAGAAAAAGATGAGAAATTTAAAAAGTCTCGTGTGGATAATTCAACTACTAGAAATTTCTGAGTTTCTTGTATAGATTTTGATGGGTTTTATTAGCACAAACACAGTCTAATTTGTTTTACTAGACAATCCTTTAGAAATAACTTACATATTATTCATAGATAAATATGTCCATCATTAATATACAGACTTCTGGTAGTATAGATAAAAATGTGGTCTGGGTATGTAAAATTAAGAAAGTTGTAAAACTTACTTAAATTTGAAACCTTTAGGGGTCAGTGTTCCCTAAGAAAGGTTAAAAGGTGACTGGGCCTACCAAAATTTAACAGTGAGTTGACTATCTTTGAATTATTTCTTACTAACTGAAGTTGAAGTATAGTAAGACTATACCACTTGAAGAAACTTTAGGCAAAAGCTTTTGAATTTCATGAGTTTCTCCCACATTAGTTCTATGTATATTTTTTATTTTAGGGATTTACTATTATGTGTTTGACAGAGTAGTTATTTTTCCTTAATTTAAATTTTTTCCAGTTTTGTATTTTATTTGTCCTGTTACAAGTAAAATGCTCTGGTATTCTGTTGCAGTCAGGTGGCTATAAATAGCAGTAATATATTGAATATTTTTTTAAAGGGTAGAGGATTTTGAACGTTTTCACTATGAACAAAGGATGAATATTTGGATAATACATTTTTTAAACTAAATTTTGTTAAAGTCTAAAATTGAGCATCATTTTAATGAGGATTTTTTGACTCTTTGAAACTCAGAGAGATGAAAAATGCTTCTGAACTGCTTGTGTTAGAATCTTTACATGTTGCAATTTATTGGAATCTGTATATTTTTTAAAAAAAATTTCCTTCTGAATTTAGTAAGTCTGTTGTAATCATGATTTTGTTCTACAAAACATTTTTCTATAAATCAGTGAAACTTGTTAAAAGAAAGCTTGTAAGTAGCTTGTTGGCCTCTTATTGAGTCAGAACACTGTTTATTTGTATTTGTCATCTTGAACCAATCTCTCTTTACCAATCTCTTTTATCAAGGGTTTGCTTATTCTCTGTTCAGAGTATATAAATTCTTTTTACTTCTTCATCAGCTATTCTGTAATTTGATTATAACATTTGCACATTTTATAAACAAAGTATATAACTGAAGAAATTTTACAGAAAACAGTTATACTTTCAAATGTCAATGCTATTGAAGAACATCTTCATTTTCTTAAAATACTTTTGAGACATAAAGAAGAAAGTAGTCAGTTACTTGAAGTGAACACCCATTTCTACTTGCAAAAAATTATTCTCTAGGCTTTAGGATTAAATACTTCAAGAATTTGAACATTTGTGGATAACTTATAATTGTATACAATTTTATGACATTTTATTTAATTTTTCTTCTTCATTCAAAGAAAGTATAAATAAGTAATAAATGACATAATTAGTATTTTAGCTAATTGCATGTATTTTCATCCAGAATATAGATTGTACTGGAAACCAAAGCATATAATGATTTTCAGTAAAATGTGGTGGTATAGAAGCCACCAGTTTTGGAACTAGGTGAACATAAATTCAGTGTTTTAATATTGTTCTTACAACCTACCTGAGCTCTCGCAAGTTTCTTATCTTTTTGTAAAGCCAAGCCTACTTGCATGTGAGATAGTGAAATGATTCCTTGAGGACCTTGGTGATGATTAGGGATTATATCTGTAAACACCTTACTATAATGACTTGAACAGGAAGTGAATTTTTCTAATATGTATTTCTCCTACCAGAGTAATTATTTCTATTAATGTAATAGTATTGGTAGTGGTTACAAATGCTAAAAACATCATTGACTTACTTTCCTTTACGGAACCTTTAAGTGAAATATAGTGATAATCATTGTTATTTCTTACAGCTATGAAAAGTAGACATATTAAAATGTCTTAAAAGTATTAATTAATGTTAGTGACAGTATTTGAAATAGTTATCATTTATATAAACATATTCTCTTCAAATATAATATTCAGGTTTGATTTATCAAAATGGTTTAGCTTATATTTAGTGTACTTAATATAGAATCTGTAATATTCATTTAGGGACAAGTCTAATTTTTCCTGCTTTGCAATTCCATTTGGAATAAAAATTCTCAAGTCAATGCCTTCACAAAACAGTGTATATTCTGTTTTATTTTGGCAACTATGGGCTTAAGATTGGACTTAAATTTTTCTTTGTATGACAAGAGGGTCAAAAAAAAAAAAAAGAAAAAGATAGAACATGACTAAATTTAGTATTTGTTTCTATAGGACCTAGCTTACTAGAGTGTAGTAGCTTCCCACATATGACCATCTGAACTATTTGAAAGAATAGTTTTAGAAATCCTGGCAGCTGACCGACAAGGATTGATTCATTTGCTGAGGAAATGCATAAACTGAAGTTATATTCTTTTTCTTAAAAAGTTATTTTAAAGAAGTTTATTATATAGGATTCTAAGTTCATTTTTAAACTTGAAAAATTGTTACTATTATTGTTCTAAATACAAAAA
Organism: Ochotona curzoniae; assembly: GCF_017591425.1. Classification (NCBI taxonomy): domain Eukaryota; kingdom Metazoa; phylum Chordata; class Mammalia; order Lagomorpha; family Ochotonidae; genus Ochotona; species Ochotona curzoniae. Next base: position 28,905,799 of record NW_024467122.1, on the reverse strand, counting down.
TGCACTAGAAATGTTTACAAGAAAGTGTAGCTTTGTTTTCTAGTTGATTATAATATTTATTATGAAATATGTATTTTGAAATATAATTTCTAATTTGAATGCTTCACTTTGGTGTATCTAAGTTGAATTCTTTTTAAAAGCTACTTTCTGTGTTTTAATAGGCTGTATATGTTTAGGTAGTTTTATGTTCATAACAAAATTGGACAGAGTGCAAAGAATTTGTGTTTGCCTCCTGCCACTGACATGTGTGTCCTTTCACACCTCACTGTCAACATCCCACAATGGTAGACTCCTTACCATCCACAAAGCTATCTGTAAATTCTTAGAGAAAAGGCTTAAGAGATAAAAGGTATCAGTCAGTCTTCCTGCCTTCTTCCCTCCATCTGCTCACCCTCCCCTTTTCTCAATACTAAATCTAAAGAGCGTTTTGTATCAATTCAAGCTATACTCTTCATGTGGAATTCTTACTGTATCTTGTTTTCTGTTAACAAAAAGTTATAGGTCCCTCTTTTTATTCTGTTGGTATGATTGTAGAACTTTGACTTTATATGAATATTTATTTAGCTTCAAGAAACACTATTTTTAATATGTAAATTGTCAGATTCGTGACAATAAAATTATGAAATATGGTCTTTTGAAGTATATAAAGCTAGCTGGATTTGTCAGAATTTTTAAAAATTTATTTTAAATTTTCTATGCTTAACATTGTGAGTTCTCATTCATTTCTGGTTATGGCCTCTCATGCTAGAAAACTTCATGGAATGCGTATTTAGAAAATGTTGATACAATATCACCAAATTTTTCACTTTCTAGGAACAAGGGTTTTAGTTTATATTTAAGGTGATTGTTGTGGTAGCCTCCATGTAATTACTATAAAATTCTGAGAATTCACCTGACATTTAGAAGACCCAGGTCAATATGCATTGGTATATAAGCTAAATTTAAGGCTATTTACCGAGTTAGTCCAGATTGACTGTAAATATTGGACTGTAAATATAGGACTGAAATTGGTTTCAGTATTTTAAAGTCTTAAAATATTTTTAAATGCCTCTAAAATGACAAGATTATACATTTTATTGCATATTTGCTGATACCTTTTTGGTTATAAATTAGCAAAATAAAATATTTTGAAAGGCCCATCAAATACTTGTATATCTTGTCATGTGGTTCATTATTTACCTTTTCTGGAAAACTTCAACTAATAATTTTCTCTTTGTGGTTTGATTAATGTTTTGAGCTGGAGCATATGAAAAAGTGAACAGAATAAGTCAGGCTTCAAAATTTTGAAAATGGTTACATGGATGACTTTATTGTTGAAGTTATTGAATTAAAATATTAAAATTAATATTATTTGTGTAAAATTGATAACTTTTTCTTAAAGGTAAAATTGTGTGGGCAGGATATAAGGTCAAAAGAGTAGCATTAAAAAATAGGTTTGACTTTAGCCTTTGATTAATTCTAGCTTTCACATGATTAATTCTAGTTTTCATTGCCATTTAGTGCTTTAGAATTAGGATAGTAATGGGTAAAAAGTGATAATTAGTTGGTTCATAATGATAAAGTCATATTGCATTGAAACAATGTATTTTGGTACTTCATTATTTTTTAAATGAGCTGTTAAATCCTCCTTTTAAAGATGGTTTTGTTATCTGTGCTACGGTGGTTTGATATGTTCTGAAATTGGCCAACATAGTTAGCTTGTATAACTAACAATGTGTGTTCATTGAATATTTTTAGTATAGAACTTCAATTAAAATTAAGCCCAAGATACCCTTATTCCCTTTTTTAATTATTGTTCTTCCCCACTGAAGAATATTCAAAATTTTCAGATTAATATCAGTTCCTGGAAGATTAGATGGGTAAGGTTTATTTGGTATTCATTTCTGGAGCCAACGCTACATAATCAGGGAAATAAATGTGATAGGAAGGACAGAACAAATATGAGGCCTTTAATGTTTCAACCTAATGTTCAAGTCTAAGATTTTGAATTAGGAGACGTCAACTGTTCTACATCCTTTCCAAGATTAATGTAAATAAATGAAAATAGATTGCAAGTTGAAAGTACTCCAATTTAAGTAATTAGGTAATTAAAATTTTTTTTCCCCCAAAATAAAATGCTGTAAAATTTAGAATCACTGAATCCTCTTACCCAATCATTTTAAAGAGCTTCATGTTTGGAAAAATGAGTAATGATTATATGCCGCTAATTCTGATTATTTCCTTTCAGAAATATTCCTTGTCTGTGTTTTACAATCCGCTAGTATAAGATCAGGGCAAGGCTGCATTAGTCCAGGTGAAAGGGGTAAAGATAAGTAAAGGTTCATTAAGAAAAGCAGTCCTTGGTCTCTTGAGAGAGTGGTTGAAACTAGCACAAGCAATGTCTGCATTTCTGATGGGCCATTTGCTTTCTAAGATGTTGTGTTGACCTTTCATTGCCTTCCCTTTAAGTCTTTGACTCTCCATGAAATCACTTGAAATGGATATATTATCAAAAAACAAATTTACTTTTCTGAGCATTGTTTTTGGTGTCAAGTATTCAATGCTTTAAAAAAAAAGTTTAAGATGCTGGCTCTATGAAGGAGCTGATGATGCAGAATACACCTCACAAGGCATTGGTCTCCCGGTCACACTTGATTAAGGAAATAGCAATTCTACCTTCTCGTTTTATGGTTTTGTTTCTGTTTTGGTGAAACAAATTTTGAATTTGAATACAACATATCATTTGTATGGGAAATTATGTAATTATGCCTTATACAGTATAATGATTTCCTAAAACCTTATATTTAAAGTAACCTGAATTACAATGAGAGATAAATAGAATATTTACCCATCCCTTATGAGCTGCTGCTGATATGTAAATTTATTCTTCTACTTTGCACAAATATACTTTTGAGCTACTGCTTAAACACTTTGAGGTCCTTAGTCAAACAGTTTTAATGATGCCTCCAATATTATGAAAGTGTGACATTTGATGAATGTCTAGTATAGTTTTGATATCTGGGCACATGTCAACAAAAAAATTGAGCATTGGTTTGTCATGCAACACCTAGATAATTTATAATTTTACTGTTTATATCCATCTTGACATTTTTTATCTGCCAAAGGCAGGTTTCATTTGGAATCTTAATCTGAGATTTATTTGGTGGATCTGGAAATCATAGCTAGGGTTCCCACAGGAAATGGTCCATCTACCAACAGATTAAATGGCAGTCCTGCAGTTGTTAGGGGAGCTCTGCATTTAACACACATGCATACTCATTCAGTCAGCACTGTGGAGAAAAATTAAAGTAGTAACCCAGGTTTAGGAACAATGTAGCTAAAAAGTCCCATATTTGCTGAATGACAAAGGGTTATATAGCGGCGTTTCATTTTATTATTCGTGCTTGAATTTCTTGTTTGCTTTGTTGAGTCTGCTGACGAATACTAATAAATGCCTGCAACAATCCAGACGAGAGATGCCTGGCAACAAAGCTATGCGGTGGACCTCCCTGGTCTTCTCCAGTTCACAACCTGACCTTTTGAAAAATTGGCTGGGCTAAGCTGCAGAATTTGGGTGTAATGGTTATTGTTAACTCCAGCTTTAGGATTTATTAATTTGTGTGATCAAGACTTACCTATACTTCAAAGTTTCAAAAGACCAAACACAATCATCCATCCATTAGAACGAACATTGTGTTTCAGTGATTCTCGCTTAGTATCTGACTGGTGATTCTTTTTTTGCTTTCTGAATCTAAAGATGTTCTTAAACAAAATAAAAGGCATACATAAAGAAAGTATATTTTCTACCCTGGCCTGAATAGGAAATGTGTTTTTCATAAATGACTTACAAAACCTTGAATTAGCAGATAATTCACATGTATTCATTCTTAGCAATTAGTATATTTTTAATCTATTTTACTTGCAGTTGTAGAAATTTAAGACTTCCTCAGCTCATGCATGTTTTTAATTACCTGTACAAATTATCTTAATTTAAAAAAAGCTGAAAAGGCTAGAAAAATATCCTAATAGCCAGATGGCTCTTATCACTAGGGGAAAAGATAGTAAATATTGTTATAATATTGAATCAAATTTCAGTTCAATTTTCACAATCATTTTTAGCCTTAATGTTTTCAATAGGGTGAGATAAGTTCTACAGAGCCTTACTTTATGGATGTTTGTAAGTTAGGTACCTTAAATTTTTGCAGATTATACTATTATATATTATTATTTGTTCATTCCCTTCATATGGTGAAAGATGTTAAAACTGAAAAACTTAAACATTATGATAGACTAATTTAAAATGATTCTTACACGGAAATTTGAACTTTGGCCTATTAGAATGAGTATTGACTAATTCATGATTGTTTCATATAGGGTGAAACAAACACAAACTTTATTAACACAGTAGATAGATTTTTAGAAAAAAAATAGCATTCTAGTAAAGTAATTTCTATGAATAGCCAACAGGTAATTTGAAATATAGCATAATAGACTATTGGTTTATGATTAATTAAATTTGTAAAATTTGATTTGTAAATTTGTAAGAAAAAATACTTCGCTATTTTTTTGGCATGTGTGTTTATCTAGATTTATAATCACTTATAGGAATAGTGAATAAGCAGTTTATTTTATATATTTAGCACTGAAATCTCCAAATGATTGAGTAATGTTATGATGATACGTTTTGTGCTTCTGATTTTACTAATTCTTATAAAAGTCTTATCTCTGGCCTTTACTTCCAATACATTATCTAATTCCCTTCAAAATATGTGCAATATACTTTTTTAGAACTGCCTTAGAATTTATATACTCTTCTATAGAATAGCGACTGGCCACATGTGGCTATCAAGCACTCAAATGTGAATAGTCTAAGCTGAAATGTGCTATAAATATAGTGCAAAAGCACAATTTCTAAAAATAATTTTACACTCACATGTTAAAATGTTTGTGATATTGGTTTTGCTTCTAATTGAATATGCTTATTAGAAAGCTTAAAATTAGGTAAGTAGCTTATACAATATATTATTTAGGTAGTTTTGACCACACAATTGAGCATATTGCTGGGATCACCCCTATTCTGCCATCAACATTTTATTTATTTCTTTGCCAGGGTTACTCATGTTGTCTTTATCCCTAATTCTTTGTCGTCTCCCCAGGGATAAACACACTTTTTAATTTACCTTTACGTGTTAAACAGCATCTGATAATACTTAGTAAGTGTTAAATAAAGTACTCATTTCTAATGCTTGTTTGTTGTCCTTAGATCTTTTAGTTGGTTGTCTAAATCAGTATTTCCTTTCATTGATGCATTTTATTTCAGTGAATTAAAAATCTTGTTTTGGGAAAATAAGTATAATAGGGAGCTTACAACTAAAGGGGGAGACAGATGCAGACCATAAGACTACAAACTACAGAGACCACACCTATCAGCCTTCTTCTTTATTACCTGTAATATGTCAGCCTGATGATGAGAGTAAAAATTAGACAAAATAAAATTTCATCTTTTTTCTGTGTAGAGATAACCTAAAGAATGTGTTAGCAAGTTTGTCTAAGCCTAGGCAGAGTATATTAAAAAATGCCAGACCAATGAAAATGAAAATTGTAATTTTATTTATTGTAGGGCATCTGATGCCAAAAAACAAATTTGAAAAACTCTGAGAAAATTAGCATACAGAATCCAAATAAAGAGGTTTACATTATTTAAGCCAAATATCTACAAGTGATTTAATTTCCATGACTCTGAAATTAGATTCTTGAAGACTAAGTAGCCAATGATCAACTTTCTGTGATCTTTATTGTGATTGATACCAAGCATTGATAGAGTGAGTACTCAAATCATGTTATGGGAAATATGCTGCTTAAATTTTGCAGTTTCATTTTGTGCGAATCAGTTACCAAAAGCACTATTTACTTTCATTTTATGGGATTGAATTTTGTTTTAGAATATTTCCCTAATATCAGAATTTTAACATCTTACAGTCCTATTCTATAAAACATTAACTTTATAATCAGATAATCCTTATTAAGCTAATAAGTCATATCTATTTTATTAAACCATTATGTATATACTGCACATTTGAACTTTCTTTAGGTGTTTTGCATTTATATATTTTTGATTGAATTTATTTTCCAATCCCATGTTGTGATATTTTCATAAGAAAGTTTTCTGTGTGTGCATGTGTGTAGTTGCTAGCATTTCCTAGAATAAAATACCTTATAAATAAAGTTTGGGTTGATTAGGTATTGATTTTGGTTGCATAACCATATGATAGCCATAAATCTTCAAGTAAATGTGTTCATGAAATTCAGAATTTTAAAAACGTGAGGTCCAGAGTATAACAAGCAAAGGATTGTTGAGTATATTCTCTGCCTTTAGAATCCATGAACTAACCATATTGCAGTAGGTAGACTAGTCAAATGGTCCAAACTTTTCTGTTGCTCACATGTATGCTTGTATTAGGCAAAGCCACTATGATGAAAAAGAGGTTTCCTATGTAATTCTCTGCCATGGTTTGGAGAAAGCATTTCTTATATGTATCTAGGTGGAAAGGTAACCATATATTCCACAGAAAAATGGATAGGATTGGTGTGTGGGTGGGTGAATGGAGGGATGGATGGTTAGATATAGATGAATCTATATATAAATACAGATAATAGATACACATACAAATCTACATTTACTTTGCATAAGGAATTTGTAGAGGTCATTAGAAACCACTATTTTTTAAATATTTTTTCTGATTATTTTAAAGCTAAAGTTTATTTTTTTAAAAAGATATATTTATTTTTATCTCAAAGGAGATTTTACAGTTGACAGTAGGAGAGACACAGAGAGAAATATCTTCCATCCATGGACCACAGTTGCTAGAGCTGAGCTGATCTGCAGTTGGGAGCCAGGAGCTTCTTCTGGGTTTCCCACAGAGGTGCAGGAGCCCAAAGAGTTGGGCCATTCTCTGTTACCCTCCCAGGCCATAGCAGAGAGCTGGATTAGAAATGGAGCAGCTGAGGGCCCGGCGTGGTGGTGCAGTGGTTAAGGTCCTCGCCTTACACGCCCAGGATCCCATATGGGCGCCGGTTCTATCTCAGGCAGCCCCGCTTCCCTTCCAGCTCCCTGCCTGTGGCCCGGGAAAGCAGTCGAGGACGGCCCAAAGCTTTTGGGAGCCTGCAGGCACCCACGTGGGAGACCTGGAAGAGGCTCCTGGCTTCGAATTGGCATAGCATTTGCCGTTGCGCTCACTTGGGGGGGTGAATCATCGGACGGAAGATCTTCCTCTCTGTCTCTCCTCTCTGTATATCTGACTTTCCAATAAAAAAAAAATAATAAAAATAAATCTTAAAAAAAAAAAAAGAAAAAAAGAAATGGAACAGCCGAAAAACTAACAGGTACCTATATGGGATGTCGGCACTAGCAGTCCATTACACCATCATTCTGGCCCCTAAAATTAATTTTAAAAAATCCTTCACCATTTGAGGAAAATATCTTTTGAGTAAAATGTGGGACTATTACAGTAATCTCATCATTAAATTACATTTATTAAATTACATTTATTTACTTTACTAAAACACTACATTTAAAAAATTTTTTTAAAAAGATTTATTTTTAGGGCCTGGCGCGGTGGCGCAAGTGTTTAAGGTCCTTTCCTTTCACGCCCAGGATCCCATATGGGCGCCGGTTCTATCCCAGGCAGCCCCGCTTCCCTTCCAGCTCCCTGCCTGTGGCCCGGGAAAGCAGTCGAGGACAGCCCAAAGCTTTGGGACCCTGCACCCACGTGGGAGACCTGGAAGAGGCTCCTGGCTTCGCATCAGCATAGCATTTGCCGTTGCGCTCACTTGGGGAGTGAATCATCGGACGGAAGATCTTCCTCTCTGTATATCTGCCTTTCCAATAAAAAAAAAAAATAAATCTTGATTTATTTTTATTGGGAAGTCAGATATACAGAGGGGAGGAGAGACAGAAAGGAAGAACTTCCATCTGATGATTCACTCCCCAAGTGACCACAACGGCTGCTGCACCGATCCAAAGCCAGGACACAGAAACTTCTTCTGTGTCTCCCACATAGGTGCAGGATCCCAAGGCCTTGGGCCGTCCTTGACTGCTTTCCCAGGCCACTAGCAGGCAGCTGGATGGGCAGTGGAGCTGCTGGGATTAGAACTGGCTCCCATATGGGATCCTGGTGCGTTCAAGATGAGGACTTTAGCTGCTAGGCCACCGTGCCTGGCCCTCCATTTTGTTTTTAACTATAACGGGGTAATAGAGCACATAGACTATAGAAACAGTGACAGACCTTGTAGTTTAACATGTTAAACTGCTTCAGAGAGCCGTTTCTTACTTTGGAGTTCCCTGTTCCAGTTTTAGCAATTCTGTCTTGCTGAGCCAACTTCCTGCTAATGTGTCTAGGAGGCAACAGATGATGGTCAAGGACTTGTGCTCTTACCACTCATGTGGGAAACCAGGAAGAATTTCCTGGCTCCTTGTTTTTATCTGATCCAGCTCTGACTGTTGAGAGCATGGGCATTTGAGGAGTGAACCAATAGATGGAAGATCTCATACTCTTTGTCTCCTTTCCATTTCAAATAATTTTTTTATTGCAATAAACAGCTTTTATTTTTTTTTTAGGTTTATTTTAGGCTGTAAGTAGAAATCTTTTTTTGCCTAAAATGTAGAATTAAAAGATGTGGTGACCTGTTGTGTTAACAAGTGTCAAAGCATACTAACAAGTTTCCTGTGTTATAGTTTAAGATACAAATATATCCAGTAGCACCCTTTGCTTAACAGGCAAGAGAGCTACTTATTTGAATGCATTTTCTCAACTGCCTATAGTCCTTCTGTCCCTCTCAGGTAGCTGGGATGTTGATATTCTGAGTAACTATGTAGAATCCCTAGAGACCATTCTAGCTCAACCACTCTGAAGAAGCGGCTCTGTAAACAGTATTGACCCTCAGGGGACCATCAAATCCATTTACACAGATACCAGTTGTCACAAACTATTTACAAAGCTAAGCAGAATGGAATTTCCCAGCCCTTAAGAATTCCTGTTTGATTCTTCTTACTCCCTCACTTCTGTACTGTAGTAGGGAAATAACAGTTATTTTTGACCATGAGACTTGAGTCTATGAGTAACATTAATTTAGCTTAGTATTTTGTGTATCAGTTAACTAAAATAAGTGTAATTGGTGAACTGAATTCAAATCAATTCAAAACCTTTCTTTCCTAGGATAAGAAAGGGTATCACGACGCTGTTGACTGAAGAATTGAGGATTTAACAATAGTAACATTGAAGTAGTTGACAATACTGACACCTCCTGAAGTAAAGCAAGAATTCATTAGATCATGAAACTTTACTAGAAGGTGTGCAAGTCACTAGACAGATACAAGTTCTTTAAGACAAATGATTTCTCAGGCAAATCCTTCTTTATTAATATTCCAAAAATTGTTACTACATTCGCCCAGTTTTCCTAGAAGAAAAACTGTCTAGCATTAATAATAGGTAGAATTTTAGAGAAATAACTGGTGGCAGTCATGCATAACATAATTTTTAAATGGATGCATCATAATTTTGCATGGCTGTGACAAATTAGTGATAGCAAAATTTGGAAAATATTTTTAGTTTAATATATTTTTATGTTCAAATAAAAGTGCACTCACCAAAGATCAAACAATGGACAGTAAAAGTTTTTCTCATTTAACTTGGAAAAAAGTAAGTCCAAATTCATAGACTTAAGGATTATGAAGAGGAGATTGATAATTTATTCTGTAAGTCCATATGGAGAGTTGAATTTAAATAGTATTAATTCAGTTAGGCATAATGATAGAACAGTTAACAATGAAATTGATTGAACACCAAAGAGGGTTACTGAAGAGAGTTTCCATTTCAAGCCATAAGAGAGAGGAAGAGGAATCAATAGAATAGTTTTAGTTTTAAGTTTTCATTTGCATAGAGTTAAAATTTTTTAATCAAAAGTGAATATCCACCTTTCTGCATAACACTGATCTGTTAAATTGACTTGTGTGTAAAAACAGTCTCATAACTACTGCTGGTGGAGTTTAATTGACTCATGTGCTTATATTTTTAAACATGATTCTTGCTAAAATGATGGGGCAACAAAGGAATGTTCAGTTAAAGCCTTTCTTTGCTTTCTTCCATTATCAATTCATAAAGATTTTTACTGGCCTGCAGAGTTTGGGAAGATGAAATACAATTTGCCTATCGTATTTCAGTTAAAGAAGATGTTAATTCAGAAATTGTATTTAAGTTGAGATTTGAAGAATAATGAAAAAACACAAGATAATAGCAAAACACAATAGCAGAACACAAGATTATAGAGTAGTGCCTTAAAATTTATTTTGAAAGGGGCTACTCTGGTGGTGAAGTAGGTTAGGTGATACGATGGGACACTGGTATCTCATGTACAAGTAACAGCCAGTAAAGAGTCCCGGCTGTTCCACTTGTAGATTAAGGTATATAGGATTTCTTTATGCTGATCTTTCAGCTGTTTAATAAAGCAGCATATCTTAAAATAAGAAATTAAAAGAAAATGACTTAGCCATCCTCGGTTTTTGTCTGCTTCCTTATGTCTCTGTCTTGAGTAGTTTGTGCAGTCATAAACTTTTGCATTTTTTTAAAGATTTATTTTTATTATTTTTTATTGGAAAGGCAGATATACAGAGAGGAGAGACAGAGAGGAAGATCTTCCGTCCGATGATTCACTCCCCAAGTGAGCGCAACGGCAAATGCTATGCAGGTCTGAAGCCAGGAGCCTCTTCCAGGTCTCCCACGTGGGTGCAGGGTCCCAAAGCTTTGGGCTGTCCTCGACTGCTTTCCCGGGCCACAGGCAGGGAGCTGGAAGGGAAACGGGGCTGCTGGGATAGAACCGGCACCCATATGGGATCCCGAGTGTACAAGGCAAGGACCTTAACCACTTGCACCACCGCTCCAGGCCCTATTCTATGTTTTTTATGATTTGCATTTTCCATATATTACAGAAAAATTTCATGCATGAAAATTAATTGATACTTTTAATTCAATTTTCCATGAATTGTTGGAAGCACACCAATGCATGATGCATACCTGATAAAATGATGTTAAAAAGAATTTTTTATATATTCTGTATCTTCGTGATATTGTGATGTTTATAAAAATAATTTTATTTTTATCAATGTATCGGACTCTGGACTTGGTATATTGTATGCGTTAACTTGGTCCTCATAACAATTCATTGAAATAAAGATATTATATTTCCATTTTATGAACAAGAACTGAAGTATAGATAAAGTAACTATCCCAAAGTTTTGCATTTGGCAAAGTTGAAATTCTAACCCATGCAGTCTGATACCAACATTGTATGTGCACTGTCATTTTCTTGGGAGGTAGGATTTATATATGTACAGAGAGAGACTAGATCCCAGAGATTCTGATTTCATTAGTGTCTGTGTGGTCTGAGTTTAAGATTTTGTTGGGGAGAAGAATAGTGCAATGACTATATGGCTAAATCCTGATTTGCAAATCCCGTATAGATGATGGTTTGTGTCCCAGCTGCTCTACTTCCCATCCAGCTCCCTGCTTGTGTCTTGGGAAAGCAGTGAAGGATGGCCCATAGCCTTGAAACCCTGTACCTGTCTGGAAGACCCGAAAGCTCCTGGATCCTGGCTTTGGATCAGCTCAGTTCTAGCTGTTTTGACCATTTGGGGGAGTCAGCTAGCCAACAGAGGATGTTTCTGTTTCTTCTTCTCTCTAAATCTGATCTGATTTTCTGATAAAAATAAATACATCTTTAAAAGAAAATTTTTTTGACCTCTGTTTATTTCAATCTGCAGCAAAAGCTATCAGTCTTAATATTAAGTATCTAATGACTTTGGAAATGGGAGTATTGATGATAACAGCCACTTTGTACATGCTTATTTTATTTGATTACAGTGGGAATAAGTATGTGTTTAAAGCCATGGGAGTATTCAGAATAAAAAGTATTCCGTTGATTGAATTATATATGATGTCTCACATATTGCATGTTCTGTTTTGTTTGCTTAAGTACAGATATAGCCCACATTCATCCTGAGCAGGAGAGTACGGTGGGAGACACAACTGCAGAGTCAACTGAACAATTGAATATGAATTCCGATGGAAGCATGCATCAGAAGCCCAGTGAATTCATAGATCAAATCCCATATGAGGACGCAAAACTAAAAGGGCAGAGTTCAAGGAATTTTCAAGTCGTCAGTTCTTATCCAGATGACACGGAAGATTCCTGTAATATGGAGAAGTGCAAGTGAGTGCTAGCAACCATAGGTTTAGAAAGTGAGAATACGGAGAGCTTTGTCTTCCTGTATCTCCTTCTTTCTGGTGTGGATTGAATTTAATAATGTCATTAATTTACTAGAAGATAGGATCTCTCCTAGGACTGCTTTCATATTAATGATATACTACCGCTCGTTAGCTAAGTGGAAAACTGTAAGGTGAATTTAAAGAAAACAATGAGATTTTATGCCTTATTCAGCATTTTCTGATATTATAGATGTGGAAGCAATTGTTGAGTGGATATAAAAGGGGTGTTATTCTTCAGAGCAAAAGCTAATATCTCCAGGATAAATTAAAATCCAAAGTTAGATCTTGGTTTAGGTTACCACTGTTTCTCATTTAAGTGAATTTTAATACTTCTGAAGAGTTTTATACTCTACCAAATGCACTCCTTATTACTTCACATTCTACAACTTTTTTTCTCCTATTCACATAGCCTTTCTGTTTCATGGAAGGATTTGGATTTGTTTTTAAAGTTTTTTAAACAGCCATATGCTATAAAAAATTAGACTTAAAATTTTAGTGATTAATATAAAAATCTTAGGCAAAATAATATGTTATAGAATACTGTTGGGGAATTTTGCATAGTACCTGTTACTCCAGTGTTTTGTGGATTGTTTGTTAGAGATATTGGTGAATACTAACATATAATGAGATAGGTGCATTGGTTTGTTTCTTCCCCGTAGCAATGTATAGGTCCTTACAGAGGTGTGCATTGGAGTATATTTGGTGGAGGTACTATTTGGGCAAAGGTAGCATTAAGATTATGGGGAAAGTAAATAGGGTAAACCTAAATTATTATATATCTAGTATAATGACAAAATGAGTTGCACATTATAAGTAGAACTACCCTAATTGTCCCACATCTCAGTGCCTTCCTAAAATAGTTTATGTCTTCTCCCTTCCTTTTGTTAATACCACTTATTTGTGTGTTGTCACTGTTCTCAAAAAGCAGACACAATAAAAATAAAATTTTATGTTAACTTGCTCTGAAATGTAACAGAAATAACTTTTCATTTGTAATGTTTAGATTTAAAAATTAAAATATGTTCTTTCAAAACCCAACCAAAACAGCAAATTGAATTAATATTCACAGTTTCTAAAGTGTAAATAACCATGAATCTCTTTGATGTTACTAAAGGAATTCTACAAATTTAACTCTCTCAATTGGTAAGTTGTTGTTTTTCTGTGAAATGGATGTATTTGTTCTCTTTAATCCATTGTATTTTCTTAATGGCACATATTATAGAGAAATTTAGTATTTGATGATTCCTTTTTGTATTGTTAAAATGAAATGTTAAAACTAAAAGTCTCCTTTTGAAAAGTAAAATTCATGGATCCTGTGTAGTAAAAATCCTATGTCTATTTTGTTCAATATTTTTTATCACAGCATTATAGAACACAGAAACGGTGATCTGCATCATGAACATATGATTCCTTGTCAAATTAGTTCAGATGTAAATAATGAAAAGACAATAGCATTTCTTCTAAAAGAATTGGATATTCTCAGGACAAACAATAAAAAGGTAAATTATAAAAAAATCTGATAGTTATACAAAATACTTTATGCTGTTGATCTAGATTTTTTATAATTCAGTTTTATTGAGTCCTTTAATCAACAGTATCCTCACATTCTTACTATCACTTGACATCTGGACATGTTTGAGTTAATGAATTAGCATGAAAATGATTTTGGTTCCTGCCTTGCTGCTGGTCAGTGGTATCACTTCTTTTGGTCGTTAATGTAGGTATCTTAAAAAAAAGATTCATTCAAATGTTGTAGTAAAATGTTACTGCAGCAACGAAGTATGAGAGACATATCCTGGTTTCATGTTGTGACTGTCATAACTTTTCTTATTTCTTTATTCATATCATATTTCTGTATTTCACCTCAATGATGTTTGTAATTGAATATTAAAGTAGCAAATTGTGGCAATATTGTCATTTACCATGTACTGTTGCAATTTGTCTAATCCAATTTGTCATGTCATGTTTTACATTCTTATGTCTCTTGTTGTCTAGTTACAGTCCTGTGAACTTTGAATAATGTCATTAAATGTCAATTTCTGTGTCTTGTTTTTAAATTGTACATATTTTTCTGATTTTAATATTCTCATAATTTGATTAAACCACACTGCTGCATGATGGAAAGAATGTTGATCATGTCTGAAAGGAAACAGCACATTAACTAAAGCCTAGGGAGAAATTTGAAAAAAGAAAAATGAGAGATTTGGAAGGACTCCTTAGGAGAGGAGGAGATATTTTCTGTACTTCATTTAGCAGTTATTTATTACATGTCAGTTATGAGCAGGATGCCAACCATAATGGAATGTGATGGGATGGCATTCCATAGGTAGATTGGTGTCTGATACTATTATTATGTTAATTAATTTTGTTTTAAAATATTGGAATTACTAAGAGAAGTTGGAAAGCTATGCTGTCCATTTGATTAAGGCAGTCCCTTCCAAATCTCTTGCTATAAGAAAAAAGGATAGATGAAGTTGCTTTTGTGATAGTTATTTTTAATTTTATTGTTTCCCTTAATTTTCCTTGCTTGGACATTCTTTATATACATATATTTTAGAATATCTTCAGTAATTTTTATATTTTGAGTAGTTAATTTGTACCTTACAAAAATGCTACTACTTAAAAAAAATTTTTTAGGATTATCTGTTTAGGCCATTTAATGTAGTATTAAAATTAAGGGGAAAATGTGACTGAAGTTAATTATGTTTGTGCCAAATATGTGGCATGTAAGAATCCGAATTTCTTTTCAATCTGTTTTAGCTTCAAGAAAAATTGATTAATGAAGATAAAGAGCGGAGAAAACTAAAGCTGAAGCTTGAACTGCAAGAGAAAGCAACAGAAGCTAAAATTGCTGAGAAGACAGCAGGTATAGTAGAGAGTGGTAATATATGGCCTTAAGAATTACATGTAAGGTTATTCTGGGTGCCATGGTGAATATCCCTAGCATAGTGGCGTATTTGCCAAGGGAGGGGAAGCTTTGTCTTTCTTCTTCTTCTCTTTTTTTTTTTTTTTTTTGGTTGCTTAGAAAATAGGTGGCTTTAACATCCTGGTACTGGTATTAGTGAGAGCTTTACCTGTATTCATACTGATTTGGGCATTAAATGCGTTGTTAACACCATGTCAATCCAATCACAAAAACGTTGTTTGTTTTGTTGGAAGGGCCTGAACAAACAAGGGGAAATGATGATTACCAGTCCCTCTACCTTTCAACCAGCAGTTCAAATATGACTTATTGTTTTAGCCGTTAAGAGGAAATACTTCTCCTTTGTATGAAGATAGTCATATGTGCATTACCAATAGAAACCTTCATTTGATTTATCTGTTTTGAGCAATTAACAGGTTTACATCTGATGAGGTAACTGATAATAGAGGTATTGTTTTCCCTGAGTCTAAAGCAAAAGTTTGCCAAGGTTTAAGATTATAAATGATTGCCTATATTTTGGAGTCTATTTTACTCACATGTGTTTAAAAGGTGAAATTCTTTAGCTTATCTGTGATATGTTACACTTCAGAGAATATGCAGGAGTCTATGATATTCATTTGTGTGTGCTACTCTGTGTCATACTGCTTAAGCAGGTCAAGGGAAGAGAAGTTTTGTTAGAGAATAGACATTAGTATTTGGGGGTGTTTTAGAGATCACATGTTATATCAGTTGGAATGAGTTTAAGAAGCAGTTGCATTCTGTGATTAGTCTGCGGCTGTAATTATGCTTTCTTAGCCTCTTAATCTACTCCCATTCTTACATATAAAAGATTTCTTGATTTTTAGATCAGAGACTTGATTAACTAGCATTTCTTATTTTTAAAATGCTGCTGTAGAAAGTAAAACTGAAGAGCACTATGAAGATATAAACAAGATGACCATAAATAAATACTTCAGCTAAATATCACACGATGGCCTTCTGTTGACATTGAACTACCATGAAGTTTTGGTTTTGTTTGTGGTGAAGAAATGTGAGAGGGATGTAGTTTTCTAAATTAAAAAGTATGTTAAAAATAAAGCCTAAAATATAAATTTAGATCTTATAATAAATTTTAAATTTAAAAATTCCTTGGATTGTTTTGGTCAAATATATGTAACAATTGATAGTACAGTATTATAAAAGGTGCATTTGTTTTCATAATAATTTCATTCTCAATGTGTCATAAGCAACTTAATAAGATCTGGGCTATTCTGATTTAATAACAATCTTGAACTGTCATGTCTGCACGGCACATTTACCTGTTGGAAGGGGAAATTCGTTTAAAAATAAAATGCATTCTTGATGTTTATTATATATCTGAGCATATAGCTGGCATATTTATTTATTCATATCTACAATTTCCCTTAATTGAATAATCTGAAATATTCAAATTAACCAGTATGATTAGTTTATCATTATGTTTCTCAATAATAGGATTTTTAGTAAATGTTAAAATAATTTGAATATGCTAAATATATTTTATAACCCTTATTAGTGGAGATAGTATTATTATAGTTTCTTTTGAACAAAGCAGTCTAGCTAAAAGAGATATATCAAACAATATAAAAATGTGTCTTGATTTTGAAAATAAACAACATGAGCTACTCCATTGAAATTGTAGACATATTGTTAAGAGTACCCAAAGTATAAGGATATAATGTATGATGATATTCATACAGTGTTAATTACAATAACAAGAGAATTAAGAGTGATCTAACAACAAGGCATTTGTTAAATGAATTATGGCACATGTATTTGGCAAAACATTATGCATTACTTAATTATTTCTGAAACACATTTGAAGAGATGAAAAAAATATTATAATATAATGTTAAGGAAAAAGTAGTTTAAAATCTCTATACAATATAAATTTATGAAAGGAAAAACTTTGTACATATCTAAAAATGAGAGGCAAATTTGGTTGATCTTTATGTAACTCTATTTATTTTTTAAAGATTTATTTATTTTATATTTATTTGAAAGGTAGATTTGCAGAGAGAGGAGAGACAGAGATACCAAGAGAAGGAGGGAGGGAAAGAGTGAGAGAGAGAGAGAAAGAAATTTGCCATCTCCTGGTTCACTCCCCAGGTGGCTGCAGTACAGTGGCACGCTGGATCTAGTCCAATCCAAAGCCAGGAACTTGGAACTTCTGGGTCTCCCACATGAGTGCAGTGGCCCAAGGACTGAGGCCATCATTCACTGGCTTCTCAGGCACATTCAGAGGGATCAAAAGTGGAGCCACTGAACTTGAACCAGTGGCCATATGGGATACCAGCACTGCAGGTAGAGTGCTAAAGTACTGTACTATGGTGCTGGCCCCATAGTACATTTTTCAGATTTTCTACAATGAGTGCGTATTTTATTTAGTTTTAGAAATATTAAGCATTACTTTGGTTTTTGGATCATATGCGTACTGTCATTCCAGTGTGATCTTATGAGTATTTGAAATTTGTCCTCTGTCATGGCAAAACCTCAGATGCTTGACCCTTTAAGCTTCCACTCACTGCTGTGATTGTTACCATGTTGACCACCATCATCAGTTCTGTTTATTAGACACTGATGAAAACTGAGCTACTTCTTTATAAATTCAGCAAATAGTTATGTAGGGACCATTATGTGAATAATGTGAGTAAAAAAAGCAAATTAGAGATTTCATATACTTCTTTGCATGCAGTCCCTTTTTAGCCATAATACATCCTATGTGTGTAGGTACTGACGCAATGCTCAGACTTCAGATTCAAACCTTTAATCTCATCTTTTTGCCTCTTATTGTAATGATAGCTTCATCAAGCTATGTGTGATAAGTTGTGATAAATGGTTCTTAGTTTGTGCAAAAACAAAACTGACTGTGTTGTTGCCCCTGTGTTGACATTAGGAAAAATATATCTCATTGTAGTGTTTTTCACTCTGATTTGATTCACTACAGTATATGAAAAATGCCAGCATGTGATGCTTTAAATATTAAACCTTTTGGAGAAGCACATCAGAAACAATGGATCTTTGCCCTTTATGAAAGTATCTTTCTTACCTAAAAATAAGTGACAGGATCATAACATTTCAAAATTTTTTTAGTTAACAGTGAAAGATGGTGTTTTGTGATCTGATTTACATCAATTAATTTGCTCTCTTGTCAGTGATCTGGGATACATTTAAAGCTACTTTGTTTAATTAATCTTTTGTTTTTATTAAATAAGCATCCGCATAGGGCATTGTCTGGTATTTTTTGTCTACATTTTTGTGTATTGCATTTGTAGCACCAGATGATGTTTCAATTTTACGAGAGTATTTAAAATGTTATTTCATGTTGTTTTTATATATAAGTATATTTCTTTAAAAGCCTTCTTTTTCTGTATCTTAGAAGCTCACTTTAGACCTGTGCTTTCTATGTTAGTTATTTTTCTTTCTTGCATGTCATCCATTAAAGATTAGCTGTGGAAGGTTGGAGCATGAAGAGATTATGAATGACAGAACAACTCCTGTAGAATAATAATCAGTTTTTGGTATTTAATGCTGTTTGACTTTTGCAGACACATTTCTTATTAACCTTTGGTACAAAGAGAAATCCAGGTTCCTGATATCTCATGGAGAAGATGAATTGGAGATCCTCTTCCAATTAAATTGAAATAAAGCCAATATTGGGTTTTAGCCAGAGGAACTCTTTAGATTCTAAGTCTTATGTTTATAAGTTTATCTCCATCTACCTTGCTACATTTTAACATATAATTCAATAGTTACATAATTGGCTGTGTTTATACTGATAATGCAAGCATGCTATCTGATTTTTATTTTTAAAAATGGATTCCTTTTGTGAACTCAAATTTCTTAAATTGCAAAATTGTCAATCCCTTTTTACTACAGATAATATTAAATTGGTTTTGTTAAGCAGAAGAGGAATTAACCTGTAATTGTGGGAAGAATCAAAATATATAATCCCTGCAAATTACAATTTAGTTGTTTCTATTCAAGTTGAAGTACAAATGTTAAATGTGCAGGTATATAATCTATCACTATAGCTAATATATCACAATGAATTGACCTGCAAAAATAAGTATTGTATGATAGAAATGTTTATTTTACTAGTCTGTGAAAAGGTTATTACTCTTAAATAAATAATTATATTGAAAATTTATTGAATAAGAGTGAGTTACATCTTTATATCAAAAAGACACTGGCATAACTTTCATTGTTAAGAAAGAGTGCTCACTAAAATTATATTTTTCTCTATATGCAATAGGCAACAATAAAATATAGTTTTTAATAAAATATACAGAGATCGTGTATACCCTTTAATCTATCACTTTTTATTATATATATATATAAATTAAAATGGAAAAATATGTACCTATATTTTATCATTTGGAAGGAAAAAATTTTAAGAATATGACTACTGTTTTCAGATAGAGCAAAATATCCTATCTGTTTAAAATACAGGCAGTAGAAACTTTGATTGATGAAATTTATAATATTATTGTCTTTGGCTTCAATATTGCATGGATATGGGCATGGTGTGATAGCTTAATGACTAAATCCTTGCCTTGCATCCGCTGGTGCAGGGTCTCCCCCACAGATTCCTCTAGTACCTGTTGCCAGAGGGGGTGAGCCTGCTGCCTAACACCCAGCCTCTGGGGATGTGAGAAAAAAAAACAGACAGGCAGGGGTTCTGTCCAGCAGTTCCAGTTTACTTGAGAAATACAGATTCTTATATAGGGCAATGGAGAGCCTCAGGCCAGGAATTTCAGGAATTCCAGGAGGGAGAAACTAGGAGCCAATTACTAGGAGGAGAATGACTGAGGAAGCCACCTCCCATAGTCTAGGAGTAGGTGAGCGAGATGGCCCTGGCAATCAGTCTTTCATTGAAACAACTTGACCCTTGCCTTGGTTCACACCCGGGGCTCTGTCCTTGGCCACCATCTTACTCAAAACTTATAACCCAGTGTCCCTGACTGTTAGTTGCCATCTTGCTGACTTAGAGACTCCTTTGCCCCTGAGCTCTACATGCCTGGACCCTATATGGGTGCTGATTCTTGTGCTGACTGCTCTACTTCCTATCCTGCTCCCTGCTTGTGGCCTGGGAAAGCAGGAAAGGATGGTCTAAGGTCTCGGGACCTGACCTATGTGGGAGACCCAGAAGGATCTCCTGGCTCTTGGCTATGGATTGGCCTATCTCCTCCAGTTGTAGCCACTTAAGGAATGAACCAGCAGGTGGAAAATCTTTCTCTTCTCTCCTCTTCCTCCTCTTTGTTAATTTGCCTTTCCACTAAAAATAAATAAACACTTAAAAAACAGAATTCCATGGGTATGAGTTTTTATGAATTTCAACCAGTCCCAGATAAAATAATAATTGAGGATAACTACAGACAATTTGGTATCCTTTATATAAGTAGGGAAACTTAAGTAAAAGTTGAATAGACAAAGACTCAATTATTGTGTAGCAGTAAACAGCAATTGCAAATATTTTATTAGTTACAGCTTATGGCAAAATTTGGTGATATACATTTAGGAATGTGTGTAACCAGAGTATTTAAGACATAAAAGTGACAGAAAATTTCAGACTGTGATCTAAAGACTTTTCTACAGTTTGATTAATGACTCTAAAAGGGAATTAGGAAAGTTTAGGTACCAATTAAATAGGAATTGCTTGAGTAATAAATAAATGTAAGAATTTTATTTCAATGATATGCAATTTATTTATGCTAATTTTACTACATCCATACTAAATGTATCTCTTTCACATAAAAGTGGCTTGAGTATTAATTATGTTACTTTTTAAATGTAAGTGTTAGGCATAGTTTTCAGTGGTTTTGTGACATTTTTCAGCCAATTATAAATGCATATATTTAATAATTGATGGTTTTATAAAGACAAACATCTTAAATGAATAACGTTACTCTTTTGTATAATTTTCTAATTTTTAGTGCATTCTGTACTTCTTCTGATTATAATTTTACTAAAACATAATGAAAGAAAGTCTGATGACACATACTGACAGATTGAAATTTTATTCACTTTTATCTGAAAAGCAGAGACAGAGATGGACAAAGACCATTAATCCACCTGTTACTCTCAGATACCTATGACATCTAGGTCTGGGTGAGGCTGGAACCAGGAACCTGGAACTTCATCCAGGTCTCCATGAGTGACAGGGATGCAAATACCTGTACTGTTATCAGGTGCTGTGAAGTTGCATTAGCACAAAGCTGAACTGGAGAATAGCAGGGTCTCAAGCTAGGCATGCTAGTTCCCCTGTATTACTTTTTAAACAAAGACTTTTTAGTATATGTGCTGCTGAAATAAGCACTAAACAAAGACTTTTTATAAAATAATTATATAAAATGCTGAAGCATAAAATCCCATTTTAGAAGAGTGTGATAGTGTGATTTGTATAAGAAGTGTGGGGCTATTACATTGAATTCAGCATTCAAATATTAAAAGTACAGGCTTCAGACTGCTTGGAGTGACATTTGATTAATATTCTATTTGTGTGAGGCATTTATTTTCTGTTTTGAAATTCCTGACGATCTTTTTATACAAAAAGATTAACCACATTTTAAAATAAATTAGAATAGATTATGTAATATTTGAAATTCTAGATTATTTATCTATTTAATTGGAAAGGCAGATACACAGAAGGAGATAGAATAAATTTTTCCATCCACTGGTTCACTTCCCAAGTGGCCACAATTGCCAGAGATGAGTTAACCCAAAGCCAGGATCCAGGAGCTTCTTCTGGGTCTCCCACACTGGGGCAGGACCACAAGCTTTGGGCCATACTTTCCTGTTTTCCCAGGGCATTAGCAATGATTTGGAACGGAAGTGGAGCAGCCAGGATATGAACCTGTGCCTATATGGGATCCAAGCAGATGCAATGCAAGGATGTAGCCACTAGGCTATCACCCCAGGCTTATGTGGTAGTTTCATTAAGCACTATTATATTTACAAAGGATCCATTTGATATCAAGAGTTACCTTTACCAATAGTTGCTCCTGAAGTAAAATATAATTTTAGATAATAAGAGATTGAGAATGTTCCATATATTAAACACTCGTGTTTTTCTGTGAGACTGGTGTCTGTATTTCTTGGCTGGAATTTTAGAACATGAATTATGCGTAATGATTATTTGATATACTTAAAATTCTCATTGATTTTTTTTCTTCCCTCTCTTCATTTCACACATTTATATTTACATAAGTGCCACAGGATGTTAACAAACAGATTCTTTTCCTTGGGAATGTCTGTCCTCCAAATTATGTTATTTAGAGAGCCATGATTCAATGTTTAAACTAGAATGTTTTCCAATATACTGTCTCTCTCCTACTGTATTTTAAAAGTAGTTTGAAATGTGTAGCATATGGGTCTGTCAATAGACTTGGGTTCTACTAAGAAAATATGTACTCTGCCTTGACTCAATAAACTCATGCTTGGTATGGTTCAGCTTCTTCATATTTACTCTTGTTCGTATTAGAAAACAATTAGCTTACTAAACAAATTTGAGTATTTGGTGGGGGTTTCTGGGTGATCCTCTCTGAATCTTTCTCATTTGGCTAAGAATTATAGGGTATTTGATAACCATGTTTAAAAATGGAGATATCCAAATATTATTGTAAACACCCAATGATTTGTTTTACCTACAATATAAGTATTTTACTTGGTTGGCTTACATAGTAGCTAATAATATTTGTTAATGTAATTTAACTGCGGTGAACCTTTACTGAACAAATATTGAAATTTATTCAAGTCAAAGAAAGTGAATCTCTAATGACTTTTGTTAAAGCTTCTATTTAATAGTTAAGGAGAAAAGTTTGTATGACATGCGAGATGCAATTAACAGTAGATTTTACATTTAATAAAAAGAAAGAAGCATGTGTATTTGCTTTATTCATTCCATCATAATTTGCATTAGAGCTATGGGTGTTTAATGAGCAAATTCCAACTAAAATGCTATATTGATTTTGTAGTGAACTTTGTAATAGTCATCTACCTTGGAAAAGCTCAATGTTTACAATTAAGTTTTCTTTACTAAAAATGTGTGAGAGTTGTGTATTGATTTCTGAAAAGTACTCAATTCTAGAAAGAGCAAGTTATTTTTACAACCAACAAATTCCACATATAACCAAGTTAGATGTCAAAAAATTATCATTCAGTAATATCTTAACATCAAAAAACTTCTATTTATAATTTTATAAACTACCTTTTTTACATTTGTAAAAGCGTTGTGTAAAGCATTTACACATACATAAAGCATAAAGACAATTATGCTTAATAAAGCCATTGATGTTGCTATCTTTACCCCTCTCAGCAGAAGCTAGTGTGTTTAAAATGGAACACAAGTAACATGGTAAAATTTAGCATTATTTTGTCTATCCCCTTTTTGTCTACAAATTAGTATTTTTCTAACATGAAAAAAAATTTTAAATGTTAGCATATTGTATTGTCTAAACCGTGATAAGGTATTTAGTGAAGAATGAGTCCGGAATAATTTTT
Organism: Ochotona curzoniae; assembly: GCF_017591425.1. Classification (NCBI taxonomy): domain Eukaryota; kingdom Metazoa; phylum Chordata; class Mammalia; order Lagomorpha; family Ochotonidae; genus Ochotona; species Ochotona curzoniae. Next base: position 28,882,057 of record NW_024467122.1, on the reverse strand, counting down.
TCCATCCCTGTTTATCGTTTTTGTCTGCTAATGAAAAAGTTCAAAAGGGAGGAATTTTGAATTGGGTTTTTAAATATATAAATTATCTAAATAAAATGTTGTTATCAATATGTTTAAAAATTGAGTCAGATTGGGTTGACCATGATGGCAGTGCTGTTGGAGCAGAAGGAGAGTTTGTGAAGATCCACTTTAATTATTTAAGAGCTTTTGTGTGTTAACTAATTTCATCTTTCCTGGTAACCATAAGAAGTGATATTTTGTTTATTGTATATACCTGAACTGTGACTGACACACTTTTAGAAATTTAAACAATAAAACTGAAATGTAGTATCTTAGGTATAAATCAAAACTGTAACACCATTCTGTTTCCCTAGCATACATGATAGATCATCTTTGAAAGAATTACGATTTGGTGCAGTGGCTCAACTGGCTAACCCTCCTCCTCCAAGCATGGCATTTCATATGGGCACTAAAACGTGTCCTGACTGCTCCACTTCATATGAAGCTTCTGCTTATGGCCTGGAAAAGCAGTGGAGAATGGTCCAAGTCTCCCACATAGTAGACTGGGAAGAAGTTCCTGGCTCCAGCACGTATTTTTTCATCTAGAGTTCCACTACTTTTTCTCATTACTATTTCCTTGTATTAAAATGTATGTTCCTGGAGGATCAAGATTCTTTGGAATATTATATTCATATCGCCTAAAACTATTTTAACAAACATCTGATGTGTTGGGGTGGGCATTTAACCTAACAGGCAAGACACCAGTTAGTACACCAACTTCTCCTATGAGAGTGCCAGAATACATTTCCTAGCTCCGGTTAAGGATTCTTATTTCCTGATAATGCAGACTCTGGGACACTGTTGATGACTCAGGTAGTAGAATGCTTAGGTAGTGATGTTCCTGCAACCTGTATGGGAGATTTGGAAACTCAAGTTGGCAGTTTCCAGCATGAGTTTCCCCAGCCATGGCAGGGATTTGGGGAAGTCAGCTGCTAATGTCTGTGCATGTGTCTCGGCCTCTTCCCGCATCCTTCACCCTTTCCTTTTCCTCCTCCATTCCTCCCTCCCTGCCTCTCTGTCTCAAATAAATAAATAAAATTGTTTCAGTAATTAATGGATATACTAATGTTTCTCTTCTTTTAGACTCAGCTACTTGATAGTAGTTTTAGCTTTTGCTTTACCATGCATTACACATTTTGTACTTTTACTATTTTGTTATGGATGCATATAGTTGATTTACCCTCAGGATTGTTTTTAACACTTGTAGTTTACGTAGTACAGTAGTAAGTATCTTGCTTAATTGTATATTAATTTATGGCAAACCTTGGGCATGAAGCAGATATTTTCATAAATAGAACATTTCAAACTATTTTCCTGTTATTTTGTGCTTTGCACAAAATTTGACTCACTAGTCCTTTTCTGTGAGTCTCTTTTGTCCAACATTGTAGTTATACTTTTAAAATAACAGAACTTGACGTATACCAACAGGTAGAAATCAGGCTTAAGAAATGATGAATGCAGATAAGGTCAAAGCCTCCCCCTTAAATAGTACTGCATAACTCTGGCTGATGCCATTTGTATTATCATCCATCTTGACAGTGCCGCTTGCTCTGTACAAATGTGTGGTACTAAAGTAGCCTGTTCTGACCCCTTTGCAGTCTTCTGTGATGCATTTCCTTTTTTCATTCTCCTATCCACTGGGATTACTACATCTTAAATGTGGTATTTATCATTTCTATGTTCTGTTCATTATTTTTAATATTTGTATTTATTCATAAGTTCTAGGTAGAAGGATTTTACATTGCAGCTTCATATTTTTGTAAACTTTTAGTTTTTAACATTTGCCCATCTGTTCATAGTTAATTCATTTTAAGTGCTGGGTGGTATTCCATACCGCATGTAGAATAATTTATATAATGCTGCTCATTTTAATGAGCAGTGTGTTATTTGCAAGCTTTTATAACTGTAAGCAATGCTACCGTGCTTAATGTGTTTTATTTAATTCAATTTATGTTGAAGTGATCTTGAGTTGATTGTAAATATTATGTCTTTTTGTAGTATCTGTTCAGAGTTTCCTTAATTTCATGTCATTTGTGATTTTGGACCTTTTTCCCCGCTTATTGTGGAAGCAAAATGCCATCTTAATTTTGCAGTTACTATTAAGATATTTTCTTAATCAACTGATGAATACTAATCTAAACACTTCAAAATAATGAAACCATTTTTACTGAATGTATGGATTTCTCTTATTTTCTCTGATTGTGGGTTGTATATTTTGGTAGCTCTGGTTGAAGAAGTGTATTTTGCACAGAGGGAACGAGATGAAGCTATTATGTCAAGACTTCACTTAGCCAATAAGGAGAGAGATGAAGCAATAGCACGAGCCCAGCGTATGGAAATGTCTCTTAAAGAGTATGTACACTTTAAAAATTATATTGGGAATATTTATAAAGTTTATGCATTATGTTATAGTTACATATTTTAAAATAATAGTAATTCTTACATGTTATTATAGAAAATTATGTGTTTCCATAATCTTGTATCAAGATTTTGGCATACTAATAGCTTGCCTGTTGGGACTGATAGTCAAGTTTTAAAAAGAACTGTTCACGATGAGTTTATCTCTGCCATACATGCCAGTGTCCTTCCATTTTTCTACTTCTTGTGTCCTCTACTCCTATTGTCACTGTTTAAATTTACTTCAGGGACCAACGCTGTTTCACAATGGTTTAAGCTGCTACTTGCAGTGCCACTATCCCATAAGGCACCATTTCTAGTACCCACTACTCCACTTCCAATCCAGCTCACTGCCAATGTACCTGGGAAAGCAGTGGAAGATGGCCTGAGTACATGTGACCCTGCACCCATGGGTGAGACCTGGAAGAAGCACCTGGCTTCATTTTGGCCACAGTTATTATGGCCACTGGGGAGTGAACCAGTGGATGCAATATCTCTCTCACTTTCTCTCTCTCTCTCTCTAATGCCCGTGTTCAAATAAATCAATAAATATTAAAAATAAAATTGATTTCAGTTTTCCGGATTCTTTCATTCCAGTCTGCTGAATATTTCCTATGCCTGTTCTTCACTATTTTTTACTTGTAGTTCTTTAGGCTGAAGTTTTTAAAATTTAGTGTCACATGTAACAGGGTAGAGCCTAGATGTTTATGTTTTCAGCAGTAACTTTAATTCTGATAGGTAAGTAATAAACCACACTGGAGAAGTGATTCTCCGGAAATAAATGCTACACTTTTCAGTTCTTCATTTATTATAGATTTATTTGAAATATATATAATGTATAGAGATCATATTTAATGGTGATTACTGAATACACCTGTGGCGTGTTTTCCTTGCCCAGTGTTGATAAGTAAATAATAGGCCATAATAATAATAATAATAATGCTCTAGAGATGAGTAGTGTACTATCCAGATTGCTTTATTTATCCATTTATTTTTAAAGCTTTATTAAAGAGAGCAAGAGTGAGAGAGAGAGAAAGAAATATTTTATCCATTGGTTTTTAGCAGCTGCATGTGGGCCAGGTAGAAGTCAGGAGCTTCACCTGGGTGTCCTGTGTGGATGCCAGCAGTTAAAGTGCTTGACTCGTCTTCTCGTGCTTCCTGGAAGCATCAGTAGGGGGTGGGGTCAGAAGAGTAGCCAGGACTCAAACTAACACTGCGATCAGTGGGATTCCTGAGTGGCAGCTAAACCTGCATCACAAGGCCCACTCCACTTCTCTGATTTTAGTATAAAATGTAAAAATTAGGGGAACCCAGTTACTGTATAGACTGGTTCAGTGCATCTGGGGTAACCTGTGATTCTGCCTTTTAACAGTGTCTCAGATAGTATGAATGTTGCTGTCGTATGGAATATGTTTTGAAAATAAAAGCCGTAGGGCACTAAGAAATTTGTTACCTGTGAAATAGAATCTACTAATCTAATAGTAATATATAATTAATAATATGGTAATCTACTGTTTAGTGGTGATTAATGAATACACTTAACACTGTATTTGCTCTGCTCAATGTTGTGATAGCCTCTGTGGAGAATCAGAGTAAACTGCTAACTAAACATGGCTCACTAGAGAAGGCAAATAATTAATTAGCAATGTGATGTTCATATTATGATTAAGAGGTGTGATCTGCTTTTTGTTTAAAGACTTTTCTAAGATGGATATTTATTATAAAGCATGGGGTCAGTTGAAAATGCTAAATTAATAAACCAAATTTCAAAGCTCCTACTCCAAAATAGCCGTCTTTACCAATAGGGAAACATTGCTAAATATTTTCTTTTTACTTAGGTGCTGAGATGCTGTTTTCTAGAAGGATAGTTTATTGGTGGTTCAATATGTGTACCCATGTAATTAATTTTGTGTTAATTAATACTCTCTCAGAGTAATTCCAGTCACATTCTGTGTGCTTTTTAATGTAAGAAGCAGTGTAATAGAGAAATTAAGAACATAATTTTCAATCCAGTAATCTTGTCTTCAAATTTCTTTGCTGCACTGTACAAGCATGGATATGCAGCTTGGAGTCTCTGTGTCTTGGTGTTTGGCTTCCAGAAAGATATAATAGTGCTTATTATGACAGGTTGTCAAGAAGTTAAGTGGTTTACTAGATAATGTAACTATCTGGTCCATAGCTTGTGCTACGCAAGTGTTAACTTTTAAAAGCAATTTTAAAATGTTTCCTTATTTTTATTTTAAAGACATATTTACAGAGAGCACTGGGGAGAGAAAGAGATTCTCCATCTGCTGTTCACTCCCCAAATGGCCACAATGGCTGGAGCTGAGCCAATCTGAAGCCAGGAGCCAGGAGCTTCCTCCAGGCCTCCCACATGCATGCAAGGGCCTAAGGACCTGGGCCATCTTCCACTGCTTTTCCAGGTCATAAGCAGAGAGCTAGATCAGAAGTAGAGCAGCTGGTGCATGAACCAGCTCCCATAAATGGGATGCTGGTGCTTCAGGTTGAGATCAGCTTGTTATGCCACCGTGTGGCCCCATGTTACTTGAATTTAATAGTCGTGGTCAGTTGAAATAAAACTGGTAGAAAATTTTGAGCATCGTGTAATTCTATCTCTCAATACAATATATTGATTTCCGAAAGAACCTTCTACTTTTAAGAAAAAAAGACTATGAAAACATTAAAGCATTTGAGTCATAGTACTTTTTAAATAATTTCTCAATTAAGTAGTATCATTTGACTTGGGTATGAGTTCTGAGGTAAGTAAGCACTTTTATATTCTTCTTTTAACCCTCTCATCATTAGTATGACTTTAAAAATTATAAAATTTGTTTTAGTTTCCATGGTCATTTTGGTTTATATAGCTTTCATGTCCTTTGTGGCTTTTATCTTAATTTTTATTTAAAAGACTTGAATAATCATTACTGAAATTTTATGATAGATTGCATTTTATGTCTGAGTTCTTTTCAATGTGATGTCCTTGGTGACTGCATTTCATTTTTTCCTGAGGATGATCTCATAGCTCCTTCATTCTCCTGTTAAGCCAACTCAGTGCTGGTTATGTGTTATGCTTGGCATCAAATTGGATATGAATAAAATTCTTGGGTCCTGTATTCTTTCTTGCTAAGCAATGTAAAAACGTCACTCTCCTTGTCCCTGGGATTGAATGTGTATCTGGTCACTGTTACACCAATTGTTGTCCCATGCCCGTCAATCTCCAGGTGCCCCTCTGCTTTCGGCCTGTCCTCTCGCTTTTTCTGGAATGTGCCCTGTTGTGCTTCTCTCTGGCTAATGATTCTCCATCTGTTTAAATGTGCCCTTACCCTATTCCACCATCTTGATTCTCAAAACTAGTGTTTTTTGAAAATTGCTTTTGTTTGTTATTTGTAGCCTTAGCATTAAGGCAGGATGAGGAATGTGATACCAGGGAAACGTCTGATCTTGTGCTTTTTATTAATTATAACATCACTAAGTAGTGAATATATAATCTGTTAACCACAGTGCCAATTGCTGGAAACATAGCATCATAATTCTCAGTGAATTATATACTGGCTAAAACAGTGGTAATTGATATGAAGAATTGTTGGTTTCTAGAAACAGTAATTTGAAAGTCTTAGGGATGCTGGTGAGGGGAAAGGCCCTACATAACAAGCAAGAAAAGGACAGAATACCCTTTCAGCATTGATTTGGATGTTCCTGGGAGATGCTGTTCTCTTAACTTGAGTCTATGTGTTATGAACCTTAAGGAGTGCATTATGAGCTAAATCCCTAATAAATTATTTTTGCTAGACTATAAGACATTTGAATGCATTGAGTATTATAAAATGATGTAAATTATTTTATACCTCTTTTATTTTCTTTCCTTCTGTATGCCTGATTCCTTGTGTCCTCTTTTTTTCCTCTGGTTCCCTTTGAGTCTTCTGATAGATTTTGTGCCACTCTGCTATAGGGGCCTTAGCTGTCTCTGTTGGTTTATCTGTGTTCCGTTTCTTGAATCTTCAGTGCCTTTTTTCTTGTCTTTTAAGTATTATATAAGTATTATATAAGTATTCCAACTCTTGAGGTCATGTCCTATTTCTATTTCTTTATTGATATTTTAATATTAAATGTGGCATTGTATGAAAATGAGTTAGAGAACAAAAACAAGTAAGGTAGAGTTTTTATGATGAGCTGGTCACTAGTTTTTTTATCAGTTGAGGTCAACATTTTGCTTTTACAATTGAATAAGGTGAGTTTCAGAAAGCAAAAAGGTTGTATTGACTGATTTAGGGGATAAATCAAGAAATGTGACATTTCATGCCTGGGTCTTTTCTCTTAGAGTGCAAGGTTGTCAGTCAGAATTTGCTTGGTATAGGAAATCAATTGAAACTTGAGCCCATAGACATTTACTTCAGCAAAATTCTTACTAATTATCATGACTATGTCAAGTTACACTGTTGTAGGCATAATTTAGAGTTTTCAAAAGGTTGTGATTCTTTTTTCGATTTCATCAGCTGTATTATATATTAAATAAATTGGTAAGTCTTATACCACTAATATAAGTTGTAATTTAACGTAAAGATTGATAGTCTTATATAGCTCTTTCAAAGAGCTTTGTTTAAAAAACGTAGACTGTTTAATTTCATATTGTGTTAAATAATACAGTAATGAAGTATTTATTGTAGGCCTGAATTTTATTTTCTGGAAATCACTTTTGTTGACTCTTAATCTTTAACTAACTACTGAATGATCTGGCTCGGAAAATTATATAAAACATATTGAATTGGTACTTCCAGTGTATTCATAGCAAGGAACTGGTCTCATTATCCAGTACTTTGTGCTAGCAGAGTAGAAAACTGTGATGAAATTCAGCTTGCCACCTGTTTTTGAAAATAAAGCTTGATTGGAACCTAGCCACACCTTTTCATTTACATTGGACCCATGAATGCTTTTGTGCTACAAAGGCAGAATTTAGTACCTCTAACAGAGAACATATGGCAAAGCCTAAAATCTATGCTATCTGGACCTTGGCACACACAAAAAAGTTTACTGATATCTGCTCTCTGTAATTTAGCTGAGTAAGTTAATATTTAATCAGTCTTTGATATCTGTGACAAATACTTCCTCAGACTTAAAGAAATACAAATACAGAAATTTAAATACCATTTTTTCTTATATTCGGTTTTGAATGAGTTTGCATGTGTGTATAAAAATTTTCAAATCTTAGTCATTTTAAGTCTAATTCATTTGCCAGGTATTTAGTTTAGCTCTTGATAAGAACATATGATTTTTATTTTTAAAAGAAATTCTAATTGTTTATAGTGAATTTGTATTACAGGAAAAGACCATTATATTAACCCTTTCTTATTAAAATCTGTTAATTTAAAATATGGGAATTGTTCATCTGTTTGTCTTTGATGTATTTTTTTAGTGTTGCAACTCCTGGAAGGAGCTTATGAGAACTATATAAAAATTCCATATATTTTTTTCTGTTAATAATTTAAAATATACTCATATCAATTAGATCATAGCAAACTTATTTAGTGTGGTTAAGCGTTCTTCAGATAATTTCACTATGACAATAAATGAATATAAATTAATTATCTTATATTGTCTTGCTGCATTTTTTGATTGAGTAAAAAATAAGTGGTTGGCCTCACAAGTCTTGTAGAATAAACATGTAGAGCATCATTTTAAATTTTTTATTTATTTTGGAGATAAGAAAGATGAAAATAGCTATGATTTTTGAAATGTGAATCCAAGTGTATATTAATAATTTAAAACACACTAAGTTATATACAATTCAAAACTATTATGCCTTCCTTTCCTTTAACATATCATTCAACTACTTTTAGGGTGATTTTTTGACATTATGTTTTCTATTAAGATATATGGCCTAAAATTATTACTTTCTATTTGAGTATAATTTCTAGTTTTGTAATGCATTCATTGTTCTCCACTATTTTTTGCAGTGTCCATTTTTATAGCAAATGTTATACCATTGGACCACAGAGATGGGAGAAAAAGCAGCAAGTTAGATGTGTACATTTTTAGTTCAATTTATGAAAAGCTAGAATCACTGCTAGATTCTATATCACTTTATTAGTACTTAAAACAGATCAGATTCCTTTCAATTTACCCAGTTCAGTCGTTGCCTAGTAAAGATATTTTCTAAAGTATGTTGTTTAGAATTTCTTTTTCTTCAGTTTATTAACAAACATTAAAATGTTTACCATCGCTGTATAAAACAGTGTATTCATGAAAGCAGTTAAATTTCTTTGTCTTTCAATTGAGTAATTATATTACAAAAAATATATGGAGAAAAAAAGGTAATGTAAAAATGTGATCCGATTTTGATTATCCTTTCCATTCAGTGTATTTGTTGTAACAAATAGGTGATAACAAGGGATTTTTTTGGTCAGTTAATGTAATTATTTGTCATTGTTTTTGAGGGAACATAGTTAAACTTTGAAATAAAAATACTTGCCTTGTTTTACTTGTGATGGAATCCAAAAATGGAAAGAAGTACAGTTTCGGGTAAGGATTCAAAGTCCAGGAATAAACAGAATGATGGGAATGAATGCTTCCATCACTGGGGAACTTTCTTCATCTAAGCACATATGAACAATTGATCCTTGTAGTCATATATAGCAGTAAACATTAATAACTTAACAGTCTGAAGTCAGTGCAGAAGATACCGAGCATTATTGAAAGATGGAGTCGAGCAGGTGGCACTTTAATATGTTCAGTGTCATGGTTGACTCTAAAGACTAGTCGAATAAAATTACTTGAGGTTCTAAAGATTTAAAAAGCGAACTCATTTTGCTGCACTAAGGAAATGCTACTGATCAGGCTTTCTGTGTCCCTTTTTTCTAGGCTAGAAAATATTAACCCTGAAGAAAATGACATGGTAAGCCATTCTCTGAGGAGATTTCTTGATGTCAGTCTTATATCTTAGAGGCTTAAGTTCAATTGAGTGGGTTTCAAGAACTAAGATGTGGGAAAAAGAAGAATTGACACACTAATAATGTACATCTTTGCTGCAATATGAAAATTCAATAACTTCACTCAGTCAATTTACAATTCACATGTGCCTATTAATTAAAACCCTATATTAAATAAAATATATTAAAACTTCATGTCTTACTAACATATACTGGTGTTGGTAGACATTACAGGAATTACTGAACAGAATAAACAATGCAGACACAGGGATAGCTATTCAGAAGAATGGAGCTGTAATTGTGGATAGAATCTACAAGACCCAGGAATGTAAAAAGAGAATAACTGCGGAAGAAATGAATGCAGTGATAGAAGAACGGGATGCTGCCTTGTCTCAGGTAAATGTGCATGTGTGTGTGAAACCATGTACTTTTCACCACCCCTCCCGTGTTTAACCGTTTGAGTGATTTTTGCGCAGATAACTTTAATGTGCATTAGTTTTTAACATATGTTGATTACCAACAATGTTGGGATATATTAATTCCATAATTTGTTATGCCATTGTTCCAAATAGGCACACTCATTTCTTTATAAAATCAAACACATATTCAATTCAAAACAAAGTTAGTTTGATACAGCTAAAATTGTTTGAAAATTTTAGTGCTATTTTTTAAGACAGTCACTCTAATGAGACTTTTTTTTTACATTGCAATTGTGTGAAAGCTGAGCTTGTGTCTTTATTACTGTTTTATTCTGACTCCTTATTCAATGCCTTTTAGAAAGTGTTGATAAATGAATTAAATTTAGTGTAATATTTCCTGAACATTTAACATCTCCGTATTGTGGCTGAAACCTGAACATCTGCTGACACTACTGCATCCACCTTAGTCTGTTCAAGTAGTGGTTATATTTTCTTCCACACAGTCACAGCACAGGCCTTTGTAGGCTTACTCTTTCATAGTGTCTTTAGGACAGTATTCTTTTTTCTTCTCTGAAAGTAAAACTCGCACACCAGCCTGTACTCACCAGTACACACACAACCACACATTCCTATATTGTTTCCCTGATATCATGAAAATTTTAGGATATGTCATTTTTTATATAATTCTTGGTGACTTGAATATCTATGTGGAAGACCCTTTTGCCTCAGCTACTGATTTCTTAGTTTCTTCTTCTAACCATTACGTGCTTTTCACTGCTTCTGCCAGCTACCTTATGGGCACAGCCTGTTCTTGATTATTGTTACTCCTGATTGCAAACATCCCACTGTTTTTGGGGGGGGGGCGGGAATTGGGGTACTTAATGCCACTCATGCCTTACTTTTTTTCCCTATTTCCTTTGTAAAACATTAAAATAATTCTGTTTGTAAGTAGTTACACATTATTTATGGGGTATAGTATAACATTTCGATATGTATATACTGTGTGGTGATCAGGTCAGTGATCCTTTAACCTTTTGATCATTACTTTATTACTGGAGTCTTGGAGCTTTTGTTTTATTTGCTCATAAAATGTAAAATGGACTGAACTATAGTCACCCCACAGTGCTATGGAATCTATTTCTTCTATCTAACTCTGATTTGGTACTCATTATTGAATATGTTTTTATTTTTCTAACCCTCCCAACTCTAGTGTTTACTCTTGTATGTTCAGATTGGATTTTGTTTTCATTTTTTACTTGTTTGTTGTTAAGATTTGCTTATATTTATTTAAGAAGCAGATCTGTGCAGGGTGGGGAGAGAGAGCTCTATGGCTGGTTTATTTCCACCTATGTGGGAGAACATGAAGTATTTATCTTTCTGTGTCTTTCTGTGTATTTATCTTTTTGTGGCTCAAACACAAAATGATTTTTTCCATTTTGTCACAAATGATAGGAAATCATTTTGTTTATGACTGAACAGTTTCATGTTTTCTTTATTTATGCATTGGGTACATTGATTCTATATTATTGCTATTGTGAACAGTGCTACATAGATGTAATGGAACAGGCAACAGCAATTTCATTTCATTTTCTATTTATCTTGTAGTCAGATTATTGGATTATGTAGCAGTTCTATTTCTACTGATTTCTTACTAGAAATTCCCATTATATTTTCCACAAGGGCTATATAATTTACATTCCAACCAGAAGTATCTAAGAATACCCCTTTCTCTGTATCCTCAGTAGTACTAATTACTTTCTATGGTTTTGATATATATGTTTGGACAGGAGTAATGTGTTATGTAATTGTGATTTTGAGTTACATTTTTCTGATGGCTGGTGATAGTAGATTTTTAAACATGTTTTGGGGGCTGTTTTTATTTTTTTTGAAAATTGCCTATTCAGTGCCTTTGCTCATTTCCTAACTGCATGGTTGCTTTTTTGCTAGTTTGCATTTGGGATTTTTTTTTAGCTTCTTAAAAATATATTCTGTGTTTTTTATACAATGATTTATGTATTTATTTATTTGAAATGCAGAAAGACTGTAAAAGGGAGATAACAGTTAGTCTTCCATCTACTGGTTCATCTCTCAAATGGTCTCAATGGTGGAGCTGGGCTAGTCCAAACCCAGGACTCAAGCAATTCTTCCTGGTCTCCTACATGGCTTGCAGTGGCCCAAAAACTTGGGTCATCTTCTGCTGCTTTCCCATGCACCTTATCAGGGAGCTGGATCAGAGAAGAGTAACCAGGATTTGAAGTGGTGCCCATACAGAACACCAGTGTTGGCAGGTGGCAGTTTTACTTGCCATGCCACAACACTGGCACCTGTATTCTGGATGCTAAGCGTTTTTCAAATTAGAAGCTTGCATATATATTTTTTTCATTCTGTTGGGTGTCTCTTCACTCTGTGGTTTCATTTTCTATACAAAATATTCTCAGTTTTATATAATCCCATTTATCTGGTTTTGCTTTTGTTGCTATACAGTTTGATTTTTCACTAAGAAATCTTGTTTCACCAATTTCATGATTTCAGGTTTTAAAATGATGTCTTTGGTCAATTTTGAGTTAATTTTATCTTTATTTGACAATAAGAACCTATCTAATTTAATCCTACTCTACATGTGTATGGCTAGTTTTGTCAACACCACATATTAAAAAGACTGCCCTTTCACCAGTGTGTGTGCTTAGCACCTTTGTCACAAATCAGAAGGTTTTATGTTATAGATGAATTTCTAGAGTTTATGTTCTGTTTTTTTTTTACCTGTAACTTACTTTAACTTTGTAATATGCTTTGAAATCATGTATTATGATGCATCAGGCTTGATGTTTTGTTTTTGATTTGTTTTGCATAGGGTTATTTTGGAGTTGGTAGATCAAATATCGGCTCTTTTTCTGCTTTCTTAAGAAAATTCTGCACCATTTTCCAAAGTGCCTTTATTAATTTGCCTTCCCACAAACAGTATATAAGAGTTCTCTATGCTTTTGTCATTATCTATTTTCTGTCTTTTTGACAATAGACATTTTAGCTGGAGTTAAGAAATAGCTCATTGTGGTTTTGATTTGCATGTTCCATATATTGGTTGGATGTTTCTTCTGAGAAATGTCTGCCCAGGCCTTTACCCATTTCTTAAATGGATTGACTAATTTTTTTTGGCTTAATTTTTGAGTTTTTGAAATTCCTTCTGCTTATTCTACTTAATGGATGAAAATGTCTCACTGTATGTCCATGCCACATTTTAAAAATTCGTTCATCTGTTGATGGTAGCTTGATTGATTCTATATCCTGGCTGTTGTGGTGAGTGCTGTAGCACTGGTGCTCTCAGGTAAGTAGTTTGCAGAATGTTTCTCCCATGCTGATGGTGGTCTCTGTTGATTGTGTTCATTGTTTTTTTTGCTATGCATAAGCCTCTTAATTTGGTGCAGTCCCATCTTTTTTTAGGTTTTGACAATACTTTTCAATTCTTGATTGTGAGATATCTTTCCTCCCATTTTTTGTCTTTTAAATTCGAGAAGATTTTTATTATAGAGATTGCTTGGTGCTTTGGTTAAATTTATTCCTAAGTATATTTTGTAGCTATTAATAAGATTTATTTCTTTATTTTAGCAACATCATTACTAGCATATAAGGTATTCTCTATTGATGTTTGTAACCTTAGAATTTATGGTTTGGGAAAATTTTCTGTTCTCTTTACTTGCCTTGAGCCTCACATGGGTTTTACATTTGTAAAATTATTTTGGGATTAGAAACAATATTAGGGCCCCGTGCGGTAGCTTAGTGGCTAAAGTCCTCACCTTGCACGTGCTGGAATCCCATATGGTGCCGGTTCTAATCCCAGAAACCCCGCTTCCCATCCATCTCCCTACTTGTGGCCTGGGAAAGCAGTCAAGGATGGCCCAAAGCCTTGGGACCCTGCACCCACGTGAGAGACCCGAAAGAAATTCCTGTCTTTTTCCTTCAGATCAGCTCAACTCCAGCCATTGCAGCCTCTTGACGAGTGAACTAGTAGACAGAAACTCTTTCTCTCTGTCCTTCTCTCTGTAAATCTGGCTTTGCAATAAAAATAAAATAAACCTTTAAAAAAAAAAAGAAACAACACTAAAATCTCTGATTTTGTCACTTCAGTCCTGTGTAAGTGCCAGTAAGGTGTGGTTTCTCAGTCCTGTGGCAGGAGCAGCAAAGCTTAGTTTCAGAACTATTTTACATAGAATCTGTAAAGCCTATAAGAGAAAGAAATGAATGCAGTTTTTTCAAATCACTCTCTAGTTAATGATTCTATAGAATGTTAGCTACTAAAAATTTATTGTATCAACAGCCTGCTGAGGCCTTTAAATATATGGCTTTTTGGTATCTTATCTGATTTTCCTTTTTTGAATTTGAATGTAAAATTACACTGAAAAAATTTCTGATGATTTTTCATCAGTTGATTAGGGTTTGAAGGGTCAAGGGCTAGAGGGAGTTGGGTGAGACCATCATTTCCACAGTCTCTTTTTGCCTTCCTATATCTGGGGGAAGGAAAAGAGATAAGGGGAGAAGCTACCCCGAGCCTCCCTGCCATCCAGAGTCCCTGATGTGAAGCCTGCTCCAAGGGTCATGTGCAAGTGGTCATAATTCAACAGTTCTAAATTGCTGCTGATCTCACCACTCCATGCACAATGAAATTTCTCCAGAATCCACTGGCTGACATAGTCCACCTTAGAGTCTCTGCCCAGATATTCATTGCAAATACTTGGCAGGGGTAGTTGATCAATGTGTTCTGCCCTCCATTCTCTGTTATGGTACCAGCTGCCCTCTGCAGACTCCAGTGTACTGCCATATCCTCCATGTGCATCTGGATATGCTGTTCACTGCTCTGTCTAAGCCACTGAGAAGGCCCAGCTCTGACACATCCACTCCACGGTCAGACCATGGAAGCTGCAATTCTCTCCATGATTGGAGTTCTAAGTCCAGTGATTCAGTTGGGTGGATCTCCAAAGAAACCTCACCCTGAGGTGATTCCAGACCTGATTCTTATGTGTTCTTACCAGTACAGGATCTGGCATGATCCTTTGCCCAACTCAGCTTATGCACATGCTGGTGGTTGCAATTTTTGAGTCACTTCTGCCTCCAGCCCTGTCTTCTATACAAACTAATGAGTGTTGCAGCCCAGCCCAATCTTGCCCACCACTCACTCAGCCTTCACTTATGCCAGTGAGAGCTTCAGCCTAGTTAGAGTGACCATCTATAACCCTCACCAGAACCGCCCCCTACCCTAGATCTTGTGCTTGCCAGTATGTAGAGCAGACTGGTCCAGTCTGTTTCACATCCCATTCAGTTCTCGTACGTGTCAGTGGACATTGAAGCTTAGTTCAACCCAACCAGCCACAATGCCCAGTCCACACTGGTGCAACCATGCCACTCTGTCTTGTTCTTGGCTGGAGAGTTTGTTTGCCACAAGTGATTCCATTTTATGAAAATGTGGAAGTCTGACGTTTATCTTCAGACTAGAATTGGGGAAGTTTCCCCAGGTTATCATTTTGTTCCCCACAAAGGACATTTATCTTAGATCATACATTATGTGGTTGAGGAAATAGTTCAAATTGTTTTGATGTACTTGAAACAATTAAATTATAAATGTAAATATTTGATTTTTATCACTTATTGTCTTAACTAAAAACAAACATATAGAGTATAATTAAATATTGACTGCAACCCATCCCTTCTTCCTCTCTTTCATGTCCTGACTTTTGTGATATAAAAAGATAAATAAAGCAAGAAATCAACATTTGGTAATATTTGCCAATAAATTTTTATGTATAAGTAGAGATTATCTTCTGTTGGATTTATTTATAGTTAGAGTATATGGAAAAAATACTTGTTAACTAATACATATATTTGCAGACACTCAGACCCAAGCAGTTTTTATGTCATTTTTTATTTTCTGATTGTATGTTTGAACTTTTGAATTACTGTATTATAATTCAGAATGGAAGATTATTTTTGCCTTGTGTGAGTACATAATTCACCTGTAAGGCTGTCCAAAGGGATATCTGCCATCCCATATTGGAATGCCTGGGTTGGAGTCCTAGCAGAACCTCTGACTCAAGCTTTATTCTAATGTGCATGCTGGGAAAATGTGCCTCAAGTTCTTAGAAATCTGCCATCCACACCAGAGATCTGCACTAAGTTCCTGACTCAAACTTTGAGGCCTGTGTTCTAGCTGTGGAGTCCCCCAAAAACCTCACTTAAGGTAACCTCAGAGTTAACTCTTGTGTATGCCAACTAGTGCAGGGTCAGGATGGTCTGTCACGTGCACCAGCCAATACACATACCAGTACCAGTAGATGTAATGTTATTAATTTTTTATGTTGATTGTGTTTTAGACAACTCTGCTGACTTCAGTTATAGATTATAATATTTTATTGGTGGAGTCTGGGTTTATGCCCTCTGCAAACAATTTGACATTTTTCAAAAAGGTAGAAGATAGGATTTTGAAAGCTTTTATGATAATGACTATTTAATAAGGCATATGAATATTTAGGTTGAATATGTACACATACATGAATGTGCATATATACATTAATATATGTATTGAAGCATCACATGGATATGTACAATTTTTATTGAACAATAAGTTTTACTTGAGAAAAAAATTATAGGAATGAAATATTGAAGTAATTTCTAGGTCAAAGAAATGTTAATTACAAAATTTTGAGTTCACCTTATGAAAAAAAAAGAGGCTCTCCTATCTCAGTTTATGACAGAAGACATATGGAACAAGAATCTAGAATAACCATGAAAGCATAATGATTAAGATTTTGACTATGAGAATTCAAGTAAATAAATGGTAATAACTTAGTGACTTTAAATTTTTTCTACACCTATATCACCTATAACTAGATACAGTCTTGCACTGCCTTGATGTGTACACAGTATAATTTGAAACTGGACTCAAACCCCGGCTGCAGGGAAAATCACAAGATATGTGGTCTGTCCTGGGTGTGTACATATCTGAGCCTTCTCAGTTGCTGATGTCCGTGCAGTGGAGAGGATACCCAGATGTACAGGGGGAACATGACAGCCAGCTCATCCAGGCCAGCAGAAGATGTTAAGTGCCTCGTCAAAGGATGGAAAGTAGAGCAGATTGGAAAGCTCTACTGGCCAAGCTTTGCAGCAAATATCTGGGTGTGTGTATGCGCTAAGGTAGAAAGATTTTTCCAATCCTGGAGCAGTGAAACCAACAATATCTAAAAACTGTCAAATCCACTCAAGAAATACCTCAGCATATTCTTTCCCACATTGGATCTGCAAGACCATCCCCTATCCAGGTACTGACATAGTCTAACATCAAGGAGTGACCTTCTTACTCCTTACCCCCTGAAAAAACAAGAGAAAGAAAAAAAATAGAAATATTTATCCTACCCACCTTCTTCCATACCTGACCCTCCCTCCCCCCGAATCTGAAGCCTACGTGGGTATGCATCCTTCTTAGCAATGTAAATAATATTAAAAATAAATTTTAAAAAATAATCAAATCGTTATATACCAGTAGCAAGTTGCCTGAAAAGGAGATTTCAATTCTAATAGCTGAAAAGAAAAATCAGAAATAAATTTAAACCAAAAAGATGAAAGATCTCTGTAATGACAACTTTAAAATATTGACAAAATTAAAAAGGGCATGAATTGAAAACACGTCCTATAGACATTAATTGGGAAAAAGTCAATATCATAAAATGTCCATCCTGCTAAAAGTAATGTAATCTTAAATGCAAAGATTTTCATGGCATTGCAGAACTGTAAATCTGTTGAGACCCTAGAAACAATCTAAATCTGTCCAACATATTGAGCTCCTTTATCTATGAATAGTATCAATTTATCCGTATGTCCTTCTTTTCTTAATGACTAGCTACTAATTCTAATACTGGGCCCAAAATATTTGACAAATAGATTATACTTCATTAAACATATCCATATATCTAGTTATCAAATAATGTCCTAAATCATATGGGCTAGGCTTAGAGAGATGATCAAACCCAGATCACACACCAAGAAACTCATGTAAGAATCACAGAAGTAGCGAGGAGTACTCATTAACTAGCTTTGAGAGCTAGGATCTTCAGTAATTCAAATAACTTCCTAAGGATGCTGGCAGAATTAGGCTAATTCTAGGTTATTTTTTTACTTACAGTATGAGTGGGAAATACCTGGAAGCAGAAGGGTTTTGATATTATTGGTTTTTGATATCAGTTGGATGATTTCATAAAGGTTTTATTGATTGTGCTGGTAGTAGTTAGAGAGACTTGACCCCTGAGATCTGATGCGTTAGAAATGGGAGTAGTGGTTAGTCAATGGGCTTTAGCCAAATAGGACAGGGAGCTTTGTGAACCAAAGTACATCCGAAGCACTAAAGGAAATACTTTTTGTAAAGCCATAGGACACAGGATGGAGGAAGGAAGAAATTAGTAAATTCTGTATGTATTTAGGACTTGTGAATCTACTCTAGACCTACGGTAATGTGCTGGAAATCTTGGATTTATTTCATTCCCACACATTGAAAAGAATAGAGCTTTGGAAGCTGACATTGTGGTACAGTCAGTAAAGCTGCCACTTGGCTCACTGTCAATCCCCTAAGGGCACTGGTTTAAGTCCCCTCTGCTCCACTTCCAGTCCAGCTCCCTGCTAATGTGTCTGGAAAAGCAGTGGAAGGTGGTCCAAATGTATGAGCCCTTGTGCACACATGGGAGACTCAGAAGAAGCTCCTGATTTCTGACTTTGACCTGACTTAGAACTGGACGTTTTAGCCATTTGAAAGTGAGTCAACAAATGAAAGGCCTCTCTCTCTTTTTCACTAACTCTGCCCTTCAAAATAATTTAAAGGAAAGAAAAAGGAAAAGAAAGAATGAGACTTTCATTATATTGCCAGATCTTTTGTATTTTTAAAACTTTTTAAAAATTATGATACAGTTCCTTAGATTCGGGGATTTCTCCTTCTACTCTATGCTTCCCCCCCCCACACACAGTGTTCCCTGTATTATAACAATAATACAGGCCTTCAACAACAATGACAAGTCTATCTTTCCACTGTTTAAATGTATCCTGACATTGTAGGTATAGGCAATGGTATAAAGTACAGCTTTTTGTTGTCAAGATATATTTAACAGTTACCAATGTAACTAGGGAATAGTCATATACAGGAGATAGAGACCTGAGACACAGCTCTGGTGTACCAATGTTTAGCAGTGGGCAAATAAGAGTATCCCAGAGAAGAGCTTGAAAAAGAATGTAAAATCATGATGTCAGAGAAATCAAGAGAAGAAAATATTGCTGAAAATGAAAGTGTTCTTTTCCTTAAAGTGTTGCTGAGAGATCAAGCAAAGTGAAAGGAGATTTAGCACAAGGATAATGTTCAAAGCTTTGATAAGAGTCTTGTCCAGGACAGAAGTGCATAGGGGTAGTTTGATGGGAGAATCAAAAGTGAGAACATGCAGAATGAGTATGTCCACCTTTTCCCTTCCATGTAATATAGAAGGAAAATAAAAACTGGCATTAAATGGATACAGGGCTTCTTTAAAAATATGCTTTAGAATACTTGATTATTAATAGAAATTAACCAAGGAAGAAGGAAATATAATATCTTAAGGTGTAGAAAAGATACTAGCAATAGCAAGTCCTGAGTAGTTTGATAGTGGATAAGTTCTAGAACACAGCCAATATAAAGAGGTAGCTTTTATAAGGAACAGGTAAACTATTTCATTTTTTTCCCCAGAAGCATAAGAAGATCGTTGTCAGATGCAGATATTGACATAAATTTAGCGGTAGAAAGTTGAGGATAATATATCCATTATTTCCTCAATGAAGATATTAATTTAAATATCAAGAGGGTAGAGTCTCTAGACTTACAAAGGAGAGACAGTTTGCAATATTTGTCTTGGTTTCTGTGTAAGTGAGCATAACTGTAACAAGGGAATGGGTAAGCAGATTTGAGTGCACATTTGAGGATTAAGACTGTGATTTAAAACCTCTGTCAGGAAGCTTGCAAGTTTCCTTTTTAGCAACATTCAGATCTTGAGTATAGCATGCTGTAGAGATTTAGCTGAGGCTGGGATAGTGATTGGGAGAGGAGTTAAGAAGTCAGAAAGCAATGAAACAGACTCTCCCTGGCCTAAAGAAAAGAAAGACCAAGAGTACTGTAGAAGAGAATAGAGGAGTATCGTGTCCCAGAAAGCAGAATCCTGGTAATAGAAACTGGATTAGCCCATGAATTGGCAGTTACAACTTGTCAGATAATTTCCTTAGAGCAATATATGGAGTTGTGATCACTGAAACACTTGAAATAAAGATTTTATAAGTAGGGACCAGTATTGTGGCATAGCAGTTTAAGCTGCCATCTTCCCATCACATATGGGCTGTGTTTTGAGTCCCAGCTACTCCACTTTCAATCTAGCTCCCTCCTAATCTCCTGGGAAAGTAAGGGAAGATGACCCAAATCCTTGAGTTTCTACACCCATATGGGAGAGCTAGAAGAAGCTCCAGGTTCCTGGCTTTGTCCTCTCCCAGCTCTGGCCGTTAGAGCTTTTGGGGGACTAAGCAAGTTTTGGAAGATTCTCTCTGCCCACCCCTCCTTTTAACTCTAATTTACAAATAAATGAGATAAACCTTTTAACAAAATGTTTTAGAGGTTGAAACACAATTGAAGTAAAGAATTTGGGGGTATTACAATTATTAGAATCACTGTATTCCAGTTTTTTATTTACTGTGTTCTTTTTGAAGTTAAAAGATAGCCTTTATTAAAAAAAGGTTCCAAAAGTTCCAAAGAACACAGTAAGGTTTCAATAACATGTAATTGTTGGAGAACATTAAACCAGAGTACCAGACAGTAAAACTTGACTCTTCATTCACTGTGTGGCTTTAGATAAGTTAACACACTTTTATGTATCTGAATTTCAATACCTATCGGATATTAATAGTAGTAGATAATGATAATAAATGTAGATAGCTTATATGGATTGTTACAGTCTACTACAAAGGCCAGCTAGAGCAGAGTGGGTCTAAAGCCGGGAAGTAGGAGTGCCTCTGTGTCTCCCACATCAGAAGCCCAAGAACTCAGGCATCCAATGGGATGCGATTCAGGCCTGCCATGCCACCGGGCTGGTCTCTCATACGATGCAGCTTCAAGGGCATAATGATACTTCCCATCCTGTCCTCCTTGTTCATGCTCCTATCCACTTTGCTCCTCCCTTATTTTTTATTTTGTACAATGACATTCTTTCAGTTTATTTTATAACCACAAGTTTAATATTCCATCTGATAAAGAATTCAGCAACTATTAAGTAGAAAGCCCAATGTTCCTCAAGAATATAGACAAGGGCTGTAGCAATAATCAAATCTTAAAAAGTCAGTTTAGCTCATATACATTACATTGTTTAAATGGATTTGTGGAAGTGGGTTGTACAGCATTTAAGCCACCAGTTGGTGCACCTCTGTCCAATTTGAAGTCCTCTCTTTTGAGCCTGGCTCTAATTCCCATCCAGCTTCCTGCTTATTTATGGGTATAGCTCAGTTGTTGGTTCCCTGTCACTTACATGGGACCCGTGAATTCGGGACACTTTCCTGTCCCTGGCCTGTTTGTGAATTTCTCACTGGAAAGTCTGTGAAAGAGCAGTTTAACAGTGTTCACTAAGGAAGCCTGGTTGAAGAGGAAACCTCCAGATCTTGGCCACTGATTTGGGTCATTTAAGTTTAAGTGATTTGAGATAATTCAAGATAATGATACTAACAAAGGAAATATTCAAATAACCTCATTATTTACTCCATTTTGTTGCTATTGATTTCACTTTATACCCCTTATCATTAACATAGTGTTTGGCATATCATAGGTGCAAGATAAGGCTTTGTTAAATTAGAATCTCATTTTTCAGGAAAAGAAACAAATTTAAAATATTTTATTATAGTGAGTATAAAATTTTTGTTAATTTTTTCCCCTGTCAGTTTCTTAATTTGCTTTCCTGTCTATCATATAGTTATTTGCCTATGTGTTTTTTCCAGTACATCTTGCTAAAAATACTATTGATATTTTATCTATTATAATCAATTCTTCTTCTTTCTTATAAAATTTTTACAAGTTTCTTTTTATTAAATTTCATTTTGTGACACAGTTTCATAGGCTCTGGGATTCCCCCAACCCTTTCCCATGTCCTCCCCCCATGTTGGAATCCTCCACATTGTTGCAGTAGTACAGTTCATATCCATTCATGATTCCTTCATTGCGAGCATGTACCATGCATACAGTGCAGCATGTTATTGTCCAGATAAGTTCAGTTTCATTGGGAGAACATCCCTGGTCTGAAAATAGAACTGGCCGAATATCATCCAGTCCAATGAAAAGCCACAACATTACATGAACAACAATTTACAACATTATGGAGTTAATTGATATGGTATTGATTGACCAATATGTTAGAAAATGCAAGTTCTTAACCACATCCTGTGACTACTTCATTGACATTTCAGGTTTAATTTATACACAACTGGCTGCTATACACCTTAAAATGGTTATAGGGTATTATTCAGCTGTCTTGTGTCTATTTTTATTTTTATATTTAGCAGCTTACAATATTGAAGCATATTTTTACTGAACTTGGTGAATTTTAGGATAGTCCAAACTGGCTTATAAGTCTAACAAGGCATATGTTAACTATTGGGGTGCAGACCAGTTTTAGGAAGGGTGTGCAGAGAAACCTTCAGTACCTTCGTGAGGAGTAACTAATCTTTGTGTCCTACCTAGTAAGGTATATGTGAATCCAAGCTGACCATTTCCTGTCTGTTCTAAGCTTTCCTTATTGGTCTCTGTCTATCTGATCTAATTTATTGGTGGGGAGGGGCGTCCAGAGTGACCCTGATGGTCATTGTAAGAGAGGGTGGGGATCCAAAGTTGTAACTAAGTAAGGACCAGAGAAAACCCCTCTTCCGAGTTCCGAAGGAAGTTTACTGTTCTTTTTTCTTATAAAATTTTTATGTTTCTAAAAAGATAGATAACCTTGAGAAGTGCAGATATTTCCAAAAAAGAAAAAGTTGCTGTTATCACTTTCTAGAAGAAAGTCGTGTACAGACTCTTCAATGCATACTGTATCCCTAGAACATAATTTTCACCTTTATTTTACATTTTTTCAGTGTTCTCATATTTTTATAATTTGGATGTTTACAAAGTTATTGAAATTACCTACCATTTGAGAAACATTTAATGTTTTTGCTGTGAAAAATAATAGGAACACTTTTAAAGCTAAATTGCTAAATGCATACATGGTTTTTTCCTCAGTGAAAATTCCTGGGGGTGGAAAATGATGGATTAAAGAATGCAAAACTTTTAAAGTAAATAGGTATTTCTAGTAGCATTTTCAGAAAGGTTGTCCTAAGAAATGTTATTTGAAATCAAATTTAAGGGGAATATAGATGAATGAAAAAATAAAAATTTGAACTATATTTTCTTTGCAGTATGAAACTCAAACTATTTTGAGTTTTCTAGTAATACAGAAAATGCTACTCTTGAGAAAAGTTTTCGGGAAGTCCTATATAAAGTGGATTGTTTTGTACAAGTTTAACTCTGGGGAAACCAATTGTGAACATATTGTAATTATCATTAAAAATAAAAGCATATTGAGAATCAAGATAGTGGAATAGGATAAGGACACGTCTAAATGGATGGAGAAGTATTAGTCAGTGTGAAACAGAGAGGGCACATTCGAGGAAATAGAAGTGGATAGAACAACAAAGGGCAACCTGGAGTCTGACAGACACAGGAAAGCAGCAGACACAATGGTGTGGTGTTGCAGTGACTGATACCCCAACAGCACTCAGCCAGTGACTATCCAAATTGCACTGGCAGGAGGAACTACACCAGCAACCAGGTAGAAAGGGACGTGTACTGGGAGCTCAGGCAGTGAACCCAGACAAAGAACTGTCCATCTTACTGGTCTTTTTCATTTGACTAGGAGCAGAGACAGAGCATCACATCCCAGATTAGCAGTGTGGGAACAGGGTGGATTTCACAGCACAGTTCACCCCCAAGAGCCGTATCAGGCGCCATTTTGTTTAAGGAGGCAAGGGCTACAGACAATACTACACAGGCACTGAGCTGGGAGTGAACTCATTTCAGACTCAGTGAACTGCAACGTGGCATCCTACAGGTTCCTCCCAAGGTAGGTCTAGGTAGACCTCAGACCTGATGGCCAGCAGATCAAGAACTCTAATAGTGGCACATCGGGTTCCATTTTGTACACTGTGGCGAAAGTTTTAGGACTGCAGGGACAATAGTGAGCTGTGCATGTGCTGAGCTTGGCGAGAACTCCCTGATCTCAGTGCATTGCTCTGGTCCCACAGGAAAATAATATCGACTTATTGTATAGGTCAAAATGGGTCCATGTTGGCAAGATCAGCACCACCAACAACCTAGCTATATAGGACACCTGGTGTCTCCCTAATCCTTGGACCTACTCCAACTGGAAGTGGGAGGAAGGCTGTAGAGACAATTGTGCAGCCTCAGCACGGTATCACAGGAGGTGGAGACCAGTGAGCCAAGAACTAGGGCTACAGAGACCATGGTGGAAATCTAATATAAGAACCCAGAGCTGGAACTTCCTGGAGGGAGTGGCAAAGTGCCTGCAAACAAAGCCATGTACCAAATGCAATAAGTGAAATCGAACTGTAGACCTGTGGGTGACAGAACTTAGACCTCTGTCCCAAGGAGAACCTGCTAACCAGAAGCACAGTGACCAAGAGCAAAAAAAAAGAGACAAAGGCACGATGAATATTACTGAAGACTCCCCTGCAAAGGAGCAAAACCCTATGTCAACCTCCGAGTTCATTAAGAAAGACATCAAGAACGTGGAGGATACAGAATTCAAAACACTTGTTGTAAAGCTTCTTATAAATAATGAGAAGCATGTAAAGCAGGCATTCAAGGAATTTAAGGAATAAGTCACACTAGAAATGAGTCAGATGAAAGCTGATACATTAGAAATGAAGAATACAGTGGAGAAAATTAAAAGTACAGTGGAGAGTCTCCAAAATAGAATGAAGGAGGCAGAAGAAAGAATCTCAAAATTAGAAGATATTTCCTGTCATCCGGGAGAAACAAACAAAAAGCTGGGGGCAGAGTTGGATCAGGCCAAAAAAGGTATGCAAGAATTGAAGGACACTATTAAGAGGCCGAATAAAAGAGTTATGGGAGTCCCAGAGGTGCAAAAAGCAAAACCGGGATTAAAGGTGTATTCAATGAAATAATAAGGGAAAATTTCCCTAATCTAAAGAAAGAATTGGGAAACAACATTCAGGAGGGGCATAAACTCCCAACAGGGTTGATCAAAAGTGATCTCCACCAAGACACATGATAATCAAGCTCTCTTCAATCGAACATAAGGAAAAGATCCTTAAACATGGATGTGAAAAAAAAAATCAATTGACATATAAAGGAATGCCAATTAAACTCACAGGAGACCTCTCACAAGAAACTCTACAGTCCAGAAGAGAATGGAGCAACATATTCCAGATTCTAAAAGCAAAAAATTGTTGTCCCAGGATAACGTACCCTGCAAAACTTTCCTTTGTCTTTGGAAATGAAATAAAATTCTTCCACAGTCAAGAAAAGTTAAAAGAACTTGCCTCTTCCAAACCTGCCCTACAAAGGATGCTTAAAGATGTTCTCTTGACAAAGAAGAGGAATAATGCCCACCAAAACCAAAGGCAAATGTGAAGAACATCCCAGTAAAATGACAACAAAAGACTAAATCAATGAACAGCCCATTGCTCAAATGACATGACCAAATTACCACCCATACATATTAACCCTAAATGTAAATGGCTTAAGCTCAATCAAACATCATAGATTAATAGACTGGATTAAAAAACAAAACCCATCTATTTGTTGCCTACAGGAGACACATTTTGCCAACAAAGATCATCGGAAACTATATCTTATGGATTTTGATATTTTTTTTTTGTAGTTTCATCTCGTCAAAACACTTTCTTCTGATTAAATTCTTCAGTGACTCATAGATCATACTGTAGCATCATTTTCAAGAAGGTTCTTGATTTTCTTTTTCATTTCTTCAGCGACACATTAGTCATTCAGTAGCATGTTGTTTAACTTCATGGTGCTGTTAATTTCTCTTTTTTTCTTCCTGTTGTTGATTTTGCTTTGTGGCTTTTCATTTAAGGGGATGTATAGTTACTGTGTAATAGAGAGTATCATGTCAAGATGTGAGGATACAATTCAGTATGCCTCCCTACTTCCAGACAAAGATGGACTCCCAATGAAACTGTTTACTGTATCTTGACAATAGGATGCGGGACTCTCTGCCATTGTCCATGCCCACAATAATGGACATATGACTGAGTATGAAAAACTATACTATAATAAAGGTATAGGGATCTCAGTGAGAGGGGGCAGGAATTGGGGAGGGGGTAAGGGAAATCCCAGGGCCTACAGAACTGTATCATAAAATGATAATGATAAATAGAAGTACAATTTTAAAACTATGAATAAATAAGTGCATACATTAATATATTAATCCCTAAATCCTTCAGCATGGCATATTGTTAGCTTGAATTCCATATTTTAATAATTATGCCACTTTTATGTAAAAATAACTGTAGTAAAATATTTAACCATTAGCTATGCATTCCCTACAATTGTGTAATGATCACACAATGAAGGTATAGAACATTTCTCTTTCCTGTTTTCCTAGAATATTTCTTCCTATCCTTTCTGGTTAATCCTTATCCCTATCTGGAAATATAACGCTTATTTTGACATTTTTTATATAGTTATTCAGAAGCAT
The DNA here is from genome assembly GCF_017591425.1 of Ochotona curzoniae. Classification (NCBI taxonomy): domain Eukaryota; kingdom Metazoa; phylum Chordata; class Mammalia; order Lagomorpha; family Ochotonidae; genus Ochotona; species Ochotona curzoniae. The sequence goes on along the minus strand of NW_024467122.1, from coordinate 28,855,447 downwards.
CAGTGAAAAAGCTTAATAAAAATCTATCAAGTGCATATTAAAATTTTTCTCAGTGCATTGTTAGTGCAGTAGTAGAGAAAATCTGCTTTTCCAGAAGAGGGAATCTTCCAGCAGCCAAATGCACAAGATTATAAGAAATGTGAATTTTAACTTGTGATGAACATCTTTTGTAATTATGAGAAGTTTGTGTTTTATGGAATCAATATTATAAACTTTTTAGCCTGAGATAGCTTTATTCTAAAAATGGTATTTTTTCAAGGTAGGTAAAATTTTGAAGTAGCATTTTGAGGAAATTACTTGATAGTTTCACATTCTGTCAGTTGTGCCCAGCTTCAAATTTTATTTCTTTAGTATAGCTTATTTCATAGGGAAAGTTTCAAGTTAAATATTAATGAATACACTGATGATAAATGTTATCTTCCAAAACAAAGTTACAAAACATGGGCAGCAAAAATTTCCTACAATTATAGTCAACCATAAAGTAAGCAAAATTATAACCTATGTTTTGCTAATATGGCAGAGAAATATGACAATGTCTGAATATATCACTCAAAGTCATTAACGTGTAGAATACTTTTTTAAATAAGGCTTACAATTCCAATATAATGTACTAACACCTTCACTTTCCTTTTGAAAATGACTCTATGGCTGTACTTGTACATTTGCATACAAGTTTGTTTGATTAATTGCTACTTGACTCATCTATCATAATACTAAGCTCTGAGGTCACAGAAGATCAAACTCCCAAACTACTTCCTGGAATTAATTTAAATATTTAATGTTAAAACCTTGAAAAGATGCAGAGAAAAATGGTTTTTAGCATTAATAGTAGCTTCTTTTACTATTATGATCCCTTGAAAAGATTTTAGTTATTTATTAACTCATTGTTAATATTATTTATCCTATGGTGGCAAAATGATATAGTAAGTTTTATAATTAGGTTAAATCTGTACTAAAATGCTTTTAAATGATTTTTTCCAGAGTCTTTTTCAATGAAGATGTCTGAATCATCATTGTCTTAATGATTTTCATGAGAATTTTGTTTTTTAGTTTTAATGATTATTTAGAATTCAAAGAGCATTTTTATTAATATATTAACTGCTAATTTATACACAATATTTCATTAACATTTACACACATGTATGTAACGCATGAACATTAATTTGGCAATTTAATGAGTTTTGACAAATGCCTGTGGCCATCTATCCACATTTCTCTTAAGATGTGTAACTTTTTATAAGCTAATGAAGTTCTCTGATTGAACTCACTACCACTGATCCCTACCTCACCTCAACAAATTTTTTTCATTGTTTGAAACTACAAATTTATTTTGCTTACTCTAGAACTTTGTGTCAGAGGAATCACACAGTAGCTGCACAATGTTTGTAATATTCATTCATGTTGCTCAGTGTGCCAGAAATTTCTTTTATTAGCAAATAAAATTTCATGTTCAATACTTGCATTTGTCATCAAATTCCTTTTGAAAGCTATTTGAATATGTCCAGATTTAAACTACTATGATAATACTTGCATAGATTCTTTTTAGGTACAAATTTCTTTTCTTGAACAAATACCCAAGTGGCATGCTAGTTTATGAGACTGGAGATATTTATTTTTAAAAGAAATGTGGAAGTTTTTAGCAAAAGCACCCATATCATTTTATATTCTCAGCAATGATCCATTGAAATTTTGATTAATATTTGTCAACTATTTTTAATTGTAGTGATTACAGCAGATATATAGCCATATGATGTTGGTTTTTAATTTGCATCTAACAGTGACTAATGATGTTGGGTATTTTTTCATGTGTTTTTTGTCTTTTGATATATTTTATTTTTTTTAAATATCTATTCAAGTCCTTTGCTGATTTTTATGTTGGGCTATTTTATTTTGTATTACTGATTTTTGTCCTTTATACTTGTATATCCTGGACATTGTTTATTGTTGAATTTAAGTACCAAACATTTTCTCCTCATTTTTGTTCATTTGTTCACTTTATGACATTAGATTTGATGCAGAAGTTTCACATTTTGAGAAATCCCAACTAATGAAAAACTTCAGTGTGTCCCAATAGATGGTCCCTCACTCCAAAATTCCAAAGATACTGCCCTGTGCTTTTTTCCTACAACTTCTACTGCTTTAGTTTTGATTTTCTAGATTTATCTTGAGCCAATTACTGTTCACGTTAAAGCATAAACATTGGGATCTATTTTTTTCACAAGTAAATATTCAGTGTTTTCATTACTATTCATTGAGCAGATAGGTTTCTCTCTGTTAAATGACTCATGTCATTTTAAAGTTAGTATATGACTAAGTGTCTGTTTATGAATATGCTTTTCTCTTTTAATGATCCATGAGAATTTTTTCTTTACATATGCAGTAATTACTATGAACTTCAAATTCTGTTGTTGGAAATTATCCAGCTTATTTTCTGTCAAGGTTATTTTTGTTACGTTAGGTTCTTTGCATTGACCTATAAGTATTAAAATTAGATTTTTAATTCCTATAATTGGGTTGTGTTGACTGTATAGACCATTAAAGTGGAGGGGGATTGACATCTTTGGAGTTTTAGTTTTTAATTCTAGCTTTTTCTCTCCATTTATTGAATTTATCACAATTCTCCCAGGATTAATAATCAACTACAATTTCAATTGTAGGAGTCTTTACACTACAAAATTGTGTTTCCCCTCAACCTTTTGATAGGTTCACATGTGTCTTTTATCTCTTTTGTTTCAAATAAATATGTTTCAGAAAATATGCAAAGCCAAATGTTTTGTTTATCTACAAATTTATCATGTAAGTACAATTTATCTCTTCATGCAGAAATGAACTTGGTTTCATGTTCTTTTTCTTAACTTAAGCGATTTTTTTTTGGCAATAGCTTTGTTCCCTTTCCTTTCTGCCCCATTCCCTTCTTCCTCCTATTCTTACTCTTTCTGTTTTCTAGTATATATTTGTTATTGTCAAATTCAGTCCTCATTTATCTGAATAGATCTTAATTTGAGCTCATTTTAAAAGTATGATTCATTAGGCAATAAATATATGTAATACATAAATGAATGCATATGAGGCATCTCAAAGGGTATTGCTGGTATTCCACATGTATTCTTCCCTACTATCATTGAATAATAGCCATACAATTTCCCCTTTGTCGTTGGAATCTAACACTATAGCCAATACAATAACTCCCTGTTAATTCAGAGGCTTGTGTGATCCTAAGAGTCCAGGTAGTTTTTCCAACTTTCAGATGAAGAATCTGTTATGTCTCTATTTAAAATTAAGGCTCCTTGATTTGCAGAATCTTTCTAAAAAGATATATTTATTTTTATTGGGAAGGCAGGTATGCAGAGAGGAGGAGAGATAGAGAAAAAGATCTTCCATCCGATGATTCACTCCTGAAGTGAACGCATTGACCAGTGCTGTGCCAATCTGAAGTCAGGCGCCAGGAGCTTTTCGGGGTCTCCCATGCATGTGCAGGATCCCAAGGCTTTGGGCTGTCCTCTACTGCTTTCCCACACCACAAAGGAGCTGGATGGGAAGTGGAGCAGCCGGGATTAGAATTGGCACCCATGTGGAATCCTGGCGCATTCAAGGCGAGGATTTTAGCCACTAGGCCACCTTGCCGGGACAGATTTGCAGTATCTTAATGCACAGAGATCAGAAGCAAAACTTTTGCCAGTAAGTCACCAGGAAAAATAGTGAAAGGAGCTACCACCATTTGCTCCTTTGATTCTTGGACTCATGAATCCTGGTTATGGGTAAAACACTCCATATGCCAATTTTGGATTCTAACTTAAAACAACCTTGCTTCTGCCCTACAAGTGTTGTCACCTACCTGGTGTTGTAATCAAGTCTTCCAAAAAATCATTCCAGTTTCTGTTAAGCTAGATGTTTCAGCATGATGGGGAACATGGAGAGTAGATTTATTGTTGTTAAGTGTGGACTTGCTGTACACATCATTTTCTATAGAGTGAGTTCCTTAATCAGAAGCAATTATGTGTAAAATACCTGGACAGTAGATAAAACATTCCTGTCACTTTACAGAGAGTTGTTTTGGCACAAGCTTTCTGTGCAGCAAAAGCCAGTCCATATCCACAGGAAGTATCTGTTCCAGTAAGAATAAAGTGCAACCTCTTCCATAGTGGAAACAGTCCAACGTCATTATTCTTGCTGAGTGCCCAGGGGATGTTGTCAAGTCTGGAGCTCAGTGTTAGTTTCTGTTGCTGGTCAGTTGGATAAGCAACAGTAACTGTAGCCAGGTTTAGTTTGGTGAGTGTTATTATGCCTGTGTTCTGAAGCCTTGCATGATCTGTATGTCTACCATCATGTCCACTGTGTTCATGAGCCCACTGGGAAGTTACAGGAATGATTGGAGAACGTGGCTGATGAGTACTCACTGAATGGGTCATCCTACCAAGCTAATTAAAATGCCCCTTTGCTATGTGGTCACTTTTTGGTGGCATTCATATGAGGCACAAATCAGTGTTGACTGTGACTTTTCCCTGAAATATAAATTCTGTTACAAAATTTTGACAAGAAGTACAAATAACTAATATTCTGAGGAGAAGTAAATGAAAATGAATTTGTGTATGGGGCGAGGGAGAATCCTGGATTTGGCAAAGATTCAACAAAGACAGGATTAACAGTAAATATACATGTCTATTTAGAGATGAATGAAGATGGAGCTGTAAGATTATGCTTAAAGTTGGTTTTTATTAAAGGTTTTTTTATTAACATAAACAGATGTGATGCATTTCTGAAATTGAAAGAAGATAATCACACTCCCATGCTTTCTATCCTCCCACCTTCTCTCCATCTTTCAATCCTTCCTTTTTTCCTTTAATTTTTGTTATAACAAAATTTCGAGTTATCTTATAATCCCAGCCACTTGTTATTTTTTTTCTCTGTGCTTAAATTAGAAAACTGATGGTTGAATTAAGAATTGAGGTGAATACAACTTCTATAGAATATGAGCAAGAATTTCAAGCAAAAACAGGAGAAAATGTTAATATGTAACATTGTATATGAGGATTAGAAACGATTCAAACTGTTTATTGAGAGAAGTGGGGAAAATAATTACTTTGTGATAGTGATTCTATCCTGGATGGGACATGGCAAGGTTTCTTGTATAAGAAAATGAAAAATACCTGTGGCAGTGTTCTTGTGACAGTGAGTGAGATGATCTAGCACAGACCAAGAGGAATCTTAGCCTAAAGAGCAGTTTTAGTAAGAATGCAAAAAATAGAATAGTTGTGATCTAGCAGTAAGCATTTCATAGTCAAGAATTCAAAAGGCTTAAAAACGGGATACTGACTGTGTACTTGGTTTGAAATTGAATTTTGGTAGAAAAAGTGGGTCAAGAAATTGGAAAGCTGAAGTGTTGTGGGTGACCATTGCTTTTATCTAGATTATTGACTGGAAAGTTTTCTTTTAATATGTGGGAAGGGAACCTTGCTTATCAGTAGATCACAGCGGCATGAATAAGAAGCAAATCATCCAAATCAGTGCTTCTCAAACTACCTGTGGTGTAGGACCAGTTATATTTTTTTCCAAAGTGCTATAACCTTGCATTAACATAAAATAAAAATAAATTACAAAAATCAAAATAGGGGGTAAAAATAGAGATTCAAAATCCAAATATCATTTTAATTATGATTGAGATCAGCAGCCATAAAGTTGCACTTTCAAATTCCTAGTAAATGTTTAATTTTTTCACTCTGAGTTTTAGTATGGCTTCATGGCCATAAGAACAATTTCAGAGCAGTATTAGTCTGTGAATCACACTTTGAAGAGCTCTGCTCTAAATGGCTAGTAGAAACTTCAAAAATGAAAGGGTTGTTTAATGAAGGATTAGTGGATTGGAATTGGTGGTTGGGAACCAGGAAAATGCAAGTCCTTTTTCCTGCCCCTGAAGCAGTATCACGTGAAAGAAGGAGCCTGCTTTACTGGAGAGGGTTCAACAAGAAGTGTCATTAGAAGTGAGGTGGTTTTTATTAAGCAGAGGAAATAAATGGGTTAAGCTTAAAAACACATGAGCTTATCTTAGGAATGAGAAGGTCCTTTCAAAGACCACAGATGGCAAAAAATATAAGGATAGCTAGGTTAAGAGAAAGAACTGAGCTTATGTAAGTATAGTTTTAATAAGTTAGCTGACTCTATGTGGTTAAATGATAAATGATTTTTTTCATTAAATTACTCTTAAGTTAGTCACCTCCAAATGATTTGGATAAAATTCTTATCCTTACATATATACATCAATAAAGCAATTTTAAGAAATTTTAAAATATATATAAATGATTGAATTCATTGAAAAACTAGGGAGTGCCTAGGACTGTCAAAAGTTCCTAAAGCTTTTATAACAATAGTTAGTTGATTAGTTCAAAAATATTTACAGATTTCCCATGGAGAATACTAGAATACCAGAATACTTACCTATTAAAGAATAATTTGAGTCCTAGCTCTCAAAGAGAAAGACTTTTGCATAATATTCAGCTTGTTGGCACTTTAATTTGTCATTTAAGTTCTGGGATTTTTTTGCCTGTTAGAGTGGCTTCTTTTAGGATTTAACAATGTTTGAACAACTCATATTATACAGCAAGAAAATGAAGAATTAGTCCTTAAGTAATTGAGAGTTCTATTGAGATTACAGTTATAATGGCAAATAAATAAAGTTTACAAACCAACAGGAAACGTCTGGGATTCCAGGAATACAATAACTGAAAAAAGAGCTTAATAAACTATTAAACCGTGGCTGTCATCCAGTGAGCACTAATACTATTTCCTGAACTCTCTTTGTGTTTTAAAATAATATAAGAAGCATCTCTGTCCTTTTGTGCAATAACTGCCAACTTAACATTTAGGTTATACTGTTGTTTGTTTATGGATTTTGAGAAAATCCATTGAAGTTTACTTAAGAACCAACTCATTACAATGGTATTATTTACTGAATTTTGTTTTCCTGACCATCAGCTAACTGCAGAGTTCAACATTACAAGGTTATAACTGTACAAAAAGGATCAAAATACCACATCCTAGTCATTGCGTTAGTCAGGTGTGTGGAGTCATCATTTTTAGAATAAATACCTTTCAGCACGGAAGAGATTATAGGAAATGAATTAACCAGATTACCCCTTTTTATGAGGCAGTTTTATAGGTACCTCTATGTTAATCATTTAACTCATGAAATAGTCTTCTCTATTTTAATTTCTGATTACTCAAATTAAGATACAGAAATCTAATATTCTCTGGCATAATTTATATCCAGTCAGAAAACTTAGAATAGTTACAAAATTTTTACTTTTTTATGTTGGATTGGAGATCAAACTCATGCTGATTATTTGTAACTTTAAATTAAACTAGCAGAGTTATAATTTCAAGCTCGTATAGTCCTCAAAGAGATATTAGGTTACCATTCCAAACATCTTGAAACTAGGAGAACACCATCCCATTTTTGGTACATCTCATATAAACATTGATAATTTAACTGTAATTAGTTTAGTATAACTCAACCCATATCATTAAGAATTAAAAGGATTAACATCACAGTGAATGATTGATATAAAACACTTGAAGGTTTTTGTAATATTTTCTTTTTTGTTCACCCTGGTATCTAGGGCAGTCATTTAACACTGTGGTTAAGACACCCAATAGGACACCCATATCAGAGAACTTGGGTTCACATCTGGGCTCAGCTTCTGATTTAATTCCTGCTCACACACACCCTGGAAGGCATCAGATGATGGTTCAAATGCTGCCACCCAGATGGGAAATGCAGAAAGGATTCCAGGCTCCTCATTTCGCCTGGCTCAGACATTGTTATCAAGGGCATTTGGGGAATGAGTTAGTAGAAGGATTCTCAGTCTCATTCTCACTCTCTCACCTACTCATTCTCCCTTTCACTCTAATTCTTTTCAGAAAAACAAAAGTAAATACCCAGATTGCCGTCCCAGCTCACTTTAATTCCCAACAAGCTGGGGCATTATGGAAAGGCTATTACAGAACCACAAGCCATGAGACTATATTGTGTACTTTTTGTTGGAAAATGTTTAGATTACTTCATTGGACTTGTCATCCTGCGATTTCCTTCTTTTGCCTCCAGAATATGGGAACCAGTTAGGTTACAGAGCCAAGGATTTGGGATGCTAGTGGGTAGAGATCACATGAGGCTGGGTTGAAGAGGCAAAAGTCATGGGTGCCCTTTTTGTTCAGGGAAATGGTGACTGCCATTTAAAAGGCTAAAATGGGGCAAACATCTGAGAGATAATGAATTTTTAAAATTTCTTTCACTTTCTTTGTATTATTACCAGTTCAAATGTTAAGGATCATCTCTAAATGTGTTGTAATTAAAATCCAGAAGTAGTTAGTCTGTTAGACACCACATTTGTGGGTGAGCAGTCTCAAATTATTCATGCTAGATAAATAATGAGCATTACTAATTTACTCAAACTTTAGTCATTTGGTATCAGTTTTACATTTTGGCCAAATCTTGGAGAAAAAAAATCCACTGTTTAATGAAATGTGTAGGAACTGTTGAAGAAAATCACCAACATTCAAGATAGTAGGACAAACTAATCAAGAGTTGTAATGAATTGTTAAGAAAGTTTATTCACCACGTGTCAAATTAATTTAAAGCAAATAAAGGCTTCTGATAGCAAATCAGCTGCTGAACTATAGAGACCTTGTCCTTTATAGGGAGAAAGTCTTCCTGACATGACAGAGTGACTAGAACCCATCCAGAGGAAAACCACGAATAGCAGGCTACACTCAAATACAACAGCTACTTGGATGATTCTTTACCTTATGTTTGGAGGCACTGGTGCTGACTCAGGAAAGTTACTCTGTGGCTACAGTGAATAATGCTCTATAAATATTAGTGTACAAGTTATGTGGCCACATGTTTCAGTTTCTTATAAATTTAGAAACAAATTGCTGGATCCAATGGCAAATATGTTGGACCTTTTAATGTACTGCCAAACTATTTTCCAAAGTATCTAAATAATTTTACATTCTCACCAACAGTGAATGAGGGTTCCCATTTCTCTACAGTCTTGCCAAAAGCTCTTTTTTATTATTTTTTTTTAGTAATATTTAGGCATGAGTTGGATCTTGTACTTTTTTTTTAAAGTTGTTGTTAAGCATATAAAATAAATGATGTTTGCCAAGATAAACATTTTTACATGTAGAATTCAGTAGTGTTTAGTATATTCATGTTTTCTACTACTATGTAATTTTCCATTCTAATTAAAACAAGATGCTATCTCATTGTGGTCTTGATTCGTAGTTTCCCAGTGATTAATAATGAACAATTTTAATGTTTCTTTTAGTCATTTATGTATCTTCCTGCAGAAATGTCAGTTCAGATCTATTTTATAATTGAATGATTTGTTCGTTTGCTATTAACTTCCTTATATACTCTTGTTATTAATCCCTTGGCAAATTCTAACTTGCCAATACTTTCTCCATTCTTTACATTGTCTCTTCATTCTTTTGTTTTCTTTGCTGTGCAAGAAGTTTTTTCTTTATTGAAATCCCATGTATTTATTTTTGCTACTTTTCCTGTGCTTTTGAGTCTTGTTCATAATATTTTAATCTATTCCTGTGTCCTGAAACACTTCCTCTATGTTTCTCCTTATATCTCTGTCGTTTTTGTCCTTATATTTAAGCATTTCATAGCTTTTCAGTTGGTGTTTGTATTCAGTGGGAGGCAGAGGGGCCTGGTTACATTATTCATGTAGATATCTCATTTTCATAGCACCCTTTTGTAAAGATACTATCTTTTCTACATAGTATATTCTTAACAACTTTTTAAAAATTATTTGAAAGGAGTTACAGAGAGGAGAGACAGAAAGATCTTGCATCTCCTGGTTTACTCCTTAAATGGCTGTAACAACTAAAACTCAGCCAATCTGAAGGCAGGAACTGGGAGCTTCTTCTGGATCTCATGTCATGCTGAGTCTAAAGGACTTGGGCCATTCTTCACTGCTTTCCCAGGCCATAAGCAAGGAGCTGGAGTGAAAGTGGAGCAACCAGAGAATAAACCAGTGCCCATATGTAATACTAATGCTTCAGGTAGAGGCTTTGCCTACTATGTCACAGTATCAGCCCTTTCTGTTGCATTTTTAAGTTCCTTTTAGTTTATTTTCAACACAAGGATTTCTGTATAACTTCAAAATTACTTCTGACTCTATTAAGTTTTTCTGCTAGAGTAATGTAGTCTTTCTCTATATTTTCCTTATATCCAGCCCTTATCAATATCCACCAACTGATTAATTTATGAAACCTTATTTGTCTATTAGGTAGAGTCATTGTTTCCTGACTTTATATAGCTTTGCACATTAAAAGAGTAGGAAGTTTTTTACAGTCAGAGTCGTCTGGCTTTATTTGTGCCTCCCTTCTAGGAATTCTAAACAGGCTGCTTATTTTCTCTAAGATTGTAGACACTTCCACTATTTCTACACTAGATGTCATCTTAAGTCAAGATCTGAAGCAAGTTGGCTGTAGGTGTACAACTGTTATTTCAGCACTAGAGGATTCCCTTATCCCGGGTTTGTCCAAAATCATGAGTTGCTAGATCATTCAGAATGAACTGCTGGAAGTTCCAACTGAGAGCACTGGTCTTTGGACTTTATCTAGTCTTTGGTCTCGCCAGGAAAGTCTCAGCATTGTGTTCTAAGAGAGGTCTTGTCCTGACCTACCTATCCTACTGCCCTGTAGCTTTCAGGGACTAGTGGAAGAGTGGTGGAAGCTTTGCTTTGGCAACCTGCCTGTGGAGCCTGCAGAAACTCAGTCTGCAGCTATGGCCTGGAGTAGGAGTCATGGGGTTATACCTGCACTGGGTTTTGTAGTTGCTGGTTTGATACTCAGTCCCAAGCCTATGGTCTAAAGTTAATTCTCCCTCTGTCCTGTGTTAGAAATGTTGAGCTGTACTACAAAGGGGAGATACATGGAACTCTTTACTTCTTGATTTATCCAGTACATCTTTACTTTCTTTTTTAGAATTTTATTTTTGATGATGCTTACATAGTTGAGAAAGATGTATGTCCATGTGGACCACTGATTAGGGTGGGAAGGGTCAAGATTTGGGGAAAGTGGATGAGACCATTGTTTTCAATTTTATTTTTCTTCCTATATCTGAGGGAAGAGAGGATAAGGGGAGAAGCTGTACCCAACATCCTAACCACATCAGGACCCAATGTCATCCCAGGGACCCTGATGTTGATTAAGCTCCAAGGGTTCTGCTCAAGTGGTTTTGATAGTTCTGAAATGCCGTTGATCTTGCTGATCCAAGCATGAGGAAATCCTTCCAAAATCCATTGGCTGACATAGTCTACCTGAATCTCCAAACATGCAGATATTTGCTGTCAATGCTTGACTGTGACAGTTGTCCAATTTGTTCTGCCCTCCATCCTCTACTATGGTATTAGATGTCCTCTGCAGGCCCCAATGGACTGCCAAATCCTCCATGTGCACATGGGCATGCTCTCCACTGCTCCGTCTTAGCAACTGAAAAGGCTCCATTCTGAGAAATGCACTTCACAGTCATACGACTGATCCTGCGATTCTCTCCATGGTTGGAATTCTGAGTCCAGCAGTTTAGTTGTGAGGAGGGGTCCCCAAAGAAACCTTGTCTGAGGTGACCCCAGATCTGACTCTAGTATGCTAGCCAATATAGGGTCTGCCTCAGTCTGTTACCCACATCAGCCTACAGATGTATAGGTAGGTTGCAGTTGCTTGGTTGTTCTGTCACATCACATTAGGATTGTACAAATTAGTGTGACACAACTAGACCAGTATTTTAGAAATAGCTCTCTAAAAAATTTGGCTCTCAAGAACAACCTAATTACCTTTTTAAAAATTCCTTACTTCCCCAGTGCACACTGAAACACGTATTTAGTGCCACTGGGGATGATTATCTGCAGCTAGCTTTAAGAAGTACTAGAAAGGAATCATTTAAGAGGGCTTGTAACTGAGGACATGACACATGCTATATGAAGAAAGACTTTGAAGCTAAATCAAAGAGGATAGACAAAATAGTATATTTAAGTAATGGACTTTAGTCTGATTGTAGGGCTGCTTGGGATATACGGATTGCATATCAGAATGCCAGTTCAAGTCCTGGCTGCTTCCAATCCAGCTTCAGGCTAATGTTTCTGAAGAGCTGTGGAAGAAATGCCCAGGGCTTGGGCTTCTGACACAATCATGGGAGACCAGGGTGGGAAGCCTGGCTTTGGCATTGTCCACACCTGGTTACCGCAGATGTTTGGGAATGAATCAGTGAATGAAAGATACTAATCTTTTTACTTCCTGCTGACTTGCTCACTCTGTTCTGCTCTCTAAATAGGTAGATAGATCTTTAAAAGTTATCCATATCATGATTGTTCACAGATCTAGCTTTAAAATCATTGACTTTCGTACTTCTAGTTATTTCCTTCCTTTTGCTATTAGATGTTTCTGTGTACACTATGAATTTTATTGACAAATTTAATTATACTGCCTGAATTGGAATTCTGCTTTTATTAGTTGTATAAATGTGGAGAGAATTAGTTATTACTCTTTGTTTCTACTTCTATCTTATATAAAACTTGTAGGGCCCAGCAGCGTGGCCTAGCGGCTAAAGTCCTCACCTTGAACACATCGGGATCCCATGTTGGCGCCGGTTCTAATCCCGGCAGCTCCACTTCCCATCCAACTCCCTGATTGTGGCCTGGAAAAGCAGTCATTGACATCCCAAAGCTATGGGGCCCTGCACCCGCGTGGGAGACCCGGAAGAAGTTCCTGGTTCCCAGTTTTGGATCGGCATAGTACCGGCCGTTGTGCTCACTTGGGGAGTGAGTCATCTTCCTCTCTGTTTCTCTCCTTTCTGTATATCTGACTTTGTAATAACAATAAATAAATCTTAAAAAAAAAAAACTCATATATCTAAAACTAGGCTTGTAATGTCTAACTCATAGCATCCACATGAAGTATAACTGAATTTAGTATTTCTGAAATGTTTGCAAGAGTTTTGACATTACTTTGTCCAAGGAGCTAATTTGTCACTAAGAGTTGAGTATTGCTAATTTTTAATTAATTATTGAATATCACTATTAAATAATTTGCACAAATCATTTCCTTAAAGATCTTATTTTTATTGGAAAGTCAGATATACAGAGAGGATAAGAGATAGACAGGAAGGTCTTTCATCCGATGATTTACTCCCCAAGTGACCGCAATGACCAATTGCGCAGTGGCGCAATGGTGCTGTGCCAATCTGTAGCCAGAAGCCAGGAACTTCCTCCAGGTCTCCCACGTGGGTGCAGGGTCCCAAGACCTTGGGCCATCCTTGACTGCCTTCCCAGGCCACAAGTAGGGAGTTAGAAGGGAAGTGGAGCTGCCAGGACCAGTACTGATGCCCATGGGGATCCCGGCACTTTCAAGGCGAGGACCCAAGCCGCCAGACCACCACGCTGGGCCCGCACAAATAATTTTTTCAAGTGAATAGTTTTGTGAGTACAGATAATGTAATGTTAAGTAATAATACAGAAAGTGCCTTAATTATGTAGCTCACTAAAGAAATACCTGTGTAGATCTTGTTACCCTCTTTAATTTGTTTGTCTACTAATGCTTTTGTTTTATAATTTAACATGTTTCTTTAAATCACTTATCCTAAAAATTTAACAGTTTCAAACTACTATATTTACATCAAATTCCTATTTACTTTCATGATAGTTTCTAAAATGTCTACACGTAATTATAAATATATGTGTCGGTTCAGACATTGTTGTGAAGTGTTTAAGATTCCATGTCAGACACTCATATCCCATACTGAAGTGCCTAGGGTGAAGACCCATATCCAGCCTCCTCCTGATGTCCCTTCTGGATGGCAGCAGGTCATGACTAAGCGTTTGGAACCTTGCAATACAGTTCAAGTTGTTGGACATTTGGAGAAGGAACCAGATAATGAAAGATATCTCACCCTCTGTCTCTGTCACACTGCCTTCCAAATAAATACATGTGCGTACTTGCTTTTACAGAAATATATAAAAAAACATATCTTGCCTGACTACTGCCAGGTGCATGCTCAGTGAATATTCATTGAGTAACTTAGTTTTATAGTCATCTACATGTGAATGTACATATATATATATATATATATATATATATATACAGACACACACACACACATACTGAGAAACTTACATATCATTTGTAATATACAGGCTTCAGAAATTCACATAATAATTATTCTTATTTCTTTATCTGTGGTGTTTGTAAATACCTTACATGTATTCTTTTAAACCACATTGTTGGTATTTTGCCAAAACTGAAGAAAAAAGTTAACATTTCAAGTTAAAAAAAGGCTCTTCCAATCAAGGTATTTTAATGTGGGGCATGCCTAACAACTATTATTTTAGATATTTAAAAAGTTATTTTTAAAGACCCTCATAAATGAAAAGAAATATAATTTTATTTATATAATTGTGATTCCAAACATCTGAAGTTCAAAGTTCAGAGTTCACACTGACACTAGAGTTCAGTTTTATTTTGACTGGATGAGCCTGATATTGTCTGGCATCCAAATAGGAAGATGTTTTACTGTAGTGTGATCACGTTGTTTTATGATTAAACACAGGGTATATAGCAGGAGAAACAGTAGCTATTAAAAACAAGATTACAAACTTCTTATCAGGAATGCATGTTAATCTTTCAAAAAGTAAGCAAGGTAAAACAATCATAATAATTTATTACTTGCTTGTAATTCTCAAGAATTCACAATAATCAACAAAAGGTAAATTACAGATCTTGTAAAAAATACTGCCAAATTCATTTCATGAAGATTTGTGAAGTAATTTTGCATGTTTAGCTCACTTGCTTTGTAGAATGAATTTTTGTTTTCAATGGCACTTTCAGTACTTTACTTTTTATCAGTTAGCTTACAGAGCTATTATGAATACCTGCAATTATCCATCTTGTTTTAAATTTATAACTTCCATTCATTAACTGCTATTATTTTTAAGGAAATCTGAACATAATATCCTTTTTTACCTTAAATTTCATTGTGTATCTCTATAATAAATCATAAGCACGATATCATTATTATTACATAAATACTTCTATTACTTTTGTGAAATATAAGCTTTATATATTATCTTGTTTTTTCTCCTTAGAACTTTTTAAACCACAATGAGTGAGTTTTTCAATAAAGTTTTCCAAGTTTTTCCTTGAATTTCTGTATTGCTGAGACCTAAGTAGATTACTTTTGATATTGAGGCTTAGTGATATGCAATTTTCTCTTCTTTCACACAGAAACATGTTGCACTGTGATTTTTTGATATTCATAAATCTCCGTGCATGAATCTGTTAACATTAATAATTTCAAAATTATGATATTCTACTTATAGTCCCATTTCATGGTTAGCAAGAGTAATTCTAAAAAGAGAATCATTTTTTCAATGTTTGATTACACTGTAAAAAAAGACATATTAAAAATAGTGGACAGGCCTGGCGCAGTGGCCTAAATGCTAAAGACCTCGCCTTGAACACACCAGGATCCCATATGGGCATCAGATCTAAACGCAGCAGCCCAACTTCCCATCCAGCTCCCTGCTTGTGGTCTGGGAAAGCAGCTGAGGACAGCCCAGTGCCTTGAGATCCTGCACCCATGTGGGAGAGCCGGAAGAAGTTCCTGGCTCCTGGCTTCAGATTGGCTCAGCTCCTGCCATTGCAATCACTTAAGGAATGAATCATTGGACAGAAGATCTTCCTCTGTCTCTCCTCCTCTCTGTATAACTGCCTTTCCAATAAAAATAAATAAATCTTTTAAAAATGGCGGATAAATGATCAGTTTATAAGTATTGTCCAACAATGACAATTTGCTTAAGATTTTTATAAATTTTAAAATTAAGGTTAATTTTAAATTAATGTTACTAATTTTATTGTCATAAAATTAAATAGATTTTATTTCGTTGTATTATATTCTCCTTATTGATAATTAAATTGTCTTTAGCTAATATAGAGCTGTCTCAAGTTTGCTCATAAGGCCTCTCTGAACACCTTCTTACAGTTTCTTGCCATCTGTTTTGACCAGATATTCCTGGCTAATCTTATACAATTCTTGTCCAAGATCTGTAATCAGCCATATATTCATGGAATCATTTATTATTAGTAGGAAATAGTGCTTGGAAGCCACAGTTCAAATACTCATTTATTTCATTGCTACTGAGTCTTCTACTTTCTTTTAAAGAAAGAATGAAAAGACTATAAGGGTTAAAAATTAAGAGGAAAGTAAGGAGCTACAAAGTACTAGCTAACTAGGGTTATAAGATCAGATATGTATCTCAAAGGGTAGGAACTTGGATTTTATTGCCCTTGGAAGGATTGATGATAAGACCACTTTAGGGTGGGAATTGATCTACATATAGCCATAACATAGAAAGATTGCCTTTTCAATGAAAAAGAGTCTAGAAAAAAAGAATATGTATGGGTTCAGAGTATTGACAAGGAAGTTTATCTCTCACTGAGACTGGGGCAGGAGGTGGGGTGGTGGGAATTTTCATGAGAAAATAAAGGGCTCATTCTGCTTCATGTGGGAATTAGAACCCCAATGACTGAATTCTCCTGGCAAAAATCTAAGCTAAGACATTAATATCTAATTTTTCCCAAGATGAGTAAAGCCTTTGTGTTACATAGCAAGAGAAAATGCAAAGCCCATTTAGCAATTTTTTCACATATACATATGTCAACACCCAAAAAATGAATCTTGCTAAAGATAGACGTAGTGAAAATCTGCTTAACTCATAGGAAAGCATTCTATCATAAAGAGTAATTTAAGAGATTGGGCCATCACTAACTTGAGGAAATAAGAAAATTTAAGAGTATAAAATATGTGTGTTTTTAAGATTTATTATTTTTCATTACAAAGTCAGATATACAGGGAGGAGGAGAGAGAGAGAGGAAGATACTCTGTCCGATGATTCACTCCCCAAGTGAGTGCATTGGCCAGTGCTGTGCTGACCCAGAGCCAGGAACTTCCAGGTCTCCTACATGGGTGCAGGGCCCCAAGACCTTGGGCCGTCCTCAACTGCCTTCCCAGGCCGCAAGGAGGAAGATGGATGGGAAGTGGAGCTGCCAGGATTAGAACCGGCGCCCATATGGGATCCTGGCATGTTAAAGGTGAGGACTTTAGCCGTTACGCCACAGTGCCGGACCCAAAATATGTGTGTTTTTACAGAAAAATCATTGAAAGGACATATTTTTTAAAGACACCATAGAAAATTGGAAAAAGAATATAACAGAATATTTAGACTTGAAAATGATAGTCATGAAATTAAAATGTTAGTGTAAAAGGAACACTAGACACAGCTCAAATAGAATTACCTTTCATGATTCAGTAATGATGGATATTTGTAGTTCACACACATATCAAGATTTGAAAATATGCAAGATAAAATATTTGAAAAGGAAAAAGGAGTCTTTACATTTGAATATCTCTCTTAATAGTTCTTTATCAAAATCAGTTGAGCATGTAGAGAATAATTTTAGTAGAGGATATCTCTGTTAGATTGTGAGGCTGACTGTCATGTCTTACTCATTTTCGTGATGCATGATTTGTATCTTCATTAAGTGTATTACATTTTTATTTCATTATGAACAAGTATTTTAAGTATTATTGGCTAAAAAGGAGACATTTTAATCTATAAATCATATACCCCCTGTAATACAAGCCAAATAGTATGTTTCACTAAAAGTTCATATAATTAAAAAAAAAGTGATTGGTGAATCAAGTTGTCATAGGACACATGGTTGAATGGACATGACGATGTAAAGGGACCTGGTCGCTGAATCAGTCAAAAGGTAAACAGAGAGTCAGATTACTTGATACCAAAATAAGCTTTTCTTCTGATTAAATTTTTATGAATTTTATGATGTATCTGTAGCTTTAGCAAAATTATTAATATTATCTTCTAGATTAAATTTATATAATTTCAGATGTCTTGATTTGTTGTCCTTGTTTGAAAATTCTTTTTGATTTTGTAATTGTACATACAGTACATATAATTAATTTGATAATTGTGCATATACATCCTATGACCTGGGTTAGTATCAAGAGTCTGATAAGACTTTCTTTGAAAAGGATTTGTGTATTATTCAAGTCTTGAAATTGTGATACAGACTACATAATCAATGTTCAGATCGCAGTAAATACCAATTTGAAATGTAGCTGCATCTTGATTGTATTGTAATGACTCTTGATTTTGATTCATTATGACAACTAATCATTTGTCAATAATCTGTAAAGATCTTTACAAAAGTTTTTCCAGATCTGTAATCAGTATGTGCATTCATTATTATTTAAGTATTGTAAAATTAAGTAAGTTGAGGAGTAATGTTTTTAAATTTTGAGATTAGTACTTCATTCTTTTAACCAACCCCCCCCAGTTTCTTCATATTGTCCTGATTTGCAGAATATCTGACACTATAAATACAGTGTAAAGTATTACAAATCTGAAGTATCTCAATATTGTATAGTTTGATCTTACAAGTGAGTAAAAATGGATCCTAGAGTGTCATAGATAAAACACAACCAAGAGATATGTTTATGAATGGAACCATTTATAAGTAAAGCAAGTGGTTTTTAATGTAATCTGACCTTAATTTCATAAGATGTACATTTTTATTATATTTAGATTAATAAAAGACTAGCTGAAAATGTAGGTGAATTGCCAGAGTCCTATGATCAGTGTTTTTTGTTTTCAATTAGTTTAGTTTAACTCATCATTCTCTCTGCAAAATAACAAAACATTCTTGTGCTTTAGAGACTACAATGGTATTATGTACATTAATTCATGTAGCTTGGGAGAAAAATGCTATAACTCCTTTACTTAATGGGATTCTTCCCCCGTGGCAGTGCAAACGGCTAGAGCAGGAGCTTCATCATCTGAAAGAGCAGAACCAGACTTCAGCAAACAACATGAGACATCTGACTGCTGAAAACAATCAAGAACGTGCTCTGAAGGTAAATCTCCATTCCTTCTTGCAGGCAAATTAAGGTTGTAAGCCCTTGGTGCCAGCTTTCGGGGCTGCATATATCAGTTGTGTACATTTCAGCAGAAGTGAGCTGTGCTGTTTGCCAACAACCCCTTCTTTAAACACAGATACAGCACCCTTCTGTTATGGTATTATTTTATTTCATGTATGCGTACATGAAAACAACATATTTTCTGAATTTTGAGTGGTGATATATTAATAAATTTGGGTACTTGTGCATTCTTTTTTTTTTTTTTTGCTTTTTTATTATTTACCTTTTGTGGTTGATAAATGTGACCACTCCAAAAGAAAAAGTAAAAAAATAATTAAATCATGGGCCTTCTCATTGCATTGATATTTATTGTGATGATTTTTAAAGTGATTTGTATTATTAAAAAACCATAAAATCAACAGTACTTGAAAGATATATAAATATTTCAGACAATTGAAGGAATATTTAGAGTATTACAACAAAAGCAAAAGATGGATTACAGATTTAATCAGTGCTTGAAAAAAGTGAGACATGCATTTCCTGAGATGTTCTCAGTGTAATGTAGGTCATTCCAATTTTCCAAATTATATGTGTTTTTGAAAATGCTTCTGATTTTCCATTTTGTTTGTCTTTGTCATGGTTCCCAGTGTGGTGCATGTGACACGGTGCGGTTCTTTACCCTCAGGCTGGTTGCATTCTCATTAACAGGTTAAGGAAGACAAAATCCATGTTGGGGAGGGGGGTAGAAAATATCATTCATTGCTTTTACTTTGTAGTAAGAAAAGATTTTTGTTCTAAGAATCTGTATAGTTTGTCATCACATGTCTGCTTGGCTGCAGATTATTGAAAAATATGAAAGTGTTATCAAGCTAGCCTACTAAGCCAGAGTTGAGAAAAATAGTGACATTTTGAGGTGGAAAATATTTTCAGTGTATTCAATAAATATTTCGTGGTTTAGTGGTAAGTCAAATATTTCTGCAAACTATATTTAGCTTCATGTTGAAATTCTTAGTGTTGCATGTATAAAAGATTTTTAATATTGCCTAATGCATTCATGTATTTTGTGTTGAATTTATAGATAGGCCAGGAAGATACATAGAAAAGAAAATAATTATAGTTTATGGTAATTATTTTGAGTTCCCCTCAGGACTTTATTGCTTGATAAAAACAAAGCATAATAATTTATTAAACATAGGCCTGCAAATGTTAAACAGCACTGTTTTAAAGGAAACTTCTATAATGTATGCTAATTTATTATCATATTAGGGAACATTTCATGTGTTCAATATGATTCTCTAAAAATAAGATTGAAAATGAAAATTCCAATTTGTTAAATATGTAGAATTGGTATAACCCTTTTTTCCTGGCATTTTAAGTTATGTATTTAAGTTATATTTAATTTAATAAACATTGATAATTATTAGAAGCATATGTAGATTTATAAAATGTTATTAAAATTAGAAGGAAATAGTAGACCAAAAGAGATTAGGAAGTTCAAAACAAAAAGCAAACATGTGTAAAATAAAAATCTTTGTAAACTCCAGACAGAATAATTCAAAGCAATATATAAGCATTAACTGCTTAATATATTTTCCATTTGTTCATAATTTGTGTAAGAAACTCAATTTCCAATGTCTTTCAATTCTTTACAACTTCATCTATTCAGTAAGGCAGCTTAGTTCTTAGAAGAGGAATAGCAAAATGAAGAATTTGTAAAAACTTGCCAATCAAGTCATTCTTAAATTCCATATACATTTAAGCTCTTTTAAAAAGTATTTTTGTTGGAATTTTGCTTTGTGACTCAGTGGGTTAGGCTACCACCTTCTATGACAGCATCCCACATGGACACTGATTTAAATCCCAGACTCTACACTTCTCATTGACCTCCTGCTATTTGAAGTCACTATGTACTGTGCATAATAAGCCATTCAAGCTATCTGGGTAATGTTATCTCCTTTTATTGTTAACTTTTACAACTCATGAACATGTATCAAATTTTGTTTGTGAACTGATTACATATTTGGCTAGTGTCTAAATGAGTCTTTGGAATTTGCTTTGTAATTTTGTTTGTTTTGTTTATTTGAAAGCAGGACAAGACAGACATACAGATTGTATATCTCTCTTCTGGTTCACGCCCCAGGCTGGAAGCTGGGAATTCAGTTCAGGTTTCCCCCAGTGGATGGCAAGGAACTAATTACCAGAGCTTTCAACTTCTGTCTCCCAGGTTTTCTATTAATAAGAACCTGGAACTGGGAGCTAGAGCCTGGTCTCAAACCCAGGCCCTCAGAAGATGGGTACAGGCCTGTCAGGTGAAATGTCCACCCCTCTAATTTGTGTTTTATCTAAGAGGAGATTACAGTTTTGGTATCGTTTATAAACATTGTTTTTGGAGTAGCATGGAATTAAAAAGCACTAGCCATAGCACTGTTTCTCTTATTTCTGTGTTTATTTTTCTCAACTGAAAAATAAAGCACAATATTGCTTATAGGGTAAGGGACTGAATTATTTTGTTCCTAGTATGTAGTCTGAAAGTTTTAAATTTTTAAAAAAATTTCATTTGAAAATTTTTGCTTCCATTCAGAAGTTGGAGACTTTATATTTTCTAAATAAATTTAGATCTATCACAAATGTGCAAACATCAAATCTCATATACATTGCTTCTCTTTCCTTTTCATTGTAAAATTTATCCTCTTATTGCTCACAGTCTGCCACATTTATAGTTCTCCAATGTAACTCCAATGAAAATTATTTTTTCTTAGACTATTGGCAAGTTCTGATAGTTATAAGCCTATAATACATATTATTTGTAAAGTATAATACATTTCCACTATGTCCCAAATCTTCTGTATTCTATTTATTCCTCCAAACTTCCTTTTTATTGACTCTCCATGGTCCTATTAATAATACAGCTTGTTTTGCGCCATATCCTCATCAAATGTCTTTTTGTAAAAAAAAATAATAAGTATTTATTTATTGGAATGGCAAAATTGCCAAGAGAGGAAGAGAGAAAGACAGAGGGAGATCTTCCTTCTGCTGCGGTACTCCCCAGATGGCTGCAATGGCCAAAACAAGGAGCCTGGAACTCCAGCAAAGTTCCTATGTGGATGACTAGAACTCAAACACTTGGGTCATCTCCTGCTTTCCCTTGCTTATTATCAGCGACCTGGATCATCAGTCATAGGCACTTGTAACATGAACCAGCATCCCTACGGGATGCCAATATCACAAGCCATGGCTAAACAACGTGCCACAAGCCAGCTCCAGATACTCCTTTTATCGTTAGTCTGGTCTCAACTTTAACCATTCCCATAGCACTACCTAGTATTTATATTCTAATAGCTGTTATATTTTCCATAATTTCTGCCTAAAATCAGCAAATTTGAAAGCAAATGTCCGATTTGTAAGCGACCACTGTATAATTCAACATTCATTTCCAGTCAAAATCTGCTTTTGATGTTGAAGCTGAAAAAGTTCAATACTTAGTCAGCCTCTTGTTGTTGTTTGTTTATTTGGTGAGACATAATAGACTCTACAACAGGGATGGAAGACAAAGGAGGAATGCTGTCTCTGGAAAAGATTTTGTTTCCCTATTACAAGGGTGGGTGAACAAGTACCATTCCTTATTTGCTTCATATTAACGTTGCACGTTTACTTGCCATGTAGAACTGAAGTAGCCACTTTACAGTTAGGAAAAAAGATAAAGAAAAATTCTAGCATTATTGAGCCCCTTACCCAGTGACCTCCTGGAAGGTTAAGCATATGTGTCCTCACTTCATTTTCTGGAAAGACAATATACTTGAAGTAATTCTTAATAGTGTTCTATTATTAAATACCAAAATGACCCATTAACATCTATTAATTAATAATAGTACTACCTTCACAAACATAGGCTAAAAATAATTGTTATAGTTTTCTATCATTTCAAGCTCTCACCTACCAAGCAGTCAGCATCCAGTGCTGTCACTTATGCAGTAGTTCTTCCTTTCCTATTTCCCCCTAATTTTATTCTTTGCCTTATGTGAAAGTCATGATCTAGGCAATAAAAAGACTCTCCTAATTTTCAGCCCTCAATTTCCCATCTTTTTAATCATTTGTGACACTGTCATCATCTGTCATTCTAAAATAGGTGTTATTTTCTGCTCAGAAACCTTCACTAAACACAGCATTATTAATAGTATAAGATAGTATAAATGTCCTGAATTATCTTTCCAATAAAAGTAATTAAAAGGGCCCAGCGCAGTGACGCAAGTGGTTAAGGTCCTCGCCTTGCACACCCGGGATCCCATATGGGCGCCGGTTCTATCCCGGCAGCCCCGCTTCCCTTCCAGCTCCCTGCCTGTGGCCCGGGAAGGCAGTGGAGGACGGCCCAAAGCTTTGGGACCCTGCACCCGCGTGGGAGACCTGGAAGAGTCTCCTGGTTTCGGATCGGCATAGCATCGGCCGTTGTGCTCACTTGGGGAGTGAATCATCGGACAGAAGAGCTTCCTCTCTGTCTCTCCTCTCTGTATATCCGCCTTTCCAATTAAAAAAAAAAAAGTAATTAAAAGGTAGAGGTAAACTTTGTACTTTAAAAATATTCTGAAACGTTAATTGGGAGGTAAGAAAATAGGGAATTCGCAAAGATTTCAAACAAAGTGGAAATGGGAAAGAATAGACAAGAAGTGATTGCCTAGAGCTCTTTCACCCTGAGTGAATTTGTCAAACTTGATGAATTTGAGCTTCTACTTTAAAGACTTCAGGGGCTAGGTAGAGCAAATAGGGTGCAATAGAGCAAAGAGCCCATCTGTGACAAGAAGTATCATGGGAGACACTCCAAAAATTAATTTCATGAAGACCGCATCATTCGTATTAGAATGAACAAGAGGCAAGCTCTTCAAAATAAGAAAACAAGGGAATGTGACATGACTGTGATAGTAGGGGAGAAGTGTGACAGTTTGCTATCTGCAGCCTGCTTTCTGGTAGTGCAGTACTATGTTGGTAGCATGAATTCTTGATAAACATGTAGTTCTCAAAGCTGAGGATCTCACATAAGTGGTGCAACTCTGGAAAGGTCTAGGACAACAAACCAAAACAAATTGTCTTCATATTAGCTGTGTAACTTTTTTTAAAGTTTTTGTTGTTATTGAAAAGATTTAGAGAAAAGGAGAGACAGATGGTCCACTCCGCAAGTGGCTGCTGATCCACTCCCCAAGTGGCTGCAACAGCTGGAGCTGAGCCAATCAGAAGCCAGGAGTCAGAAGTTTCTTTAGGGTCTCCCACGTGGGTGCAGGGTCCCAAGGCTTTAGGCCAACCTTGACTGCTTTCCCAGGCCACAAGCAGGGATCTGGATGGGAAGTAGAGCAGCTGGGATATGAACCGGTGCCCATATGGGATCCTGGCAGATGCAAGGAAAGGATGTAGCCTCTAGGCTACTGCACCAGGTCCCAGGCTTGTAATAATTCTTATATGTAAAGTTTTGTAGACTGTGAGATAATGAGAAATTAAAAAATACTTTAGAGGAGAAACTTCTGTTGAGAACTACCACTAACATAAGGCACAGAATTGCATAGTTGAGCAAATAGTTCATGTATTTTCTTTATCAGTTGTAACATTTAAAATAAATGTGAAGAATATCTGAGAGAAAAGGAAGCTTGCAAGATAAGGAAACAATAAAAACAAGTAGATTTAGACACAATAAAAGCAAGTAGATTTAGAAAAAAAATGCTGTATTGAATTTATAGCAATTAAAAGCAAAAACAAAAAACAAAAAACCCTACAACACTAAGCATATAAGTTGAACAGGCCCTTACACACAGCTTAAGAAAGTGTTAATTGAATTGGCTCTATGGCTGCTGGGTTAATCTGTTTCCTGTTGCAGTGATTCCCTGTATGGCACCAGTGGAGTCCCTGCTGCTTCAGTTCCATTCTAATACCAATGCTAATGCACCTGGAAAGGCAGTGGAAGATGGCCCATGTGCATGAGCCCCTGCCAGCCAGAGGGGAGGCAAGGATGAATCTTCAGGCTCTTGGCCCCTGGCAAACCAAGTCCCAATGGCCATTGAGCCATTTGCAAGAGTGAACAGTAGATAGAAGACCTCTCTGTCTCTCCATCTTTACATCTCTCTTTCCATCTCTCTATAGGCATAATTCTACCTTTCAAATAAGTAAATAAAATTGATCTTAAAACCAAAAAAAGAAAGCATGAGTGAATCAAAGATAGATCTAAAGGAAGTATGGAAATAGGAGTTGGAGTGACAAACAAATCAAAAATTTTTTTCATGTTAAGATTTTCAGTAACTGATATCAGAGTTCTAGGGAGCAAATTCAAGGAGTAGAGAAGGGCAAGATAATCATTGCATTGTCAGTGTGTTTACATATGACATGATAATAAAAATAACACTTTTTCCTTGCATTTTGCCTGTCATGAGCAAGCACTATGGTCTTTGTCAAGTCCTTTTAGGTTTTAGTACCATTTAAATTAGGAAGTAATATAATTTCGTGAATTTGTACTGTTTTGTAATAGTTGAACATACTTATTCAACAACATATATTTGTAGAATATTCTGAATTCAAGACCTCCTAATTCTTATTTAAGAGAAAAACAGTTTGAAACAAATGTGGTGTCAAGTAGAATACAATATTTTCCTGATAATCATTCTTCACGTTGAGGTGCTACAACTCTAAGCACGCTTGTGTTTCAGGGCACTGTACTTCCTGTTGCTACTTTAAAAGAACACTCTTCCTCCAGATATTAACCTGGCTTACTTTCTTATCTCTAGTTCTGTTCAAATGCCTA
The DNA here is from genome assembly GCF_017591425.1 of Ochotona curzoniae. Taxonomy (NCBI): domain Eukaryota; kingdom Metazoa; phylum Chordata; class Mammalia; order Lagomorpha; family Ochotonidae; genus Ochotona; species Ochotona curzoniae. The sequence goes on along the minus strand of NW_024467122.1, from coordinate 28,829,675 downwards.
CTGCCCAGGGAAGGTTTCCCTAACCTATTTTATTCCTCAGCCCACATCCTATTAACATTTTCTCAGTTGCTTTTCCTGCTTTTTCTCTGAAATACTTGTCATCATCCTGCAAAGCATATATGTTTTTTATTATATTTATTGTCTGTTTTCTGATAAGAACAAATGCTTTATGAGGTCAGATTTTTGTTCACTTTGTACACTTACATAACTACTGATGATGTGAGAAGTGCTTGATATTCAGTATATAAATCAAAGATTTTTACTAATAAGAACAAATATCAGCTGGTAGCAGTTTGAATGACTATACCAATGCATACCTTCTGAAAACTAGCCCTGGCTCTGTCTGTCCTACAAAAGTACCTGGGAAAATGGGAATGCCTTGGACATTGTGGTAAAGCAAGTTTAACTTCCACTTGGGATGCCTGTAGCCTATATTGAAGAGCTGATCTGAATTGCAGTTGTTCTAGTGTAATCCAGCCTCCTGCTAATATGCCTGTGAAAGCAATGCATGATGGGTCTAATGCTTAGGCCATTGCTGCCAATGTGAGAGAATGGGATGGAATATCAGGCTCCTTGCACAGATCTGGGAAACAAAATAGCAGATAGAAGATCTCTGTTTTTCTGTCTCTCCCTCTCTCTGTCACTCTATCATTCTTTTTTTTAGATTAAATTTATTTTTAAAAAATTTTGATAATCTTACATAGTTGATTAGGGCACAAAGGGTACAAAGGGTCAAGGGTACAGGAAAGTGAGTAAGACCATTGTTTCCACACTAATATCATTTTTTAAAAAATCTGTATCTGGAGTAAGGGAAGAAACAAAGGGAGAAGCCCCACCCAGACTCCCGCCCATCCCAAGTCCCCAATGTGAGGCATGCTCCGAGGGTCCTGCTCAAGTGGTTTTGATAGTTCAACAGTTGTGAATTGCTGACAATCTGGCCATTCACGCATGATGATATCTCTTTAGAATCCACTGTCTGACATAGTCTATTCATGGTTGGGGTTCTGAGATCAGCAGTTCAGCTGGAGGGATCTCCAAAGTAGCTTCATCTGAGGTGATTCCAGACCTGATTCTGGTGTGTGCTTGCCATTACAGGGTTCAGCACCGTATGTTGCCCCAATCAGCTTATGCAAATGCTGGTCGTTGCAATTGCTGGGTCAGTTCTGTTTCCAGTCCTGTCATCCACTTGAACCAATGGGTGCTGCAGTCCAGCCCGATCCTGCCCACTTCATACTTGGTCCGCCTGCAAACCAGTGGGAGATGCAGCATAGTTGGGGCGACTCCCAATAACCCAAACCAGGACTGCCCCCTACCCTGCTTCCCATGCTTACCAGTATGAACTGCAGACCTGTCCAGTCTGTCCCACATCCCATTTAGCTCTCATACATGTCAATGGGCCTAGTTCAACCCAACCAGCCCTACTATCCAGTCAGCACACATACTGGCAGTTGCCTTTCTGTCCAACCACCCCTGCCCCTGTTGTGGTTATCATGCTCTCCAGTTGGAGTGGTAACCCAAGAGGGAGGTGCCCACTGTTTCCCTACTAGACCACTCCCATTCCCAGGTCATGCACTCTCCAGGTGGCTCTGGAGTTTAACTTGACAAATTTAGCCCCCAGCCTCTGCCAGCTGACGCTGTAGCAAAGCCCAACCAACCCACACCCACTCTAATTTATGCTTGCACCAGTCAGAACAGTCAGCTGAGCCTGGCTTTTCCCTGATGTAGCTCACAAGAGGCTCACAGTTGTTGTAGCCCTGCCTTATCTGGTTTGCCCCCATCTGAACTCACACTCTCCAGTGGGAGTGGTTGTCCAGCAGGGGAGCCCACATTAGCCCCTGCAGGCTTTGCCCATCCCTCCCTGGTTCTCACGTGTGCCGTTTGGGTGTTGCGGCCCAGTCTGGTACGGCTCACCTCACCTTGGCTTTCCATAATGTACACCGGTATGTGTTGCAACCAAACTTGGCTGGACCCACACTCTGTTCTGGTACTTGGATTCGCCAGCATGTGATGTGAACTGGTTCAGCCTGGCATGCCCCCTACCTATGCCAAATATATGCCATATGGGTATCTTTCTCTTGCCTGGTCTGGGTTGCTCCCTATCGTGGTTCTGGAGTCACCTGTAGGGACTATGTCCTACCAGAAAAGTTGCCTAGGTTGTTCCATCAGAACCTCTCCCTATGCCAGTGGGTCCTTGGGCCAGCCCTCTTAGTCCACCTCCGGTCCTGACAGGAACAGTGGCCTTTCTTTGTTGGATTTCAATCCATTCTAGTTCTTACTGTTGGATGTTTCAGCCCAGCCAAGGCTCGTCCATATCCAGACACTGCTCACACATTGCTCAGTAAGGGCAGAGACCTAGCCTAGTTTGTCCTACATCTACCCGGTACTCCAGTCCCAGATGGTGCTGGTGTCTAGCCTGGTTAGATGTGCCCAACCCCAGTTCACACTTGTGCCAAGGGATATTGCAGCCAAATCCAGACCAGAACACATCCCCCACTATGGCCCCCACACTCACCAGGGGGAACCCCAACCCAGCAAGTGTGTAATTTCACAGCTCCTTTACTGGGTCTATTCCCAGCCCTAGATTACACGCGTGCCAGTAGTTGCTCTGACCCAGTTGGCTTAGCCCCTTACCTGTCTCAGCCTTTGCCTTCGATGCTGTGTCCTAGTATCCCTGGCTAATGCAGACCAGTTGATGTAAGAGCCTAGCTCAGCATGACCTGTGCTCCATCCTGATTTCTGTTCTTCCTTGTCAGTTAAGGTTTGCTTGGCCCTGCCTGGTTTGCCCCCCTTGCAGTTGCAGCTCAGCCCACCCCACATCCTGTTTTAGGATGTATACTCAGATGCTGCTGCCCTGACCTGCCCAGACTGTTGTCGGTTCCTTTACCCATAAGTGATGGCAGGTTCCATGGTCACACCTAGCTCAGTCCATCACCATCCCAACTCGTGAGCTAACCAGCGGGACTTGTATTTCCAAAGGGTTGGGCTCACACTTCCTCCACAGAATCTTTCCTCGAATCAGTTAGTGCCTTGACCCTGCCAAGTGTGACCCGTCAAGTACTGGTACCGAGCCCTGCCAGACAGGTCCCCAGCCATAGCTTTCGTGTGGACTGGTGTGTGGCAATCAGTGATACTCTACGCTAGCAGCCCATCTCAGATTCCCATGTGGTCTGGTGAATCAGTCTGGCCCAGATAGATCTTATGGATTTCTCCCCTCTAAACCACCAGATCTCAATCCCCACACTTGCCAGAAAGTTCTGTGACCTTGTCACTGGGAATCACCCAGGATTCATCCCTCATCTACACTCACACTGGGCTTACCCATAGATGTCCCTAGGCAGCAGTCACATACCCCAAAGACCCCAGAGCTCACTGCCAGGCAGCCAGGAGGCAGATCCTGGCATGAAACAGGCCTAGGACTCAGTCACCACTTGGCAGCAGTGACCATGGTGTAAATCCCCAGCATTGGGTCCGGCCTGGCTGCGGCACCCCCTGGAGCAGCCATGCTGCAACAGGCCCGTTTTGCTTCAGCCCCACGGCCGAACCCACTCTATCATTCAAATGAGTGAGTGAGTGAATAAAATAAATCTAAAAAATTTCCTGGCATACAGTATTCATGGAATAAATACTTGTTGAATCAGTTTAGATCAAATGCATGATTTAGTATCCTAATTTTCCTGCTAACATTTCATAAGAATTCTGTTAGACTTAAATGTTGTTGACAGATATATACTTAAAATATTGTATAATTTTCAGTTGCTAGCAATATCATAGTTTTAAATCTTCCGAAGTTGGATAATTAGCTTGCTTGCCACTTTGCACTTATGAATACCTCTATGAAAATATTTTATGGGGTAGATATTAAGCCATATTTAATAGCTAAAATATAGTTTACATATATCTGATGAGCACATATTTTTAAAAATAAAATAATTTGTAGGCATGCTAATAATTAAAAAGGCAAACTACTTCTTTAGCTACTTGTTCTGATTTGTACTTCATGATTTAAAAAAAAATCTTTCAACTTGTTTAGCCCTTCTGTATTTCCATGTTACGTCTACCTGAAACCATTGTATTTCCTATTTTTTAATTTATAGATAAGATTAATTTCAACTCTAAAGATGATTTAGCTTTCTCATTTTTGCTCAATATTTAGTATTTTCATTGCTGTCAGGAAAATATTCACACCAGACTAAATACCATTTTTCAGATATATAAAAAGAAATACACGAACACATAATGTAATACAAGTACAAAATATGAGAAAAGAGTATATACCTCAGTAAAATACATGTATTTAGTCTATTTTTAATCTATAATTTTTGAGAAACCAATAGTGATTGCTTAGTCTTTTAATGTTTGGTTTTCCTTTGTGAATGTCTTATATGATTTTTATTGAATCATTTTTTTTTTACTGGTTCTAATAACCCGGTAGAACCATTGTTCCTCTGCCAGTGAGTTGAGCTGTACTTGGTCTTGTAATGGTCATAGGTTTCATATTGTTCTAGTTAAAGGTCACTGCTGGCTTGTGTTCAGGATGAAATCATAGGTGCTGGATGGAATCTCTCAGTTTTCAGACTTTTCCTTTCTTGTTAGTTGGTAATTTATGCTTACACATCAAAGGTATATCACATCACTCTCTTGTCTTTTTCCTAGGAGTAGAATGTAATTTCCAGACTGATATTGGCAGGATGGAGTTCTCTGCTTCAAACTTAGAGAATCTATATGTGCTTGGGCTTTGGAGCAAGGATTTTCTCAGAATTCCTTTTCAGGAAGCCACATTCTGATGTGTATCTATGACCCACATTCTTCAGGAGAGACTTTTCCTTCTCAAGGAGTTATCAAGCAGTGCTTTAGCCCATATGTATTTCCTGTCACTCACCCAGAGACGGAAATAATTTTTCTTCTACCAGTCCTTTAGCGTTGAGTTTTTCCTGCATCCTGTGGAAGTTTTTCCTCCTCTTTCAGCCTCATATAGGTTTTGGGGTACAAGTAATTCTTGCTGCTTTCCACAGCCGTTTCAGTCTTCCCTTTCCCCTCCACCTCAAACCAACTACATACTTGCATTACCTGGGGAAACTATGTCTAGGCTACTGTTCTTCCTTTGATATTCTTCATTAGTGTGTGGTGCAGGACTTCATACAAAAAAAAAAAACTTGAATGAATACATAGTCTGTTTTTGTCAGATATTTCTAAGGAACTGAGTAGTGACCTCTTATCCTCCCAAGTGGTGTTCTTGATGAGCTAGTTGATTCTATTTCCATTTTTTGAAAATTTACTGTATTTTTATTGGAAAGCCAGATTTACAGAGAGGAGAGAGAAAGATCTTCCTTCTGCTGTTTCATCCTCCAAGTGGCCACAAAGGCTAGAGGTGAGTCAATCCAAAGTCAGAAGCTGTAGCTTCGTCCAGGGTCTCCCAAATGGGTACAGGGTCCCTGGTTTGGGGCTGTCCTTGACTGCTTTCCCAGGCCTCAGGCAGGAAGCTGGTTGGGAAGTGGAGCAGCCAGGACATCACCGGCACCCATATGGGATCCCAACATTTGCAAAGGCAGGGTTTAGCTATATAGCCTGTCTTCCTCCCAAAATTTCCTCCCCTCCCCCACTGATTTCCCCTATATTATTATAATAGTATTGCCCTTCCTAATCAGTCGTAAGTCCATCATTGTGCTATTTAGGTGTATCCTGACATTGGTGGTATGGACAATGGCAAAGTCCTGCATCCTAGTGTCAAAGTATATTTAACATTTTCATTGGGAGTCCATCTTTGATTTGAAAGTATAGATGCATACTACATTGTATTTTTACATTTTGATATGATAGTCTCTATTACATTCCCTTAAATGAAATACTATACATTCCTTTAAATGAAAAATCATAAAACAAAATCAACAGCAGGAATAAAGTTAAAAAATTTACAATGTCATGAAATTAAATAACCTGCTACTGAATGACCGATGTGTCACTGAAGAAATGAAAAAGATAGTAAAAATCTTCCTGAAGGAGAGATGATGCTACTGTATGACCTATGAATCAGTGAAAAACTTAATAAAAATAAACTATTTTAAGGAAATGAAAATAAAAACAAAATATCAAAACCCATGAGTTGCAGTAAAAACACTATCGAAAGGGCTGTAACTCATATTTTGCAGTTTGCCTTACATCAGAGAGAACATATGGTATTTTCTTTTTCATTTCTTCAACAACACATTAGTCATTCAGTAGCATGTTGTTTAACTTCATGGTGTTATTAGTTTCTATTTTTCTTCCTGTTGTTGATTTTGATTTGTGTCTTTTCATTTAAGGTGATGTATAGTAGCTGTGTAATTGAGACTCTTGTATCTAGTAACATGTTATTTAACTTCATGGCATTGTAAATTTCTATTTTTCTTCTTATTGTTGATTTTGTACTGTGACTTTTCTTAAGGGGATGTACAGTAACTGTGAAATGGAGAATAACATATCCAGATGTGAGGATACAATGTAGTATGCATCTCTACTTCCAGCCAAAAATGGACTTACAATGAAACTGTTTACTATATCTTGACAATAGGATGCTGGACTCTCTGCCATTGCCCATGCCTGCAATGATGGACATATGACTGAGTATGAAGAACTATACTTTAGTAATGATATACAGGAACTAGGTTGGCAGGGGGGAAATTTGGGAGGGGGTAAGGGAAATCCCAGGGCCTCTTTAACTGTATCATAAAATAATAATAATAATAATAAATAAGATTTTTTAAAAAGAGGTAAATGGGGGCCCAGAGCGGTGGCACAAGTGGTTAAGGCCTTGCACGCCCGGGATCCCATATGGGCGCTGGTTCTATCCCAGCAGCCCCGCTTCCCTTCCAGCTCCCTGCCTGTGGCCCGGGAAAGCAGTGGAGGACGGTCCAAAGCTTTGGGCCCCTGCACCCGCGTGGGAGACCCGGAAGAGGCTCCTGGCTTCGGACCAGCATAGCATCGGCTGTTGCGGCTGTTGTGCTCACTTGGGGAGTGAATCATCGGACGGAAGATCTTCCTCTCTGTATATCTGTCTTTCCAGTAAAAAATAATAAAAATAAATCTTTAAAAAAAAAAAGAGGTAAATGGAATAGGTGAGGTGCTCTCATCCCTGTTCTCCTTGCTTTTGATCTCGCTCCTTTATCTCCTTTTCTTTATCTTGATCCATAGAATTGAAGTAGAGGAGTAGATGTTCATGATATATTGTTGCGAACAATGATCTATATAGCATTAAAAAACAATATATTTAGTTACCTGTTAGAGATCCAGTTCTTTGGTTGTTTGGTGCCGAATACAGGTAAATGTTCATTACTGCAGTATGTGTTAGAGTCACCAAAAAAAAAAAATTCAAAGTACTGAATCTTGGTCTGCCCCAAAATCTACTAAATTTGAACTCTTTTTCCGAATTCATCTTTGTGCTTGATTACTAAAGTAGACTTGAACTATTTCAACTTCCAACCTTCTTTTAATACTATGATTTTTTTTTAATTCTAAAAATGATACCACAACTGTGCTTTTTCATTTTATACATGTTTCATTTTCTGCATGATCTTGATAGTGTCAGGTATTTTGATGGCATTATCAGTTTTGTATCTTTTTAGTGCATCTTTGATATTTTAAGAGAAAAGTTGGATGAAGATACATGGACAGTGTTGGTCAAATGAGATTTTTCTGTTTGAGTGTTAGCTGTTCACAGTAACAAATTCTACATGAAGGTGTACCAGAAAGTGACTTGAAAAGGCGGCGTATTAAATTGTGATTTGTGATATAATAATGCTGTGAAAAGTATAGTGTAGGAAATATTTACTTAAACACTATGTCATTTAATTACATGGTTCTTTAAAAGCAGTATATTCTTTCTAAGCTAAAAATGTATTTTAAACAAACTTTAGTGTGTCAAATATACTTGTTTGGTAAATCTCAATGTTTCTGATTTGAGACATGATTCAGAAAGCAGTTGAGTTCTTTATTACAGATTATATGAAAGTCCTCATGAAAGAAACTGCATACACCAGTATGGTCTCTGATACCAAACCAGTCTATTTTAGTAGCATTTTTAACATGGGTGTTGGTGCTCAGAGAAACTGCTTTTATCAGTGGAGCTATAGAACTTTATCGTGTTCACTTATGTTCTTAAAAAGCTAACATTCTCACATTGACCTAGCTGTAGTCTGCCCTCTATAACAGAATGACTTTATTGTGTTGTTCCAAGTTGGATAGTTTTTCTGTTATGTTGATGCATTAAAACAGATATTAAATTTTATCATTAATTCAGTGCCTGGTCTCCCATCAAATCCCCTTAATTACAAATTGACTCCAAGGATTAGACAGCATGGATTTTAATTTTAACTGAAACAAAAAAGGCATCTTGGAAAATCACTCTTGCCTAGTGATACATGGAGACATTTTTAAAGATCTTCTAACATATTGTTTCATATTGAAAATTCAATGTAAAAACCCACATTGCTGAAGTTTTTATTCTTTTGTATTTATATTACATACATGTAGACTGTATTTCATAACATTTGCAGAAATCATGTATTTTTAGCTGACTAGATGGCTATGCAAGTTTGGTAACTTGTAGCCTTTTCTTGAGAAAATGTTAGAATTTTTCACAACCAGATTTGAAGTTGAATGACATTTATATTACCTTTTGTTTGATTCCTTGATAATTTTATGAAGTCATACAATGTATATAGTGTGGAAATATTTCCAGTATAATCCAATACCCTGTTTCCGTATTGTTTGTGGTTTGTGACTCTAGTTAAATCCTCACTTCATTTGATCCCTGCTATTTTAAGTTTAAACTCATTTCTCTATATTTTATGTCAGGGATATATCAGCATTTCTGTCCTGCCTAGAAAAAAAACTATATTAATTAAAGTGTATTATATAAATTATTCATTTTTATTTTCAAAGTGACTATTCAATTTAACTAGAACAAGAGGTTAATGAATCATAGTAACTGAAAAAAGCACATTTGTTCATTGTATTTTCTTTTTATTATATTCTAGTAAGCTTTTTAACTGTGACTCATTAAAAACCAGTTTCTACACTAACTAGTGAATCTAGCTTGTGTTAGTAGCTTGCACCATTTTTTATTTTGATCCATAAATATTTAGTTAATTAACTATTTGAAAAATCAAGAAAGAATTAATAACCCTTAAGTATTCCAAAATAATCCATGTTTTTATTAATTATTTTAATTACCTTCACTTCTTGAAAGCAAAAAATATAATAGTGCCCTTTTGGATTAACCACAGTTTGTCATGTTTTGGTAAACTTGATTTTTAAATAGCATTCCTTTACCGGCTTTTATTGTACTTGCTGTTAAACTGGATTTTATATGCTGAAAAATATTTAGCTTACAAATGAACTCAGCTCATCATGGCAGAGAAAAAAAATTAGATTGCCTAGAAACAGATTGTTTACGTAATATTAGATTGTAATATAAACCAACAAAAGCAAGGAAATGAACTTCTAAGGCTTACACACTGCCTTTACCTCACACCTTTGTGTTGTAGGTACTGTGTGCGTTTTAATACCAAAGTGCAGTGAACTCAGGAACTGTAAAACTGAATTCTGAATCTCTTTTCTTTGCTGATTTATGTCATAACTGAGCATTATTATTTTGTCTGTTAATGCTCTATAATGCCCTTCACAAGTGAGCTGAAGCAATAGGTGGATCTGAACAAGACGATAAGTGTGTATGTGCTTTTCTATCGTTTGTAGTTGATTGCCTCCTATTAGCCACGCATCATGCAGTTGATGTTAGTGCTTCATATATTATAGAAATATAACACAAGAGAAAATCATAAATATATGAAATATTTTAAAGGTATAGTTACTGACATAAAATTGTTCGATCATAATTTTTATTCCTGTTGATTTTTTTGGTATCATTTTAAAAGGCCGATAGCTCCCTTTATTAACAACTTAGAGCAATGAAAAACTGTGGTGCCTTACGAATAACTAATATACAAAGATGATGTCACAGTTCTCATTTGAATTGCACAAAGGAATTATTGGTGAGATTCTGAGGGTAGAACTAGATGTCTCAATCTCAAAGATTAATTTGACAACTGATATATACTTGGCCATTCTCTTAATTGCACCTGATTTTTTTATGTCAATCCTAAAATTTAAGGAATTTATTCTACTTTAATTTTTACATTTGCTTGTTAGGTAGTAACTCATCAATTCCTAACAAACTTTAACTCTCTTGGTTTTTATTTTATTTGATTATAGGGATGAGGATGACATTTCATTGATTACATTTATAATTGTGCGTTTCACATTTTACAGCAATTTGGAATTGTTTTTTACTTTCATTTTTCACTGAAAATCACAATTTTGATTTCTTTTTAGTACCTCTTAAGATATAACTTCATCATATATTTTAAATCTATAACTTTTGAGATTATTATTATTACTGATATGTGAGTTAACCTTCATAGGAAAAAATTTAACTGTTTTCTGTAAACTTATACATCAATGAACAACCTAAATATAGCCAAAGATGGTTTTGCTTTATACACCAAAGAAACTGCTACACAATTTAGCAAAAGAGAAGTTGTAGGCTTGGTATGGTGACAATTCTCTTAAGAAGTTTTTTTTTTTGTGTGCAATTAATATTTAATGGGCTACATTTAAAAGCTCTGAAAAAATGATCTATTTGCTAGAGATTTGTGAAACAATACTTTAAGCTCTTACTTATTCTGAGGTGTTGAAAGGTGAAACATTTGACATTTTCTTTTCTGGCATTGCTTTAAAAAAGAGAGGGCGGGAAAGAGGCGTTGCCACATCAGAGTTAAGGGTGTTTGTGGTTGTCCCTGACAGCAGCTCTAGTTTTAAAACACCTGTGTTTACTTTCCAGCTTTTCAGAATCTGCCTGAAAGTGGCCTAAGAATGGCACAGGCTTTCCTGATGGCTGGGTTTTTCTATGTACAAAAAAAGCCCCCAGACTTACTTCTGTTTTCTTTTGCAAGTATTTAATTCCCTCGTATTTTATACATTTTACACTGGATAAGTTTATGTATGTGTGTAAAGAATTGCAGAATTTATATCATTTGCAAAGTTTACTCTAAAAGTTAGCTTTGAATATCAGAATGATTAGGTATCTTGTCATTGGTGTTTTACTATTTGTTCATAGCCTAGAAGTTCGTGAAAATCTGTTCAAATTTACTGCACAGATCTATTTTATTTCATAATTGAAGGAAATTTTAAATACCCACTGTTTTTTGATACTAAGTGAAAGAAAATTGCATGAAGATAAATGATCAAAAAGGTTTTGTGGTTTTTTTTTTTTTTGGTTTTATGCTCTTGTAGCCTTTTCTTAATCTGTTATAATTTTTTATTTTATAGGGATTTTTAAAACAGCATTTTTACAAGTGTAATTTGTATATTTCTTGCTGTTTTGTGACATCTTATGATACCTACATATTATATAGATTTTATTGTTCTCAAGTTGAGATATTCCTCACAATGACAGTTTAATAAACTTGAGATTTTTTCTGGTTTATTTGCCTCAGTACTTTTATTATAAAACTTCTTAATTCTTGAGTGTTAATAGACACAACCATATGTCATTTGTTCTTTCTACATTCAAATTTTTGTTTTTACTTGTGACAGCAGCACAATCTATGGGAGTGAGGTTAATGTCAAGTCTGACTGAATTGTATGAGGAGTTAGTCTATCTTTTGACAAGAAATTGATCTTTATTTCTGCGTATAAGTGGGTTTTTTTCTCAACATTTGATAGACACATTTTGAACAACACATTCAAATTTGAAATCTTTTCTCTAAGAAATCAGACACAGATATATGCATATTCTCTCAAGAAGCGTATACCTCTCTTAAACCCATCCATAAGCCCCATATTAGTTACCCTGTTCTAGGTATTATTTTCTTTAGGTATTTGTTAATTCTTTGCTTTATATTTTTGCCGTTTGTCAGTATGGTAAATCAGAGAGAAGCCATTATGCCAAAAACGAAATTAATGCTTAGTGTAAGTCACCATGGTGAGTATTAAACAAGAGAAAGCTATCATACACTTTACCAAAAATATACAAATGGAATTTTAATAGTTCATACAGCATGTTGATTATACATATATCTCTGTACCAATTCTAGCATCTTAATGATTTCAAATATACTGCTACACTAATACTATATACATACCTCATTATTAAAAAGTAAATGCATTTTCACTGCCTAAAACCTGCAATATACAATATTTTATTAAAATTGGCTAATTTTTGTGTTTGTGCCCATCTAAGTGAAGAATGGTCCGCTGCAGAAAACCTTGAGGAAAATTACTAACAATTGAATTTTTGAAATATAAAGGCATTGATGAAAAAACAAAAGATTCCTATATTTTAAAAAGCAGTAAATTATTTTAAGGGAGCTTAAACTATGTAACAAATATATTAACAAAGATTTATAATAGTGCTATAGTGTATATAAGTCAACCTGAATCCAAACTGCCTTGGTCAGATAAAACTGTGAAAAAAAGAATAATTTGATTTAAAGTCTTGCTTTTCTGTCGATGACTAGTGAGAAGGAAGTAAAGTGGAGAAAAGATTCTTTTAAGGCTATTAGTACATTTGTTTCCATAAACTCAAGTTGTTTAGCTTAAATCGTGAAACCTGATACAGTATTTCTGGTGGGTGTGTCGGTCTTATCCTGGTAGCAATTCCCATTACGTAGAACTATATATCAGTGACCCGAGTTTCATCCTATTTTATGTGTGTTCATTTTATTCTGTTATATAAAATTGATCATTCCTTAGTGAAATTTTATTAGGTCAGTTTATCACAAGCACTTTTTCAACTTCATTGTTCATAAGTCGTCTTCTGTATGTAAGAATAAGGCAAGATTTCTCAATTTTGAAACTATCACTCTTGTGTTTCTTATAAATTAATGATGTTTTTACAAGTCCTGTTTCTCTGCAGCTAATATTTTCCAATGTATCTTTTAGGGGAAATGGGATAACTTTAATCTCCAAATTTACCCTGAAAGAAGGTAAAACTTAATAAGAACTAAGACTAATGAACCAAAAAAGAAAACTAAAGGGAATGATTTGAAACTACCTAAGAGTGGGACAAGCTTTGGAGCACAGCCAGTTAGGCTATGATTTGGAATGCCTACATCTTGTACCATAGTGCTGGTATCAGTCCCAGCTGTTCTGCTTCTTATCCAGTTTCCTGCTTATGTGTTCTGGGAGGTAGAAGAGTTTGGACTCTGCCACCCACATGGGGACTAGAAGCAGTTCCAAGCTCATGGCTTTGGCTGAGCACAGTCTTCTCTGGTGTAGGCATTTGGGAATGGACCAGTAGATGAAAGATCTGTCTTTTTCCTTTATTCTGTCTTTCAAGTAGGTGAAAAGAAATAAACATTTTTTAAAAAGCAGAATCTTTTTGATAATTTTAAAAAATTATTGTTATTTTCCATGAATCAATTTTGTAGGTATGGGGATTCCCTCCTGCCTCCTCTGTTGTCCTCTTTTTCACTTCCACCATTTCGCTCCATATTATTATACTAGTATAGTCTCTTAATAACACTTAATAGTTTAACATTCTGTTATTTAAGTGCATCAAAGGTTTTTAAAAAATCCAGTATCATATTGTCAAGCTACATTTAACTGTTTGATTGGGAGTCTGGGATCATTATGGAAATAAGCCAATCCCCAAAGGGTAGACACCATATTTTCTCTGATATAACATGACCTTCATAACGCAAATAGATATATAAGTAAACAAATATATGCCTATGTTATGATAGATAAATGGATAATGGAGGCTAGTATATCAGTAAGTGAGGATATAGTTCACTAAGTTATCTACCTCTGAATAAAAGGAGGACTCCCAAAAACATTATTTAAAAAAAAAAGTGAAAAAAACCACAATGCAAATATTAGATAATGTTATTTGGAGAATTACTTTTTTTTTTTTTAGTTTTCCTGTTTGAAATGCGAATAGAAACAAATGCGAAAGCAATGATTATGAAAAACGTTATGTAACAGTCCTTAAACAGTATAATTGGTTAAGAAACATTGTTGAATTCTCATAGGAAAGATTAAAGTAAAGCTCAGCTCATCAGTGCTATAGAAGAATTGTATTTTTGTTCTGAGTGAAAACTGAGTCACTAGGCGTAATTAACTTTAAAAAATGTGTTACTACATTTACTTATTATGATAAATTCTGTAAACTAAATGTAATTGTATAATAGTGTTGTCAGGCTTTGGGACTCTGCAAAGATCTGCATAATGATTTTCAGGTTCATGTATTGCTGTTCCTCTTTTTAAATTTTAGACAATCTTGCTTATGAAAAAAAGTGTCTTCTATTTACTGGTTTTGTTTGTTCTCTATGTATCAGCTTCGTTTTCAGGCTATATGGAGGGAGAAACTTCAGCCTTCCTATTTCCCAATTAAAATGTAGATGAAAAAGAGAAGTTATTTATCAAAAACAAAAACATAATAAAAAAATAAGAAAGAAAAAAACAAAAAATTTAAAAAGAAAAACAATTCTTGAAATTACATCTTGCAACTTGGATTGGATTGTATGAGAAAAAATAATCCTAAAGCCTGGAATTGAGAATTGGACTCAAAATATTCCAAAATTGTACTGTTTAAGAAAATACACATAGCTATTCATATCAGAACGCTATATGTTGGGGAAAATGTTGGAACGTCTACAGTAAATAAATAAAATATCTTAAAGAATATATTTACTTAAGAATTTTAAGAAGTGTCATGCTTTTAAAACTAAATGCATGAATTTTGTCCTTTTTATACAATTAAAATCATTGAAATGGTTCATGAAAGGTGACAGTGTATACAGATTTAGAGTCCTCAGCAAAGAGGCCAAATTTTTGAATCACCTTATTAGTTTAAGTCACCTTAAATTACATTATTTAAGGGAAGGTGCGGAGAACAAGAGATAGTAGAGCCTTATCTCATTCTAACCATTTGAGAATGAGATGAAGAGAGGAACCAGGATAGGAGAGCTAGAAAGAAACCAGAAGAGCAGATTACCTCAGAAACGGAAGTTTTATATCAGATGTAGTGAAGTTGAATTCTTGTAAGTGTTGAGTCTCATTTAGAGGATTGAAGAGAAAACACTTTTCTTTGGATGAGATTCTGTGGAGATTTATGACAACCTCCATAGGAGCAGTTTAATGAAAAACTGGATAGAGATGTAGGGATGCAAGCTGAAGAGAGACTGGTTTGTGAATAAAATGAAATAATATCAAATTTAAAGGGATTTGGTACATAAGTAGTGATATGCAGTGGTGGTTGAACAGGAAACATCAGTGAAGAAAGAGTAAATCTATGAAATACAGAAAAATACAGTGTAATGAAGGATATATATTCATTCATGTAATCAGTTTGAATCATGTTTTTGCTTAAATTATTAATAGTTTGATAGAAGCAATTGCTATTTTATTGAATGAAAGGAAATATATGAGAAACAGGGCCATATCAAAGGCTGTTTTTTTACGTTCAATTTAACAATCTAAGATGGCCCATCCTTTGCCATGTCCATGGTAGGTTTATACCAAATCACTGCAGGACATGTAAAGAATTCTTTAGCTCTGTGGATCTCACCTTCATCCCCTCTGGGAAGATAGGAATGCTGGCTGCTGAGCTCAGTCACCTCTATATCCCCAAGGAATTGATGGCCAAGAAAAGAAAAATCTGCAGTCTCATTTTCCTCATCTCTTTGCTTTCTTAATTTCATTCTTACTACACCAAACTAAAAGTAAAATTTGTTGGAAATGAATTAAGCTAGACTTGTATGCTACAGTCTGCAAAAGTAGTTGGATTTTGAATAGAATGCTTTGGTTTTTTTATTTTAATATTTTTTTATGATACAGTTCCATAGGCCCAGGAATTTCTCCTTAGTTTTCCTGCTTCCCCCACCCTCCCACTGGTTTCTCCTATAATTGCAATAGTACAGTCCGATTACAGTCCTTCAGCAAAGTCACAAGTCCATCATTCTGCTATTCAGTGTATTTTGGTAGTGTAGGTATAGTCAATGGTAGAAAGCCCAGCATCCTATTGTCAAGATTTGCCTAACAGTTTCATTCGCAGTCCATCTTTTATTCAATAGAGATGCAGACTGTAATGTATCTTCACTTCTCAATATGCTAGTCTTCATTATGTAGTTCCTCTAGATGAATATATGTACATACATGGTTACTAATATATTTTTATATTGATCTTGCATTTTGCATGAAGGTCATATTTGTCCTTTTGGGGTTGGCTTATTTCATTGAGCATAATGGCCTCTAGTTGGGAACATTTTGTTACAAATGGTAGAATTTCATTCTTCTTAATGGCTGGCTGAGTAGTATTTTGTAGAGTAGATATACCAGTTTCCTTTTTTGACAGGCAACTGGGTTTTTCCTTGTCTTTGCTGTTGTAGATTGTGCTGCTGTAAATATAGGATGACAGGTCACTTTGTCATGTGCAGATTTCACTTCCTTTGAATATGTTTCCATAAGTGGGATAGCTGGGTCGCTTGATAAATGAATTTTCAGTTGTCTTGACACCCTTCATACTGACTAGCATAGTGGTTGTATTAGTCTTCACTCCCACCAACAGTAAAGAGTACCTTTTTCTTCACATCCTCACTAGCAGGTGTTATTAGTAGAGTTCTGAATGTCAGCCAGTGTCACTGGAGTTAGGTGGAATCCCAGTGTAGTTTTTATTTGTAATTTTCTGATACCTATGGAGTCTGAGCATTAGCCATTTAAATTTATTCTTTTGGAAAATGTCTGTTCATCTGTTCATTTCCTTTGTCCATATCTTCACAGGGTTGTTTCTTTTACTGTTGTTGAGTTTCTGAGTCTTTTTGTAAGTCCTGGTTATTAGTGCACTATTGGTTGTATAGTGTGCAAAGGTTTTCTCCCTTCTGCCAATTGCTTCTTCACTCTGTTGATCACCTCCTTTTCTGTACAGAAGCATCTTACTTTGATGTAGTCCCAATTATTAATTATGGCTTTCACTGCCTGTGCTGTTGGTGATTTTTTTTATTATTATTATTATTTTTTTTAAAGATTTATTTTTACTATTTTTTCATTGGAAAGGCGGATATACAGAGAGGAGAGACAGAGAGGAAGATCTTCCGTCCGATGATTCACTACCCAAGTGCGCGCAACGGGCCGATACTATGCCGATCCGAAGCCAGGGTGCAGGTTCCCAAAGCTTTGGGCCGTCCTCAACTGCTTTCCCAGGCCACAGGCAGGGAGCTGGAAAGGAAGCGGGGCTGCTGGGATTAGAACCGGCGCCCATATGGGATCCCGGGCGTGCAAGGCGAGGACCTTTAACCACTTGCGCCACCGCGCCGGGCCCTATTATTATTTTTTTTTTTATTGGAAAGGCTGATATATAGAGAGGAGAGACAGAGAGGAAGATCTTCCGTCAGATGATTCACTCCCCAAGTGAGCGCAAACGGGCCGATGCTATGCCAATCCGAAGCCAGGAGCCTCTTCCGGGTCTCCCACGCAGGTGCAGGGTCCCAAAGCCCGGGCCACAGGCAGGGAGCTGGAAGGGAAGCGGGGCTGCTGGGATAGAACCAGCGCCCATATGGGATCCTGGGCGTGCAAGGTGAGGACCTTAACCACTGCGCCACCGCGCCAGGTCTGGTGATTTTTTTTTAAAGAAATCTACCCCATCCTTATATCTTGCAGAGTGCTTCCTGTGTTTTTATTAAATAGTTTGATAGTTTCCAGGTGCAGATTTAGGTCCCTAATCCATTTAGAGCCAATTTTTGTATGAGGTAAAGGTCTTGCTTCTTACTTCTTCAGGCTACTATCCAACTGTTCCAACAGCATTTGTTGAAGAGACCAACTTTTTTCTCTGGATTATTTGAGGTCTTTTTGTCAAATATTAGTTGACTCCCATCTGGGGTTTCTATTCTGTTCCATTGATCTTCTGTGTTTCTGAACCAGTACCAAACTATTTTGATGCCTACTGCTCTGTAGTAGTCTATGTTGAGGTCTGAGTTGTGATTCCTCCAGCTTTACTCTTATTCTTCAGGATAGCTTTGGCTATTTATGGTCTCTTGTGCTTCCAGATGAATGTTTGTTATCTTTTCTATTTCTGAGAAGAATGTTGTTGGAATAGAAGGCTTTGACAAATTAAAGTTGATATTTGCTCTGTTCTACAATCTATGAATGATTTTTATCCATTCAAGATGTCTTATAACTTAATCCAAATTTTTTATTAAAGATTCACTAAAAATCTGCATAAAATATAATTTTAGTTGATTTAGGTTTTATTCTAACAGATGATTCACTTGCAATTATTTGAAAAGTTATTTATATTTGGAATTTTTACATTCAAATATCTAGCATAAGTGACACCAAAGATTATATAAAATATAGGGATTATAATTTTCATTTTTTTTGATCTAGGAATGCTACTTGGAGGGCATATTAGTTTGTTGTGAAGCAGTTTTCTGTGCAAATAGGCTAACGTATATTGAAGCTAAATTAAATGTTTCATTTCTTCTGTGGAAAGTCTGAATGTTTTTAACAGCCTAGTGTTATATGTTCATCTCTAAACGACTGACTTAAAGTGTAGCAGATATTTACATTTACATTAACGAAGGATTCTTTGTTCTCACAAAAGAAGTTAATATCTTGTTAATAGTGCTATACCTCAGTGTAGGCTATAGTGGGCTGAACCACAATCCCATCACAAAGTTATCATTATCTTATTAAGGAGACTTTCAGGTACATATTCAGTATCCCTAATCCATAGATCCAATGTTTATTGGATTTATTTTATATTTATTTTAAAATATAAATCTTCCAGATTTTGGAACAATTAAAATTGTGGATTTTTCAGATATGGGATGTTCAGTCAGTAAAGTTCACGCAAATATTCCATAATCCAAAAGTTGCAGAATCTGCTGTAAGTCGTTTCCAACTGATAGCTCTGGTGTCAGCATGTGCCAGAAGCACCTTTACAGTTATTTCAGAAATCATAAGAGAGTTAAATTCAGTAGGTCTGTGAGGTAGCACTTGAGAATCTGTTTTTGAAAAATCTCTAAATGAGTTTCATAGTATGCAGTTATAGAATTTTGATATGTTAATTTTTAAATATTATTTTTGGTAAAGCTTACATGCTAAATTTTAATGAACTTGAATTCATTCATTTAATTTATACATCATGCTTTTGAAACACTCTGAGCTCTTTACCTATTCCTAGATCATAAAGATATTATCTTACATTTTCTTCCTAAAGTTTTATGCTTTTTACATTTGGATCTATAGTGCATTATCCATTTCATTTTTTAAAAATAATATAGGGTAGTTTGTGGTATTAGGGTACCCCATTTTCCTAACATTTATTTGGAGAAAACTTTCTCCATAAGATTATTTGGAATATTTATTTCAAAAAAATAGATTGCTTTTATTTGATTGTCAATTACTGGACCTGTTTATCTTTTAAAAAATTATTTGAATGGCAGAGTTCCAGATGGGCTAGGTTGGAAAAAGAGATCTTCTGTCTTCTGGTTCACTCCACAGATGGAGTCGGGAGCCAGGAACCAGGAACCAAGGAGCCAGCAGACAAGAGCGTCTGCCTGCTCTCTCAGAGAGCCACACAGGCCCTAGCAGTTGGACTGTCCAACTTTACATTCCCAGAAACATTAGCAGGGAGCTGGATCCAAAGTAGAGCAGCTGGGACTCAAGCTGACACCCATATGAGTGAAGGATGTTGGCACTGCAGGCTGTGATTCAGCTAACTCCACCCTGGCACTGCCCCCCCACCCCAGCTTATCTGTTGTATTGATCTTGTTCTTTCCCTTCAGGGATACTGCACATATCTTCAGGAAGCTGCAGCTTTGTAGTAAGTTTTAAAGTTGGATCATTTGAGCACTCTAATACTATTCTACCTTCAGTTTTTAAAAACTATTCCACTTTCGCTAATACATTATACATTGAAGGGAGGAATTCTAAGCAAAAGTACTTAGAAATGGAAATGGAGTGAAGTGATAAGAGATAGAACCTAATATATAGAAAATTACTCAGTGTGGGAGAAAAGTAATAGGTTAAGAGAAACCATGCTTAGTGAAGTAGTAAAAAACTCACTTGAGGAAAAAAGAGAACAATTACAAAATGCAAGTCCTTAGCAATGACTGAGTTAATTTTCTGGATTCCAGATTTCTTATACCCATATGCACACATTAAATATGTAGCTATATCCAGGTGAAATATATCTTCACTTTGGATGGGTGAAGAAAAATATCATACCTTTATAATATTTATTTTAAAGATTTTGTAAAACTGACTACTTACAAAGGAAAGAACATTGTACTGACATTAAATTTCTCACCTAAAACATTGCAATATGATTTAAGAAAGGGAAAATTGTACAGATCTTATGGAAAATCCAAAATATGTCATAGAACAATAAGTTTTAATTTTTCCAAATAAACTGTAGGATTGTGGAATTTTTTACTTTTGCTTTTAAAGTTCTTCCTTTATCAGTTGATCTGTTATGTCAATTATAAGGTGACATAATCTGAAATTAGTATGCTGAGTTTGTGATTCAAGGGGCTAGCACAGTAGCTCAATTGGCTAATCCTCCACCTGCAAGTGACAGCATCTCATACGGGTACTGTTTCATGTTCCATCTGTTCCACTTCCTATCCAACCCCCTGTTTTTGGCCTGGGAAAGAGGCAGGGGATGGCTCAAAGTTTTGGAACCCAGAGTAAGCCCCCAGCTCCTGGCTTTGCAGTCATTTGGGGAATGAAAAAGTGGATAGAAGATCTTTCTCTTTGTCTTTCATTTTCTCTATAAATCTGCCTTTCCAGTAAAAATAAATAAATCTTTATGTCAGGTTGATTTCTTTAGGTAAGGAAATAAGATTTTCTACTCATAGGAATATGCACTGTGAATCACACCTAATTAAATAAATAACTTTGTGTGATGTGTTTATAAATCATATTTATTATTTTAAGAAATTATTAGACAAACATCTTTCTGATTTTTTAGTATTGATTTATATTTATTCTTTAAAATGTTTAAGGCACTCTTATTTACTAACCGCTTAGAATACAAAAAGATAAAGGGAACTGCCATTGATTCGGGAGGTAAATGCACCATAACGTGCAGATAAAATCATATGGAAACTATAGCTGATATACACAAGTGAAATGAGGAATAAGAAAAAGATATGAAAGACTGAACTGTGGCACTGATGCTGAGGCTGCCAGTAACAAGGTAGGAAAGTGCTGCTGAGCCTTGGGAGCATGTAAGGCATGAGAAAAATGAGGGAGTTTATCTCAGGTTCTGAGCAATCCACTGACAATCTTACATTGAACTGCATGAAACTGGTTTGAAAATGAGATGTCTAAGATATTGCCCATTGAAAATTAATCTAATACTTAAGTCTTGTTTGAAACTAGGCTTGAGTGTTTTTTCACTTCAAAACAGCATTTCAAGAAGCTGTATATTACAGATATTTTGTGCCCATTGCTATTGGTTTTTTGCCAAGGACAGAGACCATGATCTGCCAAGTTTGTATTTAATCGACAATGAGCTTAGCACTTTGGGGCCAGGGGAAGCAAGGGAGCCAGGGCAAGGGGGCATCCTCTTTGAACTGTAGCTATGGAATGCATGGAATCTGTTCTGTTTGTATTAATGAAAAAGTAAAACTAAAAAAAAGTAAAGGATCAATTATAATAAAAATCATCCATTTTTATATCTGAGTGTGTTAATTGTCCCTATTGTTTTAACACATAACCTATGTTTAAATGTTCTCTTCTTACTGTCATATTCTTCTTAATAATGAAGAAATAAAATAAAACTACCAAAAGAAAAATAAAACCCACAATTACTGCTTCAAAACAGGTTTCACTGTTGGCTTCCCTGCCTGGTTCCTCTCAGATATGTGGGTGAGAGGGCAGCCTTCTTGCTTTTGTGGGAGCGATGGCCACCCCACATGGCTGGTAGATGTGATCCGCTTTTAAGGTGGTCACACAACCTGTTCCTGTCCGGACAGAAGAGAAAGAAGCATGACTGGCTATTATGTTGCTTGTGTACTTTTCCAATGAGGTCTTTTCTCAGAACCGAGAAATTGCAGAATGATTCTATGGTTTAATAGAGATTTTCAAATATAAAAGCTAACACTTTCTTCCTCTGTTTACACATTGTGTTAGCTTCTGTATATCAGGGGATTCCATGTAAATGATAGAATCTTAACTATTAGAAATTACCCTGGGAGATTGCTTTCATTGAGATAGATAACCTTCTTTAAGAGACAGAGGTAAAGTGCTTCTTCCTCTTGTTTTGTAATTATGTAAATGTTAGAATTCCTGTACTGGGAGCCATAATTACACATAATGTGGTGAGATCACTTTTTAGCTACTTTTTTTTTATGTCCGATATAGGTAGCATGCATGTGGCAACCAAAATCATATTGCTTTAAAAGGTTTATTTTTGTAATTATAACAACCTCTGTTGGTAAAAAGTATGTGTTTACGTGATGTTTAAAGTTTCTGGCCCTAGTAATTGTCCTGATGCCTAACTGGCGTTCAGAACTGATCATCAGTAGGCTTTTCTATTTAATGCAGGAAGAACAAGCTGTTTGTGATGACCCAAATGAGACTTGAGGAAGGTCTGTGAAAGGGGTGTATTCATCCAGCTCTAATCCTTGTTTTCAGAAAGGCAGTGTCTTTAAGTGTTCTCTAATTAGTGAATAGATATGGTTGTAAGTTCTTGTAGATTCCTCTTTTGTAGAACAGAGATGATTTCCCTGGCTTGTTTGAATCTTTGATTTGCATTGCTTGTAAGTGAAATTTTAATAGTAACATGTAACAATAGAATATAGTAAAAGTAATTTTAAAATATGCAACATGTAACCATTGCTGTGAGTATGATATTTGTTTTGTTTTGTTTTGTTTTTTTGTCATTACAATCAGGAACCTGAATGGTGTATATCATAAAATGGTAACTCTGTAATAAAATTTGCTTTTCTTTTTTATTTTTCTGCTTGTTTGTTTTTGCTGATCTGTATATATGAACTGTTTACTGCTATGAAATAAATTCTTTTTTGGGTTTAGTAAAATTGCTTCTACTAGACACCCAGGAAACATAAGCTAGGGAACAAGACACTGATATTTAGGCATACCTAAGAGGAAATAGATTGCTTTAGTGAACTGAATATAAAACATGATCAGTGAAAACACCTGGAAATCAAAAAGAACAGATTTTAGTTATGCTTCTCTTTTTCAAAGAACTTAAGTGCTTAGCTATTATTGTTAGTACCAGAGAAGTTGGCAGTGACATTTGAAATATGATAAATAAAAGCCTGCAGAATGTCTGCTTCTACCTTAGCACTTGTCTGATTCCCTCTCCAGAAACTGCAAAATGGAAACTACCATGGAGTTAATGCGATTCTAATATATCAACCTTGCTTATTGTAATAAATGTATTCTCTATGGCTGTGTAATGATAAAACTGTAGTTATTGAGACTGTCTAAGTTATTGAAAAACAGGGATAGGAGCTTTTTGCCTTTATCACCTGTGTTATTAATTGGAGATAATTACTGCAGAGCAGCTGGCTTTTGGTTTTAGGAGCATCAATTGTTCTTCTCACCCAGCTGTTAACTAATAAGGATAGTCAACACATCTGTTTCAACAGCTGGTAATTAACAAAAGCCTAATTGCTGCAACTCTTTTAACATCCAATCTGTGAAAAAGAAGGGATATGGAAGAATATTATTTACTTTGTGCTTTGCACTTTCTGAGACTAGTTTCTCTTTTTTTCCTCTCTTCCTCCTTTTTTTCCTTACTTTGAACACCACTGCCTTTGTATGAGGCATTGAATGGCAGTAGAACACAATATGGTAATCCAGAGCTTAACTTTTTCAGATCTTTGTTGGTGTTTCTTATTGCAACATTTCTTTGCTAACTTGCAAGATAAAATGGATCAAAAGCATTTTGAGAAGTTCCATACAACGGTTAAAATCCGCAGCAGTGTGCCCTAGGCTGTGCTGCCGTTCTCTGCAGCATCCAAAGGGAAACAGGCAATTCTTTTTTCTTACATCTTTCACATGCTTAGGCACCATTCCCAAATAATTTCCACATTCATATACAGAGTTTTTATTTAAAGTTCTGCATATGTTGGTCCACATGAATGAAATTAGGTTTAGCATGCCTTCTTATTCTGCTTGAAAACTTTTATCTACTTATTTTTTGCCCAAATGTGTAAAATCTGTAGGAAGACTGTTAATGTACTTGTTAAATCATGCTTGTTTCATTTTCTTTCAAATGTATTTTGATCTTTCCATAACATTTTCTGTAATTCAGTTAATTCCTAATTTTATTAAAAAAAAAATGCAAAATATATGGGCTTGGATTGACACATTTAAATAAAGCTATTTTAAAAAATGGTAAGCTTATAAATTAATATTGATTTGATTTGGACACTGTCAGTGCCCTGATTTGTAAATTGTTTAAGTAAAAAAAGAATTTTTAATATAGTCTTGGTTAAAAAGTCATATTTGTGCTTTTGATAATTTTAGCAAGTTACACAAACATGTAGAAATCTCCTTATTTGTCTAATTTCTAAAAATTGTCCATGTAAGTGTTAACAGAATAAAACCTTATTTTTCTTTCTTCAATAATTTTTTTTAGATATTGTGGTCAATTTCCTCGATTGCCATTTTTATAGTGCTTTATTTTCCATGTACCTTTTGAATATAATAATATTTTCTGAATGAAAAATGTATGTTGGTTAACATAAATCAGTAATGATGACTCTTTTTCCTTTGAATATATTCACAAAATTCTGGAGTAATGCTATGGTTAATTTGATAGACCGTGATTATGGTATTTAGCTAATATGATTCTCTAAAAAGTACTTGGCTAAAATGTTAGTCAAGTTCACTTTATTAAACTCACTTCACTTTCTAGTTGGCAATATTTCTATGCAGACTGTTCTTTAATTGATGTTGAAAGGTTTAGAAGAAATTCTACCCAAATGCTGGCTATGGACTGAATTGCAGATTGCATAATTTCAAAATTTTTGCTGGCAGGACAAGTTTAGTTCAGCAGGTGTTCAGGTGCTAAAGTATATTATAGATGTTGTGAAAAAACATACATGATCCTGAACAAATAAACAAAATACTGTTGGCCAAAAGTCTATCTAAATAGAAGGGCACCGGCATGCAGAGAAATGTTTACGGCTCGTGTAAAGGAGAATATTGTCATTTTGGGAAATGTTTGCTTCTTGAGTTTAAATAAGAATTTAATTTTCTCTGTGTGCTCATGTTCTTAGGTGGTACCAGAGAGCTTAGTGAAAGGAATGTATCATGCCATGAGAAAGAAGATTGGGCCTTTTTCTTCCTTTTTCTTTTTTTTCTTTAGGAACCTACATTTCAGCTGATGCTTTGTTTTGTTGTATACACTTTTTTTCTGCTGAAGAAATGATCCCAAGAGTAGATGGAGTGAGAGAGAAATTCAGTCATTTAAGAGTTACACCATAAATGCTCTCTCATTAACCTGTTTGCTAGATATTCAGAGGCAAAACTGATTGACTGTTGAATAGATTATTACTGAATCCTGAGACACCTAGATGGTATCTTTGTACAAATCAGTATGAATAGCTTTAAGAGGTGAAATCAAGAAATATCAAAGGCCAACATCTAAAGTCATTAATAGTTAATGCAGAGACTCACTGATGCTTACTAAACGGGTAATCAAAAATGGCCAACTACATTGTATTTTCTAATTTTAATATTTATAAATAGTGAATAAATATACAAACAGGCATATTTCCAACTCTTAAAGAGGTCATGTTTACTAGGATATATATATTATATGTGTTATCGTACTGTATATAAATATGACTTTATATTTTATAGAGATATTATATAAATGCATTATTTTAATGTTATTGATCATTTAAATTTAATTATCTATAAATACTCAAACATAACAGGAGCAAGAAAAACAACAACAGAAAAAATACAGTGAGAAGAGGGGCTATGCTCCATCTCTGACCAATTCCCTGCTAATGCACCTGAGAAATCAGTGGAAGAGGGCCCAGTTGTTTGGGCCCGTGAACCCATGTGGGAAGTGCAGGTGAAACTCTGGGTTTCATCCTGCCCCAGTCCTGGCCTTAGAGCCAGTGATGGAAGATATTCCCTCTCTCTCTCTCCTTCTTCCCTCTCCTCCCTCCTTCCCTTCCTTCTTCCCCCTTCCCTCTTTCTGCCTCCTCATGTGTCTCTACAGTGCTGCCTTTCAAAATAAATAAATATATCTCTTTTAAAATATAATAAGGGGGCCCGGCACGGTGGCGCAAGTGGTTAAAGGTCCTCACCTTGCACGCCCGGGATCCCATATGGGCGCCGGTTCTAATCCCAGCAGCCCCGCTTCCCTTCCAGCTCCCTGCCTGTGGCCTGGGAAAGCAGTCGAGGACGGCCCAAAGCTTTGGGACCCTGCACCTGCGTGGGAGACCTGGAAGAGGCTCCTGGCTTCGGATTGGCCCGTTGCGCTCACTTGGGGAGTGAATCATTGGACGGAAGATCTTCCTCTCTGTCTCTCCTCTCTGTATATCCGCCTTTCCAATAACAAAATAATAAAAATAAATCTAAAAAAAAAAATATATATATAATAAGGAAAAAAAGTGCTAAAACTGGTAAATTTTCTGATTCTAGAAATTAACTGTATTCCTTGCCTTGTATCCATCTTCCAACCTCAGAGTCAGGAGTGGACATTTAATCTTTCTTGCACTGCTCTCTAGTTCTCTTTGCTATCTCTGTCTACCACTTAAACAATACCTACATTTACATTGGGCTCAATCAGATAATCCAAAAATAATCTCTGTTTCATGGTCAGATCATTAGCAACCTTAATTCCACTTGAAACCATACTTCTCCTCTGTTACAGAACCTAACTTATTCGCAGGTTCTGTGCAGTAAGGTATGAACCACTTGGGGTACCATTATTCCACCTGACATGCCCAGAATAAATGCTCTTCCCAGCATCCATGTAAACAGGAGACCACTTATGGAATCAATTAAAATGTCTGACTGGACTGAGGAATGGGGACACAAAGCAATTCTTTAATGCTTTTAGTTTGAGATGCTTTTACGAGACTTTATCATTCCATAAACATAGTGAATCAAAGCAATAGTCTTTGAACACAGCAATGCCTGGAAATCAAATATAGATGAAAAACAAAGTTGAATATTTTTCTGATCATTTAATATCAACTAAAAATATAAGTGTGATATATTTTAGTTACAAAGGCTAATCAATGAGTCATTACTCAAGCACTAATGATTCAGTTGAAAGCACATAAATATGTGTAGATTTGATTGTAATGTAGATATTGAAGCTTAAATTAGAGAAATAAACTTATTTTAACTAGAAATTATAAATATGTTTGTAAAATCCTGCTAATATTTAACAGTTGGCATATGTTCATGTATTTCTTACATTGCAAGAAGTGGTCTGTATACGTAAGCGTCCAGAGGCTGTAGTGGCAGGAGCTTCATCCAGGTCTCTCAAAAGGGTAACACAGACCCAAACACTTGAGCAATTTCTGCTGCTTTTCCCAGGCCATTAGCAGGGCATGAATCAGAAGTGCAGCAGAACGATGCCACAGTGCTGACCACGAACCAGGCATCTTTAACTGCTGAGCTAAACACCTGTTCCCCATAAGATCATCAGAAGTCATACCTCAGTGTTTCTCAGCTATTTTGTAAAAGTCAAATCCTCAGAGAATTACATGAGGTATAGGAACTCCAGAAATATTGGTGTTTTGTCATCAGCATTTTTGGCCATATATATATTTTTTTTATTTTAGAAATGTTTTACTTATAAATGTGCCCACACTGATACATCATTAGGTCCAGATGGGTTTATAATTCCAAACTTTTCAAACTATTTTAAAGTACTGAGATACATTTGTTATGTATTACGCAACAGTCTCTGGCGGATAAGGGAAGTCCTCGATAATCAAACACAATAATTCTGTAACAAAATGTAAATGTTTACAATGAGTGAGATAGAGGAAGGCTGTAAACAGCTTTATTTCATTTCTCTCAGGTTTTACCATCAATATGTTTCTGTATCAGTATTGATTTTTTTGTTTTCAGAATTTTTAGATTTTAATGTTATCAGTAGATGATTGCTAACCTATAGTTTTATTATATTTCAGCATAATATGGCCTTTAAAATTATTCACAATACATGTGAGAAGACAAGTTCATTTCTTCCAATTTAGTGAATGGCATGTTTTATCAGCAACAGAAATGTAAAATAGGTTTTAGGATATCAACATCTTCAAAAAGTTTTTTAAAGGTGTTAAGACTACTTTATGCTGCAGCAAAAATGTAAGATATGTCTAATCTCTCACATCTTAATGAACACATCCTATTGTTAATAACTATTTAAATTTTATTTGTTCTGCTATGGGTGATATGAAAGTACTCTGAAACTTAAATGTTAATTCTCTAATAACTATTGATGTTTGGAATATCTATCATGTTTGTCAGCCATGTAGATACTTTCTTGTTTGAAATAGCTGAATAATATGTTTTTTAATTTTAATGAAAAATATATTGTTATGCAGTAGCATGTGATTTCTCAATACGTGTATACATTTGTACATAAATCATAGTAAGATCTACTCAATTGTTTATTAACCTTTCAGGGTGAAAATACTCAGTATCCTCCAGCAGGATATTTTTATCCTTAAAATAAAATTATGAGCATAATTCATTGCTTGTATCTATGTGCAATTGAATACCAAATCATTATTCTTCCCATCTTACCCCTACCCGAGTTATCCCCAGCCTCTGTCAACTACTATTTCAATGCGATCAACATTTTTCAGATCTGTCATATCAACAATTTCATTCAGAATGTGTCTTTCTGAGGTTGACACACACACACTCTTCAATTGTTTAAAAATTTTAACATTTATTTATTTTTGTTGGAAAGTCAGATTTACAGGATAAGGAGAGAAAAATCTTCTATCCGCTGATTCACTCCCCAAGTGGCCACAAGGGCAGGAGCCGAGCTGATTCAAAGCCAGGAACCAGAAGCTTCCTCCAGGTCTCCCACATGGGTGCAGGGTCCCATGGCTTTGGGCCGTCCTCGACTGCTTTCCTAGGCCACAAGCAGGGAGCTGAAAGGGAAGTGGAGCAGACAGGATACAAACTGGCACCCACATGGGATCCTAGTACTAGCCTACCCTGTTGGGCCCAACTTATTTCTCTTAACATAATAACCTCCAGTTTTATCCAGGAATTTCCTCTACCAGTTTGCAAGGGTTCATCCTTGCCTCCTCATCTTTGTCAGCACTTTTGTCTTTTTTATAAAGCTATTACTATAATGAGGTGATATCTCCTTGTGGTTTTTGATTTGTGCTTCCCTGATGATTGTAATGCTGAACATTTTTTCATCTATCCAGTGGCTGATGTAGCAGTGTATAATCTGTTAATGTGCTGCTGGGTTTGATTTGCAGGTAGTTTATTGATGATTCTTGCATTTGCATTTATCTAGACTATAGGTGTGTGGCTTTCTTTTTTGTTGTGTTTGTGTCCTTGTCTGGTGTTGATATCCTGGTAGTTCTGACCTCTTCAGATGTGTTTGAAAGAATTCATTCATATTTTCTGGAATAATCTAAGAATTGTTTGTTAATCCTTTAAATGTGTAGTGGAGTTCAGTACTGAAGTCATCTGGTATTGGGTTTTTTACCCTTAGATTGTTCAAGAAAAGGTACTTAATTTCCATGTAGTTACATGTTTTCAAAGTTTTTCTTTTTACTGAAATCTAATTCTGTTGCCATGTGATCTTGTGCCAAAAGATACTTGATATGATTTCAGGCTTCCACATTTTTTTTGAGATTTGTATTATGACATGCTATATGGCTATCCTAGAAAATGTTCTTTGTGCTATTGAGAGGATTGTATAGCTTCTGCAGGTTTTGAATGGAATTTTCTGTGGGTGTCTATGAGATGAATAATCTAGGCTGCAATTTAACTCTGCTGTCTTCACTAATTTTCATTCGAGTTGCTGTAAGATGTGTGTAAAAGTTTCTGCTAGTGTTTTATTGGAAAGTATCTCTCTCTTGAAATGTCAAAATTGGCTTTGTATATTGGGTGTTTTGATATTGATTCCATTCTTTCTCATTGTTAACCTTCCTCATCTATTTATTTATTTATTTATTTTAAAAATTTATTTATTTTTATTGGAAAGGCAGATATCCAGAAAGGAGGAGAGACAGAGAGGAAGATCTTCAGGTTCACTCCTGAAGTAGCTGCAACAGCCGGAGCTAAGCTGTTCAGAAGCCAGGAGCCAAGAATTTCCTCCAGGTCTCCCACGGATGCAAGGTCCCAAAGCTTTGGGCCGTCCTTGACTACTTTCACAGGCCACGGGTAGGGAGCTGGATGGGAAGCACAACCACTGGGATAACAACTGGTGCACATACGGGATCCTGGCACATTCAAGGCGAGGACTTTAACTGCTATGCTATCGCGCCGGGGCCAAGAAGGCTTAAATTTAAAGTGTAGACTTCCCATCTCAGGGCTGGTGCTGTGGTGTAGCAAGTTAAGCCTCTGTCTACAGTACAAGCATCTCATATGGGCTCCTGTTGGAATTCCAGCATCTCCATTTCCGATTGAACTCTCTACTAATGTGCCTGGGAAAACAGTGAAGAAAGGCCCAAGTCCCCGGGCCCCTGCACCTACACAGGAGACCTGGAAGATCCAGGCTCCTGGCCTCGGAGTGACTCAGCCCCAGCCATTGAGGGCATTTGGCTTCCTCATCTGTTTTTACTGTTATTGATTTAAAGCCTATTTTATCAATTTTAAGTATGACCAATCTTGATAGCTATTGGATTCTGTTTATATGTAATCTTTTTATATCCATCCACTTTTAGTCTTTTGTGTGTCATTAGATGTGAAGTAAGTCTCTTATAAGCAGCATAATTGGGTCTTTTTAATCCATTGAGTCAGTTTATACTTTTAAATATTATTTTTATTAGAAAGATTTACAGAGAGAAGGAAAGACAGAGAGAAAGAGCTACCATCCATTGGTTCACTCCCCAAGTGGCCTCAATGAGTGGCCAGAGCTGGGCCCATCCAAAGCCAGGAGCCAGGAATTTTTTCTGGGTCTCCCACATGGGTGCAGGGTCCCAAGGCTTTAGGCCATCCTTTACTGCTTTCCCAGGCCACAATCAGGGAGCTGAAAGGGAAGTGGAGCAGCTGAGATACAAACAGATGCCCATATGGGCTGACCCCGGTGCATGTAATTTGAGGATTCAAGCACTAGGTTATTGTGCCGGGCCCCACTTTATACTTTTAAATAGATAATTTAGTTTATGCATTTAAAAAAGATTTATTTATTTTTATTGTATAGCCAGATATACAGAAAGGAGGAGAGACAGAAAGGATGATCTTACATCTACTGATTCATTTCCTCAAGCGGCCTCTACAGCCAGAGCTGAGCTGATTCGAAGCCAGGAGCCCCAAGCCTCTTTCAGGTCTCCCATGCAGGTGCAGGCTCCCAAGGCTTTGGGCTGTCCTTGACTGCTTTCCCAGAACACAAGCAGGGAGCTGGATGGGAAGCCAGGCTGCCGGGATTAGAACTGGTGTCCATATGTAATCCCATTGTGTGCGAGACAAGGACTTTAGCTGCAAAGATACCACAGAAGGCAATTAAATTTAATTTATATTTTAGGCAATTATTGAAGAGCAAGATTTACTAGTGCTATTTGAATACTTGTTCTAGTGTTTTTTTTTTTAAGGTTTGTTTACTACCTTGAAAGATGGAATTGCAGAGAGAGTGTGAGAGACAGAGAGCGAGGTCTTCAGGCACTGGGTCACTCCCTGAGTGGCTACCCTAGCTGGAGCTGGGCTGGCCCAGCATGAAGCCAAGAGACAGGAGCTTTTTGCACATCTTCTGAATGTGTGGAAGTTTAGCTATAGACTCATTGTGCTGGTCCCCTCTACTCTGTCTTTCAAATAAATATAAGTGTCAAAGTAGTAAACGATAATGTTTCCTTATAACTATATCTAATAATTTAGATCAAAAGAAAAAAATACAATGCTGTTCACATCACTGAACATTATTTGTTTGGGCTATAATGGATAAACCACTTTTATCTTGTTTTAGAATCTTGCTATATTTGGTTTAAATGTGTTTTTAATAGTTGTAGTCTGATACAGTTAACCTTCCTTTAGTAACTACAAGGCTATTAATGGAGATCGGTTTTTATGACAGAACAAAGGCAGTTGATCTTATGTGTGACTAAATAAAGAAGCACATAGTACAAATTAAATCACAGAACCAGATAATTTTAGACTTGGAAAGTCTCCTACATTTGTAGAAGAGGAAATTGTTGCTAATACTACATGTTCAGTGAAACATTTGGAAATGGTCCAAGCTTTCATACCTGGATTGAGGGAAAGATGGAATTAAAAAAGTCTCTAGAAATTTTTGCTAACATTACTGAAAAAGGTCACACTTCAAGGTTATCATTAAATATGTTTGCTAATTATTATCATAGAATTATTTTACAGGGTAACCATAGGCATATATGATTGCATTATCTATCTGTAATATATTTATCAGATATTTTTCAAACAATATGTCTTATCAGACAGTTGCTTAAACAATATGAAATTATTTTATATTTCATATAGTTAGAAAATTATAAATGCATAATTTAATTTTATGTATCTCCCAGAATATTGTATAGTGGTATAAAGAAAAATATTCATTTTGGCCCAAATATACCCAAATTCGCATTTAGTTCTACTAGTCTGTAGTCTATTGTATTTGTGAGTTATTTAAACTCCATAAAATGCATATGCTTATTTCAAGAATAGAGTATAATAATATATTTCAAACTCTGTACAACTTCCAACTCATAGTGTTCATTCAACAAGTGGCATTGATATTACAGTTAAGCAAAGATGATTTATATTATACCAATATAAGCAGCAAGTTTGGGAATTTGTTTAACAAAATAAAATATGTGTAAAATATGTATCTATATACATATACAAATATAAAACATAAACATACTGTAGTATGCAACAATCTCACTTGTATGTGTTTATGCAGTAGACATAGAGGTATGTGTGTGCAAATTGGCGTATATGCAGACTTTTACAGCAGCTCTTTATAATAACTGGTCCCAAACTGGAATAAAACTGGTGCTAATGCTGTGGTGTTCTGGGTAAAGCTGTTGCTTGAGCCCTGCATATCAAAAGGGAGCTGGTTTGAGTCATAGCTTCCCCACTTCTGATCCAGCTCCCTGTTAAAGCACCCAGGAAGGCAGTAGAAAATAGGTCAGGTGCTTTGGGCCCTTGCACCAACATGGAAAACCTGCAACAAACTTCTGATTTCTGGCTCCAGGTCCTGGCTCCTGGCTTTGCCCGGACTCAGTATTGTGGAGTGAACCAGTGGATGGAGTGTGTGTGTGTGTGCGTGTGTGTGTCTGCCTGTCTGCCTCTCTTTGAAGCTCTACCTTTCAAATAAATAAATCTTTAAAAACAATTAAATAAAAGCAAAATGTCAGCTAACTGGTAAATAGAATATTGTACATCTACATAATGGATACTCCTCAGCAGTATAAGGAAATGAACTAGTGGTACATATAATAATATAGATGAATCTCCTAAACATTATGTTAGTAAAAGAAGCCAGACTCAAACAGCAAATTCTATATGAATCCTGTTATATGACATTGCAGAAAGTGGCTGCTCTTCCTATCCTGCTCTCTGCTTGTGGCCTGGGAAAGCAGTAGAGAATGGCCCAAACCTTGGGACCCTGTACCCATGTGGGAGACCTGAAAGAAGCTTCTGGCTCCTGGCTTCAAATTGGTTCAGCTCTGGCCATTGTGATCACTGGGGAATGAACCAGCAAATGAAAAGATCTTTCTCTTCTTGTCTCTGTGAATCTGCTTTTCCCATAAAAATCAATAAATGGAGAGAGAGAGAGAAATGAAGGAAAGAAAGAAGGAAGGAGGCAGGGAAGGAAGGAGGGAGGAGAGGAAGGAAGAAAGAAAATAAGGAAGAATGGAAGGAAGGAAGGAAGGATGGGAGGAAAGAAGGCAATGTTAAGGATAGAGAGGGAGAGATTTACAGAGAGAGAGATTTTCCATTTACTAGTTCACTCCCCAAATGGCCATAATAACCTGGGGCCAGGCCAAAGCCAACAGGCGGAAGCTTCATCTTCCAGGTCTGAGGGTGGCAGCGGGGAGTTGGGTGGCCAGTATTTGGGTCATCTTTCACTACTTTCTCTCAGGTGTATTAACAGGGAGTTAGATCAGAAGCAGAGAGCTAGGACTTGAACCAGTGCCTATATGGGATGCCCGTCACCAGCAGTAGCTTTGCCGTAACACTGGTCCCTGTAGTTTATGTCTAGCACTGTACCAAAGGAAATATTTGGATGGTTCTTTGGGGTTTTGTTGTTGTTACATTACTCAAACTAGAAGTATAGAAGGGTGTTACTGAACTTGCAAAGCACATTCTGATTATGGCAGGAGCTTGTGTTATTTTTAGTAGCTTATTGAATACTGATTTGATTCTGTTATTTCACATGGGCTATAAATACAGAGTTCTTCAGAGAGTTCAAATCAAACTACCCTGATTATTCTGGTCGCCTTTTTACTCCTATAAAGGATATATCTACCCAGAAGATCCAGAAGGACATGTCAGCTGGTATGTAGGGATTCAGGAGTATAATTCTCTCGTTCTGGAGCTGATGGGATGGTGTACCCTTGCTGGATAGCCCAACTCTGATAACTTGGCTATTCAGAGATGATCATCTTTGGCACAAGGGCTGACAGGACTGTTGCATAACATAAGGATTTTCCCAAACAAAACAAACAAAAAATTATGCTGACCAGATAGGTTTTATCTGATAAAACAGGAGTTGTTAAAGTTAGGAAACTTATAATAACTTTAAACATCGGGCGTAGGTCCTAGCAAAAAAAAAAAAAAAAAAAAAAAACTTAGTGAAAAGAAATTAAAGTAATACTAATTGTTCATAGCCAAATAAGTATAGGAGGCAAACTGAACTACCCAGTGCTACCTGCAGCATGGGTATCCAGAAAAGGCTTCACCGTTCCACTCTCATGGAAATTTCTAGACAAAATATCCATGTCGTTATCTTCCTACAAAGACTTTTGTTGTTGTAAAAGCTTTATTAATATAAAATGTTCTTTTTCTCTTATAACCCTTGGTTTTATTTTTTGGTTTGGGGGATTTGTTTTGTTTTATTTTATGATTGTGTATTTGTTTGAAAGAATGACACAGAGAGAAAGAGACAGGCAGAGAGCTCCCATTCCTGTTCACTCCCTAAATGACTGCAAAACCTGTTGCCAAGCCAGGCAAGGCCAAAACCAAAACTCCATCCAGGTTTCCTGCATGGGTGGCAGACGCCCAAGCACTCGGGCTGTAATCCCCTGCTTTCCTAGCTCGTTAGCAGGGATTGGAAGCGTAACAGGCAAGACTTGAACTCTGATATGAAATGCCAGCATCACAAATGGTGGTTTAATCCACTCTGCCGCAGTGTGGCACTCAAGAACTCAGTTTAGTGTTTGTGTTCTATTTTGTTCTTTTAAAGAGCTTCTGGGCTTAAGGAAAAAAAAAAACTGCAAAATAATCATCTGAAGTATTTGCCTTTGGTATGTTTATTGCCTGACAATATTTGATA
Source organism: Ochotona curzoniae (assembly GCF_017591425.1). NCBI lineage: Eukaryota > Metazoa > Chordata > Mammalia > Lagomorpha > Ochotonidae > Ochotona > Ochotona curzoniae. The sequence continues at coordinate 28,793,977 of NW_024467122.1, read as the reverse complement.
TTCTTTGAAAAACACGTACCACATGTCCTTTTTGATTTGGATCTTTGTCTTGCCATTCATCACTGTGCTTGCCTGTGCCTCTAAGCTGCCATTTCTGCTGTCTTGTGGTACACTGAAAATTGGCAAGGCTGTAAAAGATGTCAAAAGCCAACTACTTATTTTTATGCTAACTGCATTTTTCTAATTTTTGAGACTATGTCACTTACAGTTGGAAAATGTAGCATGTTAAAGCAAGTTTGCAAATATTTTAAATTTAACCTTACAGTAACTGAGAATTTGCTGGCCTACATTGAGAGTAATTTAATATATTAGTGCCTAAACTGATATGCAAAGATCCAGCTATTGCATGTTTTAACAATTCTCCATTATTAAAGATAGAAAGGTAGTATTGCTTATGTTAATTGTATTGCATAAATTAATATTTCTGTAATTAAGTTTTCACAGTATGTCTTCTGACTCTGTTTACCTACATGAAAATAATTCAGATGAAATCAATGCACTCAGCAAAATTCTGAAACTCTGGCTCTAGTGTTTCAATTACTTTTTAATAATTGACATTGGTTTTGTTTGTAATGTTTGTAAGAGCCATGTGCTTGGTGTTATATATCAGCATCATTTAGAGTGAAAAGCAGCCCACTCCGTGGGTTTGTGGTGGTGGATGCTGGCCCGGGAGGTTCTGCCCATGTGTGGCATCATCTCCCGTGAACACCCATGGGAGGTCACGCCTGATCTCTACTCTTACCACGATCCTGAAAAGATTGAAAAAGAGGAGCAGGCTGTGGTTGAAAAGGCTGTGACCAAGGAGTTGTTCCAGGGTGAATGGACCGCCCTATTGCTGAGTTCACAGCTATTCAGCCCGAGGTTGCAGAGTGGTCTGAGGGTGTGCAGGTGGCCTTCTGTGCCCATCCAGCAGTTCCCCACTGAAGACTGGAGAGCCCCGCCTAATACTTAAGACTAGTCTGCAGCCCCCACGGCTCAGGCCACTGAATGGGTAGGAACAACCACCGAGTGCTCTTAAGTGATCTGGGGTCTTTGAAGCAGATGTGGAGTGAAGTTGACAGAAAATAAACACCAGTTTCTAATAAATAAACAAAGTGAAAAGCAGCCCTTTGTGAAATCAAACTTTGAGTAAAAAACACTGAAAACCATGTTACCATTGTCATATTTTAAGTTTTGTGAGAACTATGTTGATGCTTAAAATCCTATGGGAAAGAGAGTAGGAATGTGTAAATTCTTTTTAAATTACTGTTTGAAACCTTATCAAAAATACTGCCAATACTTTAAAACTCAAATATTATAGGGAATGAGGAGTAATGATGTTTCCCGGATGAAATTCTCATGCATTCGGGCGAACTGCTCTTCTGCTTTAAGGACTTATTTTCCCCTGTAGCCAAGAAATCAAAAGGTTAAATTATATCAGTAAGAATCAGGCTGTCGTCTCATGTATTTCTTTTCATGTCGAATATCAAAGATGGCTTGACAACATATTTAGAATTTTCTGAGTTTTACTATTAATAAAGTTAAAAGAAAATCTGGTGTGATTAGACTGTGGAGCCACATTAAATTTGTATATGAAACACCCATTGTACTTATCTCTACCCTAGATATTGCTCTGAACCTGTGTTCCGCATTCTGAATTCTATGTGTAAGGTTAAACATTGCAGAAGGGCCTATATCTGATGATGCAGATAAGGAAGGTTGAAGTTTAGTGATCAGCAAAGCCAGTAAATTTAATATTTTCATGTCTTTTGTTATTAACATTTTTAGATTTTTGTGTGAAAATTTGAGACATCGTTGAAAAAGCTGGTAGATTTTTAACTAAAACATGTCACACTCCAATTCATCCTGTAGTGCTGTATGTTAAAATATCAAAATTAATACCAGATTTCCTAAAATATTATTTACTTGCAGGCGAAATTGTTATCTATGCAACAAGCCAGGGAAATGGCAGTTCAACAGTATGAACAACTTGAAGAGGAAATCCAAACACTTCGAGTTTACTACAGGTAAAAATCTTTTTGGGCTGAGCTTAAGTAAATATTTTTAGTTGAAGAAATATATCTGAGTTTACAGTATAAGTGATGAAATACTCCCCGGAAGTTGAATATTGTATATTTTAAAAATTTGGCAGTTTTAAGATAATTCTGGCCTAGATTTTCATTATTCTTCCTTTCCTCCTTCCCACATTTGTTGAAGTTTAAATATACATTCCCATCAGAATTGTAAAATGCATGAAACTCTTACGATTTAGCTGAACCCTCATTCGTTTGGCACTGATTGTCCATCTAAATGCCTGAAATGCTCTGAAATGATGACATAGTAAAAATAGTAAGTAGCAGAATAACAGCATTTGGCCTATTATATAATATGGAACTTTCTAAAGGAATTTTTTAATAGTCTTACTTCATTTACATGTCAGGAATAGTTGTGAAATGGGCATTTTATTTTTAATGAAAAGAAATTGAATTGAGAATATCAGCAGGTATCTCCTTAAAGTAAAAACTGTTTTGTAATACTTTTGCTTTATGCTTCAGTTGAATATGTGACAGGCCGGTAAGATTATGTGTTGAGGAGTTATGTAACATATGTAATCTCATAGTTCATTATGATAAAAAAAGAAAAGGTGAAAGCATTCACTAACATACATCTCTTCCTGAAGAATAAACCCTGTTACTACTAGTTATTTTTTTTTAAGATTTTATATTTATCAGAAAGTCAGATATACAGAGAGAAGGAGAGACAGAGAGGAAGATCTTCCATCTATTGATTCACGCCCTAAGTGGCCACAACAGACAGGGCTGAGCCAATCCGAAGCTAGCAGCCAGGAGCGTCTTCCTGGTCTCCCACACATGTGCAAGGATACAAGGCTTTGGGCTGTCCACTGCTTTCCCGGGCCACAAGCAAGGAGCTGGATGGGAAGCGGGGCCGCTGGGATTAGAACTGGCACCCATAAGGGATCCTGGGGCATGCAAGGCAAGTACTTCAGCTACTAAGCTACCTTGCTGAGCCTGTTACTACTAGTTATTAAGGCTTGTTCACTTTGCATAATTACAGATTTTATTGACTTATTAAAACTGTAAAGCTGAAATATTTTAAAGCCTTTTTTTAAAAATTTATGTGAATCTAGTTGTTTTATGATCTCTTCTAAATTCGGAGCTAGCAAGTAATACCTCAGATTTATAATTCATGAGTACCCTTCTCATTGCTTCTTACATGTGGTACTGTAAAGTTCCTGGGACAGTTGACAATCATATATTTTTTTAACCTTGTAGAAATAAGCCTTTTATAGCCCATTGCCTTTCCTAAAAAAAGAAATTAATACTTCCTACTTCATGGAGTAGCATTAAATAATATAATTCCCTGTATTATAGCAGCGTAGTGGAGAATGACATGTCCAGATGTGGAGACAGTGCAGTATGCATCTCTGCAACCAGATGAAAGATGGGCTCCTGGTGAAAACTGTTGAATATATCCTAGGATGCTGGACTCTGACATTGTCCATGCCTATAATGCCAGGAAGCACTTCTATAGCAGAATGACATACTTATGACTGTAACGCCAGAGGGGAAATCAGTGGGCGTGAGATATCAGGAGGGGGTTGGGAAAATCCCAGAGCCTAAAGAACTGTATCATAAAATAATAACAACTTAATAATAGTAACATGATCATCCCCACTCCCAACTTAGCACAGGTTTTGACTTATTGAGATGAATTTTTTTTAAATGAATTCAATGTGATCAGAGTAGATTTAAAGCGTTACATCCAGGCTGGTGTTGTGGCGCAGCAAGTTAAGCTGCCACTTGTGCTAACATTCCTTATCAGAGTCCTGTCTGCTTGACTTACAATTCAGTTGCCTGCTGATGTGCCTGGGAACACCAGTCGCTGGGAGAGGGGGTCAGGGTGTAGGGTGAAGGCAGAGTAAGATAGAGTCGCCTGACCCTGACCTGACCTTTGGAGTCATTTGGGGAGTGTATTAATAGGTAAATCTCCTTTTTCCCCTCCTTTCCTCCCTCCCTCTCCTTTCCTCATTCCCTCTCTCTTTTTCTCCCTCTCTTTCTTCCCCTTTTTCTCCCTTCCTTTTTCCTCCTTTCTTCTCTCTCAAATAAATAAACTATTTTTTAAAAAAAGATAATGCCACTGAACACAAGGATGGAAATTTCTTTTAAAAAAAACACTTAAGTGTTAATAAAAGGATAAGTAATATAAGGATTGATTTATCCTTTGTGCTTGAAATTAGGAAGTCAGTAGTGAATTCTGTTAGAGTATTTTCAATAGTGTATTCAAGGGAGAAGCCAGTTTTCTGTGAAGTAAACAGCAATTGAGAGGCAAAAAACTTTGAAAATCAAATAGTCTATAAAGAAATAGATATAAAATGATGGTAAAAGTGGTTGAAGAGAAGGTATGTTAACAAATTTTGTTTTTAAACATTTACAGATGCTTGGCTATGTTTAAGATTATTTGGTAGGGTTCGACTGGTAGCCTAGAAGCTGAAGTTCTTGCATGCACCAGGATCCTATGTGGGCTCTGGTCCATGTCCCAGCAGCCTCTCTTCCCTTCCAGCTACCTACTTGTGGCCTAGGAAAGAAGCCCAGTACAGCCCAAAGCTTTGAGACTCTGCACCCACATGGAAAGACCCGGAAGAATTCCTCACTCTTGGCTTTAGATTAGCTGAGCTCCGGCCATTGCAGCCACTTGGAAAATGAATCATCACGTGGAAGATCTTCCTCTCTTTCTCTCCTCCTCTCTATATATCTGACTTTCGAATAATAATAATTTAAGAAAAGGTTATCTGGTATAAATAAACAGAAGGAATTGCTTTTGAATAGGATTCCAGAAGGCAGAAAGAGATGGAATTCAGAGTGTGTACTCAAGAGTTGATGCAGGTCAGGAGGATGGACAGATTGTGATCGTAGATGAGAATGAAGAAGATAACAATACTTCTGAGGGTAAATATATTTGAGGCTACAGTTAGTTTCATATTTTTATGTTAAGTAGAGGTCACTGTGAGGTAAATATGATAGGATATGAAACAAAGAAATTAGGTAGTTTACAGTAACTGCTGAAAGAAATGATAGCAAGAACTAATGACAAGGGAAAGATTAAAAGTCATGTACTTCTGAGAACTCAGTTGGGAATGGCTGCCATAATTTCACTGAGCTTCTAGTTGCACAATTATATTATTTAACACATTGAGCTGTGTTTATATAGCAGCACAGAACTCAAAGAATATAAATCATTCCTTGTTACAGATTTGTAGAGTAAATTGATGGATTCTAGCAAAGAATCATTGAAATGATGAATGGTAGTCTAAGCTGAATAGGGTGTTTTTAAAGTTGAATAGATAAGCTCATAGGAAAAATAACTATGAAACTACAAATCTTGAGATCATGTAGTGGAAATAAGAAAATTCAAGAGCTAAAATGATAGCAGTTTACAGTCAGGAAAATAAAATGTTACTATTTAAGAGCTCATATTAAAGCACTCAATTCTGAACAATGAGGCTGTTTTAGATATTGACTCAGAATTGGGTGGTTGAAATGAGAAGAGGCAAAGCATAATACAAATAATTCAAAGCTATGGTGCTTAAATATTAAATATCCATTCAAATATTGTCCCTAAAATATTGAGTATCTTGGTGTCCTCACTATGATGCTATAATAGGAAATTACCTAAAAATAAAAGATGCACGTAGAAAAGAAGAGTATACCAAAAAATAAAAAGGTCTACAACATGTGATGAATAGAAGAATATGAGACATGTACTCAGGAAAAATATAAGGCGAATCTATGCTCTGATATATCTATGTCTATCAAAACAAAAAGTACCAAGAGCTTTTAGGCAGTGCTGATGGGAATGTAAAATAATGTAGCTACTGTACCAAGCACCCTGATGGTTCCTCAATTGCAAATATGGAATAACCGTTAAGATGCCACAGTTTCATTCCTTGGTAAATACTGAAAAGATTTGAGAACAAGGGTTCAGACACTTGCACACTAATTTTCTTTTTTTTTTTCACTGTTTTTATTACTCTTTATTTGTTTTTAATAATTTTTTTTATTTTGTCAATCTTTACATAGTTAATTTGGGCAAAAAGGGTCAAGGGCTACAGGAAAGTGGATAAGACTATTATTTCCATACTGTTTCCTTCATATATCTGAGGTAGAGGGGGATATTGAGGGAGAAGCCCCACCCGGTTTCCCACCCACCCCAAGTCCCGCATATGGGACATGCTCCGAGATACTCGTTGAAGTGGTTTCAATAGGTCACCAGTTTTGAAATTGCTGCCAATCTTGCCTCTCCAAACACAATGAGGTTGTTGAAAAATCCATTAATTGACATTGTCCATCATAGCGTCTCTATTTGCCCGGTATTTTGTTGCCCACCTATAGCTGAGGTGGTTGATTAACTTGTTCCATCTTCTGTCCCTTCATGGTTTGGGTTCTGAGTCTGGCATTTCAATTGGGGAGATCACTAAAGAAACTTCGTCTGAGGTGTTCCCAGGCCAGATACTTGTATGCACCAGCAAGCACAGGGCCCAGCACCCGGTCAGCTGGTAATTTCAATTGCTGGGTTGGTTCCGTTTTCAGCCCCGCCTTCTACTGGAACCAATGGGTGTTGCAGTCCAGCCTGGTTCTGCACAGCACATACTCGGTCTTCACCGAAACCAGTGGGAGCTGCATCCTGATGAGAGCGGCCCACAATAACCCCCACCAGGCCCACCCCCTACCCTGGTTTGCCAATATCACACTAATTTTCTTAATTGAATTCACAATAGCCAAAAAGTTGGCACTACTGGGGTGCCCATCAACAAATGAATGAATGTACAAAGTGTGACTAAAATACAATGGAATATTATTCAGCCTCATAAATGAATGACTTGCTAATACGTGCTGCACTACAGATGAACCTTAAAAACATGTTAAGTGCAATAAGACAAAAATGACAAATATCATATTGTTCCATTTATGATGTACCTAAAATAGGCAAATTCATAGGGATGTAAAGTAGAATAGCTTATTAGGGATTTGGCAAAGCAGAACATAGAGTTACCCAGGGTTGGTATGGCAATTGTATGACAGGTGCAGAGTTTTTATTTAGGATGATGAGAAAGCTCAGGAAATGAATCATAAAATAGTTGTATGACATTGTGAATTTATTTATTGCCACTGAATTGTACACTAATGATGATTAAATAATAAATTTTATGTGTTTTGCCATAGATTTTTGACAAAAAGTACAGAGAACATTTAATGAGGATTTATGTAAGTTTACTTTAAATGGTATAGGATAAAGATTTCCAAAGTAGTCAACTCTAGAAAGTTAACCAAAGTTACCAAAAATAATCACATTCAAATTTGTTTGAAGCTCAGATTCTGATAAAATTTTACTTAAATGAAAGGAAACAGTACTTCTTACACACCTGACTAGGTGATGCTTGTAAATTCATATATAAAATATAACTAATTCATAGGTTAAAATTTTTCCTCATGGTTTTCACATGGTAGAGGAAAAGAGAAGTTTCACTTTTGTGTGAGGAAATCAAGATGAATTCTATAATTTTCAGATAACTCTTTCTCACAGTGAATTGTGTTTGCCGGGGCTTATGAAAAATTATGCTTTCTGTTTTTCAAGTAAGTTTTACAATTACATATGCCAGCAAGCATAATATATAAACTGTCGTACAAAATGTTATTTACCAATGATTTGGAAAAAATTAGATAACAAAACATAAGAGACAGACTGTTAACTGGAGGCAAGAACACATCTGGATCCAATGCGCATGTAAGAGCCTCAAGTCTGACTCTCAGTTTCCTAACAGCCAATCATAAGTTTGAAGAGTAGAACAAAATATACTGATGACTCTCATTCAACTTCCCTTCAATTTTGCCAGTTAGTGACGTTGACTTACTTTATGCTACAGTTCCCTAGGCTCTGGGATTTCTCTGTCCGACTCCCTAAGTCCCCTCCCCTCACTGATTTTCCTTGTATTATTTGAAAGACTACACTAGTGCAGTCTTTCAAAAACAGTCCTAAATTCATCATTCCGTTATTTAAATGTATTTTGACATTGTAGGCATGGGCAATATACAGTCCAGTGTTCTATTTAGTGACACTGACTTTTTTAAAAACATTGCTTTCTTTCTCTGGATTAGAAAAAAAATTACTATTATTATTAAGAATTATTACTATTATTATTATAGCATTCATTTCATTGTATGGTAATATGAAATGTGAACCATTTCTAAGTTCTTCTTTCCTGCTTATTTCCCTTGAGTTCTAGAAAACCTTGAGTTTTAGCTTAGAAAATGAAATGCCAGTCTTGCATATCCTTTAGTAGGGTAAGGGGCAGTCGTCAAAAAGGTGGGTAGATAAAGACACTAACAGCATAACTGATATCCCCTTCAGTTTAAAGCAGAAAAGATAACTATATAGGAATAATACTGTGAAGTTTTAGAATAAATTTTGTTTGTTACAGAATTACTCTTAGTAAAGTTCTAGAACCTCCTTTCTGTGTTAAATATATTTACAATAGCATTGTTAGTTCAAATCTAAATGATTTATTCAAGGAAGAAACTTAAATTTATAGGGATTAGATTTGTATTTAGTAATGATTTTTTTCCTGCTATTGTAAACCTGTAGTGCCACATTCCTAAGTTCAGAAGGCATAATTATAATGAACTATTTTCTAATATAGAGAATGCGTGCGTTTTATTGTCTGCTGATTTTATACTGCTTTCCTGTACTCTGCCCAAAGAAAATATGTATTAAATATATTTAGGTAAGAATTAGATTCTCTTTTTTGGTGATAGATGAATAGGATTTAATTTAGTTACTTATAATAGCAGCAGCTAATTTATTTTAAATTATTGTTTTATTAGGTGGGAACGTGAATTTGTAATGGCTTCAGGACATGCTAAATTTCACATCTTAGATAAAAAATGCTGAATATCATAGACTGTATTTTAAGATAACATGTCTCATATGATTGTGCTGGTATTTTTTTTAAAAAAAAAATGAATGTTTTATATAGTGAAAAGTAAGCTAACATGAACCTTACTAGGTTCATATTATTTATTTCCAATACTGTGCAGGTTGAGACTATATGGAACATACTAAGAAAGGAGTGAAATTCCACATTTTTATCCATTTTATGTTGCTGTAATTTTATGTTTCTATGATGACTACAATTTTATTTGGCTTACAGTTGGAGGCTTGGAAATGTATTATATGGCACTGTCATCTAACTCTTTAGAAGGACAAAAGGGGAAAGTAGGCTAGAGGCAGGGAAGGGAGAGAAGAGGTGCCTGAATTCACTATTAGGTTGCAATAGCTTATTCATTCTTGATATAATGATATCAGTCCATTATCAGGGTAGAGACTTCATAGTCTATTCCCATTTTATCAGGCTTCATATCCCTTGTATTGAGTATTAGGTTTCTGACAAGCAGACTTTTGGGTACACTTGTGAATTGTGGTAACACTTTTTATAAATTTTGTTCAGAGGGGTGTGTGTGTCTGTATGTGTGTGTGTGTGTGTAATATCCTTAGCAATTAGAACTTCTGCTGACTGAGATCTGGTGTGATGTTTTATAAATGGCATTGATCATTTTTCATTGGCCCATATGCTTTCTAACTCACCTATAGTATGTGTAATTTAGTAAGTTAATTTATCTAAACTCAGAGAGATAATACATTACCTGCTTATTAAGAAAATTCAGTGAAATGCTTGCTATTCTTGAAGTTTTTGAAACATTCAGGCACCATACAAACCAAGTGTAATAACAGGATTATGTATGAGTCCTTAAAATCAGTTTTGTTTTTACACTCAAAGACAAATTGGTAACTAAAATATCACTTCCTAAATAATTCCTGCCATCTGTAATTTCATATTCAACATGGCATTTTTTTACATTACTGGTTTTCACTATTTTATCTGCTTTGTTCAACACAGCAAGTTATAGCAATTATTATTAATCTCGACATGTATAGCTCTCAAATGCTGTTGATTAATCTACAAAATGACCCTACTTCCTTCCTTAAGATCATTTAACAAAAGATATTTGCCAGTTAGTGATGGCGCCTAGAAGATGATTCAGAGTTAGGATTAAAATAAGTTTATCATTAGCTCTTATAATTTTATGTTAGGAAAAAAATACAGCATTCCACTTGATCTTGGCACAGATTGTCACCATTATTATGATTCTACAGATGCAAATTGAGTCCTATGGAAGTATTTTTGTTTTATCTCCTTTTTAATACTTGATGAATGACTTTGAAATAATTGTTTTTATTTTCTGAAATGGAGTAAAAGAGGGAGAAAGGAAAACATCGACCTTCCATGCAGTGGTTCGCCCCGTAAATCCTGGCAAGAGCCACAGCTGAGTCAGGTGAAAGTCAATAGCCCAAATCCTGGGCCTTCCATGCCAGGGGCAGTGGCTCAAGCACATGGACCACCATGTACTCCTTCTCAAGAAACGGGATCAGGAGCAGAGAAGCCAATGCTGTCACTGGCACTGTACATTGGAGGCTAACATCCCAGTCGGTAGCTTAAGCATATATACAATGTCCACATTGCAGCTTAATTTTTAACCAAATTTTACTGGCTTTTTCCTTATAGTCACTTTTACTTTTGTTTTCTTCTACTTTAGGCCACATCTGAATAATTTTATGGCCATTGTTTCTTATTACTTTATCTACTTATCTCTGGTTTTGAAATACTATTAACCTCTCTCACTCAGACACCAAAAAAAATTAATAATAAAATATTACCTCTAGAACAAATTATATAAAGTCTTTGACCTACCATTCATGAGCTCATTTGATATTACTGACATCTCTGTTTCTGGTTTAATATTTCACCAGTCATCTGTATATTTCCCAGCATTTCATGTTTATGTTTCTGGTATACTATATTACACAAATTAGGAGTTAAATAAGTATTTATTAATACTAAATTGACTATAATATCCACTGTTTCTCACCATTTCATAGAAATTTTGTGGTTTTCCAAATCAGTTCTTTCCCTTGCATCATTTGTTCTTCTTGGAATACTCCATCTCTACTATCTGATCCTTGCTGAACCTTCAAAACACAGTTTAAATATCAATTCTGTTAATCCCGTCTGTGTCTTCTCTGCCACAAGTGATCTCTCTCATTTTACTCAACACTCTTATCATAGTTATTCACATTGTCTCTCTCAGAATACATGTTTCATGTTTCCCTTGCAATAATTGCATGCGTCTACTAGGTCTCTATGCTTTATATACAGTAGAATTTCAATAAATGTATGTCAAACAAGTGAATAAGCATTAAGATTCAGCAGGAGATTGTTTGTCCTGTACAGCATTTATACCATGTATATAGTGAGAATTCACTGATAAATGGGTCGATAATGAAGTGATTAGACTTTTACTCCAGCATTCAATTCAGTGATAGATTTGTGGGCCAAAATGAAATCTCCATTTTAAGGGAAATCAATCCCCTGTCATCAAATTTTTTTTTGTCCAGATCTATGATGATTAGATCTTAAAACTGTTATCAGAAACATTTATTTGGATTTTATCTTTTTTGAAATGCATTTTTTTGCTTATTTAATTTTGAGAGGGGGAGTGAGGGGAAGATCAAGAGAGCTTCTGGCTCACTCTATAAATCCCATAGTGATCAAGAGGCCAAAGTTGGGGGCTGGGAATTCCACCCAGGTTTCCCATCTGGCTGTGTTGGCATGATTACTGCAAGTGCCACAGCTGACACCCAGGATCTTCATCAATGGGAAGCTGAAAGCAGGAGCCAGACACTCTCATAGGGAACACAGGCAGCCTAAGCTAACTGCTAGGCCAAACCATGTACCTTCTCTTGAAATTTAGAATTTAAAAACAAACAACAGCAGCATCAAAACCTTTAAGAAGCAAGATCATTACAAGTTCATTGTAGCAGTGTCTTTTAGTGAAAAAAAATAACAGAAATGCTTTCACAGCTGTTCTTTTTGTGTACATATTGTTAAAAAATACATATTAAATTAAAGGGTGGGGAGTTGGCATTGTGGTGCATTTGTTTAATCCTCTGCTTGCAACACCAGCATTCCATATCTGAGTCCAGCCTGAGGCCTGGCCTGCTGTTCTTCTGATTCAGCTTCCTGCTACTACATCCAGGAAGGCCATGGAAAATGGCCTAAGCTCTTGAGCCACTGCTGCCTTCCTCCCTATCTCTGTCTTAAATGTATGTGTGTATCTATATATAAATTAGTTCCCAAAATAAAAATTGGGATTATGGCATGACAGTTTTACTGGTCAACGGTCTCTAGAGAAGTAGAACCTATAGTCTGTGCATATACAGGGAAATCTTTTTTTTTTAAGAAATTGGCTCAATGAATTGTTTAAGGGCCAGCAGGTGACATTGCAGTAATGAGTCCGAGCATTTCTTCCTCAGAGGACCTCAGGCATTTTCCTCTTACAACCTTTAGGTAGTTGCACAGAGCCTACGTGTGCTGCAGAGGGTCATGTGCTTTACTCAAAATCTGCTGATGTAAATGTTAACCTTTCTAAATCCTACCCTCATAGCAACACCTAGACTGCTGTTGGACCTAATATCTAGCAACCACAGTCCTCCTAGTTGATCCATAAAATTAACTGCCACATAGAATGTCTTTCAGCAATTGACCGGAACTAGGTAAAAGTTGCCTCTCTAAAAGGGGCTGGATTCTCCATTCTGCCTCTTTCACTCATTTAAAATTATCCGCTTCAATCCTATAGGCGTTTAAATTTATGAATGCATATATATATATGTATATATTGTCTTGGTCATTTATAAAAGTGGTATTTGTACACATATACTCTTGTCCTTGGCTATCTCTCTCACTTCAATCCTTAACATGTTTCTATTCTTAATTTACTCCAGCCATACTGGCTCCCTTATTTTTCTGCATATTCCATCTCTGGGTCTCTGCGTGCAGTATTCTGCTGATACAATATCATGTTTTCATTCCTTCAACTTTCTGCTTATATGTCCCTGACCATACTACTTAAAACAGCTGCTCACTTATTCCCTCTCTTTGGTACCCAACTTTATATTTTTCCCATTAATAGACATGCCTAAATCAGTCTATACTATCCTGTAACTGTGGATTACCCTTTAGGATATAAGTTCTTTAAGGACAAGAATTTTGCTTTACCACAGCATCTTAAACCTGAATCAGTGCTTGGCACTTCTTTGATGTTCAAAGAAAATAGTTGAAATCAATGTCTTTATGTATATGCCTAAGCAGTATGATGTGTCAAAAACTTAACAGCCGATTCTTGGGAGTGAGACGAAGTCTGGCAGTCAGAGTTCTTGGAGTATGTGGTGAGTAAGAAGGTGAAAATTTAACTTTAATTTCATACTCTCATAAAGCATAAATTTTTGTGTATATGTACTCTTTTTATATAAACATTATAAGAATAGTTTTGTAAGTTTAAAAGTGACCCTTATCTTTCATGACCTGCATAAAATAAAAATTGATGCATAAGAATAGGCATCTATGAAAAATGGATTATATTAGGCTTATGTTTTACAAAAAGGCTGAATATATTTAAAAATTAAAATATGATTATGAAAGAGAATTCTCTCAGATTTCAAGAAAATTCATCTGGTAGAATTAGGTTTGTTTAGCATATTTGAATCTCAAATGTTTTCCCTTTCCTTTGTCTACAGGACATATATTATTAAATTCATTAAGGTTTTTATTAAATCTGAACTAGTTAAAATATTTGGCAGATGGAAATAATAGCTAATAATTGAAGACATTTGCTCAGGAACATTCTGATTCATTAATTGCAAAAAACAGTAAATAGGAGTGGTAACATACAGTACAAGATACAATAAACGGAGACCTTTCAGCTATGCTTGATTTCCATAAACTTTCTAATGCCACTGCTGTCATAAAGAGCTTCGTAAATATTGACCGAGGAGGAGGAGGATGATCCAGTAATATTTTTAAGACTGGGCGGTACTGGCAGTACAGTCAGATATCCGGGACTTCACATGGTTATTTTGCCATGGGACTCTTCCACCTGGCCGTCTCCCAAAAGGATAAATATTTACCTGCAGTTAGGCATTTAAATGTGTAAATATTCCAGATTCAATTATAAATGAAGTAACCTGAATTTTAATTCTTTAAACCATAAGGTGGTTTTTCTCTGAAGTTTAAATTGATGCTACAAAAGTTTGCCAAGGTCAAGAAAGAATTGATTGAATGCTTTTCTCATAATCCCAAACAAAAATTGTTTTATAAATGTAGGTCAGTATGTAAATAAGATGTCCCATTGGCCATTCAAAACTTAACATATTTAGAAACTTCTGAATTAATGAAGATTTAACTTAACATTCTATAAGTACTAAATGTTATTGTACTGTGTATCTTATTCCCTTATGCTTTTAAGGAATTTATAACTATCAATATTTTAATGCACTTCTTAGCTATCTCCACAAATGTTTTCAGATACTTCCTAGTTCTGAATGAATCAGAAATAAGTAATCTGGGGATAGTCAAAGGCCTGGGGATTTTTTTGCTTTGGTTTTATTACACATTATTGATCAGATACAGATTTTAGTTTATTTTAAATCCATTGAATATTCAATTGTCCTATCGCGCCGAACCATAACAAATAAAACTTTTCTGTACCATCAATTATATGGTAAGTGGAAAGAACTGAGATTTTGTTCAAGAAAGTTAAGATAGATCACTTAAGTTCTAAATCATAATAAAGAAAACATCACCTATTTCTAAACATGTATGATTTAGGCTTTTGCTCATTTTTTATTTGTAGGTCTTTGGGATTTCATTGTTATATTTCTATGATAGAATGCTTTAATTCAGAGCTAACACTACCGAGCATGACAGATGGTGTGAATTCTGACTTTCTGGCTGAATGACCTTTACCAAGTAATTAACCTCTCAAAGACTCAATTTCCTGACCTGTAAAATAGGAATTGTAATTATACCTGCCTGCCTCGTATCATTGTTGAGAATTATCAAATGAAATAATACATTTACAATAGTTTATATATTACACCAATCCAGACGTAGGTGTTTAATAAAGGTAAACTATTGTAATTGTAATCCCTGTATTACAAAGTTGATATTGTCATCATCAGTTTTCACTGAGATTCTGTTGAAACAGTTCTATGTGTTTCTGGTATTTCAAGCTATAAATGTTATTGTGATAGCAACGTTAAATCACTTGATTTTTTTTTTTTTTTGGAGCAAGTTTTCACTGCAATTAAGGGGTTTATTTTTTCTTGTAAGGCATTTCAAAAATATTTTTAAATATTATAAAGATACATGGTTGACCTAAAAGTTAACCCTTTCTGATAAGGGTTTTTTTTTTCAGGAGTTGGGTATTCATGCAGGTATATTTTAATGTTCCTAAAGAAATTTCATTATTTTCACCACATTCTATTAAAATCATGTTTTCCCACAGAGTGCACATCCAAATTATGCTATTTTCTCCAATTCTTGTTTTAAGTAATTTACTTCAATAATAATTTTAAAGCAATGTTTTTGTTTCCCTCTGTCTTCTGTCTTTGCCATGACAGACATTGTGCTGTATAGACAGTCCCTTGTACAAACTGCTTCCCTTTTCAGAAATGAGGAAGCTGAAATACACAGATGAATTTGCATAACCATCTCACACCAAGGCTGGAGGCAGGGGTGTATTACCTAACTTGTCTGATACCGGAGCCTTCTAGCCTACTTATTAGACAGGTTCCTTCATCCTGCCTGTCTCAGAAATAGTGCAAAGACAAAACTGGCACTTCTCTTATTTACTGATGTGAATTTGATTGATGAATTCATTATGCAAAACAAACTCTGAGACCATGCTAAATACATGCTAAAATGCTGAAAGATTTATACCTGATTTGTACTTTAGTAGTTATTGTCTGTCTTCAACCCAGCTATGCCTATTACAATGGCAATCCTTATAAGAAATTATGAGTAGACTGCCTCTAATTTGTTCTAGCACCCTTACTGTTCTGGCAGTATTATCTTCTACCTAGGCACAAGAGGTAAATACTGTGCCTGGTGGTTGTCCTACTTACTTGACCATTATACCTTATTTTTATTAGTATGTTGTTTTAATATTGTTTTAATCAGTGTTCTTGCATAATCAGTAACATAGCAAAACCATATTTGAAAGTAACTGTTAACCCAAAAAATGTTTAATTCTATGTAAATTAAAGGCCTAATCTGTGCTAAGATTTCTGAATATTCATGAGAAATAGAATAACAAAGGACATAAAATAATTGCTTTCTTCAAATGGGTTAAAATCAAGTACAGAGAAAATAATAAACTTAACATGCATATATAACACTATATGTTATTAAGTGAAATAATTTAAAATCTTCATAGAAAGTAGCAAGAGGGAGACATTATTTTAAACAGACAAAATTTTTATGGAATACTTGAAACTAAGAAATGAACCAATGAGATTCTAATGAGATGAGAAAGAAAAGAACATTCTAGCCTGGAAAAAAAGATATAGACAAAAAAATGGAGAGATTGTACTAGGCACACTCTGTTACATTTTGAGAGGTTTTGGAGAAAGCTTAATGCTAGCATATATTTAGTTTTTATTTAGCTATTGTAAGTTGGGAATCTGGAACTTATTCTTGAAATATTAACAGTGAAAATTATATTCAAATATTAAAATATAAAAGAAAATTATATAAAAGTTAGGTATACAAACATTATTTTGTGCAAAGAAGGGCTTTATAACAATTTTCTTCATAAATCAGTTCTTATTAATTTGATTTATACTTAAAATGCAAATTTTAAAAATTACATTAATAGCATCATTGTTTTCATAATATTTTAAATATTTAATTTGAAACACTTTCATGTATTTTGCTACATAGTGCTTTGTAATTTCAAAAGCATTTGGAGTATAATTATATTCTCATTTCTTAAACAATACAGATTATAATACATTTTCTGTTACTTAAAATTCTCTGTTTAACACTTAGCTTTTTGAATATTTCTTATAAATGGTAATAGATAACAAATATGATGTCCAGATTTGACTTACTATCAACAGAAATTAAAGTTTAAAATTCCAAAAACGTGATATCTTAGTCCTTATTCATAGGTCTGTAACTCAGATTTTGTGGTAATGTCGTCTCAAAGCATGCATGTTGTTCCCCAGAAAAAATTTCAAAGAAAAAGTGTATTGAGTTCCTTCAGCCTTCATTTCAGGAACTGAAGTACTTTTTAAGAAAATTTATTTGTTTTTATTGGAAAGTCAGATTTACAGAGAAAGGCAGAGAGAAAGATCTTCCATTCATTGGTTCACTCCCCAAGTGGACGCAGTGGCCTGGGTTGAGCCGATCCAAAGCCAGGAGCCAGGAATTTCCTTTGGGTCTCCCACACAGATGCAGGGTCCCAAGGCTTTGGGTCATGCTCCGCTGCTTTCCCAGGCCACAGTCAGGGAACAGGAAGGGATGTGGAGCTGCTGAGATATGAACTGGCACTCAGGCGGATCCCGGTGCATCCAAGGGAAGAACTTTAGTCAGTACACTACTGTACCAGACCAGCTGAAATACTCTTGACCTTCTGCTTTGTCAGTTTTGTATTAAGCAAACAGTGACTGAAAAGAGATTTTTCTTCATTTCAACTGTACTGAGTATGTACAGACTTTTTGCTTGTTTTTCTGTAGCTATTTATATATAATTACTTCTAATTCCTAATGTAAGTAATAGAAAGGACTTGAAGTATACAGGAAGATGTGTGTAAATTGTATACAAACACTTCATCATTTCATAGATGATACTTGATCATTCATAAATTACAATATCCACAGAGATCAGGGCCCAGAGGTGTGGCCTAGCAGCTAAAGTCCTTGCCTTGAACATGCCAGGATCTCATATGGGCACCAGTTCTATTCCTGGCAGCTCCACTTCCCATCCAGCTCCTTGATTGTGGCTGGGAAAGCAGTCGAGGATGGCCCAAAGATTTGGGATCCTGCACCCACGTGGGATACCCAGAAGAGGTTCCTGGCTCCTGGCTTCGGATTGGCATAACATCAGCTGTTGCGCTCACTTGGGGAGTGAATCATCGGATGGAAGATCTTCCTCTCTGTCTCTCCTCCTCTCTGTATATCTGACTTTCCAATAAATAAATAAATCTTTTTAAAAAAATACATCCACAGAGATCATGGAGCCATGCATTATGTAGAATAGCTTTACCATTACAAACTCAATTACAAAGCCATGAGTAACCTAAACAAAGCTTCAGTTAGTATTAAAGTTGACACTTAGAGCCATTAGAATGACTTTTTAAGAAAAGAAAAATAACAAAAATTGGTGAGGATCTAGAAAATTGAATACTGATGTATTAGTGGTGGGAATGTAAGAAGCTATAGTCACTATGGAGAGCAGCTTGATAGTTGCTCATGAAATTAAGCAGCAGATAGTTTAGCTCTAGACTATTCAGAATAATTGAGGGTTATTGAAACAATGTTATGTGTGCATTTATGTCCATAATTGCACTGCCTACAACACCTGAAATGTTACAAACACCCGAAATATTGCCATTTACTGAGCATGTAAATATTACATATAAAGGATCTTCAGAACATGCATGGATGTGCATATCAGGAAAAAATAAACGTGATTGCTTCTTCACTTTGTTGATCATTTCTTCTGCTATACATAAGCCTCTTCGTTTTTTATATAGTGCCATTTGTTTATTTTGGCTTTGACTGCCTGTGCTTTTGATGTCTTTTTTAAGTCTTTACCAATTCCTGTATCTTGCAGAGTGCTTCCTGTGTTTTCATTGAATAGCTTAATGGTTTCTCGGTGCGGATTTAGGTCTTTGATGCATTTAGAGTTGATTTTTGTAGAGGTCCTGCTTCTTATTTCTGTAGGCTTCTATCCAGTTTTCCCAACAGGATTTGTTGAAAAGACCAACCTTTTCCCCTGGGTTAATTTTCAGTTTTCTTGTCGAAAAATTGTTGGCTGTACATATGTAGGCTCACTTCTGGGGTTTCTATTCTGTTCTATTTATCTTCTGTGTTTCTGTACCAGTACTAGACTGTTTTGATGACCACTGCCCTGTAATGTATCTTGAAGTCTAGAATTGTTATTCCTCAATTTTTCTTTTTATTGTTCAGGCTAGCTTTGGCTGTTCATGGTCTCCTTTGTTTCCAGATGAATTTTTGTTATCATCTTTTCTGTTTATAAGAATGTTGTTGGAATTCTGATTGAGATTAAATTCAATCTGTGTATTGCTCTTGGAAATGTAAACATCTTGATGTTGATACTGCTGATTCAGAAATACAATAAATTTCTCCATCTTTTAATGTCTTCTTCTAATTCTTTTAATATTTTCTAACTTTCATCATAGAAGTCTTCCACATTTTTGGTTAGGTTTATTCCAAGGTATTTAAGATTCTTATTCTGCTGTTTTAAAAGCAGCTGTACTTACAAGTTCTTTCTCAGCCATGGAGTTATTTCTGTAAACTAGAGCTATTGATTATGTTCATTAATTTGTATCCTGCTACCCTTACAAACTCTTTTATAAGTTCCAACACTCTTGATTGAGTCATTTTATTCTCCTGTGTACAGAATCATGTCATCCCTGAGCAGATATAATTTTAATTCCTCATTTCAAATTTGAATTCCTTTAATTTCTTTTTCTTGCCTAATAGCTCTAGTAAGTACTTCCAGTACTATGTTGAATAACAGTAAAGAAAGTGCTTATATATATATACATACATCTATTTTAATATATTATATAATATAAATATATATTCATATTATAAATATATTTATAATTTATAAATAAATAAGTGTGTATAATATGTTTTATATATAGATTTTTATATTTATAAATAAATTTTTACATGTACATAAGTATATACAGTGCTAGTATTATACTAAAGAATGTACTAAAAAGTATACTTCCCTCGTTAGTACATATATATATGTGTGCAGTATATATATATATATAAATATATATATATATATAAACAACTTTGTATTATAGAATGTTCCTTCTATGCCTATCTTGTTTAGGGTTTTTAGCACGAAGTGATGTTGGATTTTATCAAATGCCTCTTCTACATCTATTAAGATGATTATATGCTTTTTTCACTGTATTGATATGGTATATCACATTTATTGATTGGTACATGTTAAACCATCCCTGCACTGCCAGGGGTAAATCACACCTGATCCAGGTAAACAATCTATCTGATCAATTGTTGGATCCTGTTGGCTAGTATTTTGTTTAGGATTTTTGTGTCTATGTTCATTAGGAATATCTGTCTGTTGTTCTTTTTCTGTATCTCTGTCTGGCTTGGTATTAAGGTGATATTGGCTTTGTAGAAGAAATTGAAAGGATTGCTTCCTTTTCTACTGTTTTGAAAAGCTTGTGGAAGATTGGTGTAAGTTCTTGAAATATTTGATAGAATTCTACAGTGAAGCCATCTGGTCTAGGGATTTTTTTATTTGTGAGGGATTTAATTACTGATTCAATCTCTGTCTGACTAAGGATATATTTAGGTTATTAATTACCTCATGATTCAATTTCAGTAGGTTGCGTGTGTCCAAAAATCTATCCATTTCTTTTAGGTCGTCTGATATGTTGGCGTATAAGACTTGTAATAGTTCTTGATTACTCTATGTATACTCAAGGTATCCATTGTTATATCTCCTTTTTTGTCTTTGATTCTATTGATTGGTATTTTTCTCCCTGCTTTTTGGTGAATCTATTTTATTAACTTTTATCAAAGAACCATCTCTTTGATTTTTTGATTTTACCTATTCTTCTTTTGGTCTCTAATTGGCTTTTTCTTCCCTTTTTTTGATTCTTTTTTTTTTGCTAATCTTCAGATTGTTTTGTTGTTGTTTTTCTAGCTCCTTCAAATGTATGATTAGCCTGTTTACTTGATGCTTTTCTAATTTCTTTTTTTAAGATTTATTTATTTTTATTGGAAAGATTTACAGAGGGAAGCAGAAAGAAAGGTCTTCTATTTACTAGTTCACTCCCCAAGTGGCCTCAACAGCTGGAGCTGAGCCGATCTGAAGATGGGAGCAGGAGCTTCCTCCTGACCTTCTATACAGTTGCAGGGTCTGAAGGCTTTGGGCCATCCTCTACTGCTTTCCCAGGACATAAGCAGGGAGGTAAAAGGGAACTGGAACAACCAGAATATAAACTTGTGCCCATATAATATCCTGGTGCAGGCAAGGCAAGGGTTTAGCCACTGAGCCATTGTACCAAGCCCTACAATATTTGACATAAGCATTGATTGAAAAGAACTTTCCCCTTAACACTGTCTTGATCATGTACCATGAGTTTAGATATGCTGCGTTCATGCCGTCATTCATTTCATGCAGTTTTTAGAAATCTTTGATTTCTTCTATAACCTATTGTTCATTTGTTAGCATATTGTTCAGTCTCCAACTATTTGTATATATTCTGTGGCATTTTGACTTGTTTTCCAGTTTAACTTCATGACAGTCTGAGAAGATGCATAGTATGATTTTGATTTTTTTAAACTTGTTGAGGCTTGTTTTGTGTTATATGATCAGTCCTGCAGAAGGTTCCATGTAGTAAAGAGGAAAAAATAAGTGTATTCTGCCTCTGGAGGATGAAAGATTCTTTAGATATCAATTAATTCCATCCATTCTGTTGTCTGGGTGAGCTCTGTTGTGTCCTTGCTTAGTTTCTGTCTTGTCAATCTATCCGTTGAAGCTGGTGAGCTGTTAAGGTCCCCCACTATTACCGTAATGCTCAGTGAAATAAGCCAATCCCAAAAGGACAAATAATGTATGTTCTCTCTGATACAAGGCAACCTTAATGCAAAATACAAGATCATTAGCTATATATGTAATTATGTATTTACATATATTCACCTGGAGGACTAGAGGAACTGTATAATGAAGACTAGCATACTGAGAAGTGAGCATACGTTGCAATATTCAGCTCCACAGTTGGGAGGACAGGAAGACCAAGGTCAAGATGATAACGGTTCTGATTCTCCCAAGGACCACAATTATTGACCACTTCTCGCTGTGTCTTCACCTGTCCCTTCTCTGTCCACACATCTCTATTGCCTTTCCCTTAATGTGTCCTAATATCATCTTCTTTTGAAAGATTTATTTATCTGTTTGAAAGGCAGAGTTAGAGAGGGGAATGGGATGGATGGGAAAAGAAAGGTAGAAATCTTCCATGTTTTGGTACTTCAAGACATAGCCTGTAAATACATATCAAGACACTGGTTTGATGAAAAAACAGACAGACATTATGGAACATCACAAAACGAGAGTTGTACATTTGGTGCTATGGTTAAGTCACCGTTAGGGATATCTACACTCCACATCTACAGTCTCTTTTCTATATTAAGTCCAACTTCTGCTGGCATACATCCTGGGGGATAGCAGATATTGGCTCAAGTGCTTGTGTCCCTGCCAGACATGGGAGATGTGGATTGACTTCAAGACTCCTTACCTATCTATCCCAGCACCGGGTATTGAAGGCGTTTCACACTCTTGTCTCTCTCTCTCCCTTTCTAATAAACAGTCTTTATTAAAATTGTGATAGAACAATGAGATGAATATAATAAAAATTAACATTAACCCTTTTATTGTTTACAAAAATTGCCTTAGCAAGAATTTTGTTTTTCTCATTTGGCTTTTTATTCCCACACCTAATATGCTGTCTGGTTAATCAAAGGTGTTAAATAATTACTTGTATAATGAATAAGTGACTATACTCTAGGTCTCCTGATTTCATGTTCTAAATTCTGTGAGGGATGCTTATCACACTTTCAGGAAGCTCTACAAAGTTTATGTTTTATCTTTGAAAAGATATTGTGTCATACTGAATATCTTTCCAAGAACAGTTTTCAGATTCTCTCAGCTAGCAGCAAAATGTATAATTTAGTTTCACATATATTTCATTGTCTTATTACATTTGTATGTATTGGAAGATAGCAGAATATGGACATGTTAGACTCGAGGTAGGCAGGTATCTACTTATGTCTGAATAATTTAGTTCTGTTTGTTGATGGTGCTGATTTGCATTTTACTCCCACTGGCACCTAAAATCAACATGACATTCATTTATCTTAATACTTTAATTCCAGTGAGCTCTCTGATTTTTAATAATATAGATATAATGTGCTTTTTGCTCAGAAGTCTTAAGGAGTATTGGTACTTATCCTTTTGATGGATGGCTAGTTTGGCAGCCATTAATGTTAGTTGAGGAGCTAAATTGGTGGAATGACTTGGCCATTAGAGACAAGACTACATCCGTAGTTCAGATTTTGTGACAACCAGTTTTATAAAACAACCCTTGAAGAAATTTTCTACATTCAAAGCCTCTATCATTACAGTTGATCACCAAAAAAATTGTGAGGAAGGAAGTAGAGCTGGCAGAAAAAAATCAAGGTATATCTCTTCAAAACTGTATTTCCTAGTATTGCTTCAAGTGTGACAACAGAAGAAAATTTCAGATGAACATTTCTCCATAGCTCTTCACTATTTACAAATCTTCCCTTAAGTTAATGAGGAAAGCCACAGAAGCAGTCATAGTCAGTGTGGGCTGGTGGAGGACTGACAAGGGCCATCCGTGCAAAAGGCAATACAAATTCTGAAACAGGAAACATGAATTCACATGTCCTATGTATGCATCTCAATTTAAAATTGGTTTTTGTACAGACGATGTGCCCACAGCATTGTTGGCTGGAATCATATTTGTTTTCATTGATGTCATTGAAATAACTTCCAAAATGATGGAATTCTTACTACTTACCAAACTACATGAATTGACTTTTTTCTTCATAAGATTGTGTTTTTCTAGTAAATAATTTTAACAATGAGTAAAAACTTGGCAAATTTCAAAATATTAACAGTTCATTTTATTCCTCATTGTATTATATATTCTTAAAATTATTATGAGAAGTTAGTATCATGGTTTGCTGTGCTTTTGCTTTTTAACATCTGTAGATAGTGAAAAGCTAAATAAAGGATTGCAAAAAGGAATTTTAAATCAATCTCATAGTACTGAAAGTCTTCCTTTATACTGTTAATTATACAAAAATTAGACATTCTCAACAGATCCTTAAAGTTTCAAGATTAGTGTTTTGTTGACTCTTTCATGTGTATGGAGCTGCTTGCTTTACAGTAAGCAGTAATTGTTAATGACATGCACTTTCATTTATGACTTCAAGTTTAAATTCTTTTGGATATTTGTTTTTACATAGCTCTTTAATCTCTTCTAACTAGTTTTCCACTCCATAGTCATTCTCAAGAACCACATTACAATAATTTCTGGTTTCTGCCATCAAAGAAGTGAATGGCAACATGATCACATTCTTCCCCCTGTCACCTGAGTATTTTGCACATTCCATACATCAGTACTTGATCAGACAGGTTAATGGGATTTTGCCGTGTCAAAACCATTTCTAAGAATCAATATCCGTTTTCTTTTAATCTCCTTATTAATTGACTCTATAATTGATATTATGAATTTAAAAGGAAGAAATGTTTGACAGAGATAATCTACACGTTAATAAGTATTTAATTAGGCCTGAATATATTCAGATTATGTTTTAAATAACTCAATTTAGCAATATATACATTGACAATTTGTAGCCTTACAGGAAACATTGTCATATTAAATACAGATATTTGTGGGCCTGGTACGATGATGTAATGGTTAAAATCCTCCCCTTGCACGCACCAGGATCCCATATGGACACTGGTTCTAATCCCAGCAGCCCCACTTTCCATCCAGCACCCTGATTGTGGCTTGGTAATGCAGTTGAGGACAGCCCAAAGCCTTGGATCCCTGCATCTAAGTGGGAGACCTGGAGGAGGTTCCTGGCACCTGGCTTCGGACTGGCACAGCACTGGCCGTTGTGGTCACTTGGGGAGTGAATCAACAGATGGAAAATCTTCCTCTCTGTCTCTCCTCTCTGTACATCTGATTTTGCAATAAAAATAAATAAATCTTTAAAAATAAATACAGATATTTGTCAAGATCCCTGATTGTCCCAACTAGACCAAAAAATATTTCAATATTTTAAATAAATATGAAGAATTTTGATTTAATTTTTATTCTTTGTGTCAACTGTTCCTAATGGATTGAAAAATGAAATTATGTATTGCTTTATATACAAGTTAATGAAAAATAAGAAACTTTATTGACATATTAGCCATGTAAAGCTACAGGCTTTTATCTTTGGTTTAAGGTTGTGAAACCTGTGCCAAAAAGAATGTTCTTTGGATCAAGAAAAAAAAAGATTTAAAAAAATGCTCCATCTATTGTTTAAAACTGTGCCACACTTTGTTTCTTATTTGAGCCATGACTAGCTTGTGCAGTTTTCTTTCATCTTGACTGAAATTCCTAATTACTGTTTTGTTGGATTTGTGTTCTGTTATTTCAGCTTTTTCCATCCTGCTACTCTCAGTTTCTGTTCAATGTAGTCCCCCTTTCAGTAGGCTGTCTGCCATCCTGTGACATCCTGAAACTGCTAGATTCTTTCATATTTGTCACCCAAAGATTTCTTTTCATTTTTCTTCTCTGTTTAATGGTTGTAACAACCAGGAATTTGCTGATCAGAAGCCAGGAGCCAGGAGCTTCTTTTGCATCACCCACATGAATGCAGGAACGCAAGCTCTGTGCCATCCTCCTCTGCCCTCCAAGATCATAATGAAGAAGTTGAATTAGAGGTAAAACTGTTGGGACACAAACTGGTACCTGTGTGGAATGCCAGCACTGCAGATGGAGTCAGTCTGCTATTCAGTGGCATTGGGCCCGTCAGACTTTATTTGAAAGCCAAAGTGACAGACATCTCTCCATCCCCTGGTTCACTCTGCAAATGATAACAGCCAGGGCTGGGGCCAAGCCAAAACCAGATACTCAGAGCTGCATCCAAGTCTCCTCCATGGGTTACAGGGGCCTTCCTAACAGTGTATTAGAAGAGTACTGGATCTGAATCGGAACCAGTGTGGCAGCTTAGCTCACGGTGCCACAACACAGACCTCATATTTTAACCATTTTTTAGTGTACAATTGTCTCAGTGCATTAAATGCATTCACCTTGTTGTGCAAACCAAATCTTCTTCCTATTATCTTTTAATTTATTGACTGGTGTTTTTATCTTCTAAAAAGTACTTATTTTAATTCCTTTTTCAGAGTCCTGATCACGTAAAGTTAATATGTCTTTTCAAATTTTGCTGTCCATATCAATTTTGTCCTGTTTTTATGTAAGCTGTTATTTGGATATTAATTTTTCTGTTTATGTGCCTTGTTCTTTCTCTCCAATCCTCTGCTCCTCAACATCTGTGTTTTCTTTGTGAGAAAGCATCTGGTTGGACTTCATTACATTAGTTATTAAGTGGTAATTCTGTTGGAAACTACTGAATATAGTACAATAGGGAACATAAACTAGTAAGATTTGCTCTTTTTTTTTTTTTACTGGAAAATCAGATTTACAGAGACAAGAAAAGGCAAAGAGAAAGATCTGTCTGCTGGTTCATTTTCCTAGTATTCACAACAGCCAGAACTAAGCCAGTCTGATCCCAGGAGCAAGATGCCAAGCAAGTACAGAGTCCCAAAGCTTTGGCCCATCCTCTACTGCTTTCCTAAGCAGCAAACAGGGAACTGGAGGGAAATGGAACAGCAAGGACTTGAACCAAATGAGATCCTGGCACTTGCAAGGTGAAGCATTAGCCACTAGGCTATCGTGCTGGGCTGTTGCTTTTATCATTAAGCTGATGACTCAATACTTGCCCAAGTGCCACAGCAAGGATAGACGTGTGTGTTCATCCAGACTAGTTTGTTTTCACGTATTTCAATTTTCAACAGTTCGCTTAGCATTCTTTAGAGAAAAGATAGCAAGTTTTTTGCCTGTTAGTGACAGAAGCGTACCAGCCCTCTGTGTTTAGGTCAGAGGTCTCCAGTAGGCACTTTGAATTGATCCTCTGTTATAAGTTCTCGTTTTCAGTTCTTCCCGCCAAAAGCCATATATAGCACCTTGTGCTCTACAGTTTCCATAAATACATTCTAGATCACATCTTCCTTCTCCTGTTTCATTTATTTCTACATTATCAACTTTCTGTAAACCAGAATATATTGAAATTTCTTATTAGGGGTAATTACCAGCTCTATCCTGACCTCTCTCCTCTTTTGTCTTAGGTCTTGTTTCTTTTTAAACTGTACTAGCTTTATTTCAGTATGATCCACAGGATTGAGGGGAGGCAAATGAGTTTCATAATATTGGTAAATTTTGATGTGCAGAAGTGAGCTATAGAATTGGAGAAGTAACGCATCCCTACACCCAATGAATTTGCCAAGCAGTTCTCCTAGCAGGACTTCTGATTTCTGTTCCCACTCTGTAGCCTTGTAAATTATTTTTCAGGTCTTATAAAAATTGGAAAATGCAACAAAATAAATCTTATCCATAATCCAACCACTTTAAAAATAAAATTATGACATGTATTTTTCATTTCTTACTTGACTGCAATTCACATGTACTTGATTTTAGTGTGAATGCTTTGAAATACCTGAATTTATTAGAAAACTTTGTATCTTAGTAGTAAAAAATTTCTGCATCCATTTAAAAGCTTAATTTTTAAACTGTACTTGTAAAACTAGTTCAGTCAGAATATTATTTTCAGCCAGTAGTACTATTTGTGCCATTTTTCAAATTTTCCAATTTTTGTTTTTTTTTAAATCTGTATTGGGTCCAGCATCTAGCTCAGCAGATAAGACCAGTGACGACAACTGTGTCTCACAATGGGGTCCTTGGTTTTGATACCAGCCACAGCTTCTAATTCCAACTTCCTGCCAGTGCAGACCCCGGGAGGTAGCAATGGTAGCTCAAATAATTGGGAATAGGAGTAGTGTGGGAGAACTGGACTGAATTAAATTCTGCCTCCTGGATTCCAGCCTGTCCCATCTCTGACATGGTGGATATATGGAAAGTCAACCAACAGATGGGAGCTTTGTCTCTCTGTCTCTGCCCCCTTCTGCCCTCCCTGTCCCTTAAATAAATAAGAAATGGGCTTAAAAAATCTGTATCACATTGATTCAGTGGAAGACTTCTTGACACCTGTTCTCTAGGGCAATATCAGCTACTTTATATAAATTGACATTTACCCTTTAGTCTTGTCCTAATACCTGTAAGTAGTTAATCTTGTTTGCCTGTGCACCATTTCCTCTGTCATCTCTGCAACTTGTTTCTACTGTCTCCTAAATTAACATGAATGCTTAACTAATATTTGTGGAAGAGATAAAAGATAGCTAGTTGGGATGATGTTATTTGGTGTCATAGCAATCATTGTTTCAGAAGCATTCCTGGCATCCTTTATCAGTATCAATTTGAGTGCTGACCTGCTCTACTTCCTATCCAGCTCCCTGCTAACGTGCTGGCAGAAGAGCAGGTAACACTTAAAGTACTTGGGCCCACTCACATGTGAGGGGCCAGGATGGAATCTCAGGCTCCTGGCTTCAGACTGACCAAGCCATTTTATGAATGAGCCAGCCAATGGAAGGTCTCTCTGACTCTGTCTTCTACCAAATAAATATTTAAAAACTAAAAGAAGTGAATGTTTCTTTACTTGCACATACCTGAGAATTTTTTAAAATAACTTTTGATTCCTAAATAGGAGATATCTTAAATGTGATGAGGCTTGCTTAGCTTAACAAAGATAGTACATCCAAAATTTGCTGTATTGAGACCAATAAGGAAGACTTAGAACAATCAAAAATAAGTCAGCTTGGACTAACATATGCAAAGATTAGTTACTCCTCACTAAGGTAGTGAAGATTTCTCTGCACACCCCTCCTAAAGTTGTTCTGCTCCTCAATCATGAACATATGGCTTATTAGCATGATAAGCCTGTTTGGACTATCCTAAAATTTATGAAGTTCAATAAAAAATCACACTTGAATAATATAAGCTGCTAAATATGAAAATGAAAATAGGCATGAGACAGCTGAATAGTACCCTATAACCATTTCAAGGTTTATAGCAGCCGGTTGTGTATATACTAAAATTGAGATGTCAATGAAATAGTTGTAGGATGTGGTTAAGAACTTGCATTTTCTAACACATTGGTCATTCAATACCATGTTAATTAACTTCATGATGTTGTAAATTTCCATCTTTCTTCCTGTTGTTGAAGTTGTGTAGTGGCTTTTCATTGGAGGGGATGATATTCTGCCAGCTCTACTTTCAGACCAAGGATGGTCTCCCAATGAAACTGTTGAATTTATTTGGACAGTAAGATGCTGGACTCTATGCATGGTCCATGCCCACAATGAAGGTATCATGACTGGAAATGAACTGTACTATTGTAAAAATATGGATGAATTCAATATGGGGGGAGGGCTTGTAGAGAGTTTGTGGGAATCCCAGAGCCTATGAAACTGTGTCATAAAACAAAATTAAATAATAAATTTTTTTTTAATTTGCTGTATCCTCATCACGGGCAACACATTCACCTACCTTTTGGAGTAAGTCCACCATTCTTAAACAGTGAACTTTTGGGCCCGGCGCAATGGCGCAAGTGGTTAAGGTCCTTGCCTTGCACGCCCGGGATCCCATATGGGCACCGGTTCTATCCCAGCAGCCCCGCTTCCCTTCCAGTTCCCTGCCTGTGGCCTGGGAAAGCAGTCGAGAACGGCCCAAAGCTTTGGGACCCTGCACCCTCGTGGGAGACCTGGAAGAGGCTCCTGGCTTTGGATAGGCATAGCATTGGCCGTTGCGCTCACTTGGGGAGTGAATCATCGGACGGAAGATCTTCCTCTCTGTCTCTCCTCTCTGTATATCCGCCTTTCCAATAATAATAATAATAATAATAAATAAATCTTAAAAAAAAAACAGTGAACTTTTGCTGTGTAAACTCTGATTCTACATGGAAATGGGTTTGATTATTTCTCTTGATAACCCTTGGATTGTTTTAAAAAGAAAGTACATTTATGATACTAAAAAGATGCATATTAACAAGTAGATTTTTTTAAAAAAAGCATCTCTTAGATGAAACAAAGGATTTTTTTTAAGGGGAAGACTGATAAATGTTCTGCTGGATCATATTTGTCAAAGCATATCAAATAAATCATCATGAGCCTTAAGATTCTTTTGTCTATTCTCTTTGCCTAGCACTTGACCCTTAAGGACTTGAGATAAAAAAAGAAAGTGATATGATATGGCTACTAAACAGTCTCTCTTTTCAATGTGATTGGAATAACAAATTAGGAAATCTGGACCTCAGCCAAGTGTTTGTCATTAATACCTTAAAATAATTTTTAAACATTATTTACATTTATTAAAATTTACTATAACAGAGAAACTTGATTTACAGAAATAGTCTCTTGATTATGAACAGCAGATGAAACCTTGGTTAACAGTGGTCCTTTCAAGCATTCTTTACTTGAAGTGTCTTGCCAACTTCTGAGTAATGCTTTGATTTGGTTTGAACTTTTCAGTGTAGCAGTTTTTAGTGCAAGTCACTACAGTTCTTTCTGAAGAGTATAGGTCATGAGAAGTTCATTTGTAGGTGGGGCGGCTATACTACTTTGGGGGACTGTCTTAATAGATCCATTTCATTAATTGTCATGAATTTTTTATGAACAAAACCAGTTTATCAGGTTTAGCCAGCTAAAAACTGTTCCCATAGTTGTTATCTTTATTGTCAGAATGAATATTGTGAAAATAGGGAATGCCTGCACATGCTTTAACTCTTCACTGAGCAGAGGAATGGTAGTATCCATGGACAATAACTTAGGGGCGTATTATCAAGTTGACATACGGTGTTTCAGTTGTACAACTCCCATTAACTTTAATGCCTGTGCTTTAATTTCAGTGTCTTTCAGCTAGGAGTAATGCAAGACCCATTATCTGTCGGGTACTCTGAGTTAATGTGATTAATGTCACGTGGTAGAATATTCATTCACTTTTCTTTAAGCTTTAGCCTTTTGGCATTTTTGGTATATTCATCTTTCAAGGAATAGCCTTTCGGAACTGGGGCAGTGGTATTAAGGAGCTACAGTAACGGGTTGGAAGGTTAATGATGATACCTGTACATTTTTTTTTCTTACCAGTGGAAGATATTTCATCCTGTTCTATTGTGATGATTTTGATTGCTGTCATGCACAGAGCATCAGAGCTGTTTTTTTTTAATCTGTCAGATGTTCAAGAAACTTTAACATGTCATCAGCAATTATTATTCATATTCTTTGTCTGATCATAATCATGTTGGTTTTCTTCTATATCTTAAGATAATTAAGAATGAATTTTCTTTAAATTATTTAAAAAATGGAACAAGAAAAGGCGTTGTGATGTTTTCAGTATTCCATAACTAATCTTTTATATATTAAACAACAAAATTTAGAATTTATACTTATATTCATTGTATTTGACTAAACATTGTTCTTATAAAATTTTAAGGCATAAAAGTGTTGTAAAATACCATGTTTTGAAAAACAAAAATGACAGACTTTGAAGATATGCTGTGATTGGACTCCTGATTCAGCAACTTATTTTGTTGAATCTGAGTATATTATGTGGCTTCTTGAGCCCTGTGGGTTTTTTTAAATTTTTTCAATAGATGTTGCAACTACGTCTTGGGGTTATTATACAGATTAAATATAATATATCAAAGTGCCAAAAGAAGGCACCCAAGAGAACATTAGATATCGGTTTTATTATGCAGATTTGGAATCAGAACTGAAAATGTTAAACATGATATGCAGAATAATATTGGTTAGAGGCATGAAAGGAATTAGAACCAAGGTGTTTTAACCAAACTATAAGTTCTTTGCCTATGCAAAATTATCTTTTAATTACCAAAATGGTCTATTTAGTCATTTGCTCATGAGAAACACACAGCTCCATAATGTCTTCACCACTTTTTTCTTTCTGTTCTATAAATCCATGTTGGAATATTTGTCATTGAGACCAAATCCCAGATTTTTTCCCTTGTCCATGTGCGTTTAAAAATCTAGTCATTTTTAGAAGGGCTTTGTTAAATTCTATTAAAATAGGAGACTTGTCAGCAATCCTTTAGCAGAAAGCATAATGTGGATCTACTTAGCTATGGTCTAGAATAATGTAAGATATTTCCACAAAATGTCACACAGTTGCCCTATATGGCATCTGCTTACCCATTGAATCTTGTGTTCTGTCTGATTCCAGCCTCTGACCTTACTATGCTCATGGCTTCATTTTCCTTACTGTGACTGAATTATAGGATTCAAAGTATTTCCCAAGTTTGTCCTTTACCCTAGGCAGTCTTTATTGATGACCATGATGTGGAGCCTCTAGCCCTTGCATCACATGCTAGGTGGGCCACCACAGAAGGTGTAAGTGATAGTGTTATCTCATGCAGCTTTACATTGGGTAGAATCTATGGTGACCCTCATAACAAATATGTAAAGCATGTACCATTATCTGTATTATTTTTGAGGAATCTAAAATGCAGTTAAATAATAATCCTAAAATTTTACAGATATTTTACAGAATATTTTTACGGGTATTTTTACAAAAATTTTACACTCAAGTTTTGCCAAAAAAAAACCCCATAGAAGTCCACAATCCTATTGCTGATAGTTGATAACAACAACCTGTCCTGTGATACAAACAGAATAAAAATGTATAAATTGCTGTATTATGGCATGAGAGCTTTCATCATTTGGATCATCCAGATGCAAAAAGTATCTATTAGAAATTCATATGACCAATAAAGTACAGGCACACACCATTTATCGAGAAGGATATATCTGAGAAATGTATCCTTAGATGATTTTGTCATATGACTGTTACAGAGTATATTTACAGTAACTAGGTGGTCAGTCTCTTTTTATAGAATATTTATATTTTTTATGATACAGATTCATTGGTTCTGGGATTCCCCCTTTCCTTCCCCCAAATCCTCTCTATCCCCAATCCTCTCCCGCACTGGTTTTCCTTATTACAATAGTATAATCCTTCAAAAGCAATCATAAGTCCATCATTCTTCTATTTAAGTGTATCCTAACACTGTAGGCATGGACATTGTCAAAGAGTCCAGCATCTTACTCTCAAGATATTTTTAACAGTTTCATTGGGAGTCCATCTTTGATCTGGAAGTAGAGATTCATACTGAATTATATCTTCACATCTCAATATGATAGTCTCTATTTTACAGTTCCTCTACCTGACTAGACTATATGTACATGCATGTTTACATAGATATCTATTGGTTTTGTATTTTTCGTGAGGGTTGCCTTATATCAGAGAGAACATATGACCTCTTGATGCAGTCAATATAAATGATAGAATATATAAAAGTTGCTGTATATGACATGACTTCTTTACAGTAACAATTTTTTCTTTAATTATAAGGAATATACTATAAAATAGTGATGAAGTTTAACATAGTAAATATATGAACCGTTTGTTGTCATTATGAAGTATTAGGTACTGCATATAATTGTGCATACTGTTTTTTATAATTGGCAGCATAGTCTTTTTTTTTTATACTAGACACATGAGTAAGGTGTAGTACTCCAACACTACAGTGACTTCCCCATCAATACAGTATAGGATTTTTAGGACTTTCTCAAGACCTTTATTATCATATAGGATGCCGAAATCAAAACATTGTTATTCAGAATATGACTGTCTCATCAAAGGTTAACTAGGGACTAAGTCTTCTCTGTGCTACACACAGAGAATCTAGTTGATAAATATTTGTTACTTTTTTAAAAATTAGAATACCAAAAAAGGAATAGCTGCTAAAAACAGTCTTACCGTGATCTTATCGTACTTGTTTGTTGGTTATTATTCTTGCCAGTCTTTTTCCATGGACAGTCTCTACTTACACTTCTATGTTTAATCCCCATCACAATACTGACGACTCCCAACCCAGAACATCTGAAACCGATGACAGCCACTTCTTTTATAAAGGTACTCTACCTTCTGAATGCCTGTGAATCAACAAGCTCTACCAATTTTACCTTCCAAGTATTTCTTATATCTGTTTTCTCTTCTTTTATTGTTATTGCCAACGCTGCTAAACTACTGAAGGAACCGCTTAGGTAATTTCTCTACAGCTAATTTTGTTCATATTGAGTCATTCTCCCACTTTCTCCTGACTGCTGTTTCCCATATTAATAACAATTCCTCATGATAGAACATAATATTGGAGTGTTAAAGAGCTCTCATGGTGTAACATGTGTTTGAATCGCCAGCATTATTGCTTGTCTTTTTTCACTCTCATATTTAAGGCCGATCTGCAGTGAATTGCTTATCTTTACCCGTTCATTGTTCTGTTTTCTGGTTTGCTTCTCCTCATGCTGTCTGACAAAGTTTTTGCTTAAATTTTTTGTTTCCAAATAGGTTAGTGACACTTAACCAGGTAACTTAGGTCTGCTCTGCTCTGCTACCAAATTGTCTTCTCACCTTCACTCTGAATGTCTTAAGGCAGGTGTGCTTCTATTCAGTTTATAGCACCAGAGCCAGCACTGTGTTTGGCACACTGCAGATGCTCAGATGTTTTTTTTAAAGATTTATTTTTTTTATTTTATTTACAAAGTCAGATCTACAGAGTGGAGGAGAGACAGAGAGGAAGATCTTCCGTCCAGTGATTCACTCCCCAAGTGAATGCAGTGGCTGGTGCTGCGCCGATCCGAAGCCAGGAGCCAGGAACCCTTCCAGGTCTCCCATGTGAGTGCAGGGTCCCAAGGCTTTGGGCCGTCCTCGACTGCTTTCCCAGGCCACAAGCAGGGAGCTGGATGGGAAGTGGAGCTGCTGGGATTAGAACCGGCGCCCATATGGGATCCTGGGGCTTGTTCAAGGCAAGGACTTTAGCCACTAGGCCATGGTGCCAGGCCCGTGATGCTGAGATATTTTTAAAGTTTATGTTCAAATCCAACTGTCTATAGGCTTAAATTTTTTGAAAACTTTATTTTCTGAAAGATGTAAAGAGACAAAGTGACAGATACGAAGAATGACTAGATACATTTTTACAGAGAATGAAATGGATGCTCTGTCAATATTTGTTGGATGAATGAAAGGGATGTTTCTCAGCATTGGCTTCCTAGTAGAAAACATGGGTTCTTCTTTCTTGAGTTTAGAAAATACTTAGAGAGAAGAAGGCAGTGTCTTCCCCCTTTAACATTAACTTCATGCTTTCACTAAATTAACTCTGACGATATGAAGCTTTTCTAGCTGTATTTGCATGACTGTAATGACAAATATTTTCATTGAATGTGTTCTCATACCACCACCTGGTATATGTGACCTGGAACACCCTTATTTCCTCTTCTTTGATAACTCTAGGACGCTTGGCTTCTGTATTATGTCTTCTAAAAAACCCTCTTTGACCCCTTGCACATACTGGGTTAGGTTCCCCTGCTGTGTATGAACATGGTTTCTTGGACTTGTTTTTCACAATTTTCATGATATATTAAAAAGTTTCAGTCACCTGTAGTATTGCACCACCTGTTATTTGGTTTCAGAAGTTAACTGGCTGATAGAATGGATTTCATGCAGCTTGTTTTTGCATGTATATCAGAATCAAAACATTTTTAATATATATCTGAGCAACTGTACATCCAATATGCATTTTTTCATTTATGTGATTAATTGGTTACCTATATAGCATGAGTTAGCATGCTATTTTTTACTTATTCCAGTAAGATATTTATGGCCATTTTAGATTAAAACCTCAGAAATGTACCTGTTTGCCTGTCCCTACTTCTAGTCCAACCAGGGTCTCTGGCCAATAGTGGGGATGTAGGAATGTCTTTATATATATAAACATTCCTTTCAGACCTCCACATAGTAATATAAACAGATCATTCCAGAATTGCAAAGTCCAACATTACCAGCACAAATTTGGCACATTTGTACTGCTTTTCCATTCTAAAAATTTACCTTTTGACATTAAAACTTTTATTCAGTTTAACATTTTCAGTGTACTGTGTATCCTGAAGGATCATTGATTCTGTATAATAATTTGAGTCATCAGTTTTTATTTGATACTTAGAAAAATAATTTGTGTCTTACACTTAGGCTGTTAAAATTCATACTTCAGTTTGGTGTTATACTTATATTCAGTTTTATACTGAGATATACTTAACCCATTCAGACTGAAATACATCTAAACTCTTTTTTTTTTTATTCTGGGTATTTCCTCTGCCAGAATTTTTTTTTTAAAAATGCTAACTTTCTTTAAAATCTGTAAGGATAAGATAAATACAGATTTAAAGAAACCAGCCTTGTTTATAGGAAGGACTTTAGCAACAATTATCAAGCATTCTAATAAAATTTAAGTCTGTAGATATTTGTTTATGAAAATGAAACACAGTTTTTCTGCCGAGTAAGAACTAATGAAGATGAACATAAAAGGAACTGAAATGCAATAGAGAATTAAGCTAAAAATGTAAAAATCAACCTTTGCTGTGGGGAATAGAGAAAATCCAATGCCTTCTGATTTTTACACAGTATGTTGTAATTCTATAGCAACAGAAATATTATAACATTTCCTTATGAAAGCAGCTGTACAACAGGTTTTGAACAAGTCTAGTGTAGTGTTTAAAGTAAAAGCGGCTGGATTTGTACTTAAAGCT
This sequence comes from Ochotona curzoniae, assembly GCF_017591425.1. Lineage (NCBI taxonomy): Eukaryota > Metazoa > Chordata > Mammalia > Lagomorpha > Ochotonidae > Ochotona > Ochotona curzoniae. The sequence continues at coordinate 28,757,379 of NW_024467122.1, read as the reverse complement.
GGAATATTTCCAAGGAGAGAAGTTTGGTGGTTACTGTTTTCTGTTCTTATGCTTAAGTGACATAGTATTTGGTTAAAATGAACATTATTTCATATATTAATTCTCACTTGTAGTTTTTCTTCTGAGCAAGATACAATAAAATGAAATAATCCAAATGCTTTTACACCTACACAGTATATTGCTGAGCAAATTATTTATGGAAGGGAAGGCAAGATAAAGTTGCTTTTAAGAGTCCTTTAACATATCAGTTTGATAGCTAGCAAAACACCTTTACAGCCATTAAATATTTACCAAGACTTGGCTTTGGGCAAGGGGGCAGTTTAGTGCACCAAATTTGACTCTGTGCAATGCCATTGATTAGCTATCAGAAGGACATAGTTAATCAGTAACTTAGGGTATTACAAGCACTCTACATTCTTGTTAAATCTTTTCTCTGAAGATGACCTAAAAAAAAAAGTCGGTTACAACTAGCATTCACCCCACCACTGATTGCACAAGCACAACTTTGAAAGAAAGAAAGGCTGGGCAAATCAGTCAGGCAGCACTTAAGCAATCTTTCCTAGTGACTGTTGTCATTGCTGCTGGACTTTAGAACTGAGCGTGTTTACATTTAATTAGAAAGGACACACAGTTTACAGCACAGTAGCTATCAATATCAGATCAGGATTGATTTCCGCTTTCTCCCCAGTGATTGCTTCCTTCAAGCTAATTAAAAAAGGCATATAACCAAATGACTCACATAAATTTTAAAGCAAAGTAAACAGTATTCCCTGGAGACCAAAACAAAACTAAATGACATTCATTCTGATTATTACCTACATTTTTTTAAAGAATTCTCATGCTTAAAATGTGCTTTAAAGCGTGTCTTAGTGTTATCAAACTGCCAATATACCAGGCTTTCTTTTTTGAAGTGACCTCAATGAATACCTTACTAAATACTTTAACTCTGAAAAAAGCAATAACATTACTTTTATCTTTATTATTGCTAAAATATGTAGATAATGAGTCTACTGGAAGCTTAGGATGACATTGTTTAAGTTTCAACTTCCATGTATTGTGCAGAGAAACCACTAGAAATGTGACAAAATAAATAATGAATTCATTTCCTTACAAAAAAAGGTACATGGAACACTTGAGTAATTTGCTAAAATTTGGAATGATCCTGGTGTGAATTAATTCTATAGGTAAAATGGTAACAAAATTATAATGAAAATTATTTCTTATAACTCATCTATTCTTTATTATGGTATCTGCTTTAAATTTCATTTTTTTAAAAAATTATGGTGATATCAGTTTTGAAATATGATAGTTAAAGGAAAATGGGAGAAAAGCAAAAATTACCCCCAAGAGAATCATGTTGCACTCATCTTTCCCCATATAGGATCACTTCTGAAACCTCATGTAGAATGGAAGCTGCTGAACAGATAAGGACAATTCAAATTGGACCCAGGTCCTAAGAAACCATTAGTTACCAACTCACCATTACTTATTAAACATTAAATTTTTCTAGGTGCTAAAGATAAAATGGGGAACAAAATGTAATATGAGGTATTTTTATGTGCTTTGGCTACTATTGTATCTCAAAGCATTTACTGTCTGTTTACCACATGATGTGTGTGTATATAGATGCTCAATAAATATTAAATGTATGACCCTTTCTAGAATTATTTCACTACTAGTAAAAGTTCAGTCAGGCATGGGGTAGGGTGGGAGTTGCATTTGTTTGGAGCATTCCAGGTAATCTGCAGAAATCAACAATGATACTACAGTGATGAGAAAACTTTTAAAATCTCCATCCTGGTTAGAAGAAATTATAGCAATTCTGTTTCCTTTCTTTTTTAAATTTCATTTCTCTTTTATATCTTGAGCTTTTTATTCTTAGTACTCAATTATCCACAGTACCAAATACCTCTAGTTTACATTCTCAAGGCAAATAGATTTTTGTCAGTCATTAAAACATTAAAAAGTGAGAGCAAATTTTTGTGCCTTTGCAGGTTAAGCTGCCTCCTGAGATGCTGATATCACATGTGGCGCCAGGCTGGAGCGCCAGGCTGGAGCACCAGCTGCTCTACTTGAGCTCCCTGCTAATGTGCCTGGCAAAGCAGCAGATAATAGGCCGAGGGCATGGACCCTGGGACCCACGTAGAGGACACCTGCGTGAAGTTCCTGGATTCTAGCTTCAGACTGGCCCCTTTCCAGCACTTGCAGCCATTTGGGGATGAACCAGGGCATGGACAATCTCTCTCTCTTTTTATCTCTCAGTTCTTCCTTCCTTTCTTTGTGGCTCTTACTTTCAGATAAATAAAATAAACCTTAAAAAAAAAGAACATGAAATCTAGGAACCACAATGTAAAGTTTTAGGAAAGTCATTGGGTTTCCATTCCATAAATATTTGTTTAAGCCTTTTCTATGTGGTAGATAAAGATCAAATAGCGAACAAAGTTTTGCATGATGCTTACTATCCATTCTATATGAAACCATATGATAAGATGACTTAATCTAGATTCCATGTCAGATTTCTTAGAGAAACTCAAATCCAAGCTGAGATCTAAAGGATGAATAGGAGCTAGTTAAATTAAAGGAGATAGTGTCATTGTTTTAGAGTTTAGAGGTAAATACGTAAATGGTGAGAAATGAGCTGGAGAAGAGTTTATAAATGATGTTTAAGAAATTTGAACTTGATCCTAGGAACAGTAAGGAGTCATGAAAGTATTTTAATCCAGGAAGTAATACATTCGTATCTGTGCTTTAGAAGAGTCACTCAGGGGAAGGAACAAGTAAAAAGACTATTGTAGTAATCCACTTAAGAATATAATGCTACACACTCTAAATTAATGGTATTAAGGCTGGATGGAAATTGAAAGTTGCAAGGCAGATTTAAGTTTAAATCAACAGAATTAATTTTTAAGTGAAACATGGGTATTAAAGGTGATGCATAGGTTAGGCATCTGATCGTTGAGTGGATGATGTATCCTTAGCAAAGCAGAGTAAGAAAAATAACAGAGGGGTTAAAATGGATATACTTTTAGATATTGTGTTGTAGATCTTTGCAGAATGGGCCAAAATACCTATGTTTTTAATGTGATTAAATAGATATGGTACTTAGAATATAGATCAGAGCTCACAGTAAAATATTTCAGAATTAAATGTCATTAGCTATAAATCAAATCATGCCAGGAATGTGGATCAAACTCATGGGAAAATGAGTGGAAAAAGATATGAATAAATAAGACACTGGTGCAGTTCTTCCTGCACCTTCACCCACACCCAAAGTGACTGAAAGCATCAAGAAAGCAGAAACCAAAACTGCACTGTCATGGAAAACAGAGAGAGAGATTTTCAGAAGGCACTAACTTCAGGTACGTCAAATATTATAAGAACTAGGAACAGCAACATGAGAGCAGATGAACAAAACAGACTCTAGCACCTAGAAGATGAGGAGATAAAAACCAAATGTCAACCTGATCCTAAATGAGATAGTCACAAACAAGATTTGAAAAATCCCATTTTTCAGACGAGTATTTTGAAAATTTGGTGAATCATAATCCACTGATGGAAAACAAAACAAAATAAAATATTCATAATTGTTGTATCTTGTCCAGGTAACTAAAAGACCAGTCCTGGATTTTTTGGTGTCTTGCCTAGATTTGAGCCATGTTCTCTAGAAAATTGTAGAGCTATCCTGCAATACAAAACACCCCATAGTCAGAGCATTTAAAAAGGCTGGCATGGGAGGTGCAATGGCCTAAAATCCTCACCTTGAGAGTGCTGGGATCCCATGTGGGCACCAGTTTGTGTCCCAGCTATTCCACTTCCCACTCAGCTCCCTGTTGTGATGTGGGAAGGTATTAGAGGATGGCCCAAAGCCTTAGTACCCTGCACCCACGTGGGAGACCTAGAAGATGCTCCTGGCTCCTGGCTTTGGATTGGCTCAGCTCCGGCCATTGCGGTGATTTGTAGAGTGAACCAGCAAATGGAAGATCTTCCTCTCTGTCACTCATTCTTTCTGTAAATCTGCCTTTCCAATAAAATAAAAAAAATAATAATAAATCTTCTTTAAAAAGCAAATTTGGGAGCTGGTGCTGTGGCATAAAGGGCAAAGCCTCTGCCTGTGATGCCAGTATGTCATATGGATACCAGTTTGTGTCCTAACTGCTGCACTTCTGATCCAGCTCCCTTCTTATGACCTCAGGAAAGATAGCCCAAGTGCTTGGCCCCCGGCCACCCATGCGGAAGACCCTAATGAAGCTCCTGATTGCTGGCTTCAGCATGGCTTACCTCACACACACATACTTTCAAACAACTCTGTCATTAAAAGTCTTCAGTAACTCAAATGTTTTAAAAAAACGAAGTCCCCTTCCCTTATCCAGAAAGACCCAAAGTTATCCAGTTCTGAACACACTTCCATTTGTTAAACACTAGCCAAGTGAGTTTCTGTAGCCCTTCAGACATCCTTTCTTTTAACCATAAAACCTTTACCATGTTCTTCCTGTGCCTGAAATTCTTCCTCCGCCCTTCCTCTAATTAATACCAACTTTTATCTTTAGATCACAACTCAAATATCATCTCCCATTCTTTATAGCATTCATAATCATTGGAAACATGTGTTTAGTCAATACTCTTATCTCTATCTCTAGCAATGTGCCCAGCACACAGTAGTCATTCATTTATAGAAGGAAGAGAAGTAAGGCCTAAGGTGTCACAATTCAGCCACCCAACTCCAAATAAAACAAAACATGTTTGTATTTTGATCGTGTTGACTGAACTCTACATTCAACAGTGCAGTTGGCCAAATAGCTAAACAGGAACAATTGTGTATCGTGTAGTATGCATTTGGAATAGTCTAATAAAAGGAATTTATTTAGATCTTGTTTCATGGATTAGCATCAGAATTTATTCCAAACGATATTTAATATAGTTTGATGCAGTATAAACTATTTCATTGGATTTAGGTACTTTGGCTATGAGCCTTTTAATAAAACTGAGAAGTGTTGAACTCATGTTATCAACCTTGTAAAGCAGTTTTTATACTTTTAGTATAATCATTTTTTAAAATTTTTGTACTGACAGTAATGGGAAGAATATTCAACAGTTGTGCAAACTGCTTGGCCATTTGTTAAAACACTGGCTAAAGTTAGTGAGAGTGTGTGCTGACACTGTTACATTCTTTTGTGAATATTCTCTAAATAACCCATCTAAATCGAAACAGAGTGAAAATGTACAGTATCTGGAATTTATCTAGGCTTCTGCTTAAGTCTAGTACGACTCAAACCAAGACTTCAGTTCTGTGCAGATTTCTTCTATATTACAACCTGCACCTTGTTACACAGTTAGAGGCTATATTAAAAAAAAAAAAACAGGTAGGTATGGTATGTTTTTTTGTTTTGTTTTGTTTTTAATTTCAGAGGCTGAGGTACAGAGAGAAAAGGAGGTCTCTTTGTCTAGAGAGGCCCATCTTCCATCCACTCCATCCACTGGTTCACTGTTCAGATGACCACAGGGGCAGGAGCTGGGTCAGTCAGAGGCTAGAAACGAGGAGTCTCTTCCTAGTCTCCCATATGGTTGCAGGGACCCCAAGATTTGTACTGTCCTCCACTGCCTTCCCAGGTCAGTTGTGGACAGTTGGCTTGGAAATGGAAAATCCAGGATTTAAGCAGGCACCCAAAAGGGATGCTGGTGCCAGAGAGAGAGGCTTGCTGTGCTGCTCCACAAATCACCAGAAGCTGTATTAATGGAGTAAAAATGACTAATTTTTTTGGTAAGGCATTAGCATTCTGCTCTATAATTCTGATCAGCAAGTCCAATTTTGAGGTGGAATCTATTACCCTTAGAAGAAACACAGAACTCTATAAACTGTCTCTTCAAATATTTGAGTATACATATCATAATACAAATTGTACATTTTTTTATATATTCGACGTATTGAGAATACTATAAATTTCGTCTTATCTCCTGACCAGGTTTCATCAACCCTTTATAATCCATGCTATGTTTTACAGACTATTCTACATGGCAAGTCTGTGAAAGCACTTCAGTTTTTCATTGTCACCACCATTTGTTCAAAGAAACTTGCTCTTTATCCCTGCAATTGTCTTTGCTCCTAAAAACTCAGTTCCGTTTGTGGACTGTCTGTTCTCTTCCACAGATCCATTTGTCTCTTCTTTAGCAGTATAGTTCTTTTTAGATTATTAAAGTTTTATAAGTCTTAAAGTTGGATAGTGTGTGCTCTGAGTTCATTCTTCTTCAGTATTGCGGCTGGCTTTTCTGAGCCTTTTTCCTCTCCACATAAACTTTAAAATCAGTTTGTCATTATCCACAAAATACTTTGCTGAGATTTTGATCATGAATGTATTGGATCTATAGTTCAAACTAAGAAGACTAGGCAGATTAACAGATTTCATTCATCATTTTATCCTCCTCTGACATCTTTGTTCTGAATTCAACTTTATCTGATATTAATATAACCATTATTGTTTTCAATTGAATAATATTCACATTTTATCTTTTACTTTAATTTGCTTTTTTATGTATTCATAGTAAGATTCTTGCAGTCAGTACCCATGTAATTTGACTGTACTTTAAAATTTTCTTTGTTACTGTCTTTTGATTGTTTTCATTTAGATAATTTATGTTTAATACCATTATGTTAAGTCTGCTGTTTTTGATTTATGATTTCTGTTTCTTTCCTTGAAATTTTTCTTCACTTTCTGCTTTTGAGGAATTTCTTGTTTCTCTTTTTTTACAACTATTTTATTTACATGAAGTGAATAAAGCTCATGTTTCACAATACAGACTTAACACAATGATAGTTCCCACCCTACCCTCCTACTTGTCCACATCCCCCACACACCTTCTTCTTCCTTAATTTTTCTTTAATATTTACAGTGGCATGCTTTGATTTCACTTTCTACTCATAGGGTTAACACTCTATTAGGTAAAGAATCCAATACATAGCAAGTAAGAAAAAAAAAATCTATTCCTCAGGAGTACAGACAAAAGCTGTAAAAATAATCAAATCTCAAAATGCCAATCTCACATAGATTACATGTTTTATATTTGAATTTTTGAGACTGGCTTATTCCAGTTGCATTTTGGTTTGTGTCTTTATTATTCTTCCTCTTCTTCTTTTTTTTTTTTCTACCTTCCTGTAAATTCCTTGAATGTATTTTGGAATTCTGTTGTTTTTTTTTATCCCTACAGTATTTTTCAGGTTCTCATTTTTTGTATGACTTTTTAAATTGTTGCTCTAGGTATTACAGTGTATCGATATATGTACAGTATATTACACATATAGGTCTCTTGATGCAGTTTTGCTGGGTCCACTAGAACACATAAACCATGTTATCTTTTATATTACCTTTCCCTTCTCAGTTGTAGCTGTTTGAAATATATCCCTACATAAATTTTAAAAAGAATCAGTTTTTTTCTTTGGTCATCATGATTCCTGATTTGAAATCTGCTGTAATTTGAATTGCTTTTTCCTGTACCTAAGGTATTGTTTTCTAGCTACTTTCAGATTTTGTCTTTGGCTTTCAGAAATTTAATTATGAACTTTTGAATTATTCATAAATTTTCACTGATTAGAGTTCTTCCAGCTTCCCATAGGCTTACATTTCTTGTTATATTTGGAAAGTTTTTAGCCATTATTTCAACTCTGTTCTCCTTCGTTTTTCCTTCGGTGTTTCTAACTGACATGAATGTTCATCCTTTTGTTAAAGTCCACAGGTCCCTGAAGCTTAGCCATGTTTTTTTAAAGTTTGCACCTCTGTTGCTCATAATGGGTCATATTATGTTTTTAAAATATTTGTCTATTTTTTTTAATTAATTACATTGCATTATGTGACACAGTTTCATAGGCTCTGGGATTCCCCCAACCCTTCCCCGTGCCCTCCCCCCATGGTGAATTCCTCCACCTTGTTGCAGTGTTACAGTTCAAATTAAGTTAAGATTCTTTCCCTCTCGCAGTGACCATCAGGGTCGCTCTGGAGCTGCCGTCCCCCCCCCCCCCAAAAAAATAGAAGAGATAGAGAAATACAAGGAAAGCTTAGAACCAAACAGGAAATGATCAGTGTGGATCCACATATACCTTACTAGATAGGACACAAAGATTAGTTACTGCTCACTAGGGTATTGAAGATTTCTCTGCATACCCCTCCTAAATATTTCTCTATTTAAGAACAATAACCTCTCTTCGGGACTAGGGAGAGGAGCTTTCTCTGGTCCTTTCTTAGATCCAACTTTGGATCCCCACCCTCCCTGCAATGACTATCAGAGTTGCCCCAGAGCCCCCCGCCCCCGTAAAACAACAACAACAACAACAACAAACAACAAAATTAGAATAGACAGAGAACAACAAGGAAAGCTTAGAACCAGACAGGAAACGATCAGCGGGGACTCACATATACCTTACTAGGTAGGACATGAAAATAAGTTACTCCTAACTAGGGTATTGAAGATTTCTCTGCACACCCCTCCTAAAACTGTTCTGTGCCTCAGCTGTTGACATATGCCTTATTAAAGTTAAAAGCCAGTTTAGACTATCCTAAAATCTGCCAAGTTCAGTAAAAAATATGCTTCAATACAATAAACTGCTAAATATAAAAATGAAAATAGACACGAAACAGCTGAATAGTATCCTATAGCCATTTTAAGGTGGATAGAAGCTGGATGTATATAAACTAAAATTGAAATGTTAATGAAGTAGTCACAGGATGTGGTTAAGAACCTTCATTTTCTATCATATCAGTCACTCAATACCATGTCAATTAACCCCATAATGTTGTAAATTGTTGTTGATGTTATGTTCGGGCTTTTAATTGGTCGGAATGATATTCTGCCAGCTCTGCCTTTAGACTAGAGATGGTCTCCCCAAGAAACTGTTGAATTGATCTGGACAATAAGGTGCTGGACTCTATGCATGGTACATACTTGCAATGAAAGAAACAAGACTGGATTTGAACTGTAATACTGCAATAAGGTGGAATAATCCACCATGTGGGGAGGGCACAGAGAGGGGTTGGGGGAACCTCAGAACCTATGAAATGATGTCATAAAATGAAATGTAGTAAAATAAAAAAAAAAAGATTTGTCTGTTTATTTGAAAGTCAGAGACAGGGAGAGATTGATTGTCCATACTCTGTTACATGATTCTCTCCCCATCTGGCCATGATGACCTGGATAAGGTAGAATTCCAGAGGCATGAAGCTGTCAGAATCCCCAACATGGGAAATATTTGGGCCAACATCTGCTGCTGCTATTACAGGCACATTTACCTGGCCTAAATTGGAAGCAGGGCAGCTGAGACTCTACAAAACCACTCCAACAGGGATGCCAACATCATAAGCAACAGCTTATTTCACTGTGCTACAATGCTAGTCCTCATTTTAGCTTTGTTTAATCTTCCATTTTAGTGATTCTCTTTTATCTGTCCCTCATTTTGCTTTTAGGCCCACCCACTGAAATTTTCATTGCAGTTACTGTTTTTCAACCTTAAAACACCAGGTTTTTTTCTATACACCAGATGTTTTTCCTATCTTCTCAGAACTAGAATTTTGAAAATATAATTTGTAATTTTATTCCCATTCATGGATACTATTCAATAACTTAAGTAATGTCCAAAAAATCATATTTATATAGGTTAAAATTTACAATACACTATGTTACTTCTGACCTGTGGAGTTCATATACATGGATTTGAGTATAAAATTTCCTATTACATTGATTCCCAGATCACCAGATGCATAAAATATATAATCCACTCTTGGATGTTTAGGAATTGTCCTTTTATCAATTCCAAGTGTTCTTATGCATAGGTTATATATTTCCACATGAATCTCAATCTTTATCATATAAATTAATATAGACTTTTCTAGTCAATGAATTAGAAATTTAGTGGGAGAAACAAAATGGCAGAATAGGGTAAGGACACGTTTAAATGGATGGAGAAACATTTAACCAGGATGAAGCAAAGAGGGCACATTACAGGAAATAGGAGAGGACAGAACAACAGCAGAGGGGTACCTGGAGACTGACAGACACAGGAAAGCAGCAGACACAACGGTGTTGCAGTGACTGCTACCCCAGCAGCATTCAGCCAGTGACTATCCAAATTGCACTGGCAGGCAGAACTATACCAGCAACCGGGTGAGAAGGGACACTACCTGGGAGCTCAGGCAGGGAACCCAAAGAACTGTCCATCCTGCTGGTCTGTTTGATTTGACCAGGAGCAGAGACAGAGCATCACATTTCAGACCAGCAGTGCGGGAACAGGGTGGATTTCACAACAAAGTTCACCCACTAGAGCCGAATTAGGTGTCATTTTGCTTAAGGGGGCAAAGGCAAGGGAAAGGACTGAGCATATGCTGTGCTTGGAGTGAACTCATTTCTGACTCAGTGAACTGCAACAATGTGGAATTCTACAGGTTCCACCAAAGACAGGTCCAGGTAGCCCTCCCTCAGACCTGATGGCCAGCAGATCAAGAACTCTAATAGTGGCACATCAGATTCCATTTTGTACACTGTGGCAAAGGTTTTAGGACTGCAGGGACAACAGTGAGCTGTGCATGTGCTGAGCTTGGCGAGAACTCCCTGATCTCAGTGCATTGCACTGGTCCCACAGAAATTTATACCGACTATGGCACAGTACAGGTCAAAATAGGTCCGTGTGGCCCTCAGACCTAACGGCCAACAGGTTCTGGCAAGATAAGCAGCACTGACAACCACTGACAGCTGGTGTCTCCCTAATCCTGGGACATACTCCAACTGGAAGTGGGAGGAAGGCTGTACAGATAGCAGTGGAGCCTCAGCAGTGTCACAGGAGGTGGAGACTGGTGAGCCAGAAGCTAGGGCTGTGGAGACCACGGTGGAAATCTAACATAAGAACCCAGAGCTGGAACTTCCTGAAGGGAGTGGCACAATTGGCTGCAAACAAAGAGCCATGCACCAATTGCAAGAAGTAAAATCCAACTGTGAACCTGTGGATAACACAGCTTAGAAACCTGCCTCAAGGAGAAGACCCTGTTAACCAGAAGTACGATGACCAAGAGCAAAGAAGAGACAAAGGCACAATGAATATTACTGAAGACTCCCCTGCAAAGGAGCAAAACCCGATGCCAACCTCAGAGTTAACTGAGCAAGACATCATGAAAATTCAAAACACTTGTCATAAAGCTTCTTATAAACCACGAGAAGCACTTAAAGCAGGCGTTCAAGGAATTTAAGGAATAAGTCACACTAGAAATGAATTAAATCAAATCTGATACATTAGAAATGAAGAATACAATGGAAAAAATTAAAAGTACAGTGGAGAGTCTCCAAAATAGAATGAAGGAGGCAGAAGAAAGAATCTCAAAATTAGAAGATATTTCCTGTCATCCGGGAGAAACAAACAAAAAGCTGGGGGCAGAGTTGGATCAGGCCAAAAAAGGTATACAATAATTGAAGGACACTATTAAGAGGCCGAATATAAGAGTTATGGGAGTCCCAGAGGTGCAAAAAGCAAAACCGGGATTAAAGGTGTATTCAATGAAATAATAAGGGAAAATTTCCCTAATCTAGAGAAAGTATTGGGAAACATCCAGGCGAGACACAGAACTCCAAACAGGGTTGATCAAAAGTGATCTCCACCAAGACACATGATAATCAAGCTCTCTTCAACCGAACATAAGGAAAAGATCCTTAAACATGGATGTGAAAAAAAAATCAATTGACATATAAAGGAATGCCAATTAAACTCACAGGAGTCCTCTCACAAGAAACTACAGTCCAGAAGAGAATGGAGCAACATATTCCAGATTCTAAAAGCAAAAAATTGTCCCGGGATAATGTACCCAGCAAAACTTTCCTTTGTCTTTGAAAATGAAATAAAATTCTTCCACAGTCAAGAAAAGTTTTAAAAATTTGCCTCTTTCAAACCTGCCCTACAAAGGATGCTTAAAGATGTTCTCTTGACAAAGAAGAGGAATGCCCACCAAAACCAAAGGCAAATGTGAAGAACATCCCAGTAAAATAACAACAAAAGACTAAATCAATGAACAGCCCATTGCTTAAATGAAATGACAAATTGCCACCTATTCATATTAACCCTAAATGTAAATGGCTTAAACTCATCAATCAAACATCATAGATTAATAGACTGGATTAAAAAACAAAACCCATGTGTTTGTTGCCTGCAGGAGACACACTTCACCAACAAAGGTCAGCGGAAACTATATCTCATGGATTTTGGTGTTTCTGTTGTTAGTTTCATCTCTTCAAAACATTTTCTTCTAATTAAATTATTCAGTGATTCATAGATCATGCAGGGACATCGTTTTCTTCAAGAAGGTTCTTGATTTTTTTTTCGCTTCTTCAGGGACACATTAGTCATTCAGTAGCATGTTGTTTAACTTCATGGTGTTATTAGTTTCTATTTTTCTTCCTGTTGTTGATTTTGTTTTGTGGCTTTTCATTTAAGGGGATGTATAGTAGCTGTGTACTTGAGACTGTCATATCTAGTAACATGTTATTTAACTTCATATCATTGTAAATTTCTATTTTTCTTCCTGTTGTTGATTTTATACTGTGGCTTTTCATTTAATGGGATATACGGTAATTGTGAAAAGAAGACCAATATATCCAGATATGAGGATACAATATAGTATGCATCTCTGCTTCCAGACAGAAGTGGACTCCCAATGAAACTGTTTACTATGTCTTGGCAATAGGATGCTGGACTCTCTGCCATTGTCCATGCCTGCAATAATGGACATATGACTGTGTATAAAGAATTATACTGTAGTAATGATACAAGGGAACTCAGTGTGGGGGGTGAAGAATTGGGGATGGGATATGGGAAATCCCAGGGGCATATGGAACTGTATCATAAAATGATGATGATGATAATAATAAAAGATTTTTAAAAAGAAATTTAGTGGACACTAATTTATACCACACCATGTAATGTCCATGAAATTTTTAATAAAACATTAATAGATGTGTTGTTCACTGTATCCACTTTAAGTTTCTATAGTAATGGGTCCCTTTTCTAAAAAAGTTACTTCCTTTTTGAAATAACTTTATGAATTATTTCATTAAACTAAACCAACAACATCAACAAATGAAGTAAATCAGTGGACTCACCAGTCATCTCATTTACAAATGTAATCTCATCCCCACTGTTAACCTCTCTGTGCATATTTTCTTCTATCTGCTTGTCATTCAGAAGGCAGGGGTATTCGAGAATTAGCTAATCTCCTCAGAAATACCTAGGGAAGTCAACAATTAGTGTTTTCTGAAAAAGTGCCTAGCAAATTAATCAATGCAGGAAACCAGGGCAAAGGCAGATATTGTCCTCTCAGAAGTGTATAATTTAAAAAAAAAAAAAAAAGGTAGCACATATTTTTGCCTTTCATACTTGCTTGGCTTTATTTATTTTAATTCAGAAAAGCAAGCCAAACCTGCCTCTTTTTTTTTTCAAGAATGCCTTGAGAATGTTATCAGTAGGTGAATAAAGGTTGAGAAAGCTAGTTTACTTTTTCCAGTTCATGAAAAACCTGTAGGAACAAGCTTTTGTTTTCAGAGTATTTGTAAAATGTCTAAGTATCATGTAAGATTTTGTACTAAGTTAATTATATGTAAACCATGTCTTTTAAGAAACTGTATGAATGCCTAGTTCTTGCTAGATATGGTGGTATTTTCACATTTAGATCGTGTTACTTCATCTCTTACTTATGTGAACTCCATATTTTTCATTGGTTTATGGTTGATTGGACTAACAGTGAAAGATCTAGGGAGACTGGTACAGTAGTCAACAGACTAGGCCTCTACTAGAAAATGCTAGCATCTTTTATGGGCAACTATTCATGTCCTGGCTGCTCCACTTCCAATTCTGCTCCCTATTTATGGCCTGGGAAAGCAACAGAAGATGTTCCAAAGCCTTGGAACTTTGAACCTGTGTGGGAGACTGGGAAGAAGCTCCTGGCTTTGGATCAGTTCAGCCCCAAGCCATTGCATAGTGACCCAACAGATGGAAGACCTCTCTCTCTCTCTCTCTCTCTCTCTCTCTCTCTCAATCTGCCTTTCCAATAAAAAGAAAACAATCTTCACAGGTTCATTGTTTTTATCAATTTCATACAAAAGACTGAGATATGAATCTAAAATTTCTGCATCCAATCCAACAACTTCTTGTTTACAGCAGATGAAGCACTCTGCTGGATTCAGTCTTTGTTATTGAATATTGTCCCCTGTATTATAGAATGTTTTAGCAGCATCTCTGATCTTTACACTCTAAATGCTAGTTGAAATGTCTTGGGAAAGCTCACAGAGGGGGCTAGCAATTTGCTGCAGCAGGTAAGACTTGATGTCCCATGTGAGCACTGATTCCAGTGCCGGCTGTTCCACTTTCCATTCATCTTTGTTTCTGATGTGCTTGGCAGCAAAATGTGACCCTGTACTTGGGCCTCTGTCACCCACTTGGTAGACCTGGATAGAGTTCTAGGCTGCTGGCTTTAGCCCATCCTAGCCCCAACTTCTGTGGCAATTTGGAGATTGAAACAAGAAGTTGATCTCTGTCTCTCCCTTTCTCTCTGTCTCTCTACTTTTAAAATAAATTAAATAAATCTTTAGAAATAAAAAGCAAACAGGAAATGTGTATCATAAAAAATTATGCACCAGGCCTGGCGCGGTAACCTCATTGCTAAATCCTTACCTTACATAGAGCAGGATCCCACATGGGCACCAGTAAATATCCCAGCTGCTCCACTTCCCATCCAGTCCCCTGCTTGTAACCTAGGAAAGCAGTAGAGAATGGTCCACATCTTGGAACCCTGCACCCACATGGGAGATCTGGGAGAAACTTCTGGTTCTTGGCTTTGGATCAACTAAGCTCTGGCTGTTGCAACCACTTGGGGCAATGAACCAGCAGACAGAAGATCTTTCTGTATCTCCTTCTCTCTGTAAAACTGTCTTTCCAATAAAAACAAAATAAATCTTTAAAAAATGATGCATACACTGCAAACATTTGCATTAAAAAATCATGTGTTAATTTCCTTATTCCCCAAACATTTCGAAGTGTCCTCATAGCATATTCTTCCTTGTTGTTAAAGCAAAAATGTCTTTAAATATTGTGAAATATCATGAGAGGAGCAAGATGCGTTCTAGCTGAGAACTGGTGATGTGTATTATTATATATGGTTTAGTCTGGAATATCTATCCAGCCAAGATAAATGGTTTATATAGAATACACAATTGATTGAACATTTACTGTGAATTCACTAAAGCATAAACAGAAGAATGTGTGCAGAATGGGGGTGGGGGTGAGTCAAATGATGTCATGGCTTCAACCACACGTGATGTTCAGGATGAGTGGAAACCAGAAAAGGTAGCATAAAAACTTTATAGAAGTTGCAAAGTGTGGGCCCAATGCAATAGCCTGGTGGCTAAATTCTCACCTTGCACACAGCAGGTCCCATTATGGGTGCTGGTTCATATCCTGACTGCTCCACTTCCTTTGTAACCTGGGAAGTCAGTCAAGGACAGCTCAAAGCCTTGAGACCCTGCATCTATGTGGGAGACCCAAAAGAAACTCCTAGCTTCAGATTGGTTCCACTCTGACTATTGCAACCACTTTGAGAGTGAACCAGATTAAAGATCATTCTCTTTTCTCTATAAATCTGCCTTTCCAGTAAAGATAAATAAACCTACCCGAAAAATTGTAAAGTACTACTTCAAGAATAATCTGAATCCTGTGTGACTTTGGTTGTGAGAGGCCGAGTTCAATGAACAGGTAAACAGACAAGTTGAGAACATGAGTATCTGTGAACAGGACGTATAAACAAATCATAAACCTAACACTGCCAATATATTTTAAGCTTAGGCACTTACAGGGAGCCAGGGGTCAGGAAAGGAGTCAGGAACATAGACGTGGGGCATGGCACTGACACTAGGACAACAGACAGGACCTCTATGACAAGCTCCTAACAGGAGTACCTGGGAAAGTCACCTGGCCTGCCGTGCGACTCATTGCAGTGAGCAGCCTGGGAGAGAAAGTACCATCTATCTAATGTGTATTAGAAATAGATGATGAAGTATTATCAGGTAGAAACATTTTAAAATCTCGCCTTTCCACATTACAATTGAATTCATTAAGATTATATAACTTCAAGATTGGAAGAGTAAACACGCCAACACATGTCACTGTTACAGGAGCCACGCTGTTTGTCACATGCTTTGATGCCAATGACTCTCATGTTTTCCTTTATTCCTGCTGTAACGTGAAACATGTCCCCGTACTCTTTAACTGCCATTCGTAATTCTACGGTAATGCCTAAAAAAGGAAAAAACAAACAGTGCCTGAAAAGTGGTAACTCTGGAAAGAGATAAGTTAGGACAGGACTGTCTGAAGAAAATGGATCCCTGTGGTCATTTTGGGGAGCATTTTGAAGGAAGAACAACCCTAAAGCAGACATGCATTTCCGTGATTATAGATTTAGTGTGCTGGAAAGATGTCCACCAACTAGTACACACCCACATGTCACTTTTTCCCATAGAAAAATTTCCTTCGAATTTTAAACATGTTTCAATAAGTTCTTAAGGAATGCGTTGTCATAAAACAAAATTGCCCTACATGAGTGCAATTGTAGCATGTTGGAATTGGGAAATAAATAATAAAATTTTTATAAATGCAAATTATTCTAAGAAAAAAATATATAGGTTTCAGACAGACAACCAAGAAAAACCATCAGAATTTAGACTGGCTAATCACAAAATATGAATAATTCATATTTATACTGGTACTGAATGGGTGACTAGCAGTCTGACAGGTAAAACCGTGGAAGAAATGGCAATCCAAGTAAGTGTCCCCATTGTTTTTTATTTGGTGTTTGTTGCTGCTGTTGTTGTTTTTACAGCCCAGAATTCTTTTTGTTATTACACTTATTATGCCATGAATTGTTCATGAACCAATTCTAGCCGTTCAGGTTCCTTTCCATTGGTTCTGACAAATGGGCTTCTCTGGGTAGAGCAGGTTGGTGCTTCAGATGGGCACAGGTACATTTCTTTTTGGCTTCCTACTTTTTCTGATCCTTTTGCTTCACACAATTCAGGATGCTGTCTAGAGTTTAATACGCCCAATTTGCACATTAATTCTCTTGGAACTATATCGCCCTTAACTTGTTTGTTTACAACAATGCCAGCAGCGTGCTGGGTAACATTGTAGACTTCCAGCTTTGCTGTGATAACACTTATGGGGGCATTTCTGTTTTAAACAGGACCCCTTCCCAGGATGTCTACAGTGTCACCTTTCTTGTAAGTGTACATGTTTGTGGCCAAAGGCACAACTTTGTTTCCTAAAGGCCCAGTAGAACCTGAACTTGTCCTCTTCGTCTCTGTGTTGAATTAGGGGATGATGGCACTTCTGGCAGAAAGGCCAAAGAAATGCTTTGAGTAGGAGAAAGCCTGATGTTAAGAACAGAACACCTGGCTAAAAGGAGAGATACAGAAGCCAAATGGTCCAAGGCTTTGCTGATTGGCAAGTACAGAGAGACAATGGACACAGATTCTGTATCTGTTTAGTGCACATATTTGATTAAATTACTTGCCTCTTTTTATTTCAGTGCCTCTATCAATAATTCTGAAATATTAATAGGATTTCCTCACATGGATTTGAGAGTTTTACAGAGTGAAAATATGTAATTTGTTATTTTTAGGTATTTTTTTGAGTGTAATGAGAGCTACTTATAGAACTTCAAGTAATTATTTTTAATCACATCAGTCTTGATAAAAGTGAAAATATTATCAAAGCATTTTTGAATACTACATAGCATTTTGAGCTTGAAAATAAAGAATCTAATTCAATATTTATGGAAGTGAAAAAAATCAAAATTAGACATAAGTTTGCCCACAAAATAATTAAATGGTTAAAGACTAGGTAAAGTGTTTAATGATTAAGAAACTAAGATGGGATGCTATAGTTTTCAACAGTGGTGATTTAGCATTTAACTAGTTATTGGCTGGTTCAAGTGCAGTGCTGCTTACAACTAATTGATAACATTTAACTAGTTCTAAGATACTAGTTAGTGTCTTAGACATCATAAACAAATGCAGAATTCCTAAACCTGGGCTACTGTAATTTTCAAATGAGATGTTAAATGCAAAGTTAAAATGCTAAGGAATAATAATAGGCTTTTTAAAAATAGGACAGAAAACAGTGACATTAAGGAATCAAAGACAAATTGGACTGCATTACAAGCAGAGCTTATCTTCATAAGACAGGGAACATTAAGAAAATGCAAACAGCATTCCCCCAAAAGGATGTAGGAAGCCCTCATAACTAATGAAAGTGTAAACTGTCACAACCAGCATGGAAAAATATTTGCAGGAACTACTAAATCTGAATATATGTACACTCTGTATAGAAATTCTACTCCAGAAATGTATGTTAAGTCCAAGAAAAGATACATATAGGAGTTTTCCTACTAGTAGAAAAGTTAAGTAAAATGTGAGCAGTGTTGTGTATATTAGACTTTTTTTTTTTTAAGATTTGTTTGGTTTTATTGAAAAGCAGACTTTTAGAGAGGAGAGACAAAGATCTTCCATCCACTGTTCTAATCCCCAAGTGGCCACAACAGCTGGAGATTGAGCCTATTTGAAGCCAGGAGCTTATTTCCTGTCTTCCACATAGGTGCAGGGTCCCAAGGCTTTAGGGCCATCTCTACTGCTTTCCCAGGCCATAAGCATGGAGCTAGATGGGAAGTAGAGCAGCTGGGACATACTGGTGCCCGTATGAGTTGCCAGCACTTGCAAGGCGAGGATTTAGCCACTGAGCCATTGTGCCAAGACCTATATCAGGCTATTTTAAAACAACTAAGTATATGCAACAATACAGTGAGATTCACAAACCTAACATTGAAGAAAATAAGCCAGACAAGAACTTCCAAGACAGTCTGTACTGATTTTGAGTTTGGGTTAGTAATTACATATTAGGGAAGTAATTCATGAACCGGAAGGGAACACTGGGAAATGGTCTAGGTTCCTTCATTTATTCTGTATTTTATTCTTTTATTCTTTTTTTGCCAAGCTGAATGCTTTTATTTATATTTATGCAATTTTAAATATAACTTAGCAATTAAAATGAAAGTAATATCGTAAGTGTAAATATTATAGATACCTTTTTTATTTTTTTGTGTGTTGTTTCTTTGTTTTTCATTTCTTTCCTGCTTTATCTTTGTAGTAGATTGGATGTGCTAAAGGAATTTGGAAGTTGGAAAAGGTGGGAGGCAGTTAATGTGAGAGGACTAGAATAGGAAAGTGGACTAGAGACAAAAGTCTTTAGGAATGTGAATTATAAGAAAGAATAGAACAAATGAAATAGTTAGATTAGCAATGCGAATGAAGAAAGATACTTTTTTGTATTTTATAAATGTAGCATTATATATTTTCCTAACTTTGTATATAATAACTGACCAGAGTTTAGCAACAGCTGCTATTCTTATGCACTAATTTTAATCCTGAAATAACTTCTTTTGAGAAGTTAACCATCCGCGTTTCATGCTTGTCTTATTTCTGTTTGCCACCTCCAAAATGAGCGTACTGTAGAGGCTTGTGGATAGTTTAAACAAAAAAGACGAAATTTATAATTACTTTGAACAGGTTTTAAATAAAGCACCAGACCAGCTATTAGAAGAGTGCTAACGTTCACTAAGTTTTTGCAGCTTAAAATAGACTGCTGTCTGTGCCACTGTCAATCTGGATTATATAGTTACGTTGTTTCACGTCAAGTCCCCAATCGACATTTCCTTTGTATGCATATACTGAATGATTTTATTTAATAAAAAAGAACATCTCCTAGGTGGATTTTAAATTTCTCTTATTAAATATTTATATTTTCAAAATGTCTTTATTTAATTGAGTGAGGTGCTTGGTGCCATTTCAAAATAACCTCAGGTGGTAGGTGTAATGACATATCAAAGGTTTGACCTTTAGCATTTTAGCGTTCTATTTGTCTGCATTTTCTTCTGCATTCATTTAGTCTTAATTTATATGCTCTTCCTCTGTATGTCTTAATGAGTGTGTGTATTTGACATAGGATTTATTAGGCAAAAAATAAACCTGGGTATTTATTATTTCTATTCAATCTAGCTACTGATACTTAACGTCATTTATATCTTAACTGTGACAAGTAAAAAATTCCATGTACAGGGCTAGTTGCACAAATATCATTCATTCTCAATTAAGTGCTTAGCTGGATCTACTAAACTGATGCCCAATGTCTCACTTCTCATTTCTTTGAAATCATCTTATTATATTTATTTATTTACCTAAAATATGTTATTTTACAGTTCTCTACTATTTGAAAGAAAATTGAAAGTAATATTGCACTGATATAATCGACGTCTTGAAGCATCTAATTTTGCATGCTGTTTTGGCATGGGTAATCATTTGTGTAATTTTCAGCCAAGAAGCAGAACAATAGAATAGTTTTTACTTAGTGTAACTAGATATCAAAATTATTTTGTGATCCTATTTATTCTGTATTGATTTTTTTGAAATGGAAATTATACATGGGGATTTTTTGCTAAGTAGATCATTGATCAGTCATCCTAGATTATTTGTATTTGTACTGTTTTGTGTTTCCTCAGTTTGCACCAATCTTTGTCTCAAGAAGAGCATCTGAAGGATCAGTTTAACCATACCCTCAGTACCTATGAAGAAGCTCTGAAAAGCCGGGAGAGCCTTGTCTCTATCACTCAACAACAAAATGAGGAGCTGGCTGCCCAACTGCAGCAAGCGCTGAGCGAGCGAGCACACATGCAGCTGCAGCTTCAGCTCGCTGTGGAGGCCTCGCACGTGGCCAGCGAGAAAGTTCAGAAGTAAGTAACTACACTGCATCCTTTCCAAAACCGAAGGCAAAGCAAAAGAAAGTACGTATTCTTTGAAGAACTAAACAATATGCAGTTGTTTTCATGCCACTTACATAGTTTAAGACAAAAGCATTTTGAATTAAATGAACTCATAACAGTGGGCATCATATTCATAGTTAGGATCGGGATGCTGTCTCTGGAGAATCATTGTTTTTAACTAGGGCAAATCAGCATGCTTTCTCCTAATTGATCTTCTTCAGTTTGCTGAGACCTCACCATCTACACCATCTCACACCTCCCAGTAACAGGCCAAGTCATCAGCCAGGAGAAGAGGCAAATTACCACCTATGCTCATTTGGCTTCACATTAATCCTGCCCCAGCTGAGCTTTCCGTGACCTTGCAGACTGAGACCTCTGGTTGCATAGAATTCAGGATGGAGGAATTAATTTTCTTCTGTTGTTCTTCTAAAACTATTCAGTACAGCTTTTCACTCTGCATAATTATATTTGGGTTTTTTTGAGTGATCCGTGCATTTTTATTAAAATTTAAATAAACCTGCATAATCAGTCCTTGTGACAGTTAGTAGAAAGTTAGCAACTTACTAGGCATGGAAGTCACTTTTTAATTTATGGGGCTTGAGCTTTGTCGCAGAATTTTCTGAGGCAACTTGAATGTGATAGAACTTGACGTTTAGCCTTTATTGTATATTGTTAACAATATTGCATCATTCACTAGTTCTCACCTTCAATTTTCTTAATTTTTTCCCCTCTTTTTTCAATTCAAGATTTCTTCTAACTACTGCTTACGTGAAAATAAGTCGTCTCAACAGTTCCCAAATATCTTGAAATTAGATTTTGATTAATAACCCAAGCTCAAGTAAATTTGTAGTCAACTTTATTTTTAAAGCATTTAGGGATTGTGCATAAAACTACCAGCATACCTTGAAAGTTTGGAGTTGCATAGGAATTATGCATGTATTTTTAAAGGCTTAAATATTGTTTGTATTCACTCAGCAGATGTATGCCCTTGTTCATGATGTACATTGTCAGTGTAAGAACACGAGGATACATAGGTAGATCTCATGTCATTGCAAATCCCAGTAGTAACTTCTGACAGTTAGTTTCCGATTTAGCTCTGTTTGCTCAAAGTGTACAAGTAATTACAAATCCCCAAGATTTTTTTATATAATCCTTTAATTTCAATAGATGACTGAAATTCCCTTAAAGAGTAGTTCCCAGAAATCATTTAGATTTTCCTAAAAATATCTTTGGAAATGTTCTCAACTTTTTTTAACTTTTAAATTTTACCAAGTCACCAGCAGTTTGTAACATAAAGAACATTTATATACCAAAAAGCAAAAATAACAGCTTCCCACACCATGCTTTAAATGGAACAATTTTGACTGCATGACAAACTAATTATGTAATTCTTATTTTGCACATTTAGCCATAGACAAAACTTTATTTTCTTCAAAGATATATTTCTTTTTATTGGAAAGACAGATTTACAGAGAGAAAGAGACTTTTGTCTGCTGGTTCATTCCCCAAGTGGCTGCAACGGACAGAATGAAGCCATCTGAAGCCAGGAGTTAGGAACCTCTTCTGGTCTCTCACATGGGTGCAAGGTACCAAGATTTTGCATCATTCTCTCCTGCTTTCCCAAAAGACAAGCAGAGAGCAGAATGGGAAGTGGAGCAGCTATAACACAAACCAGAACCCATATGGGATCCTGGAGCATGCGAGGCAAGGACTGTAGCCACTAATCACACCAGGCCCACACGCTTTATTTTTAAGAAATGGCATCATTCCATGAATTGAGTTTGAGTACAGCTATGTCATTTATTAGAGGTATATGTTAAATTTAAATCTTCAATCTTCTGATTTTCAACAAGACCTACATAAAATACGGCTTTTCTTTTCGTACTCAGTCATTGTAGATATCTTTCTTGCTTATGTTTAAAAAGATTTTTCTGAAGGAAACAAAAAATATGTGTAAAATGCTATTAGCATTCTCCATATTATGTGAATTACTGCTATTTTAAAATATTTTGGAAAGTTCTTTGAAAATATTTCAGTAATCCAGGCAATTTTAAATTTAAACCAAACTAGTTCACATTTTCTGTTCTCTTCCCAAACTTTTTAAAATAACTGATCTATAGTCATTACTTATTTATTTATTTATTTATTTAAGTTGTGGTGGCTTGGGCCCAGGATGGTAGCCTAGTAGTTAAAGTCCTCACCTTGCATGCCCCTGATCCTATACAGGCACTAGTTCTAATCCCAGCAGCCCCACTTCCCTTCCAGCTCCCTGCTTGTGACCTGGGAACGTAGTGGAGGAGGGCCCAAATCTTTGAAATCCTGCACAAGCATGGGAGACCTGGAAGAGGTTCCAGGTTCCTGGCTTCGGATCAGCTCAGCTCCGGCCGTTGAGGCACTTGGGGAGTGAATTAACAGATAGAAAATCTTCCTCTCTGTCTCTCCTCCTGTTTGTATATCTGACTTTCCAATAAAAATAAATACATCTTTTTAAAAGGTAAAAATAAAGTTGTGCTTATTTATTAGAAAGACAAGTTCGGGAGAGACAGAGATTGAGAGAGAGAAGAGAGCGATGATCCATACACTGGTTCGCTCCCTCAGTAGCTGCAGTGGCGAGATGTGCCAGTGTGGAATTCTGGAGCCTGAAATTCCATCTCAATGTCCCACATTGGTGCAGGTGCCCAGGACTTGGAGCCTTCTTTTACTGCTTTCCCAGGCATGTGACAGGAGTTAGAGCTAAAGTAGGACAGCTGGGACCTGACCTAGCACTCGTATTTGGTGCCAGCATCACAGGCAGCTGCTTCACCTGCTTCCAATGCCAGCATCACTCTCACTTCCCATTTACTCCTTCAGTACTCAGTACACCGAAAGTATCTGTTGCATCCAAAGTGTCCCATTTTAGCTAATTTTTATACATGACTGAGAAATAATCATGTTAAACATAAATGAAGATGCTTCTAAAACACTGTGCTGAGGTGAACAATAATACTGCTGCCTATGACATTTGGAACAACTTACTTAACCACTGTAAGCACAGGTTCCTCAGCTTAAAGAGATCTCAACGAGTAATTCTGACTTCATAGGATAGCATGTTGAAGTACTTGTTGTTACTATAAGGTTACTGTACATATTAGAATTGCTATGTTGTTCATCATGATAGAAAGAGCAGTTCAATTGGATCTTTTCTAAAAAGTCCGTGATAACATCCTAGAAAGTAAAATCACTCCCTTCTGTATGTTATCATGGTCTTTGGAGGATTTTGTTTGTTTGTTGTTTGTTTTTTACTGCTTTGTGGAACACTTCCAGGCAACGGTATTCTCTGTTGAACTTCCAAAACGTATTATTATAGAAAAATATAGAAAAAAGAAAGTTATTGTATATTTAATCTATGTGTATTACTGGACTGTGAATTCTCATAAACCATGTCTTAGACATTTTCTAGTTTTAAACATTTACATTATATATCTTACCTCTTAAGTGTTCCAAGACCCTTGTTCTGATTGCAAGGAGGGAGATAAAAAAAATTTAGAAATGCAAGAAGATTTGGCATGTAATCACATGTGATTTCCTTAGAACTTATTCAAGTTATCAAACACTTCAATTGTAAATGTAGTCAAATTTTATAATATTTTGTTACTTGAACTATCTTTATCCTTTAGTATTTTTCAGCATTCCTCTTTCAACCCCCTTCTTGAGTTCTGTGACATCATTACTTTCCACTTCTACTCTCATTTTGACAGTTCCTACTCTGTTTCTTTCAGGAAATATGTCTCCCATTTTATTTTCCATTATGTCTATCCAGTTCCAAGAAATGTCATTCACTTTTATAATGTTTAACTATTATTAGCTGAATAGCTTTCTTTTTAATTCAATTTAATTTTTTTTTTAATTCAATTTAATTTTTAAATTGAGGTATGGAGGAAGGTGAGTGGGACAAGTGTTTCAATATTTTTTCTCCTGTGTCTGCAGCGGAGGGAGTGGGAGGAGCCACACCTTGCTGTCAAACTACATCAGCACCTGAGGATGGGGACAGTCCTTTGATGACGCTTTAGAGACATGGATGTGGGAAGAGCGTTCCTAGGGTGTTACCTGAGTGGTTTTCATACTTCTCAGACATTGTCAGCTTTGTTGCACCAGAGTTGATAAAATCTGTTTGATTTAGTGCATCCACAGACCCAGGTACTTGCTGCAAAGCTTGGCCTGGAGAGTGCTCCATCTTCCTTTTTCCATCTTCTGGTGAAGCATCCCCGTGTCCTCTGCTGGCCTAGATGAGCTGGCTTTCACATCCCCTATGTGCATCTGCTCATGCATAGGCATTAACAATTGAGGTGACGAATCCTGATACATGCACTCTAAGATCATACCACATATATTGTGATTTTCCCTGTGGCAGGGGTTTGAGTCCGGCCATGTAGTTGGGAGGGAGTCCCTCAGAAACCTTGCTTGGGATGACCTCAGATTTGACTCTTGCGTGCACGCAGGCATTCAGGGTCATGTGTGGTCTGTCACCTGCACCAGCCAGTGCACATACTGGTAGATGCAGCTGCCTGGTCTGTTCTGCCCACAGCCCCATCTCTCATGTGTGCAGCCTAGCTCTAGCTGAGTAACTTTCAAAACTTCATCCTAGTACTCCTCTCTCTAGAGATCCATTCTCATATTGCCAAAGTTTTTTACTCTTCACTCTGCTGAAAATTAAGAGCCCCTCCCCATCCTGTGCTGTGTTTCCTGTCTCAGTTAATAGCCTGTAGTAGCTCTGGTGCTGTTATTGCTCCTTCCCCCCCCCCTTTTTTTTTTTTTGCCTTTCACATTCACTTCGACGGCAATTCCTATTTTGCCTGCTCCCTGAATATATCCTGATTTCTTCCAGTATCTTCCTCACTTGGTAACTACATTAAATTTGGCCACAATCACCCTTTATTTAGACTACTTTAGGAATCCAAAACTAGTATACTTGCCTTTGGTTCTGTCAGGTGAATTTTCTTCATGCCATCAGAGTTAATCTTACTAAAACAAAGATTATATCCTATTATTTCCATATTTTAAATTTTTAGGAGGTTTTAGTTTGGTAAATTCTTGCTACTTTCATGATGCACTGAAATGGTATTTCTACAGTGAAACTTCCTCTACTTAGGATAAGTTAATTCTGTATTCTATCTTTATTGTTGTCATAGTATTTCATCCATATCATTATGACATGAAACATCCAGGATTTTTAGTACCTATTTCCTATCTACTCTACTGTTTAAAATTTCCCAAAACTATGCATTGTGTTCTATTCACCTATATTCCATCTCCAAAAACTCACATGAATACATACAATAAAGTCGGTAGTTTACAAATGCTTGTGAACAAATTAAATCAGACAGTTCAACATAATAATGGACTAAAGTGTGCACAAGTTAGACCTTGAAATTTTCAGATATATTCTGATCTGCGTTAAGCTCTAGACAAAAACTTTACTTGATGTTTACTAGATTATGGGCAGAGGGAGGAAATCAGCTTAATGGATAGTCTTACCTGCCTCCTCTCACAGGCCAATCACACTTTTACCCTCCCAGAAATCAGAATCTCTTTATTGCTCCTGACTGTATTTTAACCCTTGTCCTAACTACCTGCTTCCATTAAGTTTCAATTTCATCTAAAAGACCTAAGATCTTCACTAGCACTGAAAAAGTACAATGCTCTTGCTATTGTAGAATTTTATAGTTGTACTTCATCTTCTTCTAGTATCATAAAAATGGTTAGGATTTTCCTGTATTTTAATCTGTGGGAATATACCTGGAAAGAAAAAATTGTACAAACTTACCATCCGTTAAGCTCGCTAGTATCTATTGTTATGAACTCACTTACTGGTTAAATGTCAGTGAATGGGAAAAAAAAAATGTCAGTGAATGCCAGATATGATAGCCCAGAAATAATGAGCCAACTATTATGAACCCTAAAATATAACCAGTGGACAGCCATTCCTGAGATTAAGCATTGCTTTCTCTTTGTAATTCCACTGAGAAATGTGTGTATCTGTGAAAGGGCAGTGGGTGATGACGGAGCCTTCAGAGATTCCTCTTCTAATACTAACACATGTATTTAGGAAGTGTTATTGGGAAGTAGGGAAGTAAAGAGTAGGTGAGATCCCAGGAATTTTGCAGAAAGTACTTCTCATAGTAAATTTGCGAAAAACTATCTCTAATCCTGTTTATTAAAGAAAAATCTTATGCACAAAATCCATGAGATTGTATTTTCCTTTCTTGAGTGATTAAAAACTTGGCAATTTTTACGTGTATTTTATTTTCTATCTGTGAGTCCATCTAAAGTATGATTCTTGTGACCTAGACCAAAAGTTTGTGGTGTAATTACCGTATCTAAGCAAACTAAATGAAAGTAGTTACAACCAGGATTAGAAGGGTAGAATAGCTCCCAAATAGCGAGGTTTTACATTGAAATAACTTGTTGTATACTGTCCTCACTGTGGGCCTGATTTATATAGTAATAGAAATAAAGCTCTAAGCATGTTTTTTTTCAAAAGGACATATTTACTTTTCAGAACTTATTTTTATGGTATACTTTTCTGAACAAAATAAGTTGCCTAAA
This sequence comes from Ochotona curzoniae, assembly GCF_017591425.1. NCBI lineage: Eukaryota > Metazoa > Chordata > Mammalia > Lagomorpha > Ochotonidae > Ochotona > Ochotona curzoniae. The sequence continues at coordinate 28,729,918 of NW_024467122.1, read as the reverse complement.
GTATGTGTTATATTTGTTACAGATATTTCGGTGTCTCTGTTTAAGTAGTAAATTGCCTTTTGAAATATGAGACAATGTGCATGTTTTGAATGTTGTCAATAGAGGGGAAAAAAGAAACGTAAAGCTAACAAAGTCTTTCCTGTCTCTTGGTCAAATACTGATTTCTATGAAGAAGTTGAGGTTGTGAAGAAATTGGGAATTCTCAGCCTGGTTTCCTTTCTGATTAGTAAAAACTGTCTGCAGTTCTCTTGGAAGTGTCAGGGGAGTCACCATAGTGTCACACGAGGGTTCTTAGCGTAGAACAAACATGCTCTCCACAAACTCAGCTGCTTAATCTGTTTGCAGGTTGAATTATAAAACAGGATGGATGACTTCAAGTGCTGGGAAGGGGAACAGCATTTCCACAGTTTCTTGATTTAAAAAAAAAAAGCCATTTTTATCAAAAGACTTGACTCCACTGTTTTTGCAAGCCCCAGAATATGAGCATAACCATAATGAAAAACAACTGTGCTAAAGTATTCTTAATTGGTTTGAGATGAAAAACTTCAATTAATTGTTTTTATAATAGATTGGTCTTTGCATTAAAATTTCTCTGTTTTTCAACTTTTTCTGTTTTTTTGTTACTGTAAAATATGTCTGAATACATGTTCTAGGGCTATATTAGGCCTATAGAATACTGTTAAATAATTGTGCATTGAATCAAAGAATCTTTCATTAATTGTCAAATCCCGTAAAGTACAAATCAACATTTTAAATTAATGTTTACAATCGATTCTTACAAAGTGGGAAAACTTAAAAAAGTTTTCTGGAAACTGCTCTTTAAAATGTTTACTTCATGTTTGAGATTTTTAAATGCTATAAAATATAATATCTACCTCAGCAAATAATAGCTCAGGTAGTTCATTTGTGTGTGACAGTTTACCTACAAATGCACTCCCCCAAGGGGCTTTGGAATATACCTTTTAAACCTAGGTCTTATTAAATATAACATTAACATTATTTATATGTAGAAGATGCACTAGGGTGACACTTGAACAGATTCAAAGATGCCCAGCATCTAAACATGCTTAATTTTTATTTTTTAATACATAAAAATATATCCAGGGTTTTTCATCATAAATACTTTTAAATAACCTGATTGCATATTTAGTCTATAAGAATGAGTCTGATACTCTGTCGAGCAGGTGTATGTTTATTAACATTCTCAGTTCCATTAAATGTTTGTATAGTGGGTCACCTTTCTCACCTGAGCACATACAGTGAGTTTCTCTGGAGCTGCATTTTTTATACATTGAGATACTTACCATGTTTGACAGATGTCTAATTATCTTCATTCATTTATAAAAGCAAGATTTTGACTTACATCCTAACCTTTAGGGAATGTCTCACTTTCAAGTGAAGAAACACAGTTCCAGTTGTCTGGATTGCTCCTTTATACAAAGGAAGAATTAATGTAGGATTATTAGAATTGGAGCCTAAAAATCTAGAATTTGAAAATTCTAATGGAATAGAAGTGAAAGGACCACGACCAAAAAAAAAAAAAAAGAAACTCTCCAATCCTAAGATTTCCCTGATAATATATATCCTGTTTATGGTTAATCATATGGAATAAATTTTAATGAAGCATGTAAGTGGGGACTAAAAAGTTAAGTTACATATGACTTCTCACATTTGATCCACTTCATTTCAGGAGCTGTCTTACAAAAGGTGAACTTGAATTGGACTAGTTTACAGTTCTACATCCTAAGATAGGCTGCACATATTTCAGATAAACACATTAGATAAAGAGAAATGAAAAACAGTGAAAGATCAAAATATGAAATCCAAACTGCCTCATAATAGACAAGTTTTGTTGTTTTTCATTAATTCCAGTATTAAAGTGGTGGAAAATAATATATAAAATTCCATCATTTTACAGAAACCCACTTATGAATCATATGTGCATTTTAACTAAAACTGGAAATATTAAAATACAGCAGAAGTTCTAATCCTTCAGATATGATTTTCACAAATATATTTAATATAAGAAATAGGATTTTCTTACACTGGGTATATAATCTAGTGTGTATCCTTTTTCTTGTTTCTGTTCTTAATTGCAGTTAAAAAAAGTCTGTTTTTTTTTTAAGTCTGTTTTTTAAACAAGCTATATAGTTCCAAGATACTTTTGAGATGCCAGGAGAACTCATCCTTTTTGAGAATAATGTAATGTTTGATGAAAATAAGACATACAAAACAGCTAGAGTTCCCTTGGGTAAAGTTGCTTAATAATGCTAACTACTAATAAACTTATTTTTATAGTAGTAAAGGCAAAAGGGAAACTATTATAGATATTTGATTTTCAGAAGTTTTCATCTTTTCTGCTTGGATCTTATGCAACCTGATAATACTGGATATAATGTATCATATCCTGGATATTTGATATAATTTATAAAGAATGTTTTCCCTTTGCTTTATCTATAAGACTTGATATTAATGTGTAGCATTGCTAATATATTTTATATCTACCCTCTGCTATATACAGTTACACATGTAGTCTTTCCTTAAGAGGTACCAATTTTATTTCCAAAGTATGATTGGGAAAAAAAATCATATAACTCACAGCAAGTGAACCTATAAATTTCACTTGGACTTTAAGATTTCATGATAGATTACTTCTTTCCTACTAGGTCAAAGATTTGCACCTGTGTGTATTTCTCAGAGATGAGCACCTGTGTATTTGGTTGTTAGCAGATTTATAAAATCAAAAAAAATAATGCTTATTTCAATGTGACTTTTTCTGGTGGTAAAATCATAAGCAATGTCTATACATAAGCCTCATTATTTACATTTAAAGAAGAAAAAAAAATCCTGCTACAGGGATATGTAATTGCAGCTGAAGTCTTTTTTCCTTATAGCATTCCATGTTTTTAAACAGCTTAATGGCTCTTAAGTGGTTTTATTCCCCCTTCGTTCTTAATCAAAGTATGGTGTAGTAAAAAAAATAATAATAATTAATAAAAGTCACATCATTGTAAATTATTTTGTTATTTCTATAAAATGACTAAAAGTAAAAAGTAAGATTTCAAAACTTACAAAAGAAATAGTATTTTGTTGCTGAAAAAGCTAATTTTAATTTAGTTGCTTTGGCATCTATACCATATAAACTAACAGTTCTTGTACCATCATTAACATTTTGCTTTTTTCCTTACTGCATCCAATAGTATTCTGAAAGTACATGTGAGCATATGTTATTTCTTATTTGTTACCATGTTTGCCATATAGCAGGTTATATAACGGCAAAAATAACAACATTTAATATCTTAAACCATATTTTCCCTTGAATTAATTGAAATAATCTACCCTTTGTATGGAGTTACATGCATTTCCCATCATTCTTCCAAGAAGTTCTCTACTACTGACGCTCAGAGTGCCTAATCTTTCCCAGAATGGTGGCAGTAGCACAGTTCAAGAACAAGAATGAATCTCTGTATAATCACACCACAATGTGAGGTGACCCTGAGACAGAGAACTGACCAGATACACATATGGGTTTTAGGAAGACTTTCTGATGCTCTTTTTTAACACAGCTGTGAAAAGAATGTGGCTAAGACCCAATACTCATTCTTGAGTAGAGCTGGCAAAGGAAACCATGAGGAGAAGAGAATTTAACACATGGGTGTAAGAAAGTACGGCTTCATTGATGCTATCTGAGAGGAATGCCTAATGACTGCAAGAATCAAACTTGGCAATGAAAACACAAAGCTCTTTTCATCAATTCAAACGCAGACTCTAAAGCTGCAGATGGTCACCTCCAGCCTCGTCTATTGAGTGGGGGGTTTTATAAAATGGCACTTTGGTGAATACTAATAGATCAAAACAAAGATTTAATAACGCAGAGATGTGGTGTTCATTTTTAAATGAGCATACAGGTCAGTGTCTCAGAAAAGGATAAAAAGAGTACCTCCTATATGTGGGTCTAAAGTCTTTTTGTTATTTTTCAACTTCAAAAATAAATAACAACTCTAATGTACAGATTGTATTTTATGGAGAGCAGTTTATATGATTTTAAAAAAGGCCAAAATCTGGCTTTATGTTTATACTGATTGATTTCGTGCTTCTGTTTGAAACTCACATTCTATAATGTTTGTTAATGTCATCCTTTAATATTTTCTCAAGGTTACTAGATGGGACAAATTTAATGTTGCCGTTCTCAAGAATGAATCAATCTAATTAAAGCATGGGTCAAACATTTTATACTTGAAATAGAACTTTTTTCCGCACCTTTTCAGAGAAAGCAAAAGACATGATTCACTCTAAAGGAAGCCTTTGAACTTTAATCCATTCTGGAAATTACATTTTTTATACATTCCACTTGATTTTTTAAGCTTTTATAAAATCATAGCAATTGTTTTTATACTAAGAGGTAGTTCACTGTATTGAGCTTGTTTCTTAGGTTTGCAATATTGAGTCTTGTTTTGTTTTAAAATATGGACTATTTTTCCAGAATAAAAGTTATCATCCGACTTGGTTAGTAAAATAATCTGTACAGTTTTAAAATATGTATTTATCTAATTTGTTGAAAACAAGAGAGAGGATGACAAACCGAAAGACAGAGATCCCACGATGTCCCCAAGCGGCTATACTGAAGCTGGGATCTGAGTTTGTTGCGTAGGTAGCAGGGACCCAAGGTCATAGCCCATCAGCATCTCCTGCCTCCTAATGTGCACATCAACAGGAAGCCAGACACAGGAGGAGAACCAGAAGTGGAGCCCAGGCAGCTGATATAGGATGTGGCATCCCAAGTGGCATCTTGACCACTGCTGTAAATATTTGCCCTGTTTAGAGTTTCTTTTCTTTCTTTCTTTCTTTCTTTTTTTTTTTTTTTTTTTTGGACGACTTGATGATGGATTTTTTAATGATTTTTTTTAACATTTTGTTATTATTATTATTTTTGATACAATTCTATAGGCCCTGGGATTTTTACCCCCTTCCTAGACCCCCTGCCCCACTGAGTTCCCCCATGTTACTACAGTATAGTTCTTCATACACAATCATATATCCATCATTGCAGGCATGGACAATGGCAGAGAGTCCAGCATCCTATTGTCAAAATACACCTAACAGTTTCATCTTTGTCTGGAAGTAGAAATACATATTGCATTGTATCCTCCTATCTGGATGTGATAGTCTCCATTACACAATTACTATACATCCCCTCAAATGAAAAGCCACAAAACAAAATCAACAACAGAAAGAAAAGAAGTAATTAACAACACCATGAAGTTAAACAACATGCTACTGAATGACTAATGTGTCGCTGAAGGAATGAAAAGGAAAATCAAGAACCTTCTTGAAGAAAACGATGTTCCTGCATGATCTATTAGTGAAGAATTCAATAAGGGATAAAGTATATAGTTTCTAAAATTCGTTAAGATAAACTCAAAGAAATGAAGCTTTCCCAAAGTCAACTTAACATATAGACATGAATCTATAAAAATGCTCTTGTGGGCCCAGCGCGGTGGCGCAAGTGGTTAAAGGTCCTCTCCTTGCACGCCCAGGATCCCATATGGGCGCCGGTTCTAATCCCGGCAGCCCCGCTTCCCTTCCAGCTCCCTGCCTGTGGCCTGGGAAAGCAGTCCAGGACAGCCCAAAGCTTTGGGACCCTGCACCCGCGTGGGAGACCCGGAAGAGGCTCCTGGCTTTGGATAGGCATAGTATCGGCCCATTGCGCTCACTTGGGGAGTGAATCACTGGACGGAAGATCTTCCTCTCTGTCTCTCCTCCTCTCTGTATATCCGCCTTTCCAATGAAAAAAATAATAAAAATAAATCTTTTTTAAAAAATGCTCTTGTTTCTGCTATTTGTGAAGTAAAATTATTAAGTTAGTATTCCTAAAGCTTCTCTTTGGCAAATCACACTATAGTGTAATTAAATTAAAGAACTACTCTAGAGAAAGAATTGGGAAACAACATCCAGGAGGGACACAGAACTTCAAACAGGGTGGATCAGAAGCCATCTTTACTGTGACACATGATAATCGAGCTCTCTTCAGTCCAACATAAGGAAAAGATTCTTAAATGTGTACATGAAAAAAAAAATCAATTGACATATAAAGGAAGGCCAATTAAACTAACAGGAGATCTCTCACAGAAAACTACAGGCCAGAAGAGTGACATATTCCAGATTTTTTTTTTAATTTATTTATTGGAAAGTCAGATATACAGAGAGGAGGAGAGACAGAAAGGAAAATCTTCCATTCAATGGTTCACTCCCCAAGTGAGCACAATGGCCAATGTTATGCTGATCCAAAGCCAGGATCCAGGAACTTCTTCCAGGTATCCCACATGGGTGCAGAGTCCCAAAGCTTTGGGCTGTCCTCAACTGCTTTCCCAGGCCATAAGCAGGGAGCTGGATGGGAACTGTAGCTGCCAGGATTAGAACCGGCGCCCATATGGGATCCTAGCGTGTTTAAGGTGAGGACCTTAACTGCTAGGCCACACTGCAGGGCCCATATTCCAGATTCTAAAAGCAAAAAACTGTCGGCCCAGGATAATGTACCCAGCAAAACTTTCCTTTGTCTTTGGAAATGAAATAAAATTCTCCCACAGTCAAGAAAAGTTTTAAAAATTTGCCTCTTTCAAACCTGCCCTACAAAGGATGCTTAAAGATGTTCTCTTGACAAAGAAGAGGAATGCCCACCAAAACCAAAGGCAAATGTGAAGAACATCCCAGTAAAATGACAGCAGAAGACTAAATCAATGAACAGCCCATTGCTCAAATGACATGACCAAATTACCACCCATACATATTAACCCTGAATGTAAATGGCTTAAACTCATCAATCAAACATCATAGATTAATAAACTGGATTTAAAAACAAAACTCATGTGTTTGTTGCCTACGGGAGACACATTTCACCAACAAAGATCAGCGGAAACTATATCTCATGGGTTTTGATATTTTTGTTGTTATTAGTTTCATCTCTTTGAAACGTTTTCTTCTGATTAAATTATACACTGATTCATAGATCATGCAGGAACATCGTTTTCTTCAAGAAGGTTCTTGATTTTCCTTTTCATTTCTTCAACGACACATTAGTCATTCAGTAGCATGTTGTTTAACTTCATGGTGTTGTTAATTACTTCTTTACTTCCTTTTGTTGATTTTGTTTTGTGGCTTTTCATTTAAGGGGATGTATGGTAACTGTAATGGAGACTATCATATCTAGCATCATGTAATTCAACCTCATGGCATTGTAAATTTCTAATTTCTTTCTGTTGTTGATTTTGTATTGTGGCTTTTCATTTGAGGGGATGTATAGTAACTGTGTAATGGAGACTGACATATCCAGTTGTGAGGATACAATGCAGTGTGTATTTCTACTTCCAGACAAAGATGGACTCCCGCTGAAACTGTTAGGTGTATTTTGACAATAGGATGCTGGACTCTCTGCCATTGTCCATGCCTGCAATGATGGACATATGATTGTGTATGAACGACTATACTATAGTAATTATATAGAGGAACTCAGTGGAATGAGGGGAGGGAATTAGGGCTGGAATAAGGGAAATCCCAGGGCCTATTTAACTGTGCATAAAATGATATAGTTGAAAGCTAAAGAGAGAACAATTTATACTCAGTAAAAATACAGTAAATTAATAGGACAAGTGTGTATGAAGTATTAGATTGTATTTCCTCTCAGTTTATTCATCTGAAAGATGGGGCTGATGCACTTGGTCTAATTACTTCAAAATATGATTGTCATGTTCAAAATAAATATTTTCTGTATTTTATAACATATATTTAATATGTCCACATATTGTGTGTTATATATCATATGTTTATATATGTTTTTATATATATAAATGAAATACAGAAGTGGGAATAATGTACTCTATAAATGGAAGATTTTATGTCTTCTTAGAGAATATGTATTTTTTAATTTTCTTTTTAAATAATGATTAGATGGTTGATCAAGGTGGGAAGGATCAAGGTTTAGGGAAAATTGGGTTAATTCATCATTTCCATATTTGCTATTTCTTCTTTTTGTACCTGTGGATTGAGGATTGGAGACAATTTTATATATGCATATACATATACATATAGCTGAGCCGAGCAAATAAATATTAGAGGAACCAAAATACTCACTGTAAAATAAATAACATTAAGAAAAAGAAACAGGGATAAGAATTAATTAAAAAGAAGCCACAGTGGCACTAGAATCAGTCATTCTGAACAGTTTGGTTAAACTTACTTAGCATGTACTAGGAAGCTTTGATCTTAAAAACCAAAACGAAAGGCAAATGTGAAGAATATCCCAGTAAAATAACAACAGAAGACTAAATCAAACAATGAAAAACTCATTGCTAAAATGACAGGAACAAAATTCCATCTAGTCATATTAACCCTGAATGTAAATAGCTTAAACCCATCAATTAAATGTAATAGATGGGTAGACTGGATTAAAAAAAAACAAAATCCATCTCTGTTGCGTGCAGGAGACCCATCTCACCCACAAGAATCAGTAGAAACTACATCTTAAGGATTTAGATGTTTTTGTTTTTATTTTCATTTCTTCAAAACTCAAATTCTTCACTGACTCATAGGTCATACAGTAACATCATTTTCTTCAAGAAGGTTGTTGGTTTTCTTTTTCATTTCTTTGGTGACACATTAGTCATTCAGTAGCATGTTGTTCAACTTCATAGCATTGTAAATTTGTATTTTTCTTCCTCTTATTGATTTTGTTTTGTGGCTTTTCACTTCAGGGGATGTATAGTAACTGTGTAACGGAGACTATCATATTCAGATGTGGGGATATAATGCAGTATGTATCTTTACTTCCAGATCAATGATGAAGTCCCAAAGAAACTATTAACTATATCTTGACAATAGGATACTGCACTTTGCCATTGTCCGTGCCTGCAATGATGAACTTATGACTGTATATAAAGAGCTGTACTACTGTAATAACATAGGGGAACTCAGTGGGGACTTGGGGAAGAGGTAAGGGAAATCCCAGAGCCTATGCAATTGAATCATAAAATAATAATAACAAAAAATCAGAGTGGGGCTTGGATATGGGGATTTGGCATATCAATTGACTTAAACAATATTTAGGGATTTTTTTAATTAAAATTTACCTTGAAAATTTTTTCTGACTCATATCTTATGCTTGTGTAAATGATAGTACACAGTAGATTCAGATGTCCATCAATTTTTTTGTTATTTCTTTCAGAGGCAGAGTTACAGAAAGGGGGAGAACCAAATATCTTCCACTCATTAGTACCCTTCCCAAATAGCTACAATGGCTGGGAATGGATCAGGCCAAAGTGTAGAGCTCCGTCCAGGTCATCTATATGAATGGCAGAGACCTACACATTTGGACCATCTTCCATTACTTTCCCAGGTTCACTGGCAGGAAGCTGGATCAAAAATGGAGCCACAGGCTTGGGGCGATGACCTAGTGGCCAAAGTCCTCTCCTTGAATGCTCTGGGATCCCATAAGGGTGCCAGTTCTAATCCCGGTAGCCCCATTTCCCAACCACCTCCCTACTTATGGCCTGGGAATGCAGTCCAGGATGGCCCAAAGCTTTGGGACCCTACGTCTGTATGGGAGACCCAGAAGAAGCTCCTGGCTCCTGACTTCAAATAGGCTCAGCTCCAACTATTGCACTCACTTGGGGAATGAATCATCGGATGGAAGATCTTCCTCTCTGTCTCTCCTCCTCTTTGTATATCTGACTTTCCAATAAAAATAAAATAAATCTTTAAGAAAAAAAAAAATGGAGCAGCTGGAACTTGAACCAGTACCCACATCACAGACAGCAGCTTGAACTGCTATGCCTCAGCCTTGGACTCAAGACTGTCAGTATTAGGCCTAGATACAGATGATTCTTTCCTTATTTAAAATTTTGATATTAGGCTTATCTTGAAGTTTTTATATTATTGTTCTTAAAGATATTTCATTTAAATATTGCTTAATGTTGATTATTGATGTTTGTTCTGCCCCTTAATTGTTAGCCTCAGATTGAGTGCCTCATTTACATACACCTGTTTCTAGCATTGAATGTTCAATAAAAGCTAAAGACATTTCTGGAGGAAGAAAACAAAGAATCCTTATTTAACTTTATTTAAAAATATGTGATAAATTTCTTACATTGTGCTAATTTGCTCAATTTCTGTTGAATGGTGTTTTATATCAAGAGATTCAGTGGTGTTATGGATCTGACCAGGTTTTTAAATATTTGCTGCCCAGAAAGCCTAACGAGGCTGCATTCCTCTTTCCTACTTCATGGTCGGTTCCTGCATCACTTTGTTAGTTGTTGCTTTGTCTTTTCATTGCATCCTTGGTGTAGCTCGGTCAATCATATCTATGAACAGAAGAGTCTTGACTTCTTTCTAGTTCCTAAGTGTTTATATAAATTTGGGAATATATGGTTTTTCTAAATTGAAGTTAAAACAAGGAAGAAAAATGACTGTCGCTGTGCTTGCTTAATATGTTGAATATTACTTTTACTTTGTAGGCCCTTGGCTCAGTCTGAAATTTGAAGTTGCATTGGTATATTATCTCGACTAGTCTCCCAAAGGATGTTGCCAGTCTTTTGAATTAAACTTGAATAAGGTTGATTTGTAGTCCCTGTTAATCAAAATTTGAGATGTTGACATTAGAAAATTTCATTCAGTGCTAATTATATATGACTTTTATGAAAGTTAGGAAGGAAAGAATCCTACATTTTAAAGTTTAGTATCAGCGTAAAGCCCTGTGAAAACAATAGTGAGTAGCTTAATAAGCCATCTTAATAAGACACCTTAATAAAACTAACCAGTTATTCCGGCTTGCTGCATTTCACTCAGCAGTATAAAACTCAGTGACTGACTTCTTCCATCAATTAATTGAAACTTTTCTGGGTTTAAAATGATCAGAAACCTTAGCAATGTTACAGCAACATTTCCCAGCCTGTCTTGACTCTTAAATCTCCTTAATAGCAATACATATTCTCCAGGTAGTGCCTTAAACATTCTTCTTAATATAAGAAAAGAAGTTAAATTACACTGATAAGTTTATCAGTTTAATTTAAACATAATATTTAATATTCATAATATATAACAGCACATAGTGTTTGACTTCAGCTATGTAAGAAAAGGCATAATTTGCTAAATTTTGCAATGGTATATTAAGTTTGGATTAGGAATGGAATATAAATAAGAAAGTAGATTTAAATTTAGTAATGTTACGGCATTCAATAACTGCTTCTAGATGATATTTGGAATTCTTAACATTTTTCTTTTAAAATGAAATAATACAGCATTTCAAACCTCTAGCTGATGAAATATTTCCACAAACAACACATTATAGGTGTTTTAGACTTTAATACATTAAAAATAAAGTATATTCCAATATGCTTTATATTTAACTGTTTTTTAAATAATAGCTACTTAGAAATCTTAAAAATTTGATCAGGTAAACATAAATTATGGTTCTAGTGAAGGGATTCTTAAGATGAATATGCATTTATATTAATTAATTAATTAGTATTTCAATATAAATATGCAGTCCAGGCTTTTTAAAAGCATTCAGTGATTCATTAGAGATAAAAATGATAATTTGCAACAGGAAAAGGAAATAAAACATGCCCCAAAACAACACACTGGCTACTATCTTCAACTGAATGAGACACTGACTGAAGTATTGAATCTTGAACATGTTCTAGTGATTTCCTAAACCTCAACTTGTTCATGCATATTCACACAGGAGTCCCCAGATCATTCAGATTTTTAGTATGTTTTTAAAGATTTATTTATTTCTTATTGGAAAGACAGCTTTACAGAAAGGAGACACAGAAAGATCTTCCATGCACTGCTTCAGTTTCCAAATGACCTCCATGGTCAAGCCAAGCTGATGTAAAGCTACAAACCAGGAACTTCGTCCAGCTCTCCCACATGCGTGTGGGGTCCCAAGGAAATGGGGCCATCCTCTGCTGCTTTCCCAGGCAAAAAGCAGGGAGTTGAATCAGAAGTGGAGCAGCCAGGATGCAGACCAGCACACATACAGGATAGATACCACTTGCGGGTGAAAGATTAGTCTGTTGAGTCATCACACTGGCCCCCAATTCTATTTTTTTAAAAAAAAAGTTTAATGATAATTTGTTCTTTGGCTTCAAAAATAGAATTCAACACAAACAACATCACCAACTTGGCTATATGATGTCTTGTGAACTTTTAATGTACAGAATTTTAAAATGATGCGTTTGAAAACTTCAATATGTAGTCTTGTATTATGTTTTTAGTGTTTTGTTCATTTTAACACATTATCTCAAACTACTCAAAATATTTTAGTATATATTTATTACTCATTAACCAGAAAGCCCTAGAAACACATATGAAAATCTGATAATTACCTAAATGTGTTGGTTAAATGCAAATGTGGTTTTTAATTTTTTTTTTAAATTTTATTTTATTTTTATTGGAAAGTCAGATATACAGAGAGGAAGAGAGACAGAGAGGAAAATCTTCTGTCCAATTATTCATTCCCCAAGTGACCACAATGGCCAGAGCTGAGCTGATCCAAAGCCAGGAGCCAGGAACCTTTTCTGGGTCTCTCACGTAGGTGAGTGTCCCAAGGCTTTTGGCCATCCTCAACTGCTCTCCAAGGCCACAAGCAGGGAGCAGGATGAGAAGCAGGGCCACCAGGACACAAATCAGTGCCCACATGGGATGCAGGGTCTTGCAAGGTGAAGACTTTAGCCACTAGGCTACCATTCCGGGCCAGAAAATATAAGTTTTTTAAAAAAATGAATTATTTTCTGGAGGCATCTTTTATGTATGTTAAGTAGATGTTAAAGATTATAAACCTCAAAGTATTTTTCATTGACACTTATTAGTTTATTATAATGGATTGAATCCCTTAAAATACTAAGTACTTATTTTTCTCATCATGGAAAATGTATGCAATTCTGAATCCTAATTGTTTGTGTTAGTGAAATTACTAAATATTAGTCTTTAAGAGTCCAGTTAATATCATTTACCTTTTCTTTGCCAGCATTCTCGTTTTACATTGAGGTATTCAACAATTTGCTCTTACATGATACTAGCCTCAGAACCAGCTTTTTTGGTTTACTCCATATACTTAGAGTATTCTGTAACTGATAAATCAATTTTTAAAAACCTTATTGTAACATATAAATTCCCATCTCTATAAAGCAGTTATAAACAATCTAAGTGAACACATGGGTCCGAAAAGCAGGTATGTTATGATTATATTGACTCTGAAAACATTTGATTTTCATAGAGACATCGTTTATGTGTAGCACAAATTGATTGTAGTACTTCTCATAATTTTTTGAATAATGAATCCAGAGAATAGTAAAACAATAAAAATATTTATATCCTAGGAATACATTTTAAGCAGTTATTTTGAAGAGCTACATGTTAGTGGAAAATTAATAGATGTGAATCATATTTCTTCTTTAGGGAATGAAATTGGGACATGTTAATAAAACTTTTATCCTTAGTAATTAAATTTTATATTAACTTTATGCACTTTCTTTGTCACATGATAATAGCAAAAAAACATGCAGAATTTTTAATTATCATTTAAGTGCTAATTTAAACACAATAAACTCTACTATTATGTATAAATGTTCTTAGGATGGAATTAAGATGACTGCATCAAAGATTTACTTTAGAGGTGAGCATTAATGGTGCAGCACATTAGTCCCCCATGCTCTTGGATTGCTACAACCCAAACTGGAGTGCTGGGACCAAATCCCACCTCTGCGTGCAGTCCAGCTTCTGCCTACTACACACCCCAGCAGGAAGCAGGTCAAGTATTTGAGCCACTTCACTCATATTGGCTGTGACTTAAACAGTTTTCTCATTATAATTACAGCAGAGGACATTGATTTGTTTCCTCTCTTTATTTAAGCATCTACTGTGTGTCAAACTGTGCTTTGATTCCATTCGAAGATATCCTTCAGGAAATAAAAGTTATTAAATATGTATACAAGTAACTATATCATTGCAAATTATGTTTAGTGGTATGAGGAAAACATCATATGAACCATAGGGAAGTAGAACAGGGAGATACACTTAACATTTATGCTAAGGAAAGGATTTTTGCTAAGCTGGAGCAAATAAAAAGCAATTAGTCTGAGGGAGTCTTCCATTTGAGAGTCTCTTCTGTGGAAGAGACTAAAGGAAGATCTTCACAGCAAAATGAGGGTAGCAGGGAGCAATAAGGAGGAAGGAATAGTATGCAAAATCAGATCTTGCAGGGCCATTTAGTCTTTATTACCGTTTTTGGGGTTTTTTTTTCCTTCCTTGCTTTCTTCCTTTCCCTCCCTACCTCCCTCCTTCTCCTTCTTCCTCCCTTTTTCTCTTTTTTCTTTTTTTCTCTCCTACCACTACATTCACCACCCCCCCCTTTCTTTCTGATAAGAAAGACTTGGGTACTAGCCACTCATGTTAGGCAACCAGATTCAGTTCTCAGCTCACATCTAAGCCTGGCCCAGCCCTAGCTGCAGCAAACATTTAAGGAGTAAACCAGATGGGACATCTATTGAGGTCGCTCTATCTGCTGTCTCCCTGTCTTCAACATACATATACAACACAATACTCATCACAATATCAATGGCATTTTTCACATAATTGGGGAAAAAAATCCCAAAATTCATGCAAAAGCACCAAAGACTTTGAAAAACCAACCAAACAACCCAGAACAGAAATCAAAACTGGAAGCATCACAATATCAGACTCAACTACAAAGCTCTTGTAACCAGAACAACAGTATGACATAAAAATAGATGCATAGGGGCTGGCACTGTGACTCAACAGACTAATCCTCCACCTTCAGGCACTAGCATCTCATGTGGGGGACCCGCAGGAGGCTCCTGGCTTCACATGGGGTCAGCTCTGACTAGTGCTATTTGGGAAGTGAACCAGTAGATGGAAGATATTTCTCTTCTGCTTTTCCAATAAAATAAATAAATAAATAAAAATCTGCTTTTCCAATAAAATAAATCTTTAAAAAAAAATAGATGCATAGACAAATGGAACAGAGTAAGTGGAGCAAAGTAAAAATCCCAAAAATGAATCTGTCTGTATATATGACTTTCACAAAGGCACCAAAAACATGTGCTGAAAAACAGATAAGCCTCTTCAATAAATAGTGCTGGTGAAACTGGATATGCATAAACATAATAATCAAACAAGAAAACCTCCACACCTTTCACCCTCTAGAAAAGCCAACTGAGGTTACAGAGAAAAGATCTTTCATCCATTGATTAACTCCCCACATGGTTGCAATTGCCAGAGCTGAGCTGATCTGAAGCCAGAGACCAAAAACTTCATCCAGATCTCCCACATGGGTGCAGGATTCCAAGGGCTTGG
Source organism: Ochotona curzoniae (assembly GCF_017591425.1). NCBI lineage: Eukaryota > Metazoa > Chordata > Mammalia > Lagomorpha > Ochotonidae > Ochotona > Ochotona curzoniae. The sequence continues at coordinate 28,714,549 of NW_024467122.1, read as the reverse complement.
TCCATCTTCCACTGCTTTCCCAGGCTACAAGCAAGGAGCTGAATGGAAAGTGGAACAGCCAGGACACAAACCAGCACCCATATGGGATCCCAAGACTTGAAAGTTGAGGATTTAGCCATTGACCCAACACCAAGCCCCAGGGACAGATTTTGTAAGTGACTTATGGGCTCGTTTCTGTGGCACTACAGCACCTATTGGCACATGCAAAGGCCAGGATTGAAGGCAGAGCATGCCAAATGGGGCTACAACACACATGAGATCCTGAGCCTGGTAGGGGAACTTGGGAAACTCCCCTGCTAGGCTGCAGCTCCCACTGAGGAACACAACATTTGAGGCTGAGGAATGGGAGCAGGCCTGGTAGGGAAACTGTGGGCATGCACCTGTATGTGTGTTGACTGGTACAAGTGACAGACTGCACATGACCCTGCACTAGCTGGCACACACAGGAGGTCACCCAAGCAAAGTCCCTTGGGGGACTCCCTACTAGATGGCTGGATTCAGATCCTGGCCACAGGAAAAATCACAATATATGTGGTCTGACCTTGGAGTACATGTGTAGGGACTAGGCCTCCCTGTTGCTGATGCCTGTTCAGTAATCAGCATGCCCAGATGCACATGGCGGACATGACAACCAGCTCACCCCCATGACCCCTTATACACACACACTGATTTCCCCTATGTAAGGACAACAGTATAGTCCTTCTCAATCATTTGTAAGTCCACCATTCTGCTATTTAAGTGTATCCTGACATTGTAGGCATGGACAATGGCAGAGTCCAGCATCCTGTTGTCCAGATATATGTAACAGTTTCATTGGGAAGCCACCTTGGATTTGTAAATAGAAATGTATACTGAATATTTTTGTAACTTCACATCTGGATATGATAGTTTCCATTGCACAGTTACTATACATCCCATTAAATGAAAAACCATAAAACAAAATCAACAACAGGAGGAAAAATAGAAAATTCACAACAACATGAAGTTAAATAACTGAATGACACAGGAGAAAATATTTGCAACATTTTTCCCATCTACCTTCCTCCATGCCTCAACTGTCCCGACCCTAATCAGAAACATGCATAAGTGTGTCTCCCTTTCAACTATGTAAATATTTAAAAGTTTTTAATATAAAGTATATATTAATCAAATTATGTAATCTGAGACCATAATTTTGTGTTAATTTTACTTCAAGCTAAAAATGGTTTTGCTTTTGAAGTTCACATGAGTCTAGTTGTCTATTAGTGTCTAAGAAGTCACTGCAATGTTTAGTGGCTTTCAGCAGTTTCTCAGGTTGGGGAGGGGTAGTCAAGAAGCTCAGTGTGTCAGAGCTAGAGCCTCTGACTTTGAAGCCTCTGCTAAGACTGTCATTGCCTGGAGGGCTTGCTTCCTGGGTGATCTACATGGTTGTTTTCAGGATTGATTTCTTCAAAGTCTGTTCTACTAAGGCCTCTGTTCCTTTTACACTCAAGGCCTCTTTTGATTCTTCGCGGTGTTGGCCTCTCCTTACACCATCTCATAACATGGCAGTTGTCTTCATCAGAATGGACAAGCAAAAGGTCTGGGAAGAGTAAGCTAACAGAATGGAAGTCATTGTTCTTGTAACCTAATCACAGTAATAGCAGCCCATCACTTCTGCATTATCCTGTTCATTGGAAGCAGTCACCAGATCCGACTCACACCAAAAGGAAAGGGGATTACACAATGATGTGAATACCAAAAGGCAGGAATCCTTTGGAGGCCATTTCAGAAGCTGCCTCTCACAAAGTTTTGAAAAAAAAAAAAAATGTTGCCTTCATTGAGCCTTTGAGAACTGCTGGTCTGTAAGACAGCCAGTTACTCATATTGCTTCCTGAGTCACTGACAGTCATGAGCAAATACAGAATCACTATCTAACCTTCTGATACCATCGCCATTTTCTGAAAATCTGCAAAATCTGTCTAAAGAAACGAAAGGTCAGAGAAAGGTCAAAACCTCTGAAGAAACCAAAGCTTGGAGCAAAATTAAATCAAGCGCCATACATATTCAGAAAGTAAGATGATGAGCAAGGCAGTTGACAGGGTCTGTCTGTCTCACTGTCAGTTCTGGCCACATTCTTACTCACACTTATTCATATTTTAAAACTCAAAGTGCCACTAGCTAACATAAGAAATAATGAAGGAATCAAAATTCTGCCTCTTTCAAACGAAGATAAATACAGAAGAAGTTTGACTTGAAAATTAAACCAGCTTTACTAGTAGAAACAGGAAGACAATAAATGTCCTCAGCTATGGTGACTAGAGAAAGCCAGTTGACAGTATTTCAATGCATACTGAGACAAAGCAATTTTACTGACATTTTGCATCAGGTTGTCATTGACATTGATGCTGTTCCTTATGAGCACAGTGTTAAAGACATTATCAATAGAAACTCAAGTAAAACGTGAAGGTTATTAGTAATTAAATTGAAAGATTACAAAAAGATAATTGAAATGAGCATGACTATTTTCATAAGAGAAGTATCAGTGATTGGACAACTGCTTACATAATTTCATGAAATAAGAATAAAGAGAGCTTGAAATAATAAATGGGCAGAAGTTGAATGAGAAGAGTACCTGCTCTTCTTTAAGAACTTTGAATTCTTTGAAGATTCTTGGAAAAGTCTTTGAAACTTATTCCTTGTCTCCGATTCAGTCTTTTTTCATCAGGCATGTACCATGCCGCATGACCTGAGTTAGACAGGATAAACCTGCTGTCACTGACTTACAATCTAGCCAGGGGATAAGAGGGCTGACAGATACACAGCAGTCACAACCGGGGAAACGAGGCATTTAAGGAAAGTGTAGTGGGAACCATATAAGTCAAGGAAGGTGTTTTAGTTGTGAAAAAGCGTATGTTGCATTTAGCTTTGGGTTTCATTTCTAGGATTCTGGGTTGCCTGTTAAAGCATACCATTGAAAAGAAATCTAAAATTGGGTATTCAGCCCCCTGAAAAGCATGATTTTAAAATATTGAATTTGCTGTATATAGCATACTTGATATTGTTCACTTAATAAAGAAATAACACAGGAACTGATCAGATCCACCCTCAAGTCCATTTCAGAATGCATAACTTTTCAGTATCTCCTGGAACATGCAATGTAGATGCTCTTTGTTGTATAATCTTATGAGTTGTTCTAGAGACTTAACCCAAACAGTTGATTAATTATGAAGTGAGTTGTTGGATTTATCAACCTAAATCAGACCAACTCATGATATATGGGTTTCCAGCAAATTTATGAAACACTTCTGGCTTGTCAGAGCTTTCTGAACTTAGAAACTGTCTTTTTAGACAATGAAGATAGCCTATTTGTTAGTGAAAAAAATAGATTTTATAAACTAACTGTTGCAATACCCAGTGGAAATGTTTAAATAGCCAATAACATTAATCATTGCAATTAAGCGAAGGAACCCAGCGCTTGCATCTGTTTCTCTTGGTATCGTATCACTCATCCATTTGTAATAAAGAATACCAGTGGGGAAAAGTAGGAGATATTTCTAATGGCTTCTTTATAATAGCACTTCTGAGTGATTATTGCCTGCCAAATGTTGTTTATTATAGACAGGAGAGCCACAAAAAACAAATTATAAATTTTAGAAATAATTACATTTAGCCTCTCTAAGCTTATGACAAACCTCTGGCTGAATAAATGTTGCTTTATAATGTCAATTGATGTAGTAATTTAACAAATGAGGCTGAGTTTATCAGGAAGAATTTTTCACAACTGAGAATTTTTATTTCAATATTTTCCTCAAAATGTGTTACTTTGTTGTTAGTTTTATTTCTAGAATCTCACTATTCAGTTAAATTTCATTTTTTTCTAGAATGCATAACCACCTATAGTTTGAGTTAAATAAAAATTTAAAAGTCAAATGCTATGCAATAAGGCTTTTTTGAAAAGAGGATTTGTGATTTTTCTCTGAAAAAGAGGTATTTTTATAATATTTTTTCTTCATTGGAAAGGTAGAGTTATGAGGAGAATGAGAGACAGAAAAAGATCTTCTGTCTGCTGGTTCACTCCCCAGGTGTCATACAGCTGGAGCTGAGCTGAACCAAAGCCAGGAGCTGGAGTTTCTTCCAGGTCTCCCGTTCAAGTGCAGGGTCCCAAGGCTTTGGGCCATCCTCTACTGGTTTTCCAGGCCACAAGCAGGGAGCTGGATGGGAAGTGGAACAGCCTGGACAAAAACCAGTGCCCATGTGGGATCCCAGCAGTTGCAAGGCAAAGATTTAGCCACTAGACCACTGTGCCATACCCAGACTTACTTTTTTTTTCCAGATTTATTTCTATTAGTGTCTCCAGCCACAGAATGTTGACAGCTGAAAAAAATACAGGCAAATATAGACACAACTTCTTTAAAAAAGAGATGTTTTTATTTTTATTGTAAAGGCAGATTTACAGAAAGGACAGAAAGAGCTTCTGCTGCTTCACTCCCCAAGTGGCCACCACAGCCAGAGCCAAAGCGATCAAAGCCAGGAGCCAGGAGCCTCTTCCAGGTCTCCCATGTGGCTGCAGGTTCCCAAGGCTTTGGGTCATCCTCTACTGCTTTCCCAGGCCACAGGCAGGGAGCTGGAAGGGAAGTGGAGCAGTCAGCACCCATCCTGGGATCCCAGTGGATACAAGGCAAGGACTTTAGCCACTAGGTTACCGGACCAGGCGCACAAAATTATTTGTAAAACCTCAAGTTGTCATTGAAACCCTAATGAAAGTTATTTGACACCCTCCCTGACACACACCTTTGCATTTTTTTTTTCAAAACAAATTACTCTATTCATATCATGTGAACAAATATCTGCTGTTTCACAATACACTGTAAGGGGCATAGTGTTACTTCATCCCCTAACTTCCCTCCTGTCCACAATCCCCACCCTCTCTCCTCATGTGCTTTGTGCAAGCATTTTGTCTGTTCATAAGGCAAGACTCAACTGATGCTCCCAAGAAAAGTAAAAGCAAACATATGCATCTTAAGAGTGCTCAAAAAAAAAAAACCTTAACCTTAAAGTTTCAGTTCCTTCAAACTAATCAGCTTTCTCAGAGACTTTCAGAACTATAAGTGCTGGCTAGTATTTCCCAGACAATACAAAAGCATTGTGAAAGTAGGTTATGAATCTTAAAAAGCTATACTATCCTTTTATCTTTTGTGGCATAGAGTACAAGTCCTGTAAGGTAAGCGTTGAGGATTTTTTTATTGTGTTGTTACATGCATGCTGTGAATGAACAGTCTTCCTTAAACATATTTTTATGTAACCCTTTTGTTAGATCAACTTTGGCAAATTAAGTGTATGTTATTTTTCTTCTTTAAATCCAACTTTTCTAAATGTATTTATTTATTTGAAAGAGATACATCTCTCATTTGCTGATTAGGGTTAAGTGAGGCCAAAGCCTGAAACTTAAGAACTTAATCCAGTCCCAAATGAATGTCAGGGACCCAAGTAATTGAGTCACCCTCTGCTGCCTCCCAGGGTGTGCATAGCAGGAACCTGGAATTGGGAGCAGACTTGGGACTTAAACATAAGCACTCCTTCTTTGGTTTGGTTTGGTTTGGTTTGGTTTGGTTTGGTTTGGTTTGGTTTGGTTTGGTTTGGTGAGGAAGAGAGAGATTCCATTTACTAGTTCACGGGTTCACTCTCCAATGGCCACAACAGCCAGAGGTGGGTCAGGCTGAAGCTAGGAATCAGAAACTCCATGCAGGTCTCATGGGGTGGCAGTCACTCAAGTGTTTGGTCCATCATCCACTGATCCCCCATTGCATTATCAGAAGTGGAGCAGCCAGAACTCAAACTAAGGGATACTCATATTCCAAGTGGCAGTTTAATATGCACTCCGCAATGCTGGACCCACCCTACAGCATCCTGACTGCTTGGCTCAGTTGCTGCCCCATGACTGGGCTGTCAAAAAGTTGTATTAGCTAATCATTTGTACTAGTGCTTGTCTCTCTAAGCTTTCACCACTATTTTATAAGCTGTTAACCTTTCAATCTGATAGTCTAAAATTGCATCTCGTTGTATTATGCATCCACTTAATTAGGGACACCATTATGCATTTTGAAATTACTTACCTGGCAATATATTTTCATTTTCTGAATGCCTTATGATTTTTCCCTTTTCTGTATTGGACTGCTAATTCAGTTTCTGTAAGAAGTTTGTGAATAGTAAATAAATTAGAGTTTTTACATTCACTCTAAGCATTTTTCCTGGTTTATAACTGCACAGATATTATTTTTTCTTAACAGAATTTTTTTCTTTTACAATGCCAGATTTGTTAAATTATAATCTTATGATATCTAGAGCAGTTGGTTGTCATTTGATTTACATATGTGAGAGTTTTTTTGTTATTATTTATGGTTACCTGCCTAAAAATCATTTGAACTGTTGATAAGCTTCCTCTTTGTGTACTTTCTTTTTCATTAAACAAATCATTGCTTTTATTAATTAAAATCCCAGTAGGTAAGAGTTTTCATACTTTAATGCTAATTCAAATTGGTGTATCTTAGCAAATAAGCTGTTTAGTCATAGTTATTCAGCCATAAATCTCCTCTTCCAAAGCAAATATCCTTCAAAGATAAAACAAACAGGATCAAAACATAATGAAAGGTTTGAAGCTAGATTAGCTTCACTTAGGTGTGGATGTTTAAAGGGAAGCACCTGAAATAGCCCTGCCTGTAAAAGGAAATCTGTGTCTTTCAGTTCCAATAATTCGTATGGATATTACAGCTACTTAATTAGTAACAGTATACAGCCTTCATTTATGATGTTAAGAAATAATAAAACAAGTAATTATGCTGTGTGTACCGTATGCTCCCTTAATTTATTTTTGAGATATGTCTGTCTAGTAAGAAATAAAATTCTGACACCTACACACACTCAAATATATATATATATATATATAAACTTTCTGGCCACACAGTTACATATCACTCTTAAATCTTATACTCTCAGTTTCCTAAGATCCCTAAAGCCCGTGGTGAATTTAGCAAAATATTAAGTAGGAATAGAAAGAGAGAAATAGAATTTGTAAAATCTCCTCAGTACTCTTGTGGTTAACTTTACTAGTGATGTACTGTGCTCATCTTGACTAAGAGAAATAGTAAATATTTCTTTGATAAACTAAACACTTTGAAGTACTTATTTCATCTGCTGCGTGTGTGTGTGTGTGGTAGACATGGTGAATGACCATAGCAATACAGATTCCGTGAGCTGCACTCAGTAGTCGGAGTGAATTGAGAGTTTAGAGGGGAGTAAAGAGCCTGCTCTAAGGGCAGCTGTGTCGTGCTCGGGTCTCCGGAAGCACGTCCAGGCAGGGGACTCATGCTTTCCACAGCTTCGTTGTGAGGTGAATCTGTGTGCCTGCATGTAGCATTGGAAGACTGTGCCTATGGAAATGTAACTTAATGAATAGGAGGAACTCGTTCAAATTATTCCTTTACAGTAAGCAACCCCTTTCTCCTCAGCATTACATTGTGAACATTAATACAAAGATTCTTATAGTTTGTCTACTATTTGGAATTGAAAAGATTTTATCAATTTTTGGAAAGACAGAATTTTAATAAAGAGTATGGACTGCTGTAGGAAAAAATAAAATAAACAGATTTTAATTACATTTCATCTGTCTTTACTAATGGCACAACATGTGGGGAAAGACTGATTTTCTTGGGAAAATATGTCTTGTATACTTAGCATTGTCAAGTTTGCTGGGACATTCTAGAAGTGTCCCCTGCCATCCTTGCCCGCAAGAAGATTATAACATTGATTTCAAATACTACTGCAGTGAGCATATTTGTAGTTAAATATTTGGAGATTGTACAAATACCTGCAATTAGAATAATTATATCTGTTTATACAACTAGTGACATATTAATATATAATTTATTCATTTTTATTTCATGGAATAGAATGGCAGGTAATATATAGAGAAAGAAGTATTTGTTTAATTGCAAAGTCAGATATATAGAGAGGTAGATCTTCCATCCAATGATTCACTCCCCATCAGCCACAATGGCCGAAGCTGAGCCAATCCGAAGCCACAACCAGGAGCTCTTCTGGGTCTCCCATGGGGGTGTCATGTCCCAAGGCTTTGGGCCATCCTCCATTGCATTCCTGGACCACAAGCAGGGAGCTGGATGGGAAGTAGGGCTGCTAGGATTAGAACCAGACTCCATATGGGATCCCGGCACGTGCAAGGTGAGGACCTTAGTCACTAGGCTACTGCGCCAGGCCGAAGAAACAAGTTCTGAAGACAGGTGAACTTAATCCTGGAGAAAGGGTGGTATATGAATTAGCATAAAGAAAAGAGTCCAATGTAGAGAAAAGCAGGATAGCGGAAGAACAAGTGTGAATATAATGCGAGAAGACTCGGGATTCAGATTGGGAAGAGTAGAATTTCCACAAGGAATACATCAAATAGAGGAGATCAGACTGGATCATCAATGCAAAAGCATTCAGATTTCCTTGAATAGAAAATAAAAACACATTATGGTGTTTATAAAATAGTAGTGAATATTTGATGGAAATAAAACTTCAAGCACATTATTCCCTCGCTTAGCATTGAAGATTAATTGAAGCAGGTAGGTGATAAAGGTAAGATTATCAACTAGGAAGCAGTATTAATCTATTACTGGTATAACTACTGGGACTGCACTAAAGACTGGCAGGTGAGGCCCCCAGCATAGTAGCATATTGCATAAAGCCCTCTCCTTGTATGTAGTGGTATCCCATTATGGGCATGGGTTCATATCCCAACTGATCCACTTCCCTTCCAGCTCCCTGCTTGTGTCCTGGGAAAGCAGCAAACACCCCAAAGCTTTGTGACCCTGCACCCGCGTGGGAGACCCGCAAGAAGCTCCTGGCTCCTGGATTCGGATTGGCTCAGCTCTGGCCATTGCAGCCACTTGGGGAGTGATTCAGTGAATGGAATATTTTTCTCGCTCTTCTCTCTGTATATCTGACTTTCCAATAAGAAAAAAAAAAGACTGGTGGTGTGAGAATGAGAAAGATGTTCCTATCACAAATACTGTACAGAAAATGGGATTTGGTGACCAAAGAGGTATGGGAGGGAAATAAGTCTATATATTTTTTTTAGAATTCTGTATTTTAAGCTTTTTTGCTCAAGAGATTTTAACAACATAGTACCATTAATAAAATCTTTAGTTCAATGCTAAGAACTAATTTCATATCCTTTTTGTATACTAACTAATAAACTATGACCAAAAATGTTAAGTTCAGCTTGAGAATAATAATAATACAAGGTGTCAGATATAAAACTCATAAAAATGGGCTTCCAAAACTTAACTGCAAAAGCATGAAGTGCTTCTAAGCTTTTTTCTCTGAGGATAATAGAAATATGCATGGGAATTTCTTTGAAATGAGAGCAATTCGGATCCTATAACCCCATTTCTCATGTAATTGAACTTTCTGTGAAGTTTATTGCTAACAGAATGTCCAAAAGTTATTCTGACTCATAAAAATTATTCTGAAGAGCTGCAACTCAAAGCATTCAAAGATAGGCTGCCTGTCAGCGCTACAGTTGAAGGAGTCGTTTTTTCAGAGGCAGCCAAGGAGTGCTCAGGCTGTTGTGTTCAGACCAGAAAAAACTATGTGAACAAGGCAGGTGTGTGGATATTTAAGAGTTCTGAGGGCTGGTGCTGTGGTCTAGTGGCTGAAGTCTTCGCCTTGAACACACCAGGATCCTATATGGGCGCCTGTTCTAATCCCAGAGGCCCTGCTTCCCATCCAGCTCCCTGCCTGTGGCCTGGGAAAGCAGTCTAGGACAGCCCCAAGCCTTGGGACACTGCACCCGCATGGGAGGCCTGGAAGAGCTTCTGGCTCCTGGCTTTGGACTGGCTCAGCTATGACCTTTGCAATCACTTGGGGAGCAAACCATCGGACAGAATATATTTCTCTCTGTCCTCCTCTCTGTATATCTGACTTTGCAATAAAAATAAACAAATCTTTTTAAAAAAAAGAAATCTGAAAGCAACATATAGAAAGAATTTTGTTATTCTGTTTAAGAAGGGACAGGATGAAGATGGCCCATTAGCAAAGCCTCCTACCAACTATACACAAATGTTTTATAGTTGATCAAGTAGTTATACAAAATTTAGATAATACATCTGATATCAAGAGTCAGACATGCACATTGCCGAAAGCTAAAAGAATCTAAGAAAAAATAATAAATGACAGTTCTTATATATTATGTGTTGGAGAAAATCCTCAAGGATTAGATTAGGAAGCGATTTTGAATCTGTTCTCTTACCCTCACATGGGAATTTGTCTCCTAAGTAAGATAAGAAAATGATAGTTTACCCTGGCCTAACAGAATGTCAACTAGTACTCCATAAATAATCGTTAGAAATATATAGGCCTTATTTATTATCTTTACTTAATTTAGGTAATTCCTAGAAATTCAAAGATCTATGTGTAATGTTAATACAAATACTATAAAATATTTTTTTAAAAAGCATTTGAAATTTTTCTATGTCATTGAGAACATAAGCAAGTTTTGGGTCTGGTGCCGTGGCATACGGTAGGCTAATTCTCCTCCTGCTGGTGCCATCATGCCACTTGGATGCTGGTTTGTGTCCCAGTTGCTCCACTTCCCATCCAGCTTTCTGCATTTGGCTGGAAATGGCAAGAGAACATGACCCAAGTCTTTAGACCCCTGAACCCACGTAAGAGACCAGGACGAGGCTCCTGGCTCCCAGGTTTGAATCAGCTCAGCTGTGGCTTTTGCAGCCAATTGTGGAGTGAACCAGAATATAGAGGATCTCTCTCCTTTCTCTCTCTCTTTTTGAGGTGTATGTGTGTGAGTGTATGTGTGCGTTCTTGTCCTTCTCTCTCTGTAAAATCTGCCTTTGAAATAAAAATAAACAAATCTTAAAAAAGAAAAAAACTTTCAATATGTCTCACACTTAAGACCATTGTTATTCAGTGGGTGATGCAGCTTACCAAATAGTATCCTGTCAGTTTGGATGAATTAACACATCCCTATGTCAGTTTCTACCAAAGCCTAAGCTAACCACTGAGTATAAAGTCCCCTAAACCCTTAATACAAACATTTCACACATAGGGAAAAATGCCTGTGATTTAATTTTCAGTCATCAATGGCGCCTGAAGATTACTGTGAAATGATTAGATATTAAAAAATGGGAATTATAAATACATGTGACATAAAAATAAGATTGGGGAAAACCCAGTAAACAAAATATTAGTCTGTCTATACTTCCACAATTCCCAGTCCATGATGTAAAAAATAAAATAAAATAAAATTTAAAATATGTATGTGTTTGAATTTCACAGTGTTTTGGGGATCAAAGAAAATATAAATCAGTTTCATTCAACGTTTGATAACCTTTTCCTTTGTCTGTATATGTTGTGGCATGAACAGTATCAGTTAAAGTGTCTTCTGAGATAAGCATGCATCATAACACTGCATAGTAACCTGCCTTTGTTAAGACTGTTACTTAACTAAGTTTGCATGTTCTATAAAGTTGGATTTCTCTTATATAAAAAGATTTAAGACTCAGGGACAAGGCCCGGCAGCGTGGCCTAGCGGCTAAAGACTCAGGGACAGACATTTGGCGAAATGGTTAGGGTTAGTTCAAGTCCCAGTTCCACAACTGATTTCAGTGTCATGCAAATATGTAATTTGGAAAGTAGGAAGTGAAAATTCAAGGGCCAGAGTCCCTGCCATCCTTGTGGGATATCTGGATTGAGTTCTGGCCCAGCATACTCATTGCAGACATTCTGAGAATTAATCAGTGTATGGAAGATCTTTGTCTCTTTCTGTCTCCCTCCCTTCCTCCCTCTTGCTCTATTTTTCCCTTTCAAATAAAAATAACTGCACATTATAAATTAATAAATATATAGTCAAACTTAAGACTATATGAAATATCTAAGTTCAGTAACATACAATTTTTTTCAATGTGGAAACTCTATTTTAAGATTTATTTTACTTATTTGAAAAGCAAGTTTACAGAAACAGAGATATCTTCCATCTGCTGGTTGACTCCCCAAAAGGCCTTAATTCTCAGAGCTGGGCTGATCTAAAGCAAGGATGCAGGAGCTTCCTCTAGTTTTCCCATATGGGTGCAGGGACCCAGGGAACTGAGCCTTCCTCCACTGCTTTCCCAGGCTATAAGCAGAAAGCTAGAAGTGGAGCAGCTGGGAAACATACTGGCACCAATCTGGGCTGCCAGCACTGCAGGCTTAGCCTACTGCATCACGGCATCAGCCTCCAATAATAGGCAATTTTAAACTGTCAGAAAGAAGCAATGATTACCTAAAAATCTAATATCATGAATGAAATTAATTATCTATTCATTGTATCTTCATATTGAAACCAAAGAATCTTTCACAGGGGAAAAAGTGTTTTGAGAACAATATAATGGAACAGTTTTGAAGTAGTTTTTCATAAGAAGATTGATATGAATCTTAATATTTATCAAAAATAGACTCTAAAAGTACTGAAAATGTAATGTTTTAAATACAGCAATGCTATAACCAAGAAACAGTCCATTTCATAAAGGTCTTCTGTGTGCCTTCATATATAACTTCTGCAAATGTCCCTTGTGGGTTGTCTTAGATGCTGGAGAGCAGAGTCAAGACAGAAACACCAGGACAAAGGAAAGAGAGCAACTTTCCCAGTCATTGACACATTTCAAAAATACTACTAATACATGCATCTTCTGTTCTTGACCTGAAAAACGTATTTGAATGGAATAGCTGAAGTAGTGTCCTTGCTATCGGTATAGTTTTTCCCACATTCTATCATATGCCTGCTTATTTGACACTGATGCTTCTGCCACAGAAGATGCGTAAGCAGATACAATTATGGCAATTCCATGCCTTTGTGTGTGTGTTTCACCTTCCTGATAAATGATGAAATAAAAAAGAAGAAACAAAGATACTGCTTTTGAGAATCAGTGATTCATTGTTGCCAGAAGCTAAAGTATTCTTGGTACAAACAGGCTAACCTTCACTTAGTTCTCTGACTAGTGGTAAATTTCTAACATCGTTGCCACCAACTTCCCAAAACTTTTTCTTTTCAATGGGAGACATATGGTCCAATAACTGATCCTTTAATACCCTTCTGCAGAGGCCCTTCTTCAATCAAAATAGATGCTACAGGTCAATGTAATTGACTTTGCTTATTCTCGAAATATACTTTAAGAAATCATCATCAAACTTTCCATTGCTTTAAAATTAAGAATGTAAACGATGTCTTATTTCTGGAACGTATAATTGTATTGTTGAGTTCCTGTTCTGTTAGTTACTAGAACAAAACGCTCATTGCCCTATAGTCAAGTAGCTTCATGGCCCTGTCATTGGTGCCACTTCTTTGAGAATCTTCCATATGATTGAAATATACCCTGATAGGCAAAGGGAAATAACTCAATAAAATTGTCGCTTGATCTTAATTCATTCCATTATCTCAACCATTTTGTGATGTTAAGTTAGAGGCTTAAGCAAAATAACTCTATTATCTTCTGTTAAGTACTTCCCTAATAGTATCATCCACTGCACTAGAACTGCCAGCAGACTTAATTGGAATCCAGCGGACAAGCCAGACATCTAACTTACAAAGTCTTGAATAAGCCAGGGGTAAAATTATACCAAGGTTACTTTAAAATCCAAGACATGAAAGAGAAGTACCTTAGAAAAACTACAAAGAAGGAAACGAAGTTTTAGTCCTTCTCCAGGTTACAATTTTTCAATGGGTGAAGCAAAAGTAACTAATGCAAAGTTTTCTGGATTTTCATTGTTATGTGTCTGATGTTGGTGATTCATTTAAATAAGTACTAACGATATCATGACTTTTCAGTGCCTTGTGTACGTTGGAGAATAGTGACATTGGTTTTAAAATGTCATTTACCTCATCTGGGCACAGCTGAATATATGTGAACTAAGCTTTAATTGTATTATCTTTAATCTCAAAGATGATTCCAAGATTTTTGCTTAATTTCAAAATATGAAGCCATTCAGGAATAGGTTTGATTAATATGAAAGTGATGGTAGGAAGCAAATTAAATAATAAATGTTTGGTACTAGTGCTTTAAAACTGAATGTGGGTGATCACATTCCCCAACATTTTTTTACTTTTATCCTCTTCTTTTTAAGATATATATGGATCCATCCAGTACTTTGACTAGTTATAGTCTTACTTATACAGACAACATATTTCCATCATCATTTAAGAGAAAATGCAAGTCCCATAATATTATTTCCTATCTATCAATTGATATCTGATTCCTCTACCAGATATCCACAGATTTGAATTAGAGCTTTGAATTATAATAATACAAGCATACTTTTTTTTTAAGTCACATTATCAAAAAATTGAGGGCAAGTGTTCAGTGTCATTTGGAATAGAATCTGAAGGACCTAGATTCTTGATGGGAAGTGAGGTAAACATTATCTGTATAAATTGATGTTCAGAATTTCATTTTGGTTTTCTGGAGCATTATCTTCTCTATTATCAGTAGAATTACACTTTAATGATTATTATTTTCACATATGGCCTTTCTCTGAGTAATTAAAACAAACTTTTTGACTTTCATAGTACTGTACCATAACTAGCCTAAATGAATGTTACTGTCACCATGAAACATGCAGTGCAGAGAAAATATGATCCAAAATCATTTTTAAGAAAAGTGGTAATTTATAAGCTCTATTTCCTGAGTATTAGTCAAAACTTAAAGCTAAGACGGGCATGTTTTTGCTGAATAGTAGGTAGGTAAGGTTTTTCACTGAAAAAAAAAATTTTTTTTAAATCTGATCCAGATGTCAAAGAAAAGTTCAGAACCAGATCATTTCACTGATGAATTCTACAAGAGTTTTAAACAACCAAGGTCATTTCTTTTCTAACTTGATGGAGTTAATTCAGACTCATTCAATGAATCCAGCCTTCACCTAATACCAAAATCAGAAGGCACAACACAAGAAGAAACCCATGCACCAATAACTGCAGTGAACACAGACGTAAATCCTCAGCAAAGTACTAACAAGCAAAATTCAACAGCACACTGAAAAGATAGTTCACTATGACCAAGTGAGATTCATGGCAGAGTTGCAAAGGTAGTTCAGTATATGCAAATCAATAAATAAAAACTATGCCATGTTTACAGAAAAAGATGAAAGTCATATGATCATCTCAATAGTTGCAGAAATAAAACATTTGATAAAGTTTTGAGATCCCTTCATAATAAAGGAAAAAAGAAAACTCTGAACGAATTTGATGTAGCAGGAATGAAACTCAACACAATAAAGGTCATTTAAAGGTAGAATAAACCCATAGCTGGTATCACACTGAATTGGGAAAACCTGAATGCTTTCTAACTTCTGAAGCAAGACAAAAATGCATAGTCTCGTCACTTTTTTATTTAACACTGTGCTGAGGTCCTAGCCATATTAATCAAATAGAAGGAAATAGATGACATCCAAATTACAAAAGAGAAAGTTAGATTTTCCTTGTTTTGCTAAGCAGTGTAATCTCACACAAGAACCCAGACTTTTCCAAGAAGCCTGTGTCCTTACCTTCCCATTCTACCCTAGAAATCCATGCAATCCTTTTGATCCTATGTCCAAATGTCTTTCAAATCCATTCCCTCTTTCTAACTGCAATTAACAGCCCTAATTCAACCTTCCAGTCTCACTAGGACACCAAGATTGCATTTTTGTTGTAATAAAATATTCATAACCATAGTTTACCAAGTTTACATGAATAGTTCGGTGGCACTAAGTACATTCACAGAATTAATCACTAGGAATTTTTAATAAGAAACCGTCTGGCCCTCTTACCTGTAAGTCGATCTGCATGATCTCAGCATTTTTGACAATATGATCTTTCTGGCATGAAAATGATGTTATTAGATTAATCAGATCCCTTCATTCTGTCCTTTGGACTACCCAAGTGATTTCATCAGTCAGTTTTTATAGGAGGAAGATACGATGTACCAAGTTTTTCTAAAATTTTTCAACTTACATTGAAGTGAGTGAGTGAGTGAGTGAGTGAGTGAGTAAATGGCAACATCAATATGAGGATAATTAAAAAAAAAAATTTAACCATGCATGGAAAATGAAATAGTAAGCTTTAATCAAATAAGCTGGGTGTCACATGCCTGTGGTGTGAACAAAAGATGTGTGGAAGGCAGTTGAATAGGTGAGTCGGAAATTCAGAATGGAATTGGGTTTGGAGGTCTGGATTTGGGAATCATGAACATTTGTGTGGAATCAACAGAGCAAGTAGTATCTCTTGATAAAAGTATGAAAAGTATAAGAAAGGATGATGAAATGCACCATTGTTTAAATGAACGGTAGAATAGCAATAGCCAAAACTGTAAAAGAAGAATTTACAAGTCTCCGTCGTAGCCCTGTGCCGTGATTGAAAGAGGGTAGGATCTTTGACGCTGTTGGAAACCGCCTTCCTCCCCCGCCCAGCAGTGTTTTCAGTGGCTTCGTTGGTTCTGCTGCAGGGATGGTTCTGCCCATCTTGTCTTGTGTTTCCTTGGTTCTCCTTGGGAAAACTAAAGTGCCAAATCTATTTAGTAAATAAAATGTCAATGTCCCTTTATGATTTTAAAAAAAACTCTAAACAAATTTGCCAAAGTAACATGAATATTTTTCTAAGGAGAAAGTCGTTTTACCAGCAGGAATTCTTTTATTCTTACAAAAAGCATTTTCAAAAATGCAGTCTGTGACCTCATGCCCAGAATCAGCCAGCAGCAATGTATCTGGGCCTGCTTATCCCACTTCACATCATCACTACCCCGTGACACTCTTCTCTTTCTGGGCATGAGGCGCCCAACTTGAAGGTCAGTGTCACCAATGGCTGCATCCACTCCCCCCAACTTTCTGGGAAACACATGGAGCCTTTTCTTCCCCCACCCTTGGGACTTTACCATCATGTGCACCAACAACTTGGGCAGAGCTGCAAAGCCAGCACCACAGTTTGGTAGTGAAATGTTAGTAGTCCTTCCAGTGGACAGTGTTGAAGACCATCTTGAATGAAACAAGGAAATTAATGCTTGCAATGGTTATGAGCCCACAAAAAATTACCCTTTTGCATTGTGGATGATAATAGTACAAAGCCAGAGAGTTGGCATGCTGCACCCAGCAAAGAAGGATGAAAAGGGCATATTAGTGGCAGATTCTACTTTTATTGATGATCATGATAAGCTGAAGTTGACTGTTGCCTACTTGGTTACGACTGACAGGAACTTTGATGAGATTCTTAGGTTCTTCTCAGCTGACAGGTAAAACAAGGTCACCACCAGCTGATGACAATGGTGCAGGTAAGTCCTTTATACCATCCCTGAGGCAGAAGTCAGTAAACTTTTTCCTGGAGAAATCCTCCTGGACCTCCCATGTGGCAAGAAACACCTGTTTTACTCCCCAGTCTTAGCTCTCTCCAGTAAGTTGGAGTTAGAGCTGCTGACATAAGTCGATCAGGGGAGACTGGCTGCCAGTCATGTTTCCTGTAGCAATGGCATAAAAACATCCTAGAGTAATCATATCTAAGATCTTTACATTATTATCATACTGCTAGCTTCCTAAGTGCAATAACACTAAAAGTTTTTTCTGGACTTTTTTTATTCTATGCTGCCACCAACATTCTCTTTCGTTCAAATATTACAGACCTCTGCCTGGATGACTCTCTTTAAAATGCTCTGTGTTTGAGACTCAAACGTTTTTAGATATCTGCCAATTTATGATCAACAAGAGTTATGTTGATAGTTAAAAAAAGCTTGATTTATCATAGAATGATCATCTATTTTTCACTTTCTAATCAAACCCTCTGTAGTCCATTTTTTGAAAGCACCAAAACCTGAGGTTCAATTTCCTGTAAAAATCTAAGCGTTTAAACCCAGGAACTTAGATTATCCCAGTCACTCCATAGTATTCAGTGTTTGGTCACAACTGGGGGAAATTTTTTAAATTCTGGTTTTCTAGCATATCATTGAAGAGGGAAGAGCACTTTACAAGTTGTCTTATTGTTCTTGTTGTAAAACTTTTGATAAATTTCTGTCAGAAAAGGGGGTAACGCAGGAGGTGTTAGCATGGTGACAAGTGCCATGTGCCTTTCACACAGTGTGTTCATTTGTCAGCCTGCTCTCATGATAAAAGCACAAGACAATACATCTTGTGAGAAGAAAACAAGAGTATTGAACATATGTAATGGTGAGGGTATTCTTTTAGTGAAGTTCTATTTTCTTTTTGGAAATCATATCATATCCTCTAATAAGATATTTGTTTTTATGTCAGTCTATTACTTTACAATCAAATTAGCTATTCACCAGGACTCATTCAAGCCAAAGAAGTTCAGAAACAACCCTTAACAACTGAGGTGTACCATGTTTGAGAGAGCAAGGATGTGGCACCACATTCTCATGTCACAACCACAAACTGCATAGCTCTGATCATATGAACTGCTATATACTTTTGTTTTGTTATCCATCAATAATATTTAATATACCAATGGAAATTAAGTACATGCATAAACAACTTCTTAAAATGCCTGGTACATAGTCAGCCATTTTTAAGTGTTACTTGCCTTTTAAAATATATCTCAATATTCATCAAGAATGAAAAATGGAAATAAACCACTCAGGAAAATTGGTAAATAACTTATAGTTAATCTAAAAAAAATTATGCATTTGTTATCATAGTAGATACATTCATATAATCACATGTAAATATGAAATTAACACTTAAAAGGATTTATATATAAAATATGACTATAAATATGTTTTAAGTTTATATAGAAATTAATAAACAATAAATTATAACTATGATTACCTGATAGTACAATGCTATGAATTTACTTTTGCAATGTGTTATTAGTAGAATAGATTAATTATACCAGTAACTACTGTCTCAGTTTGACTTAAGTAAAAATTTTTTACCAATGTTACTAAGATAAATAACTAATAATCTATAATCTGAAATCTCTGGGTCTCTGAATAACCACACCCTAATGCATATAGCTCTAAAATAAAAACAAAGAAACTAGCTGGCCCAGATTTGTCATTATTTTACCCAAGAAACTTGTATAAAAAATTGTCTGTGTTTTGTTTTCTTCCTATTTGAAAGAAGAACTAGAAAAATCCTAGTCCTAGATCTTGCTCTTTTTCTATTTAATGAAGCCCTTTGCAAGATGTTACTGAGCAATATGTAGAGCAGATGGAGTCCATATTAGTGAACTACATAATTGTTAAAGGATGTTATAGATTTGAACAGTAAAGGATAGCCTGTAGGCAAATCCTGCAAGATGCTTCACACAGGCACACAGCTACCTTCCTGTTGGCACTGCCTAAGTTGGGCGAGGGTATCCCATTCTTTCAGAGGAATAGGCACTTCATTGTGTTTCAAAAGTCAGTTAGCTTTTATAAAAGTCAGTAATTGACATTTTTCTCATTTCTGAGATCAAATTTTCATAAATCATTCAACCTGGATAAACTTGGGAATGTGGTTGATCTGGTAATTGTTGATATATAATAGACACATTGCAAAACCTTATAGTTAAGTACTTCCTCCCAACTTGAGAGTTTCAAATGGAAAAACATCTTAATGTAAAAAAAAAAAAAGGAAACAAAAGGAAAGTAAGTTTGCAGAAGCCAAAGGAAACATGACACAGACCCATCTAAGTAATCTGGGATTCCTTTGATTCTGAATTTGTGGTAATAATTATACAAAGTAGAACATATATTGTATTATGAGGGAGGTTTGTTTGTTTTCCTAGTTAGTGTAAATGATATTACCAAAGAGGGAAACAACCAAATTGAAAGCAGTATTTTCTGTCTCTCCACAGTCTGTCAGTGTGTGCAGTAAGACCAGATCAATCCTAAACCAAGAGAGGTGTCACATGGTGAAGAACCGACAAGCAAGAGTCCCTCAGTTATTCCCACTAATGTGACAGACACATGAAGTATTAGCTTGAGAAACCTACAGCCTCGCAGACCCTGAAGCCTGTTGGGGGAACAGATAGGGAATCCACCTTACTCCGTTGTCCCAGAGAAATGGGGACAATTAAAAAAAAACCTGAAGCAATAGCATGTATCTCCTCTGACCACAATGGAATAGCAGTAAAAATCAACAAGAGAAGCTTTAGAAAATGTACAAATAAATGGTAGCTAAACAACAGTCCCTTAAACAATCAGTGAGTCAAGAAAGAAATCAGTAAATTTAAAAGTTATAAGACCAGTTGTCTTAGGCTCCTTCAGTTCTAATCATCTCCCTGCTGGCACATCTAGGAAAGCAGCAGAAGACAGACTATGTGCTAGGACCCGTCATCCATGTAGGAAACCCAGTTGGTGTTCTCATTCCTGACTTGAGCCTGGCAAGCCCTGGCTGTTGTGCCCATTTGTGCAGTGAATCAGTGGATGGAAGATCTCTTCTTGTGTCACTCCTTTTACCTCTGTAACTCTGCATTTCAAGTAAATAAAATAAATATTTTGAAAAACATTCCTGAAAAAAATTGAAAATAAAAACTTGAAATATGAAATACAACAAAAGCATTGTGGAAAGGGAACTTATACCAGTCAAAGGCTACAGGCCATTTGCCTAATAAAATAATAACAAAATGAGCTCAATAGCACATCACCTACATTGTTCAGCATGATGATATGAGATTTATCAAGGGATTTAAGAATGGTTCAAAATGCTGAAACCAAAATGCATAATATGTGATCTCAACAGAGTAAAGACCAAAACATATGATATGTCAGTCTATGCACAAACAGCACAAAAAAATAACATCCTTCATCATTTGAAAAATTAATATAAAGGGTATATATATCACAGAATCACAGCCAACATCACAGTGCATGAGAAAATCTGAAAACATTTGCTCTGTGATCAAGAACAAGATAAAAGTGTTCCTTTCCACCATGCTTATTCAACTTTGTATTGATCAATAAGTCATAAAAAAGAAATTAAAAAAAATCCATATAGAAAAGCAGGAAGTCATAATATCCCTGTTGCAGAAAACATGTTTCTAGGTGAAGGAAAACCTGAAAACTACCACAATACTGTTAGAGTTGATCAAGAAATTTAGTCAAATTTTAGGAGAGAAAAAACACCTTGTAACAGTAGCATTTTGTTACACCAATAATAAACTTGCTGAGAAAGAAATCAAGAAATCAATCCCATTCAAAGCAGCCAATAAATAAATAAATAAAATAGACTAACTACCCAAGTGAATGATCTATACAATGACAAATAAAAAAGGACACTGAAAATTAAAACACATTCACAGATTGGAAAAATTAGTTGTTAAAATGTCCACACTATAATCTACAGATTCAATGCAGTCCCAATCAAAATAGCAATGAAGTTCTTCATAGAACTAGAAATATTAATCCTAAAGTTCATAGAAAATACCAGAGAACCAGAGAAAGGGAGCATACAGCTGCAGGCATCATAATACCTGATATCAAAACATACTATAAAGCCATATTAACCTAAGTAGCATGATATTTTCAGATACCATTGAAATAAAAGTTTAAAACCCAGAAATCCATGCATTATAACCAACTGATCTCTTTTTTAACATTTATTTATTTTTATTGGAAAGGCAGATCAGATTTATGGAGAGAAGAAGATACAGAGAGTAAAATCTCCCATCAGCAGGTTCATTCCCCAAACGGTTGCAATGGCTAAAGCTGAGCCGATTCAAAGCCAGAAGCCAGGATCTTCTTCTAGGTCTCGTACAGGGAGTCAGGATCCCAAGGTTTTGGGCCATCCTCTCCTGCTTTCCTGGGGCCATAAGCAGGGAGCTGAATGGGAAGTGGAGCAGCCAAGACACAAACCAGCCCCCATATGGGATCTCAGCACTTGCAAGGTGAGGATTTAGCTATTGAGCCATTGTGCCAAGCTCCTATATCCAACTGATCTTTAACAAGCTTGTGAACAACAATCGTTAGGGAAAGAAAGATCTTTTTAATAAATGTTGTTGTCTCTTGTATCGTGTGAAGATAAACTCAAAATGGATCAGACTTACATGTAAATCCCAAAGGTATCAATCTAGCAGGTGAAAAATTAGGAGAATTCCTAAAGACTTGATCATAGACCATAATTTTTCTTGGGTAAGATCCCTAAGACACAGCCAACAAGAGGGGAAAAAAATTTAAATAGGATTGTGTTAAGCTAGGAATCTTCTATTCAGCAAAGGAAAAAAGAGAACAAATGAATGTATACATTGTGCTTTACTCCCCAATACTAGTGGGATTCCCATTAATACTTAGACTTTTACATTATAATGTTTTCCTATACTTGTAATGGTACATTTATGTGTCAGAAAGTTAAACTTATAATGGTGAACTGAGTGTGTTATTGTGGCAACTCAGGACAAATAGGGAGAGGCATGAACCCCTATGCTTTTAGATATGTATTATGGGAATAATTAATGAGTGAGTAAAAAAGTTAACAGCAGACAAATGAGAGAAAATTTTCTGCACACAAGGATTTGTATCCATGTATGGAAAGAGCTCAGCAGTAGGGAAAAAAATCTAAATTTTAAAATGGACAATTGATTTCAGTAGACATTTCTTAAGAACAGACATATAAATAGCTAACAATTGTATGAAAAGATTTTTAGCATCACTAATCACCAAGGAAATGCAAAGAAACCACAATGAGTTATTCTATCACCCAGTTAGATAGCTATTATCTAAGCAGCAAAAGCTAACAAATGCTGGCACGGACAGGAAGAAGGGAAACTCCCTCAGCTATCAGTGAGAATGTAAATTAGTATAATCATTGTATACAACATCAATATTCCTCAGAAAATGAAAATGAAACTACCTATGATCTAACAATCCAACTACTGAGTATATCCAAAGTGGAGGAGGGGGAGAAATCAGTGTATCAAAGAGATACCTGGACTCATAAATTTATCACTCTCCATCACAAAGATATAGAATCAGCTGAGATATGTATCAGCAGATGAGTCAAGAAAATATGGTGTATACATATGTAGTGGAATACTATTTTACCAGGCAAAGAAGGAAATTCTGTCACTTGTGGTGGAACTGGAGGTTTTTAAACAAAATATGCCAAGTACAGAAAGACAAATTCAGCATCTTCTCACTTACCCCTGGAAAATAGCAACTTGATCTGATAGCATTGCCAGGACTACTGGAGATTAGGAAGAGCAGAGGGGAGGAGCAATACAAAGGTATTGGATAACAGATACCAAAAAGCAGTTAGAGAGAAGGGGTAAGGCCTAGTGTTCTACAGCAATATAGGATAACTATGGCTCACAAAGTATTATATAGTTTATAAAGAACTTAAAAAGGAATGTTGACAGCCTCCCAAAACAGAGATATAGTAAATATTTAAGGAGACAGAAATTCTGGTTACCCTAATAATGCTCATTACACAATATATGCTGTACCTAATTATCACACCACAGCCCACAAATGTGTACGATTATTAGTATCAATTTTAAGCCAAATTTTAACAAACTGTATGCAAAAAATACAATGAATGGCCTGTCAAGATTTATGCTGAGAACTGTTTGTCAACATTAATTCAATATACTATCAGATTTTAATAGTAACTTAAAATTGGATAATGTTGTTGTGTAATTGTAACATTTTTCTCCTCCACAACTCGTTAATGGAACTTCATCTTAAAGGATCATAAAGTCTCATGAATCACAGTATTCAAAGTGTGTAAGATGACACTAGTTTTTAACCACTCGGAAAGTCCAACTAATACAGAGTGATCTGTAAATGCAATGAATCATTAGACTGTTTTAATGGATATATAGTATTTATATATAGTTTACAGTTGAGAAATTTGTAGTAATAAGCTTAGACAAGATTCAAAATTTTACTCTAAGACCATTACTACATTTCTTAAAGTGGAGATTCTGATGTGCTGAAATCGTTTGTTCTCCTGGTTCTTTTCTATCAGCAGGTTTCTTGATACATGCAGAATCATCCATAAGCTTAAACTAGTTTCCAGCGTCGTGTGCAGTCGATTCGCCTATTCCTTCCAGAAACCCCTTTGAGTAGGCACTAAGAATAGCCCCATTCCTTTAGTGTCTAGTTCTGTGCTGTGTTTATTTGCAGAGGACCCTCATGCATGAATCCATACAAATGAGGCAAACTGCAAACTGAAGCGGCTGGACTGTGTCACCCCCCAGTCTTTGAGGAGGAAAGGTTGCAGCTATGAAACTGCTAGGCATGAGTTTCACGTCTAAGAAACATTCTAACATCAAACAAGATTTGTAGTTTTGGTTTTAATGCTTTCTGTAGAGAAAAGGGGCGGGGGGAGGGAAAGGTAATGATCGAATTTAGGCATCTTTCTCCAAGTGAAACTCATGGATCCCCATGCATGGGACCTTTCCTCTCAGGGTAGCCTAAAAAACACTGCAGAATGGACTTCTGGATTTTGGCTATTTTCTGCTTAATTGGCTGTTTTGTAATCAGCTAAGTTCAATTTCCTCTGAATAAAAAGCCTATATGGGTAATTCCTAGCCTATACTAAGAAATAGGAACTTATAAAATAATGTAGTGTAAAAATTTTGTTAGAATCACATTTTAAATTTTTTTATTTATTTTTATTTATTTTAGTTATTTTCATGCTACTGGGACATGAGATTCTTTCCACTTAGTCACCTAACTGCAGGTTTTATTTTTATTGCTATCTCTGAAGAAGAAAAAAATGCATAGAATTATACAATGTATCAACCAATATGCCACTTATTTAAATAGATCGCAAGTGTTAGTAAGATTGTTAGTATTTCCATGCTGAAATGGATGCAACTCCTAAGGAAAGTCACTTTTAAACTACTCTACACTTAATGTGCCATCCTGTCATTGCATAGTGAATGATTCACCCACAACCTTAATGCAAGCAACTGTGTTAGAATGAATGCCCTGTATACTTCTTGAGGCATCTAATGCTGACATAATCTGAGGATTTGAGATAAAGTTTGTGCTGTCACTGTTTTTTTTTTTAACCTGAAATAGTTGGCACTCTGCACAGAAGTGTCTCTCATTTATAATAATGCTGTGTTTCTTAACATGACTGCCAGGACTTTGTGGTCCCAGGCAAGTCATACCCTTTTTCAGCTAAAACAGCTCTAACTAATTACTCTCTTTCTTTTCTTCTTTTTTTCTTCTTCCTGCCCCCCAACTTAGGTTGGAAAGGCTGGTGGAGGTGCTGCGGAAGAAGGTTGGCACAGGGACCATAAGGACAGTGATCTGACTGAAAAACGACAGTCTGGGGAAGTGATCACATCTGGTGACCAGGCAGCTTCATTCAACGCTGTGTAAACACTAAAGCCTTAACTTAGCAAACAGTTGTTAGAAGTGGGACACTCCAACCACATTCCAAGCTGAGATAAAATCAAATCACAAATGTTTAACCACTTTGCTGCTGACTTGAGTTATTATCCAAATATATTAACCACAGACTTTTACCGATGGGTAGCTATAAGGTTGCAGCTTATTTTGTAATTATTTTATAGCTCAATGTCTCTAAATCTTTTTACTGAGAGACTATTGTAGAATCATGGTGAAGTTGGTTGGGATCATATTTTTCACATATGGCCCTTTCTGAATCAAACAAAGTAAATATTGTCTAAGCCTTAATCCACTGTGTTAGGTCAAAACTTCAGATACATGCATCTTCCAATATAGAATATGTTCCTAACTCATGAGGGACCCAGACAGAAGAGTCTCTATTGTCTTCCTTCAATGCATATATGTCATCTTCGCTGGTATTAAGGCGCATCACGTATAAATGCCATAGAATAAATGTATAACTTGCTTTATTAAGAGTTAGACCCATTAAGTTGTGGTTTTGTTTCACTATAAACAATACAGAGTGTTCTCAATAAAGAGAAGTTGTTAATGTGTACTTACAAGTTCATGTTGTCAGTATTTTTGATGTTGAGTCATAGTAATTACCTAAGCTCTACTTAAGCTACAAAATCACTGAGACTTTGTCTAATAGGTTGGGACATTATGAGTTTGAATATTTGCATGTGCCAGCGTGTCTGTATCCTAAAATGCAAGAAGCTATCGAATCTAAGTATTTTTATTTATCGTCATGCTGGTGGAGGAGGGTATCTATTGTACAGAAAAACTACAATATGGTACAGAGATTAAGAAAAAATTAAACCTGCGGTTTAGTCCAGGTTGCCTGCCTTTTATTTTATGAAAATATAACTTAAAACAGTAAATGTAGTATCACATCTAAGGATTTGAAACTATGAATAAAACTGAAATTTTATATATTTGGAATTGGAGAAATATCTTCATTTTTGAATTGACTCCACAGGTAATTCAGTCTAAAAAATTATGCAGTTAAATGGTGAACCTACTTAAATTCACAAAAATTATATATTTTAAATTAATCCTCAATATTGACCCAAATTTCATTTCCTGCCCTCAGGATAAGTGCTTTCAGAACTATAATTATACCATTCTTTAATTTACTGTTGAGAATTATTCATTTTAGCTTTTTTCATTCTGCAAGAAAATGTAAGCTCATCTTTATCATAAATGACAAGAAGTCACAAGGCTGTTTCTTCCTTATTAAATCTAGATCTGTTTAACTGGCCATTAAAATAATCCCATTGCATTTAAAGTTAGAATTTACTCATGTGACCTGCTTTAAGTGATTTTTTTAAACTATCAAAATTAGAAAATAAGGTACAACAGAGATTAAAAATTAATGAACTGGGTCTTCTGTGTAGTCCTAATGAGTGTTATAGCTTCTCAGGCGAGGGACTGTGTAGAGAAATTTGTAATATTTTGGTATTGTATCTGGATTCTAATTAAAACCTGAAATGACTCCCCAAACTGGAGCTAGTAAAGTTATATGGGAGGTTTAGTAAGCAAAGAGAAATATTTTATGTCATTAAATAATCCATACCTGAAATATTTCAAAATCAGTCACAAATAAATGTTAATTTGGACTTGAAGACAAACTTAGCAAGTTTGCCTGGAACTTCAGAAAACACAAAATGTAGCATTAAGACATTTTACAGTTTCTTCTTTTTTTATAGCTGAATGATCAGATGATAGCAACTAATTTCTGTGATCAGTCTCTGGGTGGTTACAAAGTTATGTGAACAAAACAGTTCTAACATTCACTGTTGTTAAATATCAGTAATCTTCCAAAATAGCTTATGTCCTCGAAATGAAAATGCTACAATATTGTAAATATGAAGTGTTAGAGCCGAATATTAATTGGCTTTCTGTACTTTAGAAGGTTCTCATTTTTAAATGAACAATGACCTTCCTTACTCACTAAAGATCAGTTATCTACATTCTCAATAATAAATACAACTTCAGAATTATTCCTTATTGTTCAGAAATGTTTTTTGAGTTTGAATCCAACATGATTAAGTCTGACTCCTAAAATAATCCAGTAGTGAACTTCTTGTACAAATAAGTCATTCAGAAGAAAGGCAGAAAAGACAATACTAACGTGTGTCTTTTCACCTCTTTTTTTGTTTGATTCTGTCAACAGCCATATTGTAATAACAATAAAGTATGCATCTCAACTATATAATAGTAGTTATCAGAGTAACTTTAATATTTCTGTTATTGTTATTCCTTTCATTCTACAGATAAAGAAACAAACTCAGACTTTTGCAACTTCCCAAGAACTGTCTAATACTTAGGACCAAAACCTTATAACATTCCGCATAGCTGTATGTCTCAAACACTGTCTAAAAATAACTAGAGATTTTAACTCTTATGATTTCTGTTGTTGTACCATTTCTTTTACACACAAATGAATTCTTTAATAATCAAAATATTGTGCATATTTCTTTCAGTGGAGTACAGTAATGAGTACTGAGTATGTAAATAGCATCACATTATTAATCACCTCTCTATGGTATTATAGTAATGGCATCTCTGCTTCAGCCTTCACTAATTAGGAATATTGTGACAGTTCATTGTTAATAAAACCTAACCTTGAGTCACTCTGTAATATTTTTAATTTGCTCTGATGATAAAATCTGACAGTGTAGTTTTGTAAAATAGCAGTCTGGACATCCTAAGGCAAATGTTAGAGATAAAACCACTTATAAGCTATTGATTGTTACTGAAGACAGGCAGTTATAGCAAAATTATTAATTATATTACCTAGGAACTGTTAATACTAACTTTTAAAATGAGCCACTATTGAAAGTATTTAAGATATTCTGTAGAATAAAATATTTCACTTACTTTTTTCAAGGAAAAAGTTGATGTTTTTTACTATGTCCTTATTTTAAAATGGATTCAGATCATTTAATAACAGAATTATTTCCTAGACAGAGGTAGACAAATGAAGGTTCCTGTTTTTAATATTAAGTATAATTACTTAGGCCAGCATTTGATATGTAGTATTCTTGAAAATCATATTTTTAAAGTTTCAATTTTCAAACATAATTCATAAGGTATTATGCAACAAATAGCCGTTGTCCATACATTTTTATCATCTTAGTTTTATAACTAATACAAATTTTGCACTGATACTATGGTGTTATTGATAACTGCTACTTACAACTAAGCTATTTATTCATGCATACTCACACATAGACATATAAAATTACATTTGCTTTTATTAAAAAATTGCTTTAAAAGTCAACTGTTAGGCTCCAGTGATTTCAGCATTTTCTTCTTGTTTGATTGGAAATACACGTGGTTTTTGAGGCTTTTAAACAAATATATGGAATGGTTGAAAGATTTATATTGCTCATGCTTAGCTAAATATGTCATCTTTAGAAAAGATGTGGTTTATTTTGGCACTGTTTTAAAAACTCAAGTATTTTAAACATTTGTTAAGTTGGAGCTTGCACATTTGAACTAGTAGCGTACATCCCAGGATGGCATCTCAAATTACCACTCTCTGTAATCCTTTTTCTAGAATAACCTTTTTTGTAAAGGTTTTCTTTTTTGTTGTGTATTTTGGTATAAATTAAGTTAAACTTAAAAAGGTTGAAGTTCTTGCTTTTAATGTAGTACTTTATCAATAGATTTTGACAGCAATAAATATATATTCTGAAAATCATTAAAATATTTTGTATTATTAATATTCCTTTACAGAAGCCTTAACATGCTTATCTTTAGTATTTATTAGATATAATTTGAGAGCATGCTAGTCCTTTGAAATCCACCAGTTTCGTGACTGATTATTAGTGAAGTTGTATTTTAATTCACAAAATCAAATATTTAAAATGTAGAACTATCTAAATTGTTAAAAAGAATGTATGTATTAGTGAGGCAGTGGGAGTTGTGGGGACGAGGGTGGAGAATTCCCATCCATTGTGTCAGTCCTCAAATAACCCAGACCAAAACCAGAACCTAAGAACTTACTGCATGGCTCCCACAGGTGTGGCAGAAGCCCAACTCCTTGAGCCACCACTGCCTTCCAGCATCTGCACCAGCAGGAAGATGAAGTCCGGATCCATAGCCAGGTGTCCAAAAGGACCTCAGATGGGGCAGAGGCGTCTTAACATCTAGGCTAAAGGCCCATCTGTCTTTACAATTAACAGCTACAAAGTTGCCTGCTGTAAATCCTACATGTTTCAAAGCAAGCCTTATACATTGATCTTCATCAAATTTATAAAGGTACAGTCCTAAGCCACTGTACTGGAACTGCACAATAAAGTATATTAATGTAAGAAGACATTAAGTTTGCCATCATTTCAAACTGTATCTGACTTTCTTAACAAGTTTAATAAAAATGAAGGTTGATATAAACACACTTGCCAAGTTCTTTGTGAACCTTTTGAAACTATTTAAATGTAAAATAAAAGTAAATATAAAATAAAAGTTTAAAGAGAAGTACTAGTTTTAGCACATATGCTTAGAAAGAATAAAAAGGGAAGATCAAACTCTTTTAAAGTAAGAAGAAACCTATTGAAATCCACTACAAAGCACCCTAATTCTAGGATATTTGTGGAATCTTGTAACCAGTAACTGAAATCTAAAAACACTGTTTCTGTTGTGTTTGATTATTCAGTTATAGGAATTAAATAGAATTTGGAACACTCTATCAGTGAACCTAGAATTGAAAACTTAAGCTACATGGCTATAAGATGTCCCGAGCAAGGTAAACAGTAGGAGGCTTTGGAACAAAAGCTGGTCTCATCAAAACTGTCATATTGCCATGTTAAAAAGTTGTTGTCTCATCATATATGAAATGTTGCGATGTTGTTATACATTATGTCTCTACATATGCAGAAAATAATAACATTTCTATTGGTTTTACTTTAAACAACTGATTTCTTTTTTTCTTATGAAGAATGATTTTCTTCTGGTCCCGAGTACTTGGGAACCACAACAATGATGCAGACTAGACCAAGTCCAAAAGCCATGCCACAACCAGCCAGGCGCCAGAAATGCTACTTACAAAGATGTGATTCTTTAAGGAGATGGACCCTGGACTTTTTAAGAGCCTGGATTTTGTCAAGAAACACAACAAGGAATGCCCGAAGAAGATGGAGAACAACAGGCCGAGGCTAGGAGTACACAGATGGAGGCTACAACGGCCCTGAGTGTGGCAAGTAAGCCCATGATGCCAAGTGTGTCAGCAAATTGACTTGCCTATGTCACTCACCCGAAGTTAAGGAAACCTGCTTGAACCCACATGGATTTTAGGCTGTGCCAGTCAAAGGCCCAAGCCCAGGCCTAAGAGGAAGTTGCAGCTGCAGCTCTTGCTTCAGTGGAATCTCAGCCTCCCCTGAAAGTGCCCAGATCCCCATGAAGCTTCCAGAGTAATAGCTCCACTTCGCCAGTACAAGGAGGGAGAACTGGTGTGACCCACTGTGCAGGAATCGACATGGTACCACTGTCTTTCAGTCCTATTTGTTCAAATAAAAAATGTTTCTTCAAGGAAGTAACTTATAATTTGCCCATGTATTTACAATTTCCAAGTTTCTTCATTCCTTCGGTTATAATTTTCCTTCTGCCTCAATTATACTAATGCAAAACTTATGGGTCAGCTTTTATACTGCAGGAAAATGCCTGTTTTTCTGTTTTGTGAAATAAAATTGTCCGTTTTATGAAATCTTTACCCAATATTCTATTCTGCTCCTTATGAGACTCCAATTATATGTATTCTGGCTTTTTCACTGGGTTCCCAATTATCTTTACTATCATTTTTTGTGTGTGTGCTTCAATCTTGAATTTCTAAGATTGTCTTTCATTTCACTAATGCTATCTTCTACAGCAAAAACAACATTTTTCATTTTGGAGGAAGTTGGGTTTTTAAAGATTTATTTATTGGAATAAATGAAATTTTTATTGGAGAGGCACATTTATAGAAAGGAGATACAAAGACCTTCTACCTGCTGGCTCACTCTCTATATGGCTACAATAACCACATCTAAGCCAATCCGAAGCCAAGAGCCAAGAGACTTCTTAGGATCTCCCATGCAGGTGTAGGGGCCAATCATTTGCGCCATTCTCCCATTGCTTTCCCAGGACACAAGCAGGGCGTTGTGGAGCAACCGGGACATGAACCAGTCCCCATACTACCACTTGAAGACAGAGGATTAGCCAGTTGAGCCATCATGTCAGCCCCAAATCCTTCACTTCAGATTCTGTATTTTTATTCTTTTTAAGATTTTATTAACTTTTATTGGAAAGTCAGATTTACAGAGAGAAGGAGAGATAGAAAGATCTTCCATTCCTGGTTCTCATTCTCCAAGTAGCTGCAATGGCAAGAGCTGATGTAATCTAAAGCATGGAGCCAGGAGTTTCTTCTAGGTCTCCCATGAGGGTGCAGGTCCCAAGGCTTTGGGCCATCCTCAACTGCTTTCCTAGACCAAAAGTAGGGAGCTGGAAGGGAAGTGGAGCAGCTGGGATATGAACCAGCATCCATAGGTGATCCTGGCACATGCAAGGTGAGGACTTTAGACACTAGGCCTCCATGCTAGGCCCTGATTCTGTACCTTTCAATTCTAGTTTCTTGTTCTTTGTAGTGCACTCCAATTCTCTGATGAAATATTCATCTAGCTAAACATATTTTCTTTCTCTTTGCTCCTGTTTTCTTGGACTTAAAACTCACGCTTTCTAGGGCCCGGCGCGGTGGCGCAAGTGGTTAAGTCCTCGCCTTGCACGCCCGGGATCCCATATGGGCGCCGGTTCTAATCCCGGCAGCCCCGCTTCCCTTCCAGCTCCCTGCTTGTGGCCTGGGAAAGCAGTCGAGGACGGCCCAAAGCTTTGGGAACCTGCACCCGCGTGGGAGACCCGGAAGAGGCTCCTGGCTTCGGATCGGCATAGTATCGGCCCGTTGCGCTCACTTGGGGAGTGAATCATCGGATGGAAGATCTTCCTCTCTGTCTCTCCTCTCTGTATATCCGCCTTTCCAATGAAAAAATAATAAAAATAAATCTTTAAAAAAAAAAACTCACGCTTTCTTTAAAATACAAATTGAATGATTCCAATACCCGAATCACTTACGGCTCTCTCTGTTGCCTGATTTGTCTCATCGCATGCCTGCTCATTTTTTATTGAAATTGAAATCCTGAACTTCCAGGTGATGCTGTCTTCCTCTGGAATGGGTATATCTTTACTTTGCTGAGAAGATTGCGTGGAAGCTTATTACCTTAATGTGGTAAGGTGCTGTGCTGGGTTGAAACTGGTTTGCAATCTGAGTGAGATTGTTATTTCTAATTTACCTTTTTTTTCTGTGACCTCATTTCCCTAGGGACTTCATTGTGGAAATACTATCTTCACGACTGAGGCCCTTTTAGGTATTTTTTTTCTTAGATTTTATGATCTCCC
Organism: Ochotona curzoniae; assembly: GCF_017591425.1. Lineage (NCBI taxonomy): Eukaryota > Metazoa > Chordata > Mammalia > Lagomorpha > Ochotonidae > Ochotona > Ochotona curzoniae. The sequence continues at coordinate 28,681,793 of NW_024467122.1, read as the reverse complement.
TAATAGAGAAGCTCTGATTTTGCCAAGTGTCATAAGGGCAAAGTGGGCGGGCTCTTTTTGTCTCTAACCTTGCATTATTATTGCCAAAAGTCCTGCAGAGACTTCTCTATACCTACCAGCAGTCTTCTGCTAAGACAAAGCCCCAATTATCCATTGTCTCATCTTCACCCGAAGCCAGCCAATATACCCCCAGGGGAAAAGTGCCCACAAGCTATCAGTTTATCTTTTCTGCCATCCTCTCCTCTCGACTCTAATTCCCTGCAGTCATTTTTGTTTTAGCTCTCTCTGATCCTTGAAACATTTTACATGTCTTAGAGGCAGAGAGACACAAACAGAAGACAGACAAATGAAAAGACAGAATGAACTCCCTCTGCTGGTTCACCCCCAAAATAAGAGTGAGGACCAGGACTGGGCCAGGGCCGGGAACTAGAAACACAATCCAGGTTTTTCCACCTTGGAGCCATGTGAGGCATCACCAAGTCTGCTCTGGCAGGAATCTGGACTCAGGAGCTGGATCTGGGAATTAATACCAAAGCACTCTGACGCGGAGCACCTGCATCTTAACTGCCAGGCTAAACGCCTGCTTGCCTCTGCTACTGTTAAGCAAATGCTCTTTTTGTGATTTATCCAGCTTTTCTCATTGTTCTTGGCAGAAGTATGGTATGCCACAAGCCACTCTGTTCAGGCTAGAGGCAGAAATCCAGTGAGTTTTCTGATTTCTGTTGCTATAATTTTCCTTTCTGGAAATTACATTCTGTTTACTTTGATCATAGTTGCAGTCTTTGTTCCTAACTCATTTTTTAATCCTTTTTAAATGTTTCCATCCATTTTGAACACATTTATTCCTTACCGCTTACAGTACTCAGCCTTTGCTCCTTTTCTGTTTTAACTGTGCCTCCTTTCTTTGGATGTGTGAAGATTTATAAAAATAAGCTTCTCCTGGGAACTCTTGACTTTTCAAGATCTGGATTAAAGGTGCCTTCCTCCATAACATCTTTGCATTTACTTCTTCCAGTCATTTGCAAGCACACACAGGCCTTGGATCATTTTAAAACCTTTCTTTTAATTTTGTTGGGTCACTTAGGCAATATTCATTTAGGTTGAAAATCTACATGAGGACTGCCTTGTGATTATGAATTTTATAGACTCTTTTTGGTCCTCTATTTATAGCCTGAATTTAGCATTTCTTTCCCAACAGGGAGGGAACCTTTCTCCCCTACCCTCTGCCACCTTTGAAAGCTGTGAAAAACAAAGCTCAACTTCACACTCATCAGAAGGCAAATGTTTTCAAGGTGAAAATTGCCTTTTGTGTTTTACTTCGCACTGAGGCATCCCCTTTTTACTTAGACTTTGGGCTCTGAGTATTCCTCACCAACTACTAAATAATCATGTATTTCCAAAGATGTTTATTATCCTTTGGAAATACTTAATTACTTACTACAAGACTTGTAGTTGCTTACTACAAGAAAGTGTCAAGTCCGTCATAGCAGAAAATAGTTGTAGTCAGCATTGAATATTAGTGAATTTATACAAACACATAGAAAGGGGGAAGAAAATCATACTTCTAATGAATGTTCTCAATTTAGTATCACTTGCCTTCCAAGATCCATAATTTTGACTGTCTCCACCACCAACTACAAGCAATTTTTCATTAAAGAAGAGAAAATGATTGAATAATCCAAATTAACCTTAGCATAAAACTAACAACTGCTTAAAATGAAATGTTTGAGTTATGAGCCATGTGCCATGTTGGTTTATCTGCAGCCAAAAGGATTGGTATCCTGATTCAATTAACCATGTTGCTTGGCAGGGCCTGGTTGCCCTGAACAAGAGCTGCCTGGTGATGAGTAAGAGGTATCCGTGACACACAAGTTCAGGCCTTGCAACTCTGTTTTTGTTGTTTGAACTTTCTTCTCTGTTGTAGCTAGGGATCCGGCCTGGAATTTAAACACTTGTGTGGTAACTCCATTCCTTCAGCCATTGTGTTGTTAAGCTCTAGCTAACGAACTTTTAACACTGGCTCCAATAAGATAAGACTTAGAAAAGAGCAGCAGTCCAGATTTCTGGTTTTATACTTAAAACCGTATGACTTTTATGCCCTAATGCAGCTAAGATGCTCTTTGCTGTCTAGTCCAATTGCTCCCCCAAAAGTAGACTTAACAAAGTATGTGAAAAATACAGAAAGTGCACCTAAGAAAGCCTGAATGACAAAGCGACAAATCATGTCCCCATAGCTGAAACTTCAAAATATAACCTTAGGAACCATACCTAAAATACAGGAACCACAATCACGTTTGGAAAAGGTAAGAACCGCCAACCATAACAGCGCTGGGACCATGACCTCCTGTGGCTTTTTCCTCCCATGCCAGCGTTTTTGTTGCTTAGGAAGGTCTTCCGGATAATGTCACAGAGAATATCCTGCAGACTCTTATAGATTATGTATCCATTGATTTGTAAAGCACAAGTTTTGCCTAAAGATTCTCAGCTTCATTTTACTTGGTAAGTATACAATATACTGGAATCCAAAGACCAAGTAACAGAAGATAATTCTCAAAAAAAAAAGTTCAAAAGAACTTTAGATAATCATATAATGATTTGACAAAAATGTCTCAGTGGCATTGTTTGGAGAATTACCCTATACCTATGTACATAATTGATACTAATGTCTTTTTATGTCATAGTCTTATCACTTTTAAAAAAAACTCCGTTTACTTTTTGCACATTAAACTGCTCATATTGTAAAGAATTGTATAATTTTCTTTAGGTGACGTAGAGGGATATGAGTATCTCATCTTGTCTTTCAAACAGAAATAAGAAAAACCTTTGAGGTCAGAAGTCTCCATTTGGTTAAAATAACAATAGAAACTTTTTGACTTCATAAAAACTGCAGTGCTGTACATGTATTACTGGAATGAAAGCTTCTGAAGATTGAAGATTCACTCATTCTTGTTCACACTTCTTTGCACAGGTAAATAAATACTTAATGAGGGATCATTCTTGTTTAATGATGAAACCTGAAATTTCAAAGTAGTTTACCTTTCTCAACATATGTAGGACCTTCCAAAAAAGAATTACTGCAGAGTTTAAAATTTGAAAAATCTTCCTATCACCATGTTGTTCAAATATGTTCCTTTATGAAATTATCTGGTCCTTGGCACATTAGCAGTGTACCTACCTGAAGACTTTTAAGCATATTTAATTTAAGGAGAAGGATTGCCAAGGGAATACTGTTATTATTTGGTTTGATGTGTTTCTTGTAATCAGAACTTTTGATCTGTGTTAAATTTTGTTCCTATGCAATCCAAAATTTCGCTTTATGATCAAAGTTAAGTCATGATTTAGTTTCACTGACTACTGAGGTTATGCAAAATATCCAAGCTACAGAACAGATCGTTTAAATCCACTGAACAAGGATAACCAAACTGTTCTCTGAAACCAAGCATGTCTGAATCAGGCAAGGAGCGGAAGGACTGATGCTGTGTATAGGGTAGTCTGGTGTTCCTAAGCGCCTCGTCATGTTGCTGCATCTCCTTTAAATCACCACTCCAAATTCCACTTATGTCCTAAAACTAACCAAGGTTTTCTTAATTCTGTTGACTTTGATATATTTTTTCTAAGATTCTTTACTTCCTGTTTATACTTGCATGCAGGCCTTTCAATATTTAAAAGCAAGAGTAAGTTGAGCAGAAACTTCAAACCACGCCACAACTTCAAAAATTAATGTTCACTTACTTGTTTTATTTTGTTTCTACTTCATTCTCCACCAGTTTTAATTATGTAATTTCTTGGATAAAAATCAACACTAAAAACGGCATACCATTTGTTTTTTCAGTAAATAGGTGAGTTGCACCAATGGGTTTCTAAAACAGTAGCAGTGCATAGTCGCTGCATTCGCTTCCTAAGACCATGCTGTTTCCTTATCTTGAATCCATCCTTACTGTAGCTAAGCAAATCACGTTTTCACTGTGGTATATTCTCTGAAATTATTTCTCACAAAGTTAACTACCTTGATTATAATTCACTGCCAGTAGAGTAATCCACATTCAATAACAGTATTCTGTGTGTAATTTTCTTTACTCATCAAGGAAGAGTAAGTCAAAACAGACAGTATTGTTTGCCATGTTGAGAAATTACAGTTCTCTTAATGAAGAGTGCCCAAACCTTGGTCCAAAGCCAAATGAATTATGTTTGTCACAATGTAGCTAAAAGGAGGAGACACCTGTTGTGTCTATTCCTAATTGTTCTTGCAGCTCTTCAGGGAAGAAGTGAAAATGCTGTTGATGTCAGCTTTTGTCCTGAATATTTAAACACTTTTTTACTTAGCATGCATTTTTAATTCTAGGACCCTCTACTTCTTTGAAACCGCCTGATTAAAGCATATTGTTCTCTTACAGACCATTGCTTTTGGGTAAGCTGAGAATGGAAGAATGGAAGAACTTGTGTGGTGTGACATAGCAGCCATTTTCAGAGCTGAAAGTAGCAATGTGTAGCCATTTGCAAGTCCTTTAGCTTTGCAGCCATGCTGTTTCCCTAGCTGCTGCTGTTAGGAGCTGAAACCTGTGCCATCATGGTTAATGTTTCGACAGATTTTATCATAAGCTTTGCTGTTGTAAGCTTGTCTTGAGCCAAAATCTAACATGTTGTAAGCTCAGAAATAGTTTTTATTGTTGGTGATCCAGAAGAGGAAATAAATCAATTACGCTTCTTTGAACGATATGAGGATAGAAATTAACTCCTTAAAGGTTACTTAAAATTTGGGAGAGATTTCCGCATTACATTTCCACTGACCAAGCCTCTAAATTGTCAATAAAACCACTGCCATGATTATGGGAGAAGATACCAAAGAAAATATTAGGCGATTTCTGCGTACTCACTAAAGGAATAAATAAAATGCTGCCTATAATTTTTTAAGTGAAAGTAACTTTTACCTCAGTGTTTAGAATCAAAATTATAAACCTTCGACAGGTGGTTAAGTGATCTAAAAATCATGAAACAATAACTTTGCTTCCAAAATGCTCTTTAGTGAGGCTCTATTTTATGGTGTTTGTCATGTACTGTAACTATTTAGAGTACTTCATTCAGCATGCTAGCAGTCATTGCTCTTTCTAACAGCCTATAGATCTAGAATTTCTTTCTTTCTAAAATACCTTTAATGACCATGACCATTAATATTTACCCATAAATTCATTTGTACACAGGCTAAACCGTAGCACATCAATGAAAACAAAAAAAAGAGTTGATACTCAGCTCTTTACCCTAGAATAAATCAAATCAACAAATATTTATTGACTGTCTAATATGTGCAAATAGCTTTCAACTGGCGAGCTTTTTAAAGCCATCCAACTTTTCACACTGTCAAATGAAAGTATTATTTCAAGCCTGTGTTCTGAGAATGGCAAAACGTATGAGGATCCTGCAGTTACTGAAATACAGAAAGACAGGAAGAGAAGGAATTCACAGAACAAAAAGAGGAATTACTCCAAAATGTTGTCACCAGCGGACTGCATTCCGTATGTATGTGTGTATGAATATGTATGTATGAACACACTTGTGTATAGGTGCTTAGAAACACGCAAAGAGGAGAACGAATAAACTGGAGGTCAACAGCCTTTCACATTCGATTTCAAAGCTTTGCCTGTAAAATGGGCTTCACAGCCTGATGTTAAGAACCAAACTGTATCGTTGGTATACTGAGCGATTACACAGCCTGGAGTCTCTCATTCTAAAACGTGGCTTGCTTCTCAAGTGCATTTTATTATGATCTCACCAGTCAATTCATAGTAAAGCAAGTGACTGCTGCACTGTTACAGAAAATTATTATAGAGATCTAAATAATAAGTTTATTTTACAAAAGATGCCAACTAAAAGCTCATTTTATATCTTGTAATTGTTATGAAAAACAAAATAAAAGCTACTGGTAAAAAGCAAAACTTGCATACTCTATTAACCTATTTTGAGCATTCCACTTTGCTAGTTGTTAAAGGTTAGAATAGTGTGGTATGCAGCCGCATCAGCTGACTAAATGTATTTCCTTAGATAGCAAAAGGAGGTTTGTGATCATTTCCAGTTACCAAATGGAAGTAGTCGTGACTGCTTTGCATGGAAGGTATGTACTGTGTTGGCCATAAAAGATATTATCATTTACATTTTTGTAGGGAATATCTGGTGTCAACTCAGAAATACTTGTTTTGTTTAAAAAAAAAGAACCAACTTTTCAATATCAACCTTCCCTCTGACTGAGAGGTTAGACTGATGTTACAATAAAAATCAAAACAGACTTTAGTCTTCAGAAGCAGCAGCTTTTCTTTCCTAAAATGCCTGCAAGAGGGAAAAAACTCTTACAGCCCTGTTCAAGGGTTCTGCTTCTGTTACCAAGTTGTTTAATAGTAAAATAACTTTGGAGCAGAGATGTTCTAACATTTCTTTTACATCATGCAACGTTTTACCTAGCCAGTTGTGATTTAATTTTAAAACATAATCTGATTGCTCAGTACTACATTTTGGATATCTTGCCAATCTTTCTCCTCTTGGTAAAAATCATCCTTTCAGCATTCTTAAGCATAGGGATTTCAATGTTTAGTACTTTTCATTTATTTTCTTGGTGTATCATAATTAATGTGTTTGGACATGATCTGAATAAAACCCACGTGCATAACCTAGATCTGATGCTTATGTTCATGGAGAAACACTCTTTCCTAAGAGTTGTTTCTGTTCCTTCATCTTTGCCCCATTTTGACCGTCATTTCCCACATGGAGACCCTTTTACACAGGACCTAGCCTGAATTCACCTGCCCCCTGGTGGCGTTCCTTTCCAAAAAGTTAATTAGTTTCTGAAATTTAGACTCGATATTACCTGGCTTGATGAGACAAGAAACCTTATTGCTTTTGCACCATAGTCTAGAGACAGAAAAGTTCTCTTCTGTTTTATCACTGAGCTAAAAAGGGGGAAGGCATTTGCTCAGTTTTATCTAATTCAGAGTGCAAGAAATTGAGTACCACAGAGAAGTAAGTTCCTTGAAATAAATAATGCTGCTAAATTTCGCCTAGAAGCAACCAGAGACTGACATGTTTCAAATGTTCCCCATACAGCAACTTAAAATCAAGGGTACTGTGTGTCGGGGTCTCTTTTGTAATGAGTAGAGGAAGAGAACAGACTGCTATTCTATTTAAATGTTAAATAGATTTCATAAGCCTTTCATCAAGAATGAATTCATAAATATAAAAAAAAATAAGTCAAATCCCATGTAACACATAAAAGTGTTTCACACAACTGACACAGATAGATGTTTGTTTTTCCTCACTCAAAAAGAATTTCTTCTTAATCAGTTTTTACCCCTTTGGTTAAAGTCAGCACACTTTACACGTTGATGGAAACTCCCAAATTCAAGGAGTGAATTATCTAGTGACAAACTCGACAACATTTTTGCAAAAATGAAGATATAAGAATTAGACCTCTAATTTCACAAGAATAATAAAAGTTGGTGGCGGTGGAGAAGGGATAGAAATACTACTTACACAAATAAGCCATCTTTCTGAGAATATTAATAAATTATTGCTCTTAGCAAAACCCCAAGTGAAAAATGTGAAAATCTCCTTTTCAGTCAGTTAACTGTGAAGTATTTTTAGCAGAAAGGAGTTGTCGCTTTCCGGCCTGTTCCATCCACTCTCTCCCGCTCCTCCCAAGCCTGGCAGGATTAAGCAATTCTGATACTCTGCCATTTTAACACCCTGCCACCTCAGCTGATAGCCAGAAGCAAAGCAGCACTCAGGCTTTAATAAAGCAATTAGTAGGCCAACTTCCAAATATTCAGTATCTACCGATCCTTTGCAATTTCTCTTCCATTTGTAACAGTTGACCTACTAACAGGTTCCCAGAAGCAGGTCCAAATTTTGGCAGGCTTACCTCACCTCTTTGTCCTTCCAAAGTACATAAATGCTAACCTGTGTTCACAGTGAGGAAGGGAGAGTCAGTCCAAGGAGACTTTAAAATCAAGACCCCTCTGCTCCCTACCAACTTACTGCCCATGTCTCCAAAGGAAGAAAGCTTCCTCCGTGTGCCCTTGGCATAATTTCTTCAGCCTGGATTAAACACAGGTGACTGAGAGTCTGCCTTATCGCCACAGGGCCTTAGTCACTCTATAAAAGTTAAATTTATTATGAAATGCTTTGTTTGTGCTAACATATATCTTCTCTGGGAAGCTGGAAACAAAGGCATGTCCTTTAAGACTCCATATGGGCAAAACACATCCTCCTTTGGAATTTAACCTTAATTTGAACCAAGATCTGTGAAAGAAAAGCACTTTAGTGTATTGTTCCTCTGCCCCACCCCTCTAACCCCTTATCTAAATGGAGTTACTGTTACCTCGTGGTTTTCTTTTAACTCTTCCAGTTCCTAACCTTGCTTTCTTGAGGTTAAAATTTACCTTAGAGGTATATCAAAATAATTCTGGCAATAATGACACTTTTCTTTCAAGACCAAGTGGTTTATCTTCCATGTGTATGTAATTCTGACGTCCTTAAAATTGTTGAATGCACAGCTACCATCTGCCTATGCACCCTCACTATTTTGTTTTCAGGTGTGTTGCAAAGCATATTTTATTTCCAAAAATGTTACTATCCTGCAAGTCTTCTCTAAGATTCTCTTACTAGCAAACACTGTCCGATCTGCATAGCTCATCCCTTAGTCAAAGTAAAGAATAATTAGAGCTAGGGAAAGTTTGCACTAGATGACGATGATGAAGCACTATTGAAAGACCAGTTTTCAATCCTGCTTTTCTTCTGCCTGTTTACAACGTCTTTGTAATGATTCCTGTGCATCTAGAATGTACATTTTCCAAGGGCTGCCTTTCAAAGGCAAAAGCAAAATTTCCCTGGTAGCTCCCGGACCATAGTAGTGCAACTTCTTAAGGCATGGGGAAAGCATTTCAGAGGAAGATCTTTGAATTTGATGTTCTAAGGAGTTATTTGCTTCATAGATGCTTAAAACGTCTTTCATCAGTTCTACATTTATGGCATTAAGGCAAAACCGCAAACTGTATTCATTCATAAGCTTAGATACTAATTTATTTAAAACAACAACCGAAAAAGATCTTACCACAGTATTATCACAAAAGAGCTATCCTCAGCGTGATTGTGTTGAAAATCTCTCAAAGAAATATTCATAAAAATTCAAAGAAAACTATTAACAAATGTCTTTATTCCCTCATACTCTTTTTCATTTAAATTATAGCACTGAAAGTACTTTGGTAAATGTGTATGTAAGTGTGGAATATATGCACAGTACAGTTAGGATATTAGCATATATCATAATATCAAATCAGGGCCTCACGGCTTACCACCATACCCACACCCACAAGCATATGTTCCACTCCAACCAACTCTCACCTAACTATTGTTGAAGTTCAATCTCCACCACTTGTTAGCACTTGATTATACAGTCACTATTATTTTAATTCATAATATGTATCCGGTTTCTTCATGGAAATTATAAGTTCACATGTAACAGCAATGAGTCAACTATTTGAATACTTTTCCTCTCAAAGAACTTGGTTCTCTTAAGCTGCATACTGCATTAAAGATGAGCTTGAAAACAAACTTTCTTAAGAGATAAAAGCCCTATACTTCTTGTCGCCATACTAAATAATTGCCCCTAAATTTTTCCAAGGGTGATTTTGAATGAGTATCTTTATGGTATAAACAGATACTTGCACTGATATATCACTTATTCATGGTCCAACTATAAGATAGTCATGGGAAGAACTTTCACAGGCATAAAGGAAAGGTGAAGATAAAATCAAGAGTATAGGTAGAAAAGCAGATCCTAACCAGAATCAGAGAAATGAGCTAAAAAGATGGGCTTTACGTATAACTGAGTGCGGGGTGAAGGCTTAACAATAATGAAAATAAGAGGGAAGAGTGGGAGTAAAAAGATTACTCCAAACATCCCAAAGTATTTGCAAAATTTAATTTTAAAAAGAGGTCGTGTGTGTGTGTTTAAATTTTTATTAATTTTTATCTGCTGGAAAGCCAAGGTGACAAAGAGAGAGAGGGAGAGACAGATCTTCCATCTGCTGGTTCATTCCTCAAATGGCTGCAACTGCCAGAGCTGAGCTGTTGGGAAACCAGAAGCCAGGAGTTTCTTTGGAGTCTCCTATATAAGTGCAGGGACCCAGGGATTTGAGCCCTATGCAGGGAGCTTGATTGTAAGTAGAGCTGCTAGGACTTGAACTGGTACCCATAGGAAATGTTAGCACCTCAGGTGGAAGATTAGCCTACACCATGACACCAATCCCAGATATGAGTGATCTTAACATGTTAAGTTTCAAAGGTGTAAAGATATGGCAAAACAATTAAAACAAGATTGTGTTTTAATTTTTTAACTATGAGCCAAATAATTAGATATAATTATTAGATGAAAATGGAAATATAGAATAAGTTTGTTCATGGAAGGTGTTTATTTTTATTAACTCTGATTTATCTTTGAAATTCATATTAGACACTTAAAATAGCTAAATCAGAAATAGTTCTTATCCCATGAGATCTTGATATAAATAGAACCATAACACACATACACAACAACCTGGCAGTGACAGGTAGGGGACAAGAAGACCAAGTGCAAAGGAGCTAAACATTGTTCATACATTACTCATTTGATATTCATAAATCTAATATGCAAGCAAAGTTGAAAGCAGTTCGCTTAGAAGAAATGTTTCTGTCTGATTACACTTCTAAATCCTCAGGAAAGTTCCTCCCTTCGTTATATTTAAAAGTCTTCAGTGTTTTGTCTGAAAGACTAGCTTTCAGAAAGGACTGGAGGAGATGGGTGACGGTGGGAGGATTGCCTGGCTTTCTTGATAACTCAGGCAATATCTATCTGGTGCACATGATACAAAGTTGAATAAGACGTCGTCTCTGACCTCATGAATCACAGTCCAGGAGGACTGACATAGCTGTAAGTAATCAGAGTCTGGTAGGTGCTGTAATCTAGACCCAATACGTCGGTAGGATAAATGAGTAGTGAGATTATGGATTGCTTCCAGTGTCTGAGCTAAGTGCCGTTGGGACTGGCCATTAAGAAATCCTTGGTGACTTACTGAGAGAAAATCCAGATTGCACCATACTAACAGCTGGATGAAAAATGAATAAGTAGACACAGGGAACATAGACTGTCTTCTCAGGTAATCTCTTTCTAACTGTTCTTGCTGTCTCTGAAAAGATTTAATAAGGCATTTTATGTTACCTAGCATAATGAAGCACTATGGGTTTCTTTTTTTCTGGGAATTGGTGAGTAATTGCGTCCTAGGAGAACACGCTTAGTGTCGGGAACCCGTCCAGAAAGAGCCTCAGCGCAGGAAGGTCATGGCCGCCCTTCTGTGTGATGCACATCTCCAGTCCCTTTCCTGGACTGGAGCTTCGTAGTCTCAATTGCTAAATGTACCTCGATGAAGCGTTCTCTGTCACCCCCTTCCACTGTCAGCTTCCTAATTTCTCCTCATACCTGTAGCCACATCTCCTCAAGTGTTGCAAATATTTTAATAGACATACGTTAGCTTGTCACCGCTAGATAGGACCAGTAAACTACGTATCCCCTGGGCCCTCAGGACCCTCCAGACTTTTGTTCCAGTCTGCTTTCTCTGGACTCTTGATTTGGCTGAGCCCTCCTCCTCCACACTGCAGCCTGGCATTTTGTTCTAAGCACCCTGAAATGTTTGGCTACCGAGAAATCACCCCATGCCTGACACCTCCGTGTACCCCCTACCTGAAACCTGCTTAAAACCTGACATGGACGATCTTGCTCAGTTGTCATATTCCCTATAAAAGTTTTTTTGTTTAAATCTTCCCACACTTAACTTTCCTTTTTGATTGTAGGTATTTTATATGTGCCCCTTTTTTAGCCATTCATTTATTCAACAAACCCTTGTTGAGTGTCTACTAGGTGCCAGGGACAGAAAAGTCCTTTTCCCCTAAGTGTTCATGTTTGATCTCATCACTGCTGCCTCACTATGTCCTCTAATATCACGATAAATATCAATAGCCATGTTTATAGAGTAAGTATTCAATGAGTGGAATGAATGAATTGATCTCAAATGAACATCTCTAAAATTCGGTAAGGCAAAAACAAGAGCTAAATCCGTCGCCCTCTGTACCAAATATAATTTGATACTTCTCAAGTTGAAGTATGTTAAAACAGCATTAAAAATGACTTCTGGCTTTCCTCAGTTTCTACCCACAGCCATCTTCAGTCCTCTAAAAGAGTCTGCAATTATTAATTAAACCTTCCCACGTTACCTCCATTACTTCCTCCCTTAGCTGATGACAGCGCTACCATTTTCTTCTAACACGATTGATGGGGCTGAAGCTGCGGCACTGTAGATTGGCCTCAGTCTGCAATGTCGGCATCCTACATGAGTGCTGGTTCCAGTCCCTGCTGCTCCACTTCTGATCTAGCTTCTTGCTTGTGGCCTGGGAAAGCAGCAGAGGATGGCCTTAGGCCTTGTGCCCCTGTGCCCACCTGGGAGACCCAGAAGAAACTCATAGCACCTGGCTTTGAATGAGCCCAGCTCTCTAACCGTTGTGGTCATGTTGGGAGCAAATGAGCAGATGGAAGATCGATCTCTCTCTGTCTCTCTTCCTGTAAACTCTGCCTTTCAAATAAAAAATAAATATTAAAAAAATATACTTGGGGCCCGGCGCAATAGCATAGTGGTTAAAGTCCTTGCCTTGTACTTCCAGGATCCCATATGGATGCCGGTTCTAGTCCCAGCATCCCCACTTTCCATCTAGCTCCCTGCTTGTGGCCTGTGAAAGTAGTTGGGGACAGCCCAAAGCCTTGGGACCCTGCACCCGCATGGGAGACCTATAAGAAGTTTCTGGCTCCTGGTTTCAGGTCTGGCTGTTGTGGCCACTTGGGGAGTGAACCAGCAGATGGAAGATCTTTATCTCTATTTCTCTCTGTAAATCTATATTTCCATAAAAATAACTAAATCTTAAGAAAAAAATTCTCACTATACTATTGTAATAATATGGGAGAAAAAGTTGGTGGGAAGGTTTTTGGGGAGAGGTTAAGGGAAATCCCATAAAAAAAACAACAAGGAAAAAAAATTTTTTAATTATCTTCTTCCAGTAGTTAATATATAACTGTCAAGTGTTAATACACTGCCATTTCTTTTTCTAAACTTCATCATCTTACTATTGCTCCTAAATCTTTAGCTTAAAATATCATTCATCTCGGAGCTGATGCAGTGGCATAGAAGCCTAATTCTCAGCATGTGGATCTGGCATCCCATTTGGGTGCCAGTTCTAATCCTTATGCTCCATTTTTGATCCAGTTCTCTGCTAACGACCTAGAAAAGCAGCAGCAAAGGGTGGCCCAAGACTTTAGGCCCCTGTACCCATGTGGGAAATCCAGAAAATGTTCCTAGCTCTCAGCTTCAAACCAGACCAGTTCAGACCAGGCTGATTTTAGCCATTGTGGCCATTTTAAGAGTGAATCAGCATATAAAACATTCTCCATCTCCCTCTCTCTGGTTTTAACTCTGACATGCTTGAAAACAAATCTTTAAAAATCTTTATAAAAATAAAACAGCATACTTCTTCTTCTCTACTGGCAGTCTGTTATCATCCCAACTTTCTATAACCCAACTTAAAATATCTTTGCAAGAGAATTTTTATTAGCATACATTTGTGTATTGCTGAATTTTCCTGTACATTATTCAACCACTCTATTAGCTTGAATTGAATGTGTGTTCATGCAACTTTCCTTTCCAGGAGAGTGCTCCATTTGGGATATTATCTAATGCAGACTGCAGGAACGTGACTGTAAGTCTTGTACATGAAGCAGTAGTCTACGTATGAATGTTTGCACTCCATAATGATGTTAAGCTGTGGTTTTCTACCCTTTAGGTAAAACAGATAACTTAGATTAATCAATACCAAGATTTTCTACTCTTCTAAACTTACAATGCATAACCAGATGATCTTTATTGACAAACCAACATTTACAGAAAAATAAATGCTTTCCTAAGTGTAAGCACAGATACACATCCACTCATAAATAAGATACGGATAAGACAGTGATTCGAGCTGGAGCACAAGCCATTAATTAGATCATAAAGGAATCACCACAACTCAAAGGGTAGGGACTTGTTCACAATAGAAGAAGGGACTATCTTCTGCTACTTCCAGCTACAGCAGATTTGCTGGGATCTGATTAATTCACTGACTGAGAATCACTCTCAGACTTGGACAAAATACAAAACAAGACAGAATCTGAACGCGCTGGAGAACAAGCAGTGCAGCCAGGCCCTGAGGGACCAGGATCCTGGAGAGAAGGGAAGCATGCGGAGTGGAGCAGTCCCAGCTGGGTTTTCCCCGGGGGTGTTTGCTGACTCAAGGCTTGAGGCATAGAGCCATAACAAATGCAATATTCTTGACTTGGTGGCAGTTTCACCGAGCTGAAGAAACCAGAGAGTGGAATTAAGGTTTTAAGTAAGCAACTACGACAGGAGCGGCCAAGATCCAGAGAAAAATAGACAGTTGAGAGCGACAGTTCATGCTATTCCTCAAGGCATTTTCTGACCTCTAAGAGGCTAGACGTAGAGACTCAGACCCAGAGAAACCAAGTGAAAAATGTACCTGCTAAGAAGACAGAATAAATCAAGGAAGGGAAGTGATTCGTTTCATCATTGGGGGTAGGGGGTGGGGTGAAAATAGTCCTGCAAATCTCGCCAAAAAGGAGCGCCTGAGATTTGGATGCAGGTGCTGGAAAAGCTTGACCATGGGAATAAGAACAAGTTATAAATAGATCAGCCTACACTGTGTCCAAGAGAGCCTCCCAAACTCTGACCTCAGAGACAAAAATGTTTCAGCCTCCAGAGGAAGACAGGATCAGCTAGAACCCCTGTGATTACTCATACTTGATATATATCATTTAACTCCAGCTTAGCTGACATGCTGCAAAATAAAGCACAGGACCAAAAACCAAGAGAAAAAAGCAAACAAGAAAATACGAACAGGCTCACCGGTGATTCAGATGTCACCAGTGTTAGACATAGGCTCAACACTGCTTACTACCAAATATGTAAAACAGAATTTATCTGAAAATAGCAGTTTGGAGAATTAAAAAAAAAAAAAAGAAAAGAATTAAACAGAAATCTGGGAACTGAAAAATATAAGAACTATTATAAAGAATTTGCTGGGGCCTGGTCTCCTGGCCTAGGTTCTTGGGTCCACCTGTGAGAACTCCTGAGTGGGAAAGTCAGAGCAGTGGACAGCAGGCCCTCATGCACATGGAGGATATGGCAGCTCACTGGGGCCTGCACAGGACATCTGGTACCGTAACAGAGGAAGGAGAACAGAACAAACTGGACAACCACCCCAGACAAACAATGACAGCAAAAATCTGGTTGAATGGAGACTATAAAGTCAACAATGTCAGCCAATGGCTGTTGGGATTTCCTCATGCCTGGATTAGCGAGATTGAGAGCAATTCAAAACTATCAAAAAAAAAAAAAAACCTGGGCAGAACCCTCGGAGCGCGTGCCACATCGGGATTCTAGGACGGTACGAGGCGGCCTTCCCCATCCCCAGGTACTGGGCAAGTTGGCAGGCTGGGTATGGCTCCTCTCCTTATCCACTCCCTTCCTCCAGAAACTGTAGGAAATAGAAAATTTGGAAACAATGATCACACCCACTTTTCCCTAACCCTCAATCATTCCCACCCTGAATAACTACGTAAAAATCATCAAAAATAAAATTCCGAATTAAAAAGAAAAAATTCAGTGCAATGGCTCAGTGACTAAATCTTCACCTTGTACTTTCGGGATTTCATATGGGAACCGATTTGTATCCCGGCTACTAACCTTCCCATCCAGCTCCCTGCCTGTGGCCTTAGAAAGCAGTAGAGGACGGCCCAAAGCCTTGGGACCCTGCACTCACAGAGGAAACCTGGAAGAAGTCCCTGGCTCCTGGCTTCAGGTCAGCTCAGCTCCAGCTGTTGCAACCACTTGGGAGTGAATCACTGGACAGAAGATCTTTCTCTCTGTTTCCTTCTCTCTGTAAATCTGCCTTTTCAATGAAAATAAAGCAAAAATGTTTTTTAAAAATCAGCAGACCCAACAGAAAAGCAGATTCAGTAAATCTGAGGTTAATGTGTGATACTTAAATTGAAGATAACAGAGGATTGAAAATCCAGCAAACACTGTAAACTGTATATTGAATGTGGCCAAAGGTTTAACCTGTGTGTAACTGGACTCTCTGGACACTGGGGGGAATAAACAGGGTAGCAACAATGTTTGAAGATATATTGGCCAAGAATTGTCCCAAACAGTCTGTATTTGGTACAGCAGTTAAGCTATCAAGTGGGCCACTTGCATTCCATCTCCAAGTGCTGTAAGTCCCAGCTGAAGTCTCCAATCCAGTTTCCTGCTGATGCACACCCTGTTAGGCAGTGGGGATGGGTGGGGATGGCTCGAGTACTTGGGTCCCTAACACCCACATGAGAGGCTAGAATTGGGGTTCCTAGCTCTTGCTTTGACATGGTGCAGCCCCCTGTCCTATTTTGGCTGCTGCAGGCATTGGGCTGCTTACTGTGTAGGGGTGCATGTATGTGTGTGTATACATGCACACATGTGCACCCTTAAAATAAACACAATAAATAAGCATTGTGAACATGGACTGGTGCTGTGACACAGTGGGTTAAACCTAAATCGGAGAAACCAACATCCCATATGGGCACTGGTTCCAGGCCCTGCCACCACACTTCCAACCCAGCTTCCCGTTAATGTAGCTGGGAAAACAATCCAAAATATTTCAGGTGTTTGGACCTCTGCCGCTGCTGTGGGTCCTGAAGCTCTGGGTTCCTGGTTTCAGCCTGGCACAGCCCCAGCCATTGCAGCCATTTGGGGAATGAACTACAAGGTAGAAGATTCTTTTTTCTCTAACTGCCTTTCACATACATAAAAATAAACTTTAAAATTGCCAACAAAGAAACAAAAGGATCTTTTCAAAACTGAGTAAAACTGGGCCTGGTGTGATTATCAAGCGTAGTGGTTCAAGTCCTCACCTTGAATGCACCGGGATCGCATATGGGCACTGGTTCTAATCCTGGCAGCTCCACTTCCCATCTAGCTCCCTGCCTGTGGCCCTGGGAAAGCAGTGGAGGACGGCCCAAAGCTTTGGAACCCTGCACCCATGTGGGAGACCCTGAAGAGGCTCCTAGCTCCTGGCTTCTGGTTATCTCAGCTCCAGCTGTTGTGGCCACTTGGGGAGTGAGCCATTATACGGAAGATCTTTGTTTCTTTTCTCTGTGTGTCTGCCTTTCCAATAAAAATAAATAAATCTTTTTTGAAAAAACTGAGCAAAATCTTATGCCACAATGTGAACAGGCAAAAACTTTTTAAAAACACACATGGAGGGGTTTGGTGCAGTGGCTCAGTGGCTAAATCTTCACCCTGCACACGTGGAGTCCCATATGGACACCAGTTCGTGTCCCAGTTGCTCCACCTTCCATTTTTCCTCTCAAGGGAGGTTCCTGACTCCTGACTTCTGGCCTTGGATCAGCTCAGCTCAGGCCATTGCAGTCATTTGGGGAATGGAATATCCTTCTCTTTGTCTCTCCTTATCTGTGTAAATATGCCTTTCCAGTAAGAATAAATAAATCTTTTAAAAGAAAGAGAGTCCAGTGTGATAGCCTAGTGGCTAAATCTTCATTTTGCATGCACTAGGATCCCATATGGGTGCTGGTTCATATCCAAGTTATTCCACTTCATTTCCAATTCCTTGCTTGTGGTCTGGAAAAGCAGTCAAGGATGGCCCAAAGCCTTTGGACCCTGCACCTGCGTGGGAGACCTGGAAAAGGCTCCTGGCTTTAGATTGGCTCAGCTCTGGCCACTTGTCGCTTGGAGAGTGAACAAGAGTTAGAAGATCTTTCTCTCTCTTTCTGTATATCTCACTTTCTAATATAAGTAAATAAATATCCAAAAAGTTTAAAAAATAGAAATAAAAGACAGAAAGAAGGAAAGGAGAAAGAAAAATGCACACATAAAAAACAGCTTTAAAAAGCAATTGCAATTAGATAAATCTTGGAGAAAAAGCCACTTTATAGGAAATCATGAAAAAATTTCATGAATGCCTTAAGAATGAGAAAAAATTGCAAAACAACTAAGTACTTTAAAGAGTATCTTTTTGGGGGACTTGAGGGAGGTGAGCTAAGTTTCAAGGCGGGACAAACTCCTCCGAGGGAAACAAAAGTGGGGCACTGAGTTGTTCCCTGGTCGGCAGAGGTGTGGAGGATTTGGTCATAAAGTAGGGGGCATGGAGCAAAGCAGGAACAAAGCCTGAAGGTTGGACAGTGGCTCCAGCAGCATCCAGGATCGCTGGGGGCCCTGAACGCAGGGAGCGCGTGCCCACCCTCACCGGCACTGCCATCACCCTCCACGGAGCACTCACAAGGGATGCTCAGCGTCTCTCTCCCACAGCAGAGCTGTGCAGGAATTGCCAAGGTGCGAGGGCAGAGCAGGAACACCTGGAGAAGACCTTTCAGGGGTCAGGCCTTCTCTGAGTACAGTGCTGTCACAGCCAGTGCATTGATTTATTAGGAATCAATATGCAGCTAGGCACAGGCAGATTTTGCCCCTACGCTCGGCCCTCCATTTATTTGAAGTAAAAATCATCTGCCAAGCAGGGACCAGCAAAAACAAAACAAAGCAAAAAACAAAAACAAAACAAAACAAAACAAACAAACAAAAAAACCCTCAGCCCATACCCTGGATCTGACTGTACTTTTATCTGAGACAGTAGCTAATTGTCAGCTAGAGGAACAGGCGCCATCGCACCTGTAAGGCTTGGGCTGACACTTGGGAAGGTACAAGACACTCATCCATAAGACACTCCACAAACAGAAGTAGAGTCTGGAGGAAGGGACAGCGAACTTGCATGGATCCTACACTCCATCTTGATCAAGAGAGACTGTCTGCCATTGGAGAAGGCTAGGGTTGCTTAGCCCTGGACTTGTCTAAGACCGAAAAAATAACTAACTAAATAAATAAATCCCTCTGCATCAGGAGCCTTGCCTCTAGCAGCAGGAAATAGCCATATAAAGTTGGAGAGAAGCAAAAAGCATAGAGAGAACCTGATAAACCTCAGCATGAAACAGGGATGGAAATAAATCCTTCAGGGCTCCAGACCTCGTACCAAGCAGGCAGTGGGCATCCAGCCCACACCGAAGGATTCAAGTCTGTTGTCTCCTGAAGATGACTATGGTAATGGCAAAAAGAAACAAACAAATAACTCATCCCAAACACTAAGTTAACTCGAATCCACATACTAATAGCATGAAAGGGCAGGAGGAGCCCTTGAGGAACACTTTAAAAGAAAGACTCACGTGAGAAAGACAACACATGTACAGAAACAGAATGAGAGATGATCTGTAAGCTGGCACGCACCTGCCAGAGACTTAACACAAAAATCAGAATTAGAACCTAATATTTGCCACAGCAGTTAAGAGTCTGTCCAGGACTTCCCTTATTGGACTGTTAGGATTCCAACCCAAGCTCTGCTTTTGATTTCCTGACAATGTGCACTTTGGAAGGCAACAGGTGCTAATTCAATTACTTGGGCCATGAAACCCACAAATGAGACTAGTTGAGTCCCTGTCTCCTGGTGAACCAGGGGCTGGTGTGGTGGCTCAACAAGCTAATCATCCATTTGCAATGCCAACAACCCCTGTAGGTGCCAGTTCTAGTCCCAGCTGCTCTACTTCCGATCCACCTCCCTGCTAATTGCTTGGGAAAGCAGTGGAAGATGGTTCAAGTCCACGGCCCCCTGTGCTCACGTGGGAGACCTGGAAGAAACTCCTGGCTCCTGGATTCAGACTGGTGTAACTCTGTCTGTTTGACCATTTGGGGGAATAAACCAGTAGATGAAAGTACTCTTTCTGTCTTTTAACTCTGACTTGCAAATAAAAATAAATGAGTTTTAATTAGCTCATCTTTCTTCTATCTCTGCTTTCTGAGTAAAATAAAAATAAATAAGCAAAACCTTTGAGAAATAACTAAAAGACATGCTGCTGCTTTCAAAATAGCAGGGATAGGCCCAGCAGCTAACTTCTCAGAGAAATAGAAGCTAGAGAAACATGAAGCATAATAATCTTTAAAGATTTGAGCGTTGAAAAAAAAAAAGATCAATAACTGGGAAATGTCACAAGCAGAATGTCACTAAAATGAAATCCTAAAAGAAGATAATTAGGCAAAAAGAAAAGGATCACAGAGGAGATCCTGATAAGAAGGAAGTAATGAGCGACCAGATACGGTAAATACATAAGATGAGAAATAAATATGGATTGCTTTTTGAAAATGAAGTCCGTGAAATGAAAATTTAACTTTGTGCAAAACAAATGGAAAGATGGATGACTCAATCATTTTTTGTAAGGGGACGGAAATCATACTATTTATTTTTATTTCTAATTTTGCGTCTGCGTAATCTCTGGCTTCAAGAGGTAAGTGACCTATGATGACTAGAAGCTATTACTAGAAACACTAAGGGTGGGCATCCGGCAGGGGGTTAGCACTACACGCAGAGTCAGAGTGCCTAGACTTCAGTCCCTGCACCACTCCCAGGTCCAGCTGCCTGCCAATGCCACCCCTGGGGGGTAGAAGGTGATGGCCAGGGTATCTGAGTCCCTACCCACCCACAAGGGGGACCCAAGTTCCTAATGCTTGGCTTCAGCCTGGCTCAGCTCCAGTTACTGCAAGCTTTTGTGAAGTGAATGAGCAGATAGCAGATGTGTCTCTCTGCCTTTAAAATAAGAAATTAAAAATAAGAATGTAAGCATGAGGCAAGAAACGATGCACTGCTATTACTACTAATAATTATAATGGTCATAAAGAAACTATGTACAAACTAGAACTGGCCAAAGAGCACACAGAGGCTATTTTAACAGGTAGTGGGTAGCAATGTGGACTGAAACTGTGACCTTTGAAATATCAAGGAAGGAGAGGTTATGGGTAATGGAGATTATTGACAGGACCTATTGATTAATTACAGGATGTATAGGCAATAAGAGGGACAAGTCAATGTTCCTATGACTTTTCGAGCCTGAGTGACTAAGTGAATGGGAAACCTATAGAAGTCAGGAGGGAGACCTCGTTGAAACGTATTGCTCTCATTCAATGTGTTGAATATTCAAAGGAATACCTTACAGACAGGTAAAGAAATAAGATGGGAGTTTTTGTTAATAGACAGAGGTGAACTTTTAGCTTCTGTAATTGTTCTAGTCGTGAAAACAAAGGAACAAAGGGCCTGTCAGCGTCCTTCAGCGGAAGACCATCAGGGGCATACCTATAGCCGCGTAAGTTTGGTTTATTGCCTGTTGCAAATAAGGGAGACCACACACCATGGAATCTGTGTGGCATCTCAGTAAGAGGATGTGAGAAAGAACTTCTTAGGCGGTTGGGGCTTAGGTGATTGGGGGGAGGGGCTGGGAAAGGGAAACTTCGGATTGGAAGCCTGCAGATGCAGGAGCATTTCTAGGACTGGGTATCCTAATCATCTTATCTAGAAGGAGGGAGGAGAAGAAAGCTAAGGCTGTGACTTTTAGCTGGGGTCGGGGGAGGTTCGTTGGGTGTGTGGTTTACACAGTGAGTGACCTGGCTTTTTTTCCATGCTTTGACAAAATCACTAAGTGATCCTGTTTTTGTCTCATTTATCTATGGCTATACTGTAGCCTTATCTAATATTGGCGTTTGGTCAAATTGTTCAGTGGGTATGTTTGCTCCAGCCAGGAGGCCAAATCGAGGGTATATTGGCATTAAAATAGAAAGGTTGAGTTAGAACACAGAGCAATTGAAGAACTCAATGATAAGTCATTTCTCTCTTCTCTCTTCCCTTCCAGCGAAGTTAGAATCATCTGCCAAGGTTTTGGAGGAAGGAAATGAACATGCCTGGAGGAGCTTAAGTCATCCAAGAAGCTGTTTGATGTATCAGTAAAAAGATGTTATTTTCTATCAAGCCACCTGTTTTATTAAAGAACAAAATGCAAGTATTGCTGTGCATAATACATTTATACACATTTTGGGAAGGTGATTTTATTTTCTCTGTCTCCCTCCCCAAACAAACCAGATGGGTTACTGTCTTTTTACATAAAAATGGCACCAACAAGTCTATTTCTTGGAATACCCCCTGCGAGGCTAACTGTTACTCAATACAAATAAGCTGTAACATTTATTTTGCTTTTTCCACTGTGTCTCCCAAGTGAGGAGAAAATCTTGATATTTTCAAAAGCTCAGCAGAATGCCCACCAGTCACAGCAGCCACCCCAAACCCTGCCTCTCCAATCACCCAAAGCAAAGAAAGGAATGCTTCCACCAGCCGGCTAACTGTGGATGCCCCACTCCCCCTGCATTCTGTTTGTGTGCCCCTAATAACTAGATGCTAGCTCACTCCTGGCATTAGGTGTGATTGAGAGATAACTCTTTCAGCAGCGGTAGCGGCGGCGGTGGCGGCAGCAGTTTCTGAACACGCTGCAGCCCATGCTCTTGTGAGCATCAAAAGCAGATGAAGCCTGATTAACCATTTTGAAATCTATCGGATGAGGAGAAGTCCTTACAAAACAACTTTTATACGCTTTAATTAAAAACGTGTTCCGGCAGCTCAGAGCTGAATGGGCTTCAAGGGGAGCAGGGCTGAGCCTGTTGCTATGACGACACCAAATCTCTACACGCCTGGCCCTTCCTCCGTGCACTCTCTCTAGCCCTCTCCAGGCACTAATTTGCCTCTGTCCCGTGTTTCACTCCCGGGTCCCCTTGGACGAATCTGCACAGGATACGATGGCCTCTGCAGCTGGCACTGGTGCTTCTCCCTCCCTCCATCTTCCTCCTCCTCTGATCGCTTAGGCTTCCCTGGAAATTTCAGATTCCTGTTGTTCTTGAAAAGAAGTTACACTTCCTAATTTTAAAACATTATTTTTGTTAAAGGTCTTGGGTGTAGTTCCTTGTTCTATATTTACTTATATTTTAGCCCGAACACTGGCTGATCGGGATAAGACTAAACTAGGAAAGGGTCTTTTGGGCTCTGTTAATTTGCACTCATTATTAAAATCTTAGGTTACTGCCTGAACAGCATCATCTAGTAATGATCATAAGGAGATGAAGGACTTCAAAATACAAACCCACATTTAATACAAGTCGTCAAAAACAGCAGCCCTTACTTTATTTGAGAAGGCTATTTGGCTATTTTTTAAAGTCATAGTGTTATAAAGGGAATTAAATAAAAACTGACCTCGTCCCTTGCTGTGAGTCAAGAATTGGGTAGAGTTGTCCCTCTTGGGATCCAACAGACAACTGACAACAACAGACACTGACAACTTCTGGATCTTGAAGACAATGGGCTTACCTGGACTTACAGTCTACACCACCTGCTAATGTCCTAATGTTATTCTTTGAGTCACAACCTTTTATTTGAATGACAAGTTCAATTTTCCCTTTCACCTATTTGATTTTATGGCAGGAGAGCACAGAATGGAGCACAATAAGGATGAATCCCAGGATCTCTCATTTCCTCTCCCTGCTCCCCTCACAACCTGTTCTTGCTATGCTTCTATTTGCAAAGCCAACTGGTTGTCACCTAAATGAAATGTTTCCGTTCTAGCCACCTGACTCAGTAGAGGTGTTGTAATCTCTGGGGAAGGTGTCATCTGAGGAGTTAATCCTTGGCCTGGCCTGGTGGTCCTTGCTCACTGTCCAGGGAGTGGAAGAATCCTTGATCCTATTAGGAACCCACAATCTGATTCTGAGTCTGAGATTCCAAAATGTGATACAGCTTTCCAGCTCCAGCCTCTGCATGTCTGGAGTTGAAACAGAGAAATTTTTTGCTTCTCTTTAGAAGTTGTATAATGAACTGGTTTGGTATTTACTACACAAAACCATGCTATCCTATCTTCCTGATACACGCATCTCTAACAAACACCCTGAAATCTCCACAGTGTTTACAAATATTTCTTCTAAATAAACAACCCCTCCCCAAACTGATTTCTAAGCTTTTCCCTTATAATTTAAGAAGATAGTAAATGTTTCAAATTGGATATGCTTTCAACTTTTCATCTTAAGTAAAAGATAAAGAAGTCATGTGACTTGTATGTTTCAGACCAAGTCGCATAAGGTTGGTCTCCCTCGAGGAGCCGCAGGTTTATCTACGCTCGCTTGCTTAGAGCACGGAGTCCCAAATGCGTTTATATGTTGATGTTCTCCTTCCTGCAGTGCTGGGTCTGAAGCAGTCTTAGGAGAGAACTCAAAAAAAGGAAGTGTGTACAAACTTGCTGAATAAATTAAAGAGGCAAGTATACAGCTTTCCGAAACAGATTTGAGACCTAAGAGAAAACAGATCCGCAAAGAGGCATACTTTAAAAAGTCATATTATCTACTTACTAGAGAATATAGTCAGTTAAAAAACTATTCAGCATCGTGACAACCCATACACATAAACTCAAGAAGAGTGAGTCCTTCAATTGTTGACACTGAGATCGCTTCTGGACTGAGTGTAGGAATCCTGCAGGCACATGACCTTGCAGGTGCCAGCAGCAGGTGACCTAAGGGATGTTCTCTGTTGCTGTTCCCTAGGGCCCCATGGTCTGACAAATCTCCAAGTGCACTTTGGGGACTAGACTTTAGGGAACAGGGAATTCTCATTCCAGCGAAAGGCTTTCTGCTTTCTCCCCTCTTAATGCTGTCCCTCAGCCAAAGACACGCACAAGGAGGCTCAGGGTATCTTTTGTTTAGGAATTCATCCACCCTGCCGTGCCCTGCTCACCTGAGGTCACATAATCCCTTCTGTGTGCTCTGACACTAGACAAATTGTTTCTGCGATTCACCACGGGACAGTCTTGTAGCTCCTGTGTGTGGTCTGGTGGATGTCGGTCAGGATTCAAGCTTTGCGGGTGGTTGTCTTTTCCAGGAAAGCCTTCTTACACTGGCTTCAGACTGTGGTTTACTCTGGGGGTCTCAAAAATCGTAAGTCATTTTCAAATAGCTCTACCCACATCTAACTTATTCTAACCATACACATGATGTTAAACTCATTCAAATTGTTAATATGCAAAACCAAAGTCACTGCCGTCTTTACCTTCTATAAATGCCTTTCTCTCCTCAATATTTCCACGCATGTGACAATGAATATATAAAGGAGACCTGGTAGTGTCACATCAGGCAGGGGAAATGTGTGTCACAATTCAAGACGGAGATTATACCTCCCCTTGGTGTCGCAAAAGGCGTTTTATAAAGAGTGACTGAGTGGAACTGACCATCCTGTGAAGGAATCACCCACCAAGAGTCAGAACTATTTCTGGTAGTAAAAACCGGGGTAAATGTTGGAAAAGAAATCACTCTTTTTTTTTTTTTTTTGCTAGTCAATATTATCTGGAGTTTAAAACTCATAAGGAGGGTGGACTCCCCTATTAGAAATGCAGAATACCTACAAGGTAAATGTTTCACATCCTTTAACAGGGGAATGGAAGGCTTCACAAAAGTAGGTATCTCTTTTAAAGCAAATGATTGGCAGGACGTTGTGCTAGCAAAAGAGAAAGAAGAGAGAGAGAGAGAGAGAGAGAGGAGGAAGGAAGAACGGAAGTCTCCCTCTTTAATCTTACCTATTACAGAGGAAGTTTTTCTCCCTCCCTGAGTACTAGGTCTAAAAATAATGAAGGGCATGGCTGGAGTGCCTTGGACGGAGTTTGTAAAGGTTGTTCTCTTTTATGCTTGAGAAAATTAAATAAGGAAATCTGTATCCTGATAGGAAGTACACATATAGCTGAAACTTTCTGAATGGTCCCACTTTGCTTGGTGTGTCTAGAGGGGCAGCTCGCTTGGTTTCTTGCTTTGAGGGCCACCTTGCAGGTGGCTGATGCTCCTACAAGGTGGCAGGTCTAGCATTTCTGTGTGTGCGCACGTGCGTGCAAGTAGGCACAGCTGCACCTCCTACAGCATGCGTGAGTTGGCTCCAATGTCTCATTCTGGTAGGAGAAAAAGTAGGGTTCAGTGTTTGAAGGGGGAGCGGGGAGAAACGGCTCATTCACAGTTCCCATCACGCAGAGTTCCTGTTAACTGTTCTTGTAAAACAGAAAAAAAAAAAAAGACTTTAAATTCTGAAACTCAGCTGTAATGCGCACTTTCCCTAGTCAGGGTAACTGGAAAAGCAGGCTTGTGTGGAGCTTAGGCACAAAGCAGCAGCAAGGTCTGTTTGACCACGCTTCTCAGGGAACCACAATGCACCCCCGCCCCCACTCCAGGTCAAGGCACGTGACAACGCCCGGTTCCTCTGTTTCCACTTCCGTGCACTCTAAGGCTGGAGGTAGCTTAAACCTGCAGGGTTGACGGGGAACCCGGGAGAAGGGTCGCGCTCCCCACGCAGAGCCTTGGGGCCGGCGGAGATTGGTGCACCTGCCCTGCACCCACGCCTAGGGCACCTGGCTTGGGACAACCTGGTGTGCACCAGGCCAGCCCAGGCTCCGGGGGCGTCTTTCTGCAAACACCTGCCTCCAAAGTGAATGGGGCCATCTGAGCGGAGGTGGTGGTGGTGGTGGTGGCGGGGGGGAGGGGGGCACTTTATTTGTTTCAGGTCGCAGCAAGGCTGGCTTCAAGCCCATGATGCCTGGGCGGCCGCACAACGTGGAAAGCCCGACCCGATGAGCCGAGGGGGGTGAGGGGGCCGGGGCGCCAGGGACTGCCTCGCAGCTGGAGGCCGGGAAGGAGGAGAGTAAACACCCAGTCTACCAGCCGCCCTCGGCGTCGCGCTGAAAACGGGGATGTGGGGGGTGGGAAGGACGAAAACTAAACGCAATCAGCGGGCCGCCCCGCCCCCTTCGCGCGGCCCCCAGCGGGCGACGCCACAGGTCCGGCAGCCTCGGAGCGCCCCGAGGGCGCCGCAGCCCGGGCCGCGCCTGGGTGCGGGTCCGCAGGAGCGCGCCTCGCCCGCCCCGCCCGGCTGGGCCCCTCGAGCGGGGGAGAGCCCTGCTTTGCTCTTTTCGTTGGCCAAGCACAATTGTGTTATTGGAGATAATGAATTCAATCCCCATCAAAGGGCATTAGGCTCGCCCGGGCCCTGGAGTTGCTGATGCCTTTTTTTTTTTCCCCTCCTCTCCAAACCAAGAATGAAAGGCTGAGGAGGGAAGAAAAAAAAAAAATTCTCTGGGGAGCCATTCCCCCTGATCGCCGCTTTTGAAGTGCAGGGGCCGGCGCATTGTTGTTCACCTCGCGGCCCATACGGCTGAAGAAAGGCCGAGCTTTTGATGGGCTGAGAACCGCCTCCGCAATGAGCACCACGTCGGGCCGCGCGGCCTGCGGGCAGCATATGTCTCGGGGCGCCCGGGCACCGTCTGGCGGGTGGGGCTGCTGCCCCCGGAGGCAGGGACAGAAGGCCAGGCAGGCAACCCGCGGCGGGACCCCGGGCACCACGACTCGGCGAGGCCGCGCACCCACTTCGGACTTGGAGGTCACACAGCCCCACGGGGCAAGAACAGGGAAAGTGAGGGGTCTCCTTAAGGACCCCAGGTCCGACTGTTTGGAAGCCGTTTCTTTACAACCCCACGGGTTACAGCAGCCAAGGCGGAGCTTGATGAGGCTAAGAAGGCGCGCACCTTAAAAGAGGGGCACCTGTGCCAGGTGCAGCCCAGCGCGTTGGTCCGCGGGCTGCCAGGTCCAGGGGTGCGAGGCGCCCACACTCAGCCAGAGGGGCCGCTCTCTCCAGGGTCAGGGAGTCTGGGTCCACATCAGTGCCTTCCCGTGGGAATGACGCTTTCTAAAACTTGTTGCAGGTGTTTCTAACTTTTAGGCCCCCAAACGCGAACTTCCTACCTCGAAGACTCAGTACTCTATCCACCACCCCGTCCCCCACCCCCCAGCCTCTCTCGGCTCTGATCAGCAATTGGAGCTGTTCCCTTCCAGCCCTGCCGGTCTCCAACAGCGTCCCCACCCCCCCTCCTCGGAGGATCCGGGTTGTCCGCCCCATTAGTGTACTGGCCAGGCGTGACACCAAGGAAGCACACGCTTGTGGGCAGAAGGCCGCGTAGCTCCAGGAAGAGGCGACGACACCCGGACCGTGCCCTCCGCTACCCTACTGCTCGCTGCAGCTCCTGATGCGGTGACCGCGGTGGAGGGAGGACGCGGCCAGAGTTGGCGCTGGACGCTATGGCGCAGTGACATTGAGGCATTGTTGGCTGCGCTGCGGCAGTGGGGCGCAAAGCTCCCAGGCCACTCACCTGAATGTGGCAAGGAAACCAGTAGGAACACAGTCTTGGCAGGGCACCCGCTTTCTCCCTCCTGCGTAATGCCCCCCTCCCGGTTCAACGTCCCCACGAGACAAACCACTATAAAGACCCGTTAAATAAAGACTCGTTTTAAAATGAAAATAATTTGATGTTTTGAGGGAGAAAGAGAGAAAAAAATACAACAACTTGACCCAAGACAAGATTCGACAAGCAAAGGTAACATTTCCTAGGACAGGGGAGAAAGAAGAGTTTCCACTCTCATTCATTGTTTCCAGTTTCCAGGCACGGCTCTGGAGGGAGTTTCCAGGTTGTTTTTCTGGGCTTCAGAAATCAATGCGTTTTGAAAAGTCCCTGATGTGTCATCCTGAAGAGTGGATGAGAGAGGCAAAAAGTGAAGGCAAGGGAAGCTCAGGCTTTCGACTGTGAGTCTGGCCCGCCAGGGGTGTCCCTGGCCCGGTTCTGAACTTGGCTTTTCACCAATGACTAGCCCAGCATCCTGCCTTTAGTTGTGCAAACACGGTTTTATGTAAACCCTTTCCAGATATTGAATGGGGTTATCCTGCCTCCCTATTCCAGGGTGATTTGGACACAGAGGACCCTGAAATCTCACAGGGTAGCAACCAGAGGGAAAGCGGAGCCTCCACACACCCCCTGGGCTGCCAGGGGGAGGGGTCGCTGACTGTAGGAAGCATTTTGCTCCTAAAGTCACCGCAATAGTCGGAGTTGCAATAAATGATAAAGTTAGACAGAAAGGAAGCAAATGGAGGGCACCCCCTGTCCAGTTTTTTTTTTTTCAGTGCTTATAATGGGAAAAGGCATGCTTTTTGCAAGTTGAAACTGAACTTCATTTGGTATTCTCCAGTCCATCTGTCTTTGCCAGAATGGGAGCTGGGGTGGAAAGTGAGGTGAGGGCTGCGGTCGGATCTGTGCAGTTTCACCAGTAGATCAGCACTGGGAGCAAAAAACAAACAAACAAACAAAGCCAGAAACAACACCAAGTCCACCTGGCAGAATAAAACATAAGCTTAAAAGTAATTGGTTGCTCAGTGCTGTGTGGCTACCCTGAATAGCATCCGGGTAGAAAACTAGCATAATTGGTTGTTTAGTTTTTCCTGTCTCCCTAAATGGATTTTCTGTTTAAACAGGAAAGCTGTGACATCTTTTTTGTGTTACTTCATTTTCTTACGTTCTTATGAGTAACTATTGATGTCAATGATATCCCCGATTTGGGTAGATTTTATTTCCAAATTTTGTCATGATTTAATTACCTGTTTTGCTCAAGGTAGCTTTAAAATAATCACCCTGGTGCATGTAGTTCTATGAAGTCATTAGGCATAACCTTCATTTCATTCACTTAGAAAACAAACTTTGCAGCAATGCAAATAAACAATGTTGATTTTTGAGGGAAAATATTTTAATAATGTATTACATATCAATTAAATAATTTAAGCAATTTCATGTTTCAAAGCGATTTTTCCTCCTCAGATACTGAGGCATCGCATTAAAATACATTATAGCTAAATGTTTTACAATATTACAGCTAAACCAATAGAAAACCAATTGATCTTGAGGAAAGGTTAATGAATTTGGGGGACGGGTTACCTACTTTGGTCCGCATGGAAAGGAATTTGTATTGATCGTGACAGTTCTCTGCAAAGAAATTTAATAATAATTTTCGAGAATGGAAACCCATTTTTAAAATGCTCCAACCCCAAAGTTGTAGCCCCTCGGGGGGCTCTTTTTTGTTGGGGTTCATTCACAGTTGTTAGGTTTTTGAGGAAAATCATGCTTTTTATGCTTTCAGAGGAACCAGTCAGGTATGCGACCTTCAGAAACTGAAAACGGAAGAACTCTCGCAGTCTGGCTTGTTTTGACCTCTTCTCCCATGCTAATTTTCACTTCTGTGCGCGCAGAAAGCACAATGGAAATTAACATTTTATCATTGATTTAAAAATATTGGAGGAACGCAGCAGCCGCCTCGCACCGTCGCGGGGTTGCTGCGTCTCTCTGACTTCAATCTTTTCCTCCTCCCCTTCTGTCTGTGGTTGTCTTTCCCTAGCGCACATTAACGGCGCTTCAGATCTGCGCTCCCCTGGATGCAAAATGAAAGGAACAAACGAAGCTCGGTTTCTCTGCTACTCACCCCCCAACCCCTGCAAGTGTTTATTAGTAAAGGGGTGTGCTCGGTAGCGTCCTCAGTGGCTCACAGGGGGCTCAGGAGCCTACACTCGGGCCAGGAGCGAGGTTTCCCCCCTCCTCGCTCACTCCCTCCCGCCTTCCCACTCCGCCGACCCCTCCCCCACCCCGGACCAAATTCCTCAATAAAGCAAGTCCGTGGTGTTGATGGGGCGGGGGTGGGGGATGAGGGTCAGGCTGAGCGGTCAGCATCCACCTTCCAACTCTTTTCCAGGAGCGTTCAAAGTGGAAAATTAGGAAAACACCAAGGCTCCCGGGCAGAAAGCGGGGTGGGGGGAGTTCGCGGCAGGCAGCGCGTTCCGGGAGGGTGCCCGCACACCCTCCAAAATACAGCTGTTTTCCTCCTGGCCCGGGGGCGCCAGCGCCCCGGCCCCGGGCGTTCCGGGGTTTGTGTGTCGGGGTTTCCGAGGAAGGGATTACGCAGCGGGAGCGGCTGCCGCTGCGCGGGCCGCTGGGGCCGCTGGAGCGGTAACGAGACGCCTGGCCTTCTTTGTTGACTTTTAGGTCCCGGGCTCAACAGAAGATTTATTCGCTAGGAGGGGGAAAATGGTCAAACAATGAAGAACTAACTGCACTTGTCACCTCGAGATGCTTGCGGTCCTGCTTGGCCCCCATTTCCCCGGCAACCAGCCTCCCTGGCCCCCCGACCCGCGAGCGTGGTGACGCGCGGGTCCCAGATCTCCTGGCCTAGGGCTGGCGGAATGAGGGCATTCTGAGACTCGCGCGAGAGGCCCACGAGGCACGAGCTCCCCTCCTTTTGCGCCCAGGCAACACCCGCTCCCCGCGACGCGCGTTTCTGCTTTCCCAGGCGGGTCAACCGAGTGGCGGCGGTCAGCCTGGGACGAAGCGCCAGGCTTCTGGCAAACCCAGAACTCCACCAAGTGTCAGAGAAAGAACTCAGACCCTCTTGTTCCCGCGGGGTGGGGTGGGGGATTAGAATATTGACCACGCATGGGACAGAAGGAAGGGGATATCACCGAGGGGACTGCGTAAAAAGACGCATTTGATTCATTGCCGTACGCATTTGCGTAAGTTCGAGTTCGAATTTACCAAGGTTTGTGTACTCGCTCCCTACGCATGAATAACCGTGGACAAGGAAAGCTCTTCTCTCAGGGATTTTAAACGCCTTTCTTGGGGTTCCAATTTAAGTTTTGAAGTGATGCAGGCCAGTAAGTTCCGTTCCTTCGCTCTTTGATTAGCAGAGATGAGTGGGGGCTGGGGATTTCTGAATTTTTCTCAAGTGCTGCATGAAACCCCTTCTCTCATCTGCGCTGGCAATTAAGTGATAATTAAGGGACTCACAGGGCTTGTTGTTGTTGTTAAATCTCGTTTGCGGGCTGGAGGAGAGCGGTCAAAGCAAAGGTGGTCCAAGTTCAAGCCCTGGTGAGGATGGAGTTGGTGCTGGAAGGCGCGAGGCAGGGCAGCCTCGGCGCGGGCTGATGTTGTTACAGTCGTTGTCAATCCGGACAAGATTCACAAAGAAACAGGTGGACTGGAAAGTGAGCCTGCTATCAAAGGAGATTAATGATTTTGTGATCCCGCGCAACTCTGGGGGTGTGAAGCAGCATTTCAAAGCTTCCCAGAAGGCAAACAAGCTTTAAGTTCCTAGGGACAATGTTTTTAGAAACAAATTAAAAAAAAAAAAAATCTCTACAAAGCACAAACTAGCAGCTCCCCAGAACCATCTTAATGGTGCAAAGCTTCCCCCTCAGCTGGAGAGTATTAAGTCTCTCCCCCTCCCGTCCCCACCAGAGCTGCAGGGATGGCTACCCTGTGTTTCTCTTCGAAGAAGAGGCTTCAAGAGTGTAGTGTAGACAACTTAATTTTAGCAGCCAGCAGCTGTTATTTTATTCTTACTTGGATGGTTCATGGATTGGAGGAGTGGGAAATAAATGAATAATATTTATAAGATCATTAATAGAGAGAGGAAGCTATTACTGAGAACAAAGATTTTCAAACTCTCAATTCCTGGAAAATTAAAATATTTTTCTACTCATTTAGTTGATTTACTTTCACTACTTTTCACTAGTTCATTTAAATCAGAAAAAAAAAGGCCCATGTTGTTTTGGATTGTTTTCTTTCTCATTTTATATTACATTCCAGAATTCTAAAAACTATGTTCATAATCTCCACTTTTGATTCAATTAAGGAAAACTGCAGAAATCCTTTTGTTTTTGTTAACATTTGATTTATTTAAAGTTCTTAACTGCAAATGATCAAGAACATATTCCACGGCTTTAAATCTGTCATTATTTTTGTTATTTAAATCAAAATATTTTAATTACAATCACACTGATAAAATTAACATCTTAATTTGTAATTTAAACCATCCATTATAGCAATTTGGGCTGTAAAGAAAAAGGAAATAAACCATGCAATAAATTAACATTGAGAAAGCAAGAAAAGAATAATGCAACCCGTCTGGCTATGCTAACACCACGTCCAACTGTGGAAAGTGCGTTAACACCGGGTGAAACAATGGCAATAATTAAAATGGCCACAATCGATTTCAGAATCTTGGATCAAATTTTGAAACACGGCTCCTCACTACTTCTCTCTCCTCAAATATGATAATATGGCCTTTCTGTCTGAAAAAAAAAAGTTCTTTCAACGGTATACACTGAAGCTAATTTTACAATTATATGACCTCAGAATGACATGACCATGGCCCTCTGCAAGGTGCAGAGTTCCCCAGGAGGAAGGGCAAGAAGGGTTAGGGATCCTGTAACTTCTTGGTCAGGCAACTCTTGACAAAGTAGCAGGTATACCACCGACTAGTCCCTCTACATGTTAATACACGGAGGCTGTGTACAAACGTGAGCATGTGCAGAATTCCGTCTGAACGTAGATATGTGTATTTCATTTAAAGACACCTGCTATCCGGAGGGACCAGAAATGTTAAGCTGAAAAAAAAAATGGCTCTGGTGTTTGCAATGTGTTTCTCTCTTGCTGTGTAGCAGCACTGTTGTCTGTCCATTCTTTCAACAGTCCCTGGCGTCTACTTACTTTCTTTGCTTTGCTTCAGTTCTTAGGGTTTAAGAGTATTGCCACAGACCTGTAAACTCGTGTGTGTAAGGAAGGAAGTCAGGGAGGAACGGGGGATAACACAAATATTTTACAAACGTGACCATTTTTTCTTATTTTTTTTCCTTTAAATAAACCCTGCCCAGACTAAAATCTGTCTGGAGGGGAAGGTGGGGGGGGGGAGGGAAGGAGTCCAAGAACGAGGAGAATGATATATACTTATATATATACACACTCGTGGATCATTCAGCATCGCAGGGGAGAAAATGTTGCTTTGGGGGTTGGTTGGTTTTGTCATAATCTACACAACGAGCTTTGAATACAATAATAAAGTAACAGTCCTTTGCACTGGGGGAACGACTGTGCACGAGAAACAACATAAAAGTAGTTGTTGGGATTTTATTAAGCTGTTTGCAGTTTGGTGTGTGTGGTTCTGTTTGCTGTTTCTTTCTTTCTTTTCTTTCTTTCCTTTCTCTCCTGCTACCAGCTTGGTCTCACCAGACAAACCCCGAGTCCCGAGAGCTAGGAAGTGTTTAGGACGGGTCTGGAATACACACCTTGGTAATAGGCTGGCTCCAGGGCTGAGGGCTCGATGGGGCTCCTGGCGGCCACCGAGGCGCTGCCCAGCGGCAGGCTGGCCGGCAGCGCGGCGCCGTAGGGTGAGTACTGCAGGGCCTGCTCGTAGGCCTTGAAGTCCAGCTTGTGTTGCTGCTCCGAGGACGACATGAGGTTATTGATGGAGAAAGGGTGGTTGAAGGAGTAATGGGGATCCCCTTTCAGGTGCAGCTGGGACTCGTGGGGGGCCAGGCCGTGCGCCGGGTGGGAGGGGGGCACCGAGGCCAGCGTCCCGGGCCCCGAGCTGATCGGGGGCGCGGACGAGGAGGCTGGAGTCTTCAACTCCGAGGCGCCCCCTGTCGCCGCCGCCGCCCCGCTGTGGTCCAGAGTCTGGGGGCTGGCGGCGGGCCCGGGGGCGGGCGCGCCCTCTAGCTGGCCGGCCTTCCCGTGCACACCCCGATGCAGGGGCGAGTCGGCGCCAGGGTGAGCGGCACTCGAGGGGTCCTTGCGGCTCTCAGGGCCGCCCTTGGAGCCGCCGCCGCCGGCCCCGGGCTGCTTCTCGCACTTGAAGCGCTTCTGGCGGCGCAAGTAGCAGCCGTTCTCAAACATGTTGCCGGAGTCGGGGTGCAGCGTCCAGTAGGAGCCCTTGCCCGGCTTGTCCGGGGAGCGCGCCACCTTGACGAAGCAGTCGTTGAAGGAGAGCGAGTGGCGGATGGAGTTCTGCCAGCGCTGCTGGTTCTGCCTGTAGTAGGGAAAGAGGTCCATGATCCACTGGTAGATCTCGCTCAGCGTGAGCATCTTGCTGGGCGCCTGCTGGATGGCCATGGTGATGAGCGAGATGTACGAGTAGGGCGGCTTGGCGTGCGGGTAGCTGCGCTTGAACGTCTTGGCGTCCCCGCCGCCCCCCGCGCGGCTGCGGCCCAGGTTGGACGGTGCGTACGCCATGGGGCTCATGCACGGGTTCATGGCGGCCGCGTAGGGGCCCAGGCCGTTCATGGAGGCGGCGGGCTGCGCGCCCATGGCGCCCATGCCGCCTGGGCTCAACGCCGTCCCCATGGCCGTCACGCCCGCCGCGGTCATGCTGTTCATGGCGCCCGCCGAGCCCGCAGGCATGCCGGCCACGGCGCCGGGACTCAGGCCGGCGGCCCCCAAGCCCGGGTTGGCGTAGGACATGTTGAAGGAAGCCGGCGTCATGTTGCCGCTGGTGGTCATGGTGTTCATGGTCATGTAGGTGTTCATGGAGTTCATGGCGCCCAGGCCCGAGTTCATGTTGCTGACCGGGACGGAGGAGTAGGCCTGGAGCAGAGACAGCGAGCCAAGAGGCCCCGAAGGGCGGCGTTAGAGGAGGGCGCAGAGCCGGCTACGGGTGGGGGAGGGAGTGGGGGGCGAACCCGGGGCGGGCGGGCGCGAGGGGTGGAGTGGGCGATGAGCGCGCGCGACTTGCCCAGCACGGACCCCGATCCCCCGGTGCGCGCACACACAGGCACTGTCAGCAGTGGGCTGGGAGTGCTTCCCAGGCCGAGGAAAGACGTGTTGCACCGCAGGGGGAAAATCCTAGCTCGGCAGGCATAAAAGACCCAGGGCGCATAGAAAATGTGTCCCCGGGAAGCTGTGTAATCGCCGTGCAAGCCAAGCTCGGCGCTGGCTTCCCGCCCTTCGCTGCACCGCAGGCCAACTCGGCAAAGCGTCTTCTTTTTTGGGGGTAGGGAAGGGTGTTTGCGGGAGACACGTAAATGTTCTTGAAAGTGGACGTTCACTTTGTCCTGAGGGCGCCCTGGGTCGGCCGGGTGGGCCCCGCGCCTGCCAGCCTGCCAGGCCGCGGCTGTGAGGTGCCAGGTGGCTGTGACGGGAGCTCCCTGGCACAGCAGATACGCACCCACCTGAGTCCGGGACCGCTTATTTCCCCAACAACTTGATGGCCTCGGCGGTTTTAGAGAGTTTGGGTTGGGGGGGGGGGTTAAATAACGACTCGCGGTTGATTATTCTGTTTAGGAGTGCTGCACCTTGTAGCAACCATAATATTAAGGGACTGCTAAGACGGAAGTAAGTTTTGGAGGCTAAAACTCAAAACAGACCCACAGAACGAGGGGTTGAAAAGCGAGTCTAAGGAACAGGAGTCCGCCGCCTGCGTTTCGGTGGGCACTACAGGTGCACCCCTGCGGCCGTGCAAAAACCAGCTTGGGGCTGATAAGGACGCCCAGTCCCTCCGCCTTGGAAAATGTATTGAAATAACCATCCTTTCCCCCTGTCCCTGCTTAGGGACATATCCCCCGCTGATCATTTTAAAGCCGGGCCTTTGAAACTACCCGAGTAGTTCCCAATATTTTTCAAGTCCCCCATACCAAACTCTGTTTTCTCCACCTGCGACTCCACTCCTTTCTGGTGCTCAGGTTTGAAAGAAAAGCAAGTTCTTTCATGAGAAGCCGTAGTGGACTGGTGGGCAGCGGTGGCTGCACCCACGTGAAACACCTGGCAGAGTTGGGGAGCGCCTCAGCCGGGGCGGCGGGGAAACTCAGAGGAAGCAATTCGGGCATGCACATGGTACTTTTAAAAACACACGCTCCCAAAGACATTACGAACGATTCCTCTGATAATATAATAAGGAGACGATGCCTTCCTCGGATGTTCATCAGCAACCACGACTTCGTTTGAAAACAGAAGCAAGCGGTGAGCAGCAAGTGCCCTGTAAGTTACCCATGCAACTACACTCAGAGCTAGGTCCAAGATAAATCTACAAACCACCTGCCTTGAGAATATGTTTCCGATTTTGTGCCTTTTCCCCCGTGCCTACGTCTTTTAAGTATTTTCTACTTGGAGCTTTATTTTCTCTTCCTCTTCTCAGGATTATTCAAGGCACTCTCTCTTTTCAACGATGCTAATTAAACTTATTTTGGCGGGGGAAGAGAGAGGTAATCGCCAGCTTCCCCCCACAAAAATACTTTTAATAGGTGGGAGTCCTGCTTGTACCTGGTTGCTTCGCAGTTCTTCTGTGAGCATTGTAAAAATAAACCCCATGAACGTGCCACCAAGGGGACAATGAAGGGAAACAGGTTCTTGGCCGAGTTCTGGAAAAAAGGATTCGGCTCGCACCAGCGCCACCCAGCGGTTCCAGAGACGAATGAACACGCTTCTTCCCCAAGCCCGGCTTTTGAAGAACAAGTTTTATAAAACGCAGGGATCCTTTCACTGTTCAAACCCCCAAGTTAGAGACCGAGCATTCTCCCCACAGCAGGAGTGCGTGTTACACGGCGGGACTGCCCTGGAGTTCTAAGTTGCCTCCGCCCGCCCGCCCTGGCCTCCCCGACCCGGCTCCCGCTCTCCCCCCAGCAAGCGCCAAGTACTTCCCAGAGCGGTGCGTTCCAGCCCCGAGTTTCCTCAAACTCTCCGGACCCACAAGAGGGCCCGCGGCGTGCTGTTCCCGACCCGGCCACCGAAAAACGCAGCCCGGGGCTGGGCAGCGACGCCCTCCCTCCACGCCCCCCACCTGCCCGCCAAGCCCCCCGCCGCTGCCCCTGCCCAGCGCCCACTTGGACTCTCCCTCCCCAGGCCTCCCCGGACCTGGGCTCCGGGCGCAGCGCCGCTCACCTCCTGAGTGTCCGCGTAGTAGCTGTTCCAGTCGCTGCTCTCATGCCCTTCCATCTTCACAGTCCCTAACATCCTGGAGCCACCCTACCCGTTGCAACCATCCAAGCCCTGTGCGAGGCGACGGGCGGCCGCGCGGCGCGCGGGGGAGGGGAGCCGAGGAGCTGCAGTCAGCCGAGCGCCGGCGCCGACCCAACGCCACCCCTGGGAGGAGGGAGCCCGGCGCTGCGGGGCGCGGCGTGCGCGGTGGTGGCGGTGGCGGCGGCGCGGCGGGCGGGGGCGGCACCGGGGGCAGGCGGCTGCCGCGGAGCGCGGCGCCGGGGAGCGCCTCGGCGGGAACTGAGCGGGCGGCCTCTGCAAGGCGAGTGCAGTTGAGCTGATGTGGATCTTACGTCGCTCGAGTGCCCACCTCCTCGTCCTCTCCCCATTTGTCCGCCGCACAAAGACGCTCGCACCTACAAAGCCCGAGGTGCACCTGCGAGGCGGCCGCCCGCCAGTCCGGCCCGACGCGCGCCTCCCGCCCCGCCGCCCCGCGCCGCCCGCCGCCACCGCCACCGCCGTCGCGCGCGCCCCTCCCGCCGCGCCCCCTCGCCAGCCCTCCCTCCCCGCCCCCCAAACGCGGCCCTCACTTTTTGTTTGCAAAGCAGTGTAATTGGTTTACCCGGAGGAGGCCAGGGAAAAAAGGGGGGAACTGCGTCATGGTGGTGGTGGTGGTGGTGGTGGTGGGGTGTAAGCCCCCCTTTGGAAAAAAAAAAAAACAGAAAAGAAAAAAAATAGGCGGGGCCGGGCGGGCAGGCCAGGACTTTGGATGGGAACCGCGTAGCTGGAGAAGGGCCGGAGCTTAGGGACCGTGCGGGCTCAGACACTCCAGGGCCCCACCCCCGGCGCGCGGGAGACCCTGCTGGACGAGGACTGAGCCCCCGCGCTGCGCCCCACGCCGTCTGCAGCCCTGTCCCTGCCTCCCCGACTTTCCTGATCCCTGACCTCAAAGTTCAGTCCCCGGGGATTAGAGGATGAAGGCTTTAGTTTTCTTCTCCCTCCTGTACTGGGAAAAGGGGAGAAAAGGCACCGTTTTGGCCTCGTCACTAAAAACCCGGTCGTCTGAGTCAGCCAAAGCGAGTGACGTTGGGGCCGACGCGGGCTCCCGGCTGGCAAGGCGAAGGCGCTGCCACGGAACTCGTACCTGCGGCGGTACGAGCAGGTGAGTCACTGCACCGTTTCATATCTTTATGACATAACTTTTTTTTTTTTTTCCGCCCGGGCAGCTCCGCTCCCCTTGTCATCTGTAGCGATCACGAAGAGGAAGAAGCTGAGAGCAGATGTCTGTGTGATAGGGCAGGCGGATCCGAGGCGGGACGGCCTCCCTCCGCAGGGCTCCTCCTCCCGCCCCCCTTCGGTAGCTTGGCCGACCGAGCGGGAGGAGACCGTCTGGTTTCTGATAGGGAAAGGTCAGGGGGAGGGGACGTCTCCCTAAACGCGCGTCTGAGCTGGAAGAACCGCGAGCCACGAACCCGGGTGTGCGTCTGCCTGGCTCGCCGAGTGCCAGGCCCCGGAGCCAGGGGCGGGCTGGTCGCAGTGTGCTCCCCTCGGGTCCTTGACCTGGAGCCAGGATCTTGGTTGGCTCCGAATAGGCAAAGGACGTCGGTGGGAAGGTTTTCCCTCCCCCATGCAAGAGCCTGTTAAGTAATGAAGTGCCCGCGCGTCCTGGGAAAGGGACTGGATGATAGGCACAGAGTTGGCGACCAGTCTGGAGATAGTGCTGTATCTGAGCGTGCGTGTGGCTAAGTGTGTGCCATACTGCCTGTATAGGTCCACTGGGTTCCCCTAACGAGCAATGAACTAAACATGCAAAGCCAGAGTCCACGACCTCTGCTTGCTTTGCAAAGTTTTTTTTTTAAATCATCAATCAATCCTATTTTTAACAAATGCGTTTTGACTTGTCTTCCTAACTGATTGCTGATCCCCCCCCCAACCCCAGCCGCTCCCTCGCTTTGTTCTTTTAAATCTTTTTTTTCCTTGAAATCTGGCAAGAGAATCACGTTAAATCCTGGAACCAAACAAATCTCTTAAATCAGCAGGGGAGCAGAGAGTGAAGATGTGCAGTTAAGGAAATAAAAAAGATAAAAGCATTGGATTACAATTCCTTTAAAAAAAGTGTGAAGGGGTGTGTTTGTGGAGGGGGAAGGACAAGTCACATTGTAAGGAAAGGAATGAGTGAAATTAAATCCACCTGGAACTCAGTGGCGCAGGCGCCCTCTTTGAGCCGGCTCCCGTCACTGCCAGTCCGTCCTATCAGTTAGTGTAAATGTATCTCGGAATGTGTGTCAGCGACTAATTCTTTTGTTCAAAGTTCCCATCAGTAGCGGGTCCCGAGTCGCATTTGCAAAGGACGCGGCTGCGGGGAACTTTCCGGGCTAAAGTGCTTCCTTGTTCCTGGCTCCGGGTGACTCTCCCCCGCGGCCCTGCTGCACAAGTCTGGCGTGACAGCCGGATGTTCCTAGGGTAGCGACTGCTCAAACGTCGGTGTTGGTTTTTAGGCCTCATCTTTCTGCCAGTATCTCTATATGAAGTCATGGACATATATACATCTCCAGCCAAGTTCAGCCGCTGAAGTTTCAGCGTTTGACTTACACTCCTACACCTACACAGTCCTTGGCCTAATGCATCCGTCGCTGGCCGGTGAGCAACCAGGTCACCTGTGCAGCCACACAAGCCCATTCCTTTCTTACCTCTTTGCCCACTCTCCCCCGGATAGACCCTCATCACATCGCTGCAGAATTGCATTTTGCTAAGATTGCTGCTGTTGGCGACGTGGGTTGGAATGAGACCGGATTTAGGGCTCCTGGCAGGCTGGATGGGCACCGGGGGCAGGGGTGACTCCAGAAGAGCCACGTGGCGGTCCCTGGGGGGAGTCCCGCGCAGCACTGTCCAGCGTGGGGACGGGTCTGGGTCAGGCTGCGGCGGCCCGGGGGTCCTCCAGGGCAGAAAGCCGAGGTGGTGAGGACCGCGGGGCGCGAGGACTCGGGCTGAGGCCGGTGGAGGAAGCAGCTCCGCCCTTCCCGGAAGCAGCGATTGCTGCGCCCTTGGGGCCTGCTCGGGGCAGGCGGGCCCGCGTCGCGCCCCTTGGCCTGAATGGCCGTAGGAGCTTAGCGGTTCTGGCGTGAGCTGCCCGTGGGCCCCTACCTGCCCCCACGCTCACCCCGCGCGCTCTGGCGGAGGGTGCGGACCGCGGAAGGCGTCGGGAAAGGTCTCGGCCCCCTGCGGGTGGCCGCCGGCAGCACCCGGGTCTCGGCCGTTGCGCGGTGGGCATGGGGGCAGGCATCCTTCTCTGACTCTTGGGGATCTGCTCCCCTCTTACCTCCCCTCCCTCCGTCGGGGCTGTGGTCAGGCACTGCCACACTCGGTGTGTGGTGGTCCGAGCCCCTCCATGGGCAAAGGAGTGTGTTGGGGCAGGGGCAGGAGCCTGGGCGTCGAGCGAGGGGTGGCCCCGGCCGCCGGCCTGCATCCCACCTGCACCTAGCGCTGTGGTCCGCGCCTTCGAGGCCAGCGGTCCGGGACCAGTGGCGCGCAGTGGGCAGCGCAGAGTCAGCGTCCACTCTCCTGTTCCTGCGCTACCTGCCTCCTTTTTCCTTTTTTCTCTCGGACTTTCCTCCTCCTTTCCTTCCCTTCCATCATTAAGTCATTAAGCAATTAATTCATAATGCATGAGGCGTCCGACCCCCAGAGGGTAGGGGCCCTGGGACAAACAGTGGTTTTGGCTGTCTCTGGCTACATGTAGT
Organism: Ochotona curzoniae; assembly: GCF_017591425.1. Taxonomy (NCBI): domain Eukaryota; kingdom Metazoa; phylum Chordata; class Mammalia; order Lagomorpha; family Ochotonidae; genus Ochotona; species Ochotona curzoniae. Next base: position 28,640,405 of record NW_024467122.1, on the reverse strand, counting down.
CCTGTCGTGGCGCACCCTGCAAGGGCATCTGTGTGTAGGAGGGGATGACCAACGCTTAACGCATCTTGCAGCGCTCAGGTTTGTTTTGTTTAAAGGAAAACGGCCACCAGGGGCGTGTCGCTTTTCCCTAACTGCTCCCGGAGCTGCCGCCGCGGCCGGGTTTCTGCACTTCTAGGTGTGCGGGCCAGCCTCGCCCGCAGCCGGATGCCGGAGCCGGAGATGCTCCCCACCCCACCTCGCCCGCGGGTAACAAAACCGTCCCTTTGGCCGTGAAGGAGCACCGTCTTGCCAAAACCAACTCATATTTTCATGTATTCTAATGAGAAAGGTTCTGCAGGGCGGCTTGATTTCCTGGGCACTCAGATGCCCTGGAAGGGGAAGAGGTCCGCGCGATACAACAGGAGGAACCTGCTCCTCCCACCGCCATCCCTACCCTCAACACACAGCGAGGGACACAGCACGCTGGCTCAGCCCCAGATCCCCACTGCCGTCGTGCGCCTCGCCCGTGTGGGTCCCTTGGACTGCCTGACCTCAGCGGTCAGCGCCGGTTGCAGAGACTGCTCAGGTCCAACCAGGCCCTTTCTACCCAGCCGCTGGGGAGGGCGGTGTTCGTGCGGTGCAGTCCTTCTTTCGGTCTCTGTTTAAAAGAGGCGGGGGTGGGGTGGGGGCTAAGGAGGTACAGGAAAACCCTGCTTCACTGTAAAGTTGCAGAATTAGAGAGCAAGGAACTCCTCTGAGGCTTGAGTTAGAGTGGAAAGACCTGGAGTAGCTGAGGGCCCATTGTGTTCCACAGTCTGAGCGCGGGACTTGGAGAACTAGGCGCTGCTCCACCTGGGAGGCTGGGCGCAGGTGGCCAGCACTGACGCGAGCGGCGATGCAGAATCAACGACTGTCATCTCTTGCCTGGAGGCCGGCAGCTTAGTTCCAAATCCTTCCTGATGGGTGGACTGTGTTTGGCTTCTGTAACCCCAACAACCACCTTTTCCAGTCCGAGTGCCACCCCACCCCCAGCCCCTGCCACTTTCCCACGCCGCTCAGTCCTCCTTGGTGGTTTAACTTTGCCTATTCATTCAAATGTACCACCCTCAAATTTACATCGTTCCAGTTAGCAAATGCTTCTGTAACAATCAGCTAAATCAGAGCATACACCTGGAGTGAAAAACTGTAAGGTTGCATTCCAGCTAGCATTTCTTTCTTCCATTGCATACGCTTTTCCAGCGTCCCCCTAATTTCAAAGTCATGCTTTGGCCAGAGAAAAAGACTACTGTCGCAACAAGAGGAAAGTTGCATTTCTTATTTAAAATTACAATTCAAATGGAGGGCAGTGTTGGGTGTCTGCTTCTGGTTCTCCCGGCAGCTATGTCAGAGCTCACAGGAGAACAAGTTTTTGTTTTCAAAGTGCTGCTTTTGTCTGACGTTCTTTTTATTTTCTTTCTTTGGACCATAGAGCCAAGCTGGGGCTTAGCTTATCTTGCCGCGAGTTTGCTTGTAAACAGCTACACTGTGAAGGGGACTGAGGCAGTATTTGCTTTTGCTGAGATACTTATTAGCTTTGCAGAACTTGGAGTCCCCTTTGGAATGCTGCAGTTGACATTGTTTACTGCCAGTGAATGAAAGGGGCATTCCCTGCAGTGGCAAGCCCAGCACAGGCCCTGCTGTCCCAGCTCCTCCAACCACTGAGCCTGGACCTCCTCAGAACCACAGCTTGCACCATACCTTCTGCCAGGTGCCTCTGGCTGGCACACAGTACATTCTTTTAAAAAAACTATTTCATTTTTATTGGAAAGTCAGATATACAGAGAGGAGAGACAGGAAGATCTTCCATCCATTGATTCACTCCCCAAATGGCTGCAATGGCTGGGGTTGTGCTGATCGGAAGTCAGGAGCCAGGAGCCTCTTCCAGGTCTCCCGCTTGGGTGCAGGGTCCCCAGACTTTGGGCTGTCCTCAACTGCCTTTCCAGGCCATAAGAAGGGAGCTGGCTGAGAAGCAGGGCTGCCAGGATTAGCTGGCGTATTAGATGCTCATATGGGATCCCAGCACGTGGCACACAACACGTTCTGTTTCTTTTTCACTGGACAAGTAGCCCCCTGAGTGGCAGAAATGCTGTGATTCCTGCTACAGGCCAGGAGCATGGTACACTTTCAGTAAAGGGTTGTGGAGTCAATCAGTTACTGCAGTCTGCAGCCTAGGCAGACTGGTGTCTTGCTGGGAACGGTTTGCAAGTCTATAAGCCATGTCCACTGACTCCAAGTGAAAGCCTGGGTGGATGTGTCCCACCTGAGTATACTGGCTCTACAGGGAGTTTTGATTTTGAATAGGGACAGAGGAGTGACAGAATGGATGAAAGGGACCAGATCTCAGACCTGGGTTTGCAGGGCCTGGCTATTCCCCTGGCTTCTGGACCTATTTTATGACACAAGTCACTCCATTACATCATCAGGATAGAGAGGTTTCTGCTTCCAGGTACCTGGGTGTGGGTGAACTCAGCAGCTGCACTTGGGGTGAGTTCCATGGTCAATCTCTGATCCAGAGCAAGCACTTCTCTTTTGCTCTGCACGGGAGCAGTAGAACCCCATTTCAATAGCAGATATCAGTCGAAAGTTTCCATCAAGCTCATGATTTCACTTGGTACTTTAAAGGAAAAGTCTGTGTTTAAATAATTCATTTGGGGCCTGGCACGATAGCCTAGTGGCTAAAGTCCTAGCCTTGCATGGACCAGGATCTGATATGGGTGCTGGTTCACATCCTGGCTGATCCACTTCCCATCCAGCTCCCTGCTTGTGGCCTGGAAAAGCAGTTGAGAACATCCCAAAACCTTGGGACCCTGCACCCCCATGGGAGACCTGGAAGAAGATTCTGGCACCTGGCTTTGGATTGGCACAGCTCCAGTCATTGTGACTGCTTGGGGAGTGAATCAACGGATGGAAGATCTTCCTCTCTGTGTCTCCTCCTCTCTGTATATCTGAGTTTCCAATAAAAATAAAATAAACCTTCAAAAATAAACAATACATTTGAATCAGCAAGTAAAGCCAAGCCCTCCCAGGGTGAGAAGGAAAAACCTAGGGGCAGACAGTGGGAGGTTGTGCACGGGGACTCTGAGCTTGCTGCAACCCAGCCCTGCTACTGGGGGAGCCAGCGGGGCCTTGTTGCTCAGCAGATGTCCTAGGTGTGTTCATTCCAGGTTCCTGCCTCAGCTGGCTGGTGACCGCCAGGGCACAGAACTAACCATTGCTAGGGGTTGACCTCAACTGCCTGTCTGTGTTCAGGGTGCAAAGTACATTCTTCTATAATATACCTTCGCTGTGAAATGGAATGCTTTTCTGCAAGGATCACCAATTGTTCTCACCTTGCTGTTAAGCATTACTAACCATACAACTCCCTGTGACCCTTTTCTCTCTTGAAATTCAGTTTTCCCAGAAATCAGGCATTGGGGGAATTCTTGCTGGAGAAGGTATGCTGCGAGCTCTGGGCTGCACCATCCCCCAGCTGCGTTAGGTGTCTTCACTGTGTCGCTAGCTCCCCTGAGTCTGGGCTGGGGCTTGGGTATGAGCCTGGATCTGTGCTATAGCCTACCTCTTTTCAGATAGTTCTTTAGATAGTACCATGCCAGACCCAGGTCACTCCCTTTGTGTAGAGGAGCTGGGGCCAGATCCAACATAACCTGCCTTGAGGGTCAGGTTAGGTAGTGGCAGATCTGGTGTGGATTTTTCTATCACATCTTTTCCAAGTTGCAGTAAAAATACCTTTCACTGTGAATTCTGAGACTCCTCTGACCTCAGCCTGATCCTTCCCAATGTCCATGCCTAGAGAAGTGATTTCAATAAATCAAACTCAGTGCTGGGTTCAAGGTCAGTTTGCCCTGGAGCTTCTAAAACTGCAGGTGCTGCAGTGGGAATAAACCAGACCACCATCCCAGGAGGTGAGAGAGGAGGGAGAACTGGAGAGGATATGTGGAGATTCAGAGCAGTGTGAGGGAGTCTTTAGAGTTGAGGGGGACATGATCAAGAACTTGAACCCCACTCTATCCGTTCTGATTTTATAGAGGAACCTGCCCAAAACTCTGGGCTACAGCTTTCTACTTTTCAAAATAAAGTGTCTGCATCTAATGCCCTGACTGTGACAGCAAGCAAATGTAGTTACAAAGCCTTGAGTCCAACTCGAAGGTCCTATATAAGAATGAGGACTGGGGAAACTTGAAGAGTCGCTGCAGCAGGGTACCCAGACTGATGGATAATTAACATGGCAAAGATTTCTCTCACTTCTGCTGAATAGCTAGTCTTGTGGTCCGTGTTTGGTGGTAAATTGTGATCAAAAGCCTCCCCTTTTTCACTTCCAAGCATCTCTAGCAGCAGGCGGCTGGAGGAGAGAGCTGAACATGACTTTCCAATTTCCCACCCACACCACGCATCCTTGTGGCCTGGGCAGCTCAGAGACCTGCAGGTGCTCCACTGTGGCTGGCGTCCCCAGACCAATGGTGGCTGCGGCTGTCAGTCTCTGGAGAAAGTCACTCTCCATTGCCAACTCCAACCAGCACATGCAATATAATTGACAAAGGGTAGGTAGAGTGTCTGCCTAAGAGGGTAAGGGTGGGAGGCATTCCAGTGTAGAACCTGTATTCCAAGCCAGATTTTGTGGACTAATTCTTAACTTTATCAATTGAATAATAATGATGATGATGATGATAATAATAATAATAATAATGGCTTATGGCATATCACTACCCCACCACACATCAATACTAGCTAAGTCCAGGGTAAGCACATAGGAAGTGGTAACACAAATAAAAAAGCCTTCTCAGGCACACGTCTCTCAGAGGCTCCTGCAAGCACATCGAGTTTGGGTCCTGAGACAGGAGACATCCCTATAGGAGAGGAGGAGGAAGAAGAGAAGGAAGCGTTCATCTGAGTTCCTGAAAGGTCACACAGGCTCTCAAGGTCTGAACGTGGGGAAAGAGGTGGGAAGGCAGGACCTTTGGTTTCACCTACTTTGTTCTTCTGCCACTTCCTGTCTCATGAACAGTGAGTCATTTGTGACTCACTAGGAGAATGTTCTCTAAACTCCTGAAAACCCAAGAGCTTCTTGCTGTGAGGAAGATTGAGTTTCTGTCTTTGAGAATTATTTGATTTAAATTCCCTACAAAAGTTTCTTCCTGGGAATGCAGGAAGGAAGCAAGCGTGCTGGATTTGTGGTGGGCTCCTTCAAATATTGAAGACTTTCAATATTACCTTGCCTGTTCAAGAAAGCTCAGTGGGATGCCAAGCCTTCAGGAAGAGGATATAGCATGGGGAGAGAGAAGATAGCAAAAGGGTGTCCTTGGTTGTCATCTGTACATGGAGGTGAAGATTCATGAGTCGGTTACTTCCTTTGAGACAGTTTGGAGAGCTGGGGTTCAGCTGTGGCTTGAAAGCCTCTGATGAACTGTCAGGGCTTGGATCAGCTTAGAAGGTTCTGAGACCTGCCTCTGATATGTTTTGAATTTGGATTCAGAGTCCAGCTGGGTAGAATTCAAATATTTCCTACACAGAGGTGGTGGTGGTCATGGTAGGGGACAGAAAAACAACACATCTTCAAAGCTGCTTAATTTCCCTTGGCCTGCCACTGGGGCCAAGGGCCTGGTACACAGAAGTCTCAGGCAGTGATCTCTGGCTAAATGTAGCTTGTGTTTTTACAGCTTACTTAGGGAGAGCTGTTAGTTTTTCTAAGCATAAACCAGGCATTGGTTCTCTAAGCTCAATGTTTAGGCTGCAAAGCCCATACAACAGCCTTACATAGCTACCTTTAGAAAAGGAATGGTTCTGACCTCAAACTCAGCAAAAAAATCTCCTGGGTATTACCATACTTGGAGAACACTGAAGCAAAGCCCTGTGGAGGTAAAAATGAAACTGGAATTCTAAACACCAGCTGCCACCTCCAAGAAAAATAAACCCTTAGTTCACAGCCAACTACACCTGCTTTGGACCTGGCTTATTGATGTCACTTGTATCTTTTCCTTTCAAATGGGTAATTTTACTCAGGGTTTTCTTTCAGCTCAGTGCTTGCTCTTTTTGCCTGAAGGAGCCCGAAATGAGGCTGAATGCCAGCCCTCTGAGTCCCCTCAGGGAAAGGCAGTCATTCCACAAGCTTGGATGCTAGCACAGTGCCAGCGTTTAGGGTCTGCAAGGCAGCCCAGCTTGTGCTTACCGTGGCAGCACAGGAAGAGCAAGGTGAGCAGAGGCTTGGAGAAACCTGGTGACAAACGATGACAGGACCCTGAGAGCGCGGGAAGATGCTCAACGCAAGACAGCATTTTGGGAAGTGACCCAGTCATACTTCCTGCTGTTGACCCCAGGAGGCTGACCTCTGCGGGCCATGTTGCTCTCAGTTGGCCGCCATGTTGCTCTCAGTTGGCCGTCAGATGGATTTGGTCGATGAGAGAGACGGACGGCCAGGGATGGAGCAGCAGGTATACCCGGTCCTGGTGCTTTCTCCCTGCATACCTTGGGTTTTGTCCTTTTCTTCCTCTCTCTGGGTTTTCCGTCCTCACTAGATACCTTCAGCCCGCAGGAGCTTCTGCTAACAGCTCCATTGTCCCCAGGGCCGTCATACTTCCCTGTTACTGCAAATCTTAGCTAACTTCTGTTTTCGTGCAGTTCTCCTTCAATGCCATCAATATTCATGTAAATAGTGCCTTCTCATCTCTTCCTCCTCCTGCTGCTGCTGCTGCTTCCACCTGAACCCTTTGGAACATTCCAGGAGTTTTTCAGGGGTTACCTGAATATTGAGGAGGAGAATGAGGCTCAGGGAAGTAGAGCACGATGTTTTGAGATCTTTCCATTGCTCATCAATAACGTTCTACTTCTCGTTGCTGTGCTGTGGTGCAGCCCTGCGGGTTCCAGGGTTGCTGTGGTGGCTGCTTCTTCGGGGAAGGCTGCCTCTGGTCTAGGAAAACATTTATTGGCTTTGTATTTACCTCTTTTTTGACTGACCTTTGCTTTTTTTTTTTTTTTTGTTTTGTTTAAAGGTTTATTTTATTTTTATTGGCAAGTCAGATATACAGAGAGGAGGAAAGACAGAGAGGAAGATCTTCCATCCGTTGATTCACTCCCCAAGTGGCTGCAACAACTGGAGCTGCGCTGATCCAAAGCCAGAGCCTGGAGCCTCTTCTGGGTCTCCCACATGGGTGCAGGGTCCCAAGGCTTTGGGCCGTCCTCGACTGTTTTCCCAGGCCACAAGCATGGAGCTGGATGGGAAGCAGGGCTGCCCAGAATAGAACCGGCGCCCATATGGGATCCTGGTCCATGCAAGGCTAGGACTTTAGCCGCTAGGTTACTGCTCCAGGCCTGACCTTTGCTGTCTTTATTAAAATAGTTGATGATAGACCTAATTGTTGATAGTACCCATGGGCTTTAGATCTTTGATGAACTAACCTGTGCTATCAAGTTGAGGGCCTACATTTCTGCTTGGGTGAGTCAGGTAAGGCGACACTACCTGGATTTGATCCAGTGACCTAGGGTCCTGTGAGAGGTGCTCAGGCATGTTTCTGAATGCCTGAGCTTCGTTGGTTTCATCTGTGTCCTGCCAGTAATTCAGCCTTGACTCATGTTATGTCACTGGTATCATTTACACCATAGGTGATGCAGATCTCTCCTAGATGTCTAAATATGACACTTTGGGCTAAGCACTAACGATACTAAATTTTAGACAAAATCTCTTTCTTCTCATTATCAAAGTAATGCTTCAATATCGTTTCTGAAAAATTTCCAGTACTTCTGTGTGGGAAAAGCTCATAAAAGTAAAGGTTTTCATATTAAAAGACATGCAGATATTTAATGCTTTTGAGACATTTTTCTGACATCTAGCAGAATGCCACCAGAGACAGGTGCATGATCTTGTTCACACCCCTGCCATTGTTTTCAGTTTGTATTTCTGAGGTTATTACTAAAATTAAACATGGGGGTCCAGCATGATAGCTTAGTGGCTAAATCCTTGTCTTACATGTGCTGGGATCCTGTATGGACACCAGTTCAGGTCCTGGTTGCTCCACTTCCCATTCAGTTCCCTGATTGTGGCCTGAAAAAGTAGGACCCAAGTCCTTGGGACCCTGAATCCACATGGTAGGACCCGGAAGGAGCTCCTGGCTTCAGATATACTCAGCTTTGCTGTTGTGGCCTCTTGGGGAGTGAACCAGTGGATGGAAGATCTTCCTCTCTGTATCTCTTCTCTGTATGTATATTTGCCTTTCCAATAAAAACAAATAACTCTTTAAAATAAAATATGGAAATCCTAACTTTTACATGTGTGTGATTTCCCCATCTGGATTCCCCCATGTGGGATGGCAGAGGCCCAAGCACTTGGGCCATTCATCAATGCCTTTGCTAGGCGCATTAGCAGGGAAGTAGGGAAGCAAGGAGGATTTGAACCAGGAATGCTGGTGCTTCAGTCAGTGCCTTAAACCACTTTTTTTTTTTTTTTTTTTTTACAGTGTTGGCCCCTAAATATACTTTTTGGGATTGTAATGTTTCTTCTTTTTGGGAATGCCTATTTATACATTCTTCAATTGAAATTTTTGAGTGTTTCCTTCTCAGTTACAGAATGCTGACCATATAGGCTACAAATGTTGGAAAATTTTCACCAATATTCCTATAATGTTTATTTGTTTTTGAAAGGCAGAGTTACACACACACACACACACACACACACACACACACACACACACACACACGGGGGAGAGAGAGAGAGAAAGAGAGAAAGATCTTCCATCTGCTGAAGCTGATGACTCTCCCCAAACAGCTGCAGTGGCTGGAGCTGAGTTAACCCAAAGCCAGGAATCAGGAGCTTTTTCTGACTCTTTCACCTGGACACAGGGGCCCAAGAACTAGAGCCATCCTTTGCTGCTTTCCCAGGTCACATGCATGGATTACGGTCTGGATGATAGAGCTGGTTGGGAAGTGGAACAGCTGGGACCTGGACCAGAGTCTATAAGGGTTGCTGGTGCTGCAAGTGGAAGCTTAGCCTATTATGCTGTACTGCCGGCCATTGCATATTATTTTAATTTGAATGGAAAAGTGACAGAGCCTTGGCCTAGAGGGGCTACCCCTGTTCTAGAGTGGCATTTCCTCAGTTCAGTCCATCTATTCAGCACTGCCCGCTCCCCTAAAGATGACTGCTGTCAGGACCGCTCTAGTTTTCACGTCTATGTGTTTGTTTCATGTGTCATCTGAGTGCACACCCAAATGCACGCTCATTTGTGCTGATGTGGTTTTTGAACTTCTTGTGAAGAAAGGGTGAAGAGAATGTGCCCTTATACGTCTGGCTTCTTGCTCAATGACACGTTTGTGAAAGATTCACTTATCCTGTTCTGAAAGTTTGCTCATTTCCTTGATCTTTGGAATGCCTTTGATGAATATATCTCAATTAATTGATGCATTTTCCTTTGGATGGACATTGGCCTTGATATGAATACATGCATATTTGTTGATGAACATTTGATTGCTTTTTGCTGGAAGTATGATTGCTGCATCATGGAGTACGTATATATTCAACTCTTTGGAACTTTTTTTTGAATAAAATTATTTATTATTCAGTCGTTTAAAAGGCAGAGAGGAATAGAAAGAGATCTTTCATCTATTGGCTCATTCCTCAGATGCGTTCAATAGCAAGCTTTGGGCAAGGCCCAAACCAGGAGCCCCAAACTCAAGTCTCCCCTGGGGGTGACAGGGACCCAAGTATTGGAGCCGTCTCACTTCCTGTCTCCCAGCGTGTGCAGGAGGAGGGAGGCGGGTTGGGAGAGGAGCCAGAACCCCCATCTGAACACCCCATATAGCATGCTGATATCTCAAGTGGTCTGAACCACTGTTTCAGATATACCCACCCCTATATTTAATGAATAATGTCAATTATGTTCATTTGGACACTTGAGAAACTGAATATTGCAGAATCCTAGATTATAATGGGACTTTTTCAGAAGTTTGAAATTCATGTTCTTGATTTCAAGGTTCTGTTTATGACCTGCACTCAAAGCTGATTGCGAGGAACCACACCCTCTGGCTTGTACACTTGCCTGCATATGGTGCATTCCTGTAAGATCGTAAACCAAGCCGAAGCCGGCTAGTCTCCTGGCCCAGTATTATTCGTTCCAAAGCAGGAAGAAACAGAGCGCTAAGTAAGCAGCTGGGACAACTGTGCGACCATCCTCTTCTTTTCGGGAGGGACGAGACCCCCTCGGAAGGTGATGAGGTCGGGATGTGGGGAGGCTGGAGGCAGCTCTGGAGCGGGGGAGGGGTCCTAGGCAGGGGCGCACGAGGGCGGGGCGGCGCGGGCTGAGCGCGCGGCTTGTTGCTGGGCGACAGAGCGCGTCCGTCCGTTTCCCGGGAGAACGCTCCGGCCCCAACCGGCCCCGCCACCCTCCCAAGACCGGTAGGGTGCCGGGCGGGCGGGGACCGGACCTCCCCGGCACCTGGGGAAGAGAGGAGGCGCCTCGTCGCCCGAGCCGGGTAAGGGGAAGACTCGGGCTGGGGCGCGCGTGACTCAGCCTAGATACTTGGGGAGGGACAGGCTGGGGATATTTGAACTCCCTGACCCACTTTGTGTCTTTCGCATCCTCCCTGACAGTTGCAATGCCTGCAAACTGAGGGCATCAGATGGGGCTGGTTGAGAAGGGGTATGGGGCTGGAGGAGGAGGCAGCGCTTGCCTTAGGTTTTGAGGCTGCAATTAAGGGGTAACTTAACTCCGACTGTGAGCTCCGGTTGAAGAGGCGCTGACAGGCGTGAAAACCCGGTGGAAGGGGAAGGCGGATACGCAGCAGGCTGTGGGGAGACTGGAAAGGGTCCTGAAGGCTAGAGACGGGGCGGAGGCAGAGGCAGTGGGGATCACCGCGAAGGAATGTTGCTTCCATTCCGCAGAGGCGGCTCGTCTGGGGGCAGAACTTCACCTTCCTAGGTGACAGCTCCCACTGGGGCCAATGAGTCTAGTTTCAGAATAGAGAGCCGTTTTCTGAGATTGTCTGGAGACGGAACTCTGGTGAGAAGCAGGACACTCCAACCTAGGATGGAACTATTGCAGCCCACCACTGCAGGATTTTTAAAGAACAATGGGAGTTTTTAAAACTTTTAATAGCGTTCTTTTCCTGTGTATACTTTTATGGAGGTATACTTTATATTCGGTACAATTTGGATAATGTGCAATGTACAGGTGTATAATTTGAGGAATTTTATAAAAAAAAGATTTGTTTATTTGATAGAGCCTTCCATTCTTTGGCTCACTTTTCATGTGGCCCCAGAGTCTAGGGCTGGTCCCTGCTGAAGTCAGAACCCAAGAAATCTATATGAGTCTCGTGCTGGTCACAGGGACCCAGGCACTTGGGTCTTTGTCTGCAGGGATGTGAATCACAAATGGGGTAGCTGGGACTGGAGTTGGCACTCGGATGTGGATGCTGGCATTGGAAGTGGCAGCTTAACCCATGGTGGCACAGTCTAGACTTTCTCATTCTCCCCCCATCTTTCAATTACTGCCATCAAGCTACTATTTTTTTCCTCAGTCCCCTTTACTTTGTGCACTCGCTCGAATCACCCGAAACCAACCAACCAACTATCTGCTGTGCAACACTAGATAATATATTGTCTTTTTTTAGTATTTATATGAAAGGAAGCAAATAGCATGAGTATGTACTCTGTCGTGTTTGACTTTCCTCAACATCATGATTTGTCAGGACTTTGCCTTCATTTCTGTAGCTTACTTGTGTAATTGGATAGACTAAGTTACCCACTTTTTGATTAAGAAAAAATTTTTTTATTGGAGGGACAGAGTTACAGAGAGGAGAGACAGAAAGTTCTCCAATCTACTTCTTCACTTCCCCAATGGCCACAATGGCTGGAGCTGAGCCAATCCAAAGCCAGAATCCAGGAGCTTCTTCCGGATCTCCCACATGCATGCAGGGTCCCAAGGCCTTGGGCCATCCTCCACTGCCTTCCCAGGCCACAAGCAGAGAGCAGGATTGGAAGTGGAGCAGCTGGGCAACAACCAGTGCCCATATGGAATACCGGTGCTTGTAGACAGTGGATTAGTCAATTGAACCATGATACTGCCCCTCCGCTTTGTGAATTTTAAAGTCATTTGCGTTTCTGTGTATATTTTAGAATATTTTAATGTTATTGAATCTTCTAATCTGTGTACATGGTATGTCTGTACTCTTGCTAACAATATTTTAAAATTTTTGGTATAGAAATACTGAACATCATTTGTTAGGTTATTTCCTTAGTGTTTAAAAAGCATTTATTTTAATTGGAAAGGCAGAAGTAGAGAGGGAGAGACAAAGGGAAAGGTCTTTGATCTACTGATTCACTCCCCAAATGACCACAGTGCTGGAACTGTGCTGGTCCGAAGCCAGGATCCAGGAGCTTCCTCTGAGTCTCCCACATGGGTACGGGGTCCCAAGGACTTGGATCAACCTCTGTTGCCCTCCCAGGCCACCAGCAGGGAGCTGGATGGGAAGTGTAGCAGCCTGTACCTGAAACAGTGCCCACATGGAATCCCCGCGCTGCAGTCAGATGCCTAGATACCACTGATTCGCTCCAGTTTTTATTTATTTATTTATTTATTTATTTATTTATTTATTTATTTATTTATTTATGTAGTTTTTGGTGGTGGGGGGAGTGATGCACTAATATAAGTGGGGTTAACTTATTTTTTGATTATTGTCTTCTAGGATAGAAAAACACTTAATTCTACATATAGATCTACTATTGTACAACTCTGATATATTTAATCATTAGTACTAGTTAGTGGTGGTTTGGCAGGTTCCTTAATTTTCACCATGTTCAAGTTGCGGCCTTTCCCTTTTCAGTCTGTATTTCTTTGTTTTGCCATTTTGCACTAGCTAGGATACAGTGTTTAGTAGATAGGGTAAGAGGATGCTTGGCGTCCATCTTCAAAGAAAAAACCGACTTACTATTAGTAGTAAGTTTTTTTTTTTTTTTTTTTCTCTTGAAGATACTCTTAATAATACTCCAAAGCCAGCAGCCAGGAGATTCTTCTGGGTCCCATGTGGGTGCAGGGTCCCAAGGCTTGGGGCCATATTCTACTGCTCTCCCAGGCCACAAGCACGGAGCTGGAAAGGAAGTGGAACAGCTGGGACATGAACTGGTGCCCATATAGGAACCTGGCAGGTACAAGATGAGGACCTTAGCCACTAGGCTACCGGATTTGGCCCAATAAATAAATAAAAAAACAAAACAAAACAAAACGAAACGAAACAAAACTCCCAAGAAGTAGTGACTTAATTCATTGTGCTTTAACACCAGCCCAATATATTTAAAAAAAAAAATTATGGGGGCCGGTGCGATGGCGCAAGCGGTTAAGGTCCTCGCCTTGCACGCCCGGGATCCCATATGGGCGCTGGTTCTAATCCTGGCAGCCCCGCTTCCCATCCAGCTCCCTGCTTGTGGCCTGGGAAAGCAGTTGAGGATGGACTAAGGCTTTGGGATCCTGCACCCATGTGGGAGACCTGGAAGAGGCTCCTGGCTTCGGATCGGCATAGCATCGGCCGTTGCTCTCACTTGGGGAGTGAAACATCAGACGGAAGATCTTCCTCTCTGTCTCTCCTCTCTGTATATCCGCCTTTCCAATAAAAATAAAATTAATCTTAAAAAAAATTATGATTAGGTGTTGACTTTTGTCAAATGTTTTCCCACTATGTAATGAAGTGATTATATATTTTCTTCTATAGTCTATTAATATTTGAATTATTTTGATTTTTCAATCATGTAGTTAAGTCAGATTTTAATGCTAGGATTAATCTCTACTTGTCCAGTGTAGATTATCCTTTGAAATTTCATTTTTGGATTTGATTGGTTAATATGAGTTATTCTTGCTTCAGTGCCCATGAGGAACATTGGTCTACAATTTTATTTTCTTTAAAAGTCTTTTGTCCATTTTGATATCTGGGTTATACATGCATCATAACATTAGTGTCTCTGTCTTCTCTATTTTCTGGAAACATTTGAGTCACAATGATGCTATATATTTCTCAAATATTTGACTACCGTATGGACCTGGAAGTTTCCTCATAAACTTCATTTTCTTTTAGACAAAGGGTCGTTCAGATTTTGTTTCTCTCACCATTTTTGGTAAGTTACACTTTTCATATTCTTTTCATTTTATCTAAAGTTTTAGATTCATATAAAGAGAGAATTATCCAATATATTTTCTTATTATAATAAAGTATCTTTAAGTTCTGTAATGAAAAAAACTCTTTCATTCCTGTTATTATTTATTTTTGTTCTCCTCTTTTTAAATTGTCCAATTCAGGTTGGATCCTATTTTGTTGACTTTTTTAAAACATTAACTTTTGTAAAAAAAAAAATTATTTCCTTTATTTGAAAGGCAGAGCTGAAGACCAAGAAGGAGAGGCAGAGAGAGAGATCTGCTGGTTCACTGCCCAGATGGCCACAGTGGCCTGGGACGAGCCAGGCTGAAGCCAGGAAGCATCTTGGTCTTCTAGGTGGTGGCAGGGGCCCAAGAACTTCCACTGGCTTCCCAGGCCTTTAGCAGGGAGGTGGATCAGAAGTGGAGCAGCAGGGGGCACGCTGATACGGGAATCTGTTTTACCACAATGCCAACAAATGGTAATTAAATGATTACCATTTAATTAGAGCTTTTCCATATTATTCCCTAGCACTCTGATGTGCTGCTTTTTTATTTTTCCTAAAAGCGTTTTCTTTCTTCTTTCATAAGATTAAAGTTGTTAAGATTAAACAATTTGTAACATTTTGCAAATTCACTTTATGTGTAGCTGTTATATACACTTGTACATATACATACAATTTTTCTTTAAACTCAATTTAATATATAATATGGAACTCATTACAACGATTGTAGTGTGAGGAATGAAAGCTAGATATTATAACTCAGTGAAGACAATATTTACAGCTATCTGTATATCAAATAGTATCACATCAGTACATTTTTCCTATCTGTATATTTTAACTTTTCTGCTGTCTTATATTGGATAACTTCCATTGATTTTTTTCTTTCAGTTCATTTTTTTCCTCTGACATTTTCATTATGCTAGTTAAGTTTTTATTGAAAGTATACATTTTCAGATATAAAACTTCTATTTAAGATTTTTTTAAATTTCTCAGCTAAGAGTCTCTGCATTCTTTTTACATTTCCGGTATTTTTATCTTTACTTCTTTGACCATAATTATATTAGCTGTCTTACCATCCTTGTCTAATGATCTCAACTTCTGGTCATTTCTGGATTGGCATCTGGTGATTATTTTTGCTTTAAGAATGGGTCTTTTTCTATGCCAAGCATTTGTGGGTCCACCCTGGATCTCATTCACATTTTGCCATGTAGAGTACGGGTTGGGCTGTGTTGACTGTGAAGCATGTTGGTGCTTTCCGTTTGGTAAGCAGCTCAGCGGGCTGGACTTGGGACAGCCTCTGCCTCTCTCCCTGCCGTTGGCAGTGTTCTTTCACTGTCTCAGTTCAGCTTGTTCAGTCTGACCCAGTATACATGGTTCAAAGGTCAGTCTGGGACTTGTGTGGGGTTTAAACACAGAATTAGGGGATTATGTTCTTTGGCTTGCCCTCCTCTGCGATTTCTCTCTCCCTTCTCAGTGATGGTCATTGCCCAAATCTCCTCTGTGACTCTTCTGGTTGGGATGATGAGTTTAGCAAGGCTTTTGCCACCTGCACGTCGCAATTCTTCAATTGCAGATTGCATTTAAGGAAAGCTACAGAAAGCCTGGGAACTCACTTTCAGGCTCCCCCCCCCCACCCCCACCCCCTTTTATTGGCTCTGCCACAGTCTGTGAGCTTTTGTTTACTCCTGGGAGTCTTGGATAGTTTTTTTTTTTAAATATATATATAATATATATATATATTTTAATTCAGGACTTAGAAGTTGTTTAGAGAGAGTTTGAATTGTAAAGGGTAGCTGGGAATTCCCCCAACAGAGAAATCTCCTTTCCGTTGTTTCACTCTCTCAGTGGGGCTTGGCCTGGCTGAAACCAGGAGCCTTGAACTCGGTCCTCGTCTCTTATGTATTCAACTACTTGAGCTATAAATTGCTGCTTCACTTGGTGGATATTAACAGGAAGCTGACATTGGAAATAGAGCCAGGACTTGACTGTACACACTGCTCCCCCTGCCCCATTCTTAAAGTATTTATTAGATGGGTGGGGTAGGCTAGAGGCAGACAGAGAGAGAGAGAACAAAAACCAGTCTGCTCCCATTTGCCAGTTCACTGCACAAATGCTGGCAACAGCCAGGGATGGGACAGGCAGATAGGCAGGAACTCAGATCTCCCATGTGGGGAGCAACAACTCAATTACTTGAGCTAGTACCGCTAACTTCTAGGATATTCGTTGATAGGAGGCTGAAATCAGAAGTCAGAGGTCAATTCAAGGAACTCTGATGAAGAATGTAGGTGTCCCAGCTGGTGTCTTCAACACTGGGCTAAATGCCCGCTTGCCATTTCCTTCTGCCTCCTTTCTCCTCTCACCCCTCCCCTCCCCTCTCTCCTCCTGTCTCCTCCCTTTCTCTCCTCTCCTCTCCTCTCCTAGCCTCTCCTTGTCTCCCCTTCCCTCTCCTCTCCTCCCCTTCCCTCCCCTCTTCTCCTCTCTCCTCTTCTCCTCTCCCCTCCTCTTCTTTCATGATCTCTCCTCTCTCTTCTCCTAGTTATGTTTTTCAAAGGCAAAGTGACGGGGAAGGTGGTGATATGGTGATATCTTCTCTCTGCTAGTGTATTGCCCAACAACCAGGGTTAAACCAGACCAAAGCCAGGAGCCAGGAGCTCTGTCCAGGTCTCCTACATGGGTATCAGGAACCCAGGTACTTGAACCATCTTCCACGGCCTTCCTGGCTCATTAGTAGATAGCTGGATTGGACATATAATGTAGCTGGGACTTGAACTGATACACTGATATGTGATGTGGGCTTCCCATGCAGTGGCTTAACCTGCTGTGCCATAACTCATAATTTAGCCTTTGTTTTGTGCATCCTTTCTAATGAGCACATCTAACTGGTACTTACTATTATTGAAATTATTAGTAATGATATTAGGAATTTAAGGCAGCAATATAGGATTTTATGGAAAGTGTGGAAAAATAAAATATTACTGTTATTCCACTTTTAAAAAATATTTATTTTATTTTTTATTTGAAAGGAAGATTTACAGAGAGGAGAGACAGAGAGATCTTCCATCTGCTGGTTCACTTCCCAATTGGCCACAATGGCTGGAGATGAGCTGGTCTCAAGCCAGAATCCAGGAGCTTCTTCCATATCTCCCACATGGACACAGGGGCCAAAAACGCTTGGGCCATCCTCTACTGCTTTCCCAGGCCATAAGTATGGAGCTGGATCAGAAATGAAACAGCTGGATATTATGGGATACTGGCGCTGCAGACAGAAGCTCAACTTACTATGTCACAGCACCAGCCCCTGTTATTCAATTATTTAAAAAAGAGTTATTTATTTTTATTGGAAAGTCAGATATACAGAGAGGAGGAGACACAGAGAGGAAGATCTTCCATCCGTTGATTCACTCCCCAAGTGAGTGCAACAGCCATTGCTGAGCTGATCTGAAGTCAGGAGCCAGGAGCTTCTTCCAGGTCTCCCAAATGGGTGCAGGGTCCCAAGGCTTTGGGCCGTCCTCGACTGCTTTCCCAGGCCACAGGCAGGGAGCTGGCTGGGAACTGGAGCAGCCACTACACAAATCAGCACCGAAATAGGATCCTGGCGCATGCAAGGCGAGTTTAGCTGCTTAGGCTACCACTCTGGGCCTGTTAGTCCATTTTTAAAAGCAAAGCTATTAATATATTTGCATATATATTTCCTTTTAGGCTTTTTGGTAAATTATGATGGAGAGAAGCAGATCTCATTTCTGCCACCTTTTTTTCCCCAAAGAAAATATTTTCAGAACATTTTTACTTTCTTTGCAATGCTGCAGATTTTCCTAGATGAGACAGACTGTTGCTGGGCTTCAAAGTGTCTTTTGGCATGTTAGTGTTGTGCGTTGAAAGTTAACTTTGTCCTGAAATTTAGGAAGTAAAGTGAGATATTTGGCTGTAGACCTCCATTCAACATTAATATCCTACAGAGCTACCAGGAGCTGCACGTTTTCTGTGTCTTCTGGTAGAGTACAGGAACAAGTGCAAACACCTGGCACTTAAGGCTTGGCACATAGCCTACCAGGAGGCTCACACAGCCTTCTCTTCCTAACTCTGCTGGGAAGGGGGTCAAAGCTCCCCAGCCCCCAGGCGTTCGGCCCCTGCAATTCCAGAGACTTTCCTGCCTCCCCCTGCCCCCCCTTTTATCTTTCCCTTGGAGAAATTGCACATCTTGGGGGTAGCTTTTTTTTTTTTTTAAATCCCAACCACCACCATGTGTATGTTGGACTGACACTAACAAAAGTCCCCTGTTTGGTAGGTCTCATTGGTCAAGATGTCCATGATCCCGAAGCACTTTGGACTGAAACCCAGAGAAGAATCGTACATATTTAAAGAGCTTGAGAAGCTTCGCCAGGATACTAAGAAGGATTTTCTCAGACTCAAGCACAAGTTAGCCTCCAGGCCGCTCTTAGAGGAAGCACCCATTCGCCTCCTTCAGGCCCCGGACTCAGTCCACCTTGCAGGCCAGAAGTCGGTTTCCCCTGCTGGAGTCGGGGTGCTACCAGCGCCCCCTTTGGTCAGAGGACCCGAGGCCCATGAGCAGGAGAGGCTCCCAAGTGCCGCGCGCCCCCGGGGCCTGGGCGAGGCGGCCGCGCGGCCGAAGGCCCGGGTATTCCGCCCCCACGAGTTCTACTTGCGGAGCTCCGCGTTCCGCCGCTACCCCTTCCAGAAGAAGCCGCCGCTCATCGCCTCCGGGGTGGGCACCTCGAAACCTGTGGTCCTGCTGCCGCCGCCCGCACCGCTCGTCAGGCCCAGGGCGCGCCCGGTGCCCTTGACCCCGCGCCCCGCGGCGTCCAAGCAGGCCACAGACTCGGCCCGGGCGTACGAAGTTCTCCAGGAGCGGGCTCCATCCGCTGACACGCGCAGGGCCAACGCCAGGAAGACCAGCTCCCTTTCCAGCGAGGACAGCGACGTGGCCCCGAGCAGGTGGAGGCACGTGAGGATCACCACCCACTACCTGAGCCAGCTTTCCCGCGGCGAGGCCGGGGAGGCGGCCGGGCTCAGGGCCCAGCGCACCAGCCGCCAGGCCAGCGACGGTTTGGAGGCCTCCTGGCTGACCCTGCCGCCCCGGCGACCGACCCCCACGTCCTTCAAGGAGATCTTCACCTCGCTGTACTCGGAGACCCAGCTAGCCTCTGACCAGACCATCAAAGAGCTCATCCAGAGCATCCTGGGCCCGAGCTACGACTTCAGAGTGGAAGTAGGTGAAGCCCTGACGGCTGTAATGTTTGTCTTGCGTAAATGGAGCTAACGTTAGGATGATGAGTTCATTGTGCACGATATTTCAGACGGCCCAAGAGTTGCTGTAACGCCAAAACGCTGCGGTGTTGTTCAGCTTCCTGGCGGTTGGTTTGCGTTTGATTTTTCCATCAAGGGAGTATGTCCTCTTTTCAAAGTAAAAGAGATTTCCCGGTTTAAAGCACATGAATAGGGATTTGCAAAAAAAAAAAAAAAAGAAAACGCTAATTGAAAGTTTATTTTGGTGCAGGAAACTTGGAATGCACGTGTAGCTTTTGCACACTTTCCATGGACTTCTTGAAGACCTGTAATAGATCATTAGGAGCGTTCCGCTTTAAAAGCGTCATGATTATTTAATCTTGAGCTAACAGATACAAACTCAATCCTTTGCAGGTAGTCATTAGCGTTATAGTGAATTACAGTGATTAATATCCTGAAAGCAGGGTAGCCCTCTTAAGAAATTTAATTACAGTTATGTGCGATTTTCAGTGAAAACCATTTTCTTGAAATGTTTATTTAAAAAATATGTGTTTTCTTCCCGCCCCCCCCCAAGACACTCACACATACTCTGACACTATGGGGCGCACGTTAAGTGTTTTTTTTTTTTTTGGTCCCAACAACAGCCACGTGAGGTAGATAGGTAACAGCCTAGGTTTTACTTACTGGACCTTCCTGCTTTTCCTGAGGCTCAAGGAACTGCAGAGTGTCCTGTGGTTGATGCGTGGTGGAGTTGGACTCCACTGCAGGTGTTTGTTCCTAGAGGCTACCCTGGGGTCATGCCCAGGATGGTTCATTTGTTGACGATGATGAGTTCCTGGCAAGAAGTAAAGCAATATAGGGTAATAGTTGAGATTTTGTGTATTACCTAGATTTTGTTCTGGCAGAGACATTGAAAGCAAAGAAAAAAAAAGAGAGAAGTAGGGCCATTTGAACCATACAACTCAAAGGAAAAAATGAGACACAAAGCCTTTGTAAGCATGACAGTAAGAAGGAGGAAGATTCTGTTACTGTTCTTGGCCACAGCTCTAGCTCTCTTGTTAGTACACAGAAGACTGCTGCCACGGTGTGTCTTTAAGATGGCTCCAGCTTCAGGACATAGTCTTGGCTGTGATTTAAGGAATGCAGTCATAAAGAGAAGCAAAAACACGTACGGACAAGAGTCCCCACTGTTGTCTTTTTTTTTTTAAAGATTTATTTTTATTATTTTTTTTTTATTGGAAAGGCGGATATACAGAGAGGAGAGACAGAGAGGAAGATCTTCCGTCCGATGATTCACTCCCCAAGTGAGCGCAACGGACCGATACTATGCCGATCCGAAGCCAGGAGCCTCCCACGCGGGTGCAGGGTCCCAAAGCTTTGGGCTGTCCTCGACTGCTTTCCTGGGCCACAGGCAGGGAGCTGGAAGGGAAGCGGGGCTGCCGGGATTAGAACCGGCGCCCATATGGGATCCCGGGCGTGCAAGGCGAGGACTTAACCACTTGCGCCACCGCGCCGGGCCCACCCACTGTTGTCTTTGACCTAACGTCTGTGAGAAGAGTATGACAAATGTTCTGAATTAAGACCCAACCCCCTTCTCCCTGGTTACTGAACCAGGTTAGTGTGACTGACTCTGCAGGTCATTGCAAGTGGGTGTTTTGAATGAGATTTTCTGCACAGCTGTTAGACAAAACCTTCAGGGATGCTCACTGAGCAGCCTTCGCCAAGAGACAAGGCGTAGATGCACTGGGGTAGACCCCATGCTTTATGGCACAGTTATGATACTTTGATGGGAAAAGGAGCCAAGATGAGAAACTGGATAAAAGACCTGAATGGTTGTGGCCTGTTAATACTTCAGACCAGAACCCCCAAGAAAGAGTGCCATTTGAAGGGTTCAGCTGGAATGAGGAGTAAACAAAAGGAGAATATCAAATGAATGTTGAACATCAGAACAATGCATTCTGTTCTTATACCCACAGTGCTCATGTCTCTTGTGTATGTTTGGTTTTTGGTGCTTCATTTACCTGATTTTTTTTTTCATGTAGGAGAGTGGCATGGATTATGGGCTGTTAAAACCAGGAGCCTGGAACCCTAGTTCTGTGCTGTGGGGCACGGATGGTATCAAACATGGCAGTCCCAACCCTACCGTCCATTGTCTGCGTTATTCAGATTCATATCCTGTCTCTCTCTCTCTCTCTCAATGCAGTTTGGATTCTTTGGTGCTTTTTAAAATTCTGCTTCTGTCTAACTCCAACAGAAACAGAAATTTGATTAGGGGGAGAATGGAGTTGTGGATGGGCATATGAGCATGATAAATGTGAAAGTGGTATCTAAATAATGATTTTTTTTTTTAAAAAAAAGTTTTAGGATTAGAATCTGATCATTTGCTTTAAAATTTGGAGTGTATATAACTTGATGTTCTCTCTAGGGACAGCAAGCATGGCGCCTTGCTGTGGAAGTTTTAAAGTGGAACCAAAGAGAAAACCACTGGCAGAATTATTTCTGTTTTAGACCTCGGGCGAAGTCATTTTAGACTCTTCATTCAAAGTTTCCCACACAGGAATCAGGAGATACACAAATATCTGAAGACTGAACTTAGCAATCAGATATAGGTCAGACATTTAAACCAGAATTTTCACCTTTAGCATTTTCAAATGTTGGACTAAATGGTTCTTCAATGTGGGTAGCTATCTTATGAATTGTAGCATATTTCAAAGTGTCCCTGGCACCCACCTATCCACTAGATAATAGTAACACCAAGTGTTCAATAAAAAAAAGTCATTTGAGGTGGCGATTTGGTTTAGGAGTTAGGTTGTCTGATCAACAATCTAAGTACCAACCTAATGTTATCAACACTGTATTATTGAAATATGTTAACAGATACCAACTTCTAAGCAAAGTATGGAATTTGAGCCCAGAAAAAAATTTTTTAAAGATTTATTTATTTTTATCACAAAGTCAGATATACAGAGAGGAGGAGAGACAGAAAGGAAGATCTTCCTCCAATGATTCATTCCCCAAGGGAGCGCCACGGCCGGTACTGCGCCGATCTGAAGCTGGGAACCAGGAACCTCTTCTGGGTCTCCCACGCTGGTGCAGGGTCCCAAGGCTTTCCCAGGCCCCAAGCAGGGAGCTGGATGGGAAGTGTGGCTACCGAGATTAGAACCGGCACCCATATTGCATCCCGGCGCGTTCAAGGCGAGGACTTTAGCCGCTAGGCCATGCCGCCGGGCCCGAGCCCAGAAAATTTTATTATAGATACTGGCAAGTATATTTCAGTATTTATGAACATATGGAAAGACAAAGGAAAAAGAATAGCTAACAATAGCTTAAAAAAGAAGAAAAAATGGAAAGCATTAGTGTGCCTCACTTCGAGCTGTGTCATATAGGTACAGTAATCAAGACGGTATGGTCTCGGTGGAGGGAGAGTTGGAAAGATCAGTGGAATAGAATAGAGAATGAAGAAATATATTCATCTACCTCTTCCCAGCTGGTTTGATAAAGGTGAAAGAGCAGCTCAATGGAGGAGTGATCACTTTGATACCAAATACTGCTGGTTAGCAAGTGGGTTTCACAGACAAAACAGGACTTCTACCAAAGTCTTCCCTTATTTCAAAATCAGCTTCAAATAGATCATGGACTGAGGCGTGAAGCTAGAACACTGTCAGGAAAAAAAAATAAGAGAGTATCTTACGGCTTTAATGTCAAAGGATGCTTGGATTTGAAACTAAAAGCATGATGCTTAAATGCAAAAATGACAAATTAGACTTTTTCCAAATTAATTTTTTTCTCTTGTCTATGAAAGACTCTATTCAGAGGACGTAAAGAGGTTGTGGGCTAGGAGGAAATGTCTGTAAGCCACATCCACAGCAAAGGGCTGGTGTCCAGGACTTGTAAAGAGCTCTCAGCAGTAAAATATCCAATTAGAAAGCAGATAAAATGGGGTGGGTGTTGAGCCTAGAAGATATCTGCATCCCACGTTGGAGTATCCAGAGTCAATATCTTTCTGCAGCTCCTGACTCCAGTTTTCTGCTAACACAGACCTTGGGAAGTGAAGGTCATGGCTCAAGTTTTTGAGTCCCTGCCACTAATGTGGGAAACCTGGATTAACTTTCTCTGGCATCCATCCCAAGTCGTTGTAGGTCTTTGGGAAATGAACTGTCAGATGGGAGCTCTGCCTACTTGCCTGCCTGTTACTCTGCCTCTCATATAAATAAGTAAGTAATAAAAAGTTTAAAAAAAGGAATTGGGCAAAAGATATAAACAGACATTAACTTGGGAGTATATACAGATGGAGTGTAAGCACACACACACACACACACACAAAAAGACATTCCATATCATTCACCTTTAGAAGATGCAAGTCAGGACCACTATGATACCAGTGAACAATTATGAGAATGTCTAAAATACACAAAATGCAACACCACCAATTCTAGCAGGGATACAGAGATACAAGGTCACTCATAAATTGTTGATAGACACTGTTACAGCCACTCTGAAAAGCAGTTGGAAGTGTTTTTTTTTTTTTTTTTTTACGGTAATGCCCGCATTACCACGTGATCTAGCAGTTGTGACAGAGAAGGGAAAACTTACTGTTCACAGCAGCGTCCTCAGTAACAACCCAAAAGTGCAACCAAAGCTAGATGCTCCTCAAGGAGTAAATATACGTACTACCCTGCCAGAGGAAGAGATTGAAGTGTTGATACCTGCAACAGCTCGGGTGAATCTGCAGTTATGCCGAGGAAGAAGGGCCCACTTCCAGAAGTCAGGCACTGTATGATTTCATTTATACGACATCTTTGAAATGACAGAATTGTAGAAATGAGCAGGTTTGTGCTTGCCCGGACAGAGAAGGAAGCAGGGAAGTGTGTGCGGCTCTCGAAAGGGCAACATGAGAAATTCCTATGGTGGTGGAAATGTTTCTGTAGCTGAACTCTCAGTGCCAATATCCTGGTTGTGATTTTCTGTAATTTTTCACAGTGTTATCACTGGGGAAGGCTGAGTAAAGAGTGCTACGGATCTTTCTGTATGATTTTTTAAATAACTAAATATGCATCTATGTCTCGAAATAGAAACTTGAATGATAGGAGCAGATTCTTTATAAAAGTCAGGAGGGAGTAATGGTGTATTCTCTCCTAACGCGGTCCTTAACTCCCCAAACTAACCAGTACTTCTTGCTCATCCTGTACATATTCCACATTCAAGATATTCTTCTATATAAACGTGAGACTATACTATATCCATTATTTGGCAACATATTGACCTCTCAGTGGATAAACATCCACATGTATCATTTGTAATGTACCCTTTTGAAAAGATGCATTTTATTTAAAAGTATTTAATGTTTTCTTGTTTCTCTCTCTTTTTAAAGCTTTATTTATTTGAAGGGCCAAATAATAGAAAGACGGTGAGAGACAGAGACAAAGAGAGAGCTGCTGATTCACTTGCCAAATGATTGCAACAGTCAGGGCTGAGCCTGGCTTAAGTTAGGATCCTGGAGCTTCCCCTTTCTGGGTCTCCCACATGAGAGAAGAGGCCCAAGGACCTGCGCCATTTTTGGCTGCTTCCTGGGGCCACATTAACAGGAGACTGGATCAGAAGTGGAGCAACAAAGGCTAGAACTGGCATCCACATGGGATGCCAGTAATGGTGACTATCATGTTGAGATTTGAAGATACAATGCAGTACACACCTCTACTTGAAAATTAAAGATGAACTCCCAATGAAACGTTAAATATATTTCGACCATAGGATGCTAAACTTAATGCTTTTAAATCTTATGGCTGGTCTGAGGCTTTGTGATCTTTGTGTGGCAGATGAGCCGGTACATTAGCTAGTGAGCCTCTAAGTTACGATCTAACACACCGTGGAGTGTTGATGCTTTCTCAGGGTATTTTTGTGATACTACAATCCTTAATTTTCATTAATCTGTGTAAAACTAGAGGGCAGGAAAAAAAAAACCCTACAGAAAACAGATCTTATACAATTGCTTACTGTGTAAAATTGGTATCAGGGCTTAGAATAATATGGTTGCCTTGATATCACTTTGCACCAATTGTAATATCCAAGTTGTGTCCCATTGACTTATTGTAAATGGGAAACTGTTTATATTTTATCACTGAAAAGTGTAGTATTTGAAGTCAGCCATTCTGTAGCTGCAAACAGCCTGAAGCTAGGCAGCTGTATTCTTCACAGTATTTGTTTTATAGCAGAATAGGTAAACATGTGGGTTTTAAGGCTGGGTGGATAAACAGTTTTGACAGTAAAATAAAAAACTTGAGCACTAGCCAACCACAGTCATGTTTAAGCATCTCTTATCCCAAATGAAAACAGTCTAATAAACCTGCACAACACATTTTAACATCATGTAAGATGTCTGTTTCATTTTAGGGGGGATATTCTTTTATATGTATCTGGCCTTCTCAGTTCATTGTGAAGTATGTTGAATCTTGATCTGGTAGGAGAGAGGAGAGGTTTCACATTTTCTGTGATTTTTTAAAAAATGAGTTTTTGTGGGTGTGGTAGGAGAAATATTAAATTCTTAGTCTGATTAATTGAAATTAGCAATATATGTTTTCATTTATTAACTTTTTTGGGTGTCATATTTTACTTTGTGTTCTTGTTTATGGAAAAGAGCTTTAGAGTCCTGATGATAAATTTCCCATGATGTTTACCCTCTATTTTTGTTGAAATATTGTCTACAGCTTGAAGGTAATAATTTATTATGGATAACAAAACTGAGAACCAGTGTGAAAAAATGGGTTTTGCAAGGCCAGACACATAAGCACTATAGTTGGTACTAGGACTGTTTTAGTTTCCCGACTTCTAGTTTGGTTTTTTTTTTTCAAGATTTCTTCCTTTTTTTTTAGTTGAAAGGCAGATTTACAGAGAGACAGAGGGAATGAGAGAGAGAGATCTTCCATTCTCTTGTTCATTTCCCAAATGGTTGAAATGGCCAGAGATGAGCTGACCCAAAGTCAGGAGCCAGAAACTTCCTCTGGATCTCCCTATGGACTTGAATCATCTTCTGCTTTTCCAGTCCTTAAGCAGGGAACTGGGTTGAAGTGGAGCAATGGGGACACTAACCGGTGCCCATATGGGATGCTGGTACTACAGGCAGATAATGAGTGTATTAAACCACGGTGTCTTCTCCTCAGTATAGTTTCTATTTCTACATCAACTTTATGGCACTTTCTTTTCTCCCTGTCCTTCATCATTGCTTCCTGTTTTCTTTCTCATTGCCTTATGTCCCTGAGCCCAGGTTTCCAGAATAATTTCTGGTCTTGAGATGACTGTATAAGTGGGAGGATTGTTGTATTGTACTGTGTTGCTATGGCCTTGTGGCCTCTTGCTAGATACTTTTGAGCCCAGAGCTTTTGGACCTCAGCAAAAACAAAAGATTTGCCCAAAGAGTCCTTTAGTGTTTGTAGAGATGATGGGAATGGCATAGCATGCAGGCTGGGAACTAAAGATAGAATTTTTAAAAATTTCTTTAAAAAATTATTATTATTATTATATTATTATTATTATTATTACAATTTTGTATAGGCTGGGACTCCCCCCTACAAACTCCCACCCCTGTCAGATTCTTCCCATATTGTTACAACAACGTAGTCCTTCATAAGGAATCATAATTCCATCAGTCTTATTTAAGTGTACCCTGACATTGTTGGTACAGACGAAATGTCAAAAATTAGTTGACTATACATGTGTGGGCTTCCTTCTGGTGTTTCTATTCTGTTCCACTGATATTCTTCTCTGTTTCTGTACCAGTACCAGACTGTTTTGATAACCACTGCTCTGTAGCATATCTTGAGGTCTGGAATTGTGATTCCTCCAGCTTGATTTCTATTTTTTCAGGATAGCTTTAGCTATTCGTGGTCTTTTGTGGTTCCAGATGAACTTCTGTATCATCTTTTCTATTTCTCAGAAGAATGTTGTTGGGATTTTGATTGGGATTGTGTTGAATCTGTATATTGCTTTTGGTAATATGGTCATTTTGATAATGCTGAGCTTGCCAATCCAAGAACATGGTAAGGTTCTCCATTTTTCAAGGTCTTCTTTTATTTCCTTTTTAAATGATTTATCACAGAGACCTTCATCATAGAGGTCTTTCACATATTTAGTTAGCTTAATTCCTAGGTATTTAAGATTCCTCTCCTCTGTTTTAAAGGGGACTGTACTTACAATTTCTTTCTCATCTATGGGATTATTTGCATACACTAGTGCAATCGATTTGTGTTTGTATCCTGCTGCTCTGCCAAAGTCTCTTGTGAGTTCCAATAGTCTCTTGACTGAGTCTTTTGGTTCTCCCATGTAGAGAATCATGTCATCTGCAAACAGCGATAATTTCAATTTCGCGTTTCCAATTTGTATTCCTTTAATTGCTTTTTCTTGCCTAATAGCTCTGGCCAGGACCTCCAATACTATATTGAAGAGTAGGGGTTGATAGTGGACATCCCTGTCTAGTTCCAGATTTTAGTGGGAAGGCTTCCAATCTTTCCCCATTTAGTTTGATGCTGGCATTGGGTTTTTTGTAAATTGCTTTGATTGTGTTGTAGAACATTCCTTCTATGCCTATCTTGTTTAGGGTTTTCAGCATGAAATGGTGTTGGATTTTATCAAATGCTTTCTCTGCATCTGTTGAGAGGATCACATGGTTTTTATTTTTCAATTTGTTGATGTGATGTATTACATTTATTATTTTGCGGATGTTGAACCATCCCTGCATGCCTGGAATGAATCCCACCTAGTGTGGGTGAATGATCTGCCTGATGTGTTGTTGGATCCTGTTGGCTAGTATTTTATTGAGGATCTTCACATCTATGTTCATCAAGGATATTGGTTTGTAGTTCTCTTTTTCTGTTGTTTCTCTATCTGGCTTTGGTATTAAGGTGATGTTAGCTTCATAGAGCTTGGGAGGATTGCCTCTTTTTCTGTTGTTTGAAAAAGCTTGTGTAGGATTGGGGTAAGTTCCTCTTGAAACATTTGGTAGAATTCAGTGGTGAAGCCATCTGGTCCAGGACTTTTCTTGACTGGGAGGGCTTTAATTACTGATTCAATCTCAGTGCATGTTATTGGGCTGTTTAGATTGTTAATTGCTGCTTGAAGATAGCATGTTTTGTGATGAAAGTGAAAGGATACAGGCAGGAAGAATTATAGATAGTACTGACATTTGTATTGATTATCTGGTGACTGACGAGTTATATTCAGTCAAAAACCACTGATTCCACCAACTTATGTGATCATTAATATGAATAGAAAATAAAATTGCTTTTGCTCGCCAATTCTCTTGTCAAATAGACTTTTCACTTAAATTTTTTTTACCCCTTTATACTTTTTTCTCTTTAATGTGATATTACTACAAGGAGAACAGATTCAATGCAGTTTATAGATGTAATTCTAAGACTATAGTGATATTTTTCTCCTTCTTTTAGTTTTTAAGATAATATATATTTTAGATTTATTTATTTATTAGAAATATTTGAGCTAGTGTCAAAGTGAATACCAAACACTTTCGCTTCTTGACTCAATGGGTATAGTTCAATTCCTCTTTTGTATATGTATACTTTTTTTTTTTGAAGAGTTACTTTGACATTTTTCCAATCTTATCTGTGGTAGGTAAGGGAATTGTTGAGAATGTTCAGCAAGAGATGTGGTGTTTCAAATGGTCCAACGAGGAAGTCTCAAAAACCAGACTGAAGAACTAGTGCCTTGGATATTATTTAGATAGGGCCATCGAATTGTTGTGATTATGTAGTCGGCTTTTAATTAGCATGTTGATCATTACCTTTTTGTAATGTAATGGAAAAACCTCATTTACTGTCTAGTCCAACTCTAACATTTTAATAGGTTAGGTAGCCAATCCTTCCTTTAGTCCTAATACAATACAGTAAGTAAAATTCTTGTGCTCTGCTTGGCTTACTGTAAATTTATTAGGTGCCTAGGAATACATTATTTTAAATCCAGGTCCCATCATTTCAGATAGATTTCTCCTCAGGAATATATTTATTCTCATGTTCTTCATCTCTTGATCATTGGAAATACAGTTATAAAGATAGGTACGATTGAGACAGCTGGTACACTTATTATTGTCCTGTTTTGCTGTTGAGACCCATCTAGTTGTGTGCAGTCTTTGATAATCAACTGTGGCTATTAAGCAGTTTACTGAATTATAGCTTTTTACACATGGCTATTCTATTGCTCTTTAGGGTTAAGTGAAAAGGCTTATTAAATATCCACTTTCAATGAAATATTTGACAATGCTAAGAGAAATGAATAATTCATAGAGATTTCTACTAGTACAAAGCCAAACCAATTTAACCATATATAAAGTTACACGGCAATGAGTAAATAGCAGTCCTAACTTAAGGAGTTTTGGATAGTTAATGGGTTCAGATAGTCAGGAAACCCAAAAGAACAATGACTTAGACAAGATGAAAGTTTACTTCTCTTTTGTAAGTACAAATTAGGTAAAAAGTTGGTGTGGTATTCATCAAAGCCAGAGACCCAGGGTGGGTTGCTCTGCCATCTGATAATTCTGCTGTCTGTGGTCCTCCTTCTCGAAGTCCTGTGTTACTGTACCAATCTTCACATTTGCACTCCAGCCAGAGGAAGGAATTCAACAAGAAAACCTTATACCTGAGGCTGCCCACTACTTCAGCTTGTGCTTAGTTAGCTAGAACGTGGCCCACATGGCCACATTTAACCGCCACAGAGGATGAAAAGCGAAGTCAGTAACTGAAACAACCATGTACCAAGGTTCGTGTTCTTTCAGTTTTCTCTTTAAGGTTATTTTATTTATTAAAAGGTTTATCTGCTGATTCACTTCTCCAGTTGTCCAGAACAGCTGGGCTGGACCACGTGGCCTCCAGGGTACACAGTAGAAGGAAGCTGGAAATAGTAGCAGAGCCAGGGCAGATAGGTGTTCTGATGCCAGGTGCAGGCATCCAAAGGGATGTCTTACCCACTGCACCCTTATAGCCAAGGCTCGCGTTCTGTCACCACGGAACAGAGTAGAAGATACTGAGTGATCTGTGTCGTGGTCTTGATGGGTGACACCTCTTCTGCAGAGATCCTCAAGTTCCAAGAGTTATTTGCGCTTGCATCAGAAGTTTACTATATATCCACAATGTTTAACATTGTACTAGGTTTGAAAAGCGGAAAGATTTTGTGTGTGACAGTTTTTTTTAGCTTTAAGGGACTCAGAAGATAACAGAAAATGGTGACAAAAGCCATGATTGAAAGTTACATGAGCTAGTTTGGGATCTTTAATTTGCAATTTATTTATATCAACTTTTGCCAATTTATTTTTGTTAGTAGAATTTTGATCTTCTTATTTCTGCACTGGAGTTAATAATACACTTAATTCAATAAGATCATATTAAATAAGGTAGTATATTTTGAATATTTAGAAGGCACTGCTACATTGCCATTACAGTGAAGTTGAACCAACTTCATTCTCACCAGTCTATTTCCCTACACCCTTAATTGCTTTATCCATTCCGGGGCTTTTTCACATTTGCTTAAGGCCAGTTTGCAATACTTTGCTGTTGTGAAGTTTTGCTTCAAATTAGAGATTCGGGGAGATCAATGTCTTAGTGATGTCTGCAGTGTCTCAGTTGAGGCAAGGATGCCTGAAATCTAGCTGTCCAACTCAGACCCCCTCCGCACCATCTTTGGCCTTTAAGACGTTTGTTATACATTCACTGTTACTGGGGGAATCCCTTATGTCTAATTCCACGTCAGACATTGGAAATATTAGTGAACCAATGCAGTCCCTATTTTCTTGGGGGGAAAACAAACTAGAGGGAGGAGGCAGAGAATAAACACAGTAGTAATGTCATGTAGACAATAGATGTCAGAAGGAAAAATAATGCAGGATAAAAGAGAGAATAAGAGGGAGAGGGAGAGATATTAAAATAAGATGTTTAGGAATAGACCATAAAGAAACATGCTGGGTGAACAGATGCCTAAAATAGGAAAAGGCACAATCCACAGAATTCATGTGTGGGAGAGGGTTGTTCTGAACCCAGGAATGAGACGGTAGAAATGCTGCTGGGTGTTGGAGGAGTAGCAGTGGGACTTTGGATGGGGGAATACAGCACAAAGTGATGTTGTGAAGGTAGCAAATGTCACTGCTTGTGATGTGGGACAAAGTGACAAAATATTAAAAAAAAAATACCGTAACTAAAATATGATCTCCCAGCTTGAAACCTCAACTTATCAGGACACATTCAATTTCTGGTACTTGGAATTCTAGACCTTAGAAGCTGTATCTTTTATTAGATATAGGAGCGAAAAACGTTTCTGTGGATAGTTCCAGAAATAAAAAATTAGGGCTATGAAAACTGAGAATCATCTGAGGGTTCCCCAGCCTCATCACTGGGATATCTGCAGAGTTCATTTAGGGCGCAGGACAGGAAAAACACCTCTGTTGACATGTGCCATGTGTCCACCTGATGGTTTCCTTGGGTTTTTCCAACATCGTTGGTTGACCTTGCCCCTGTCTAAGTTGCCCCTGTTTCTCAGCGCTTCAACACAGGCACAGAGGTTACGTAATTGTTCTCAAGCCATGCCCGAGTCTGGTAAACTCTGTGATATTATGTAATGCTGCATCTCCCGGGGCACCCCATGAAGCCATTTCTTCTCTGGGATTTGCAGCTTCTTGAAGTCTCCATGGGAGGTTGTCCTGGGTCATCACCATTCTCCATTCCTACAGGGACATCCTCTTGCTTCCTTGGGGTTTAGCCCTGGGGTTCTGGGGATGGCCCACATCCCACACAGTCTGTTCTCAATGTTAGTTATTTAAAACAGTTAAGGTTCTAGTTTTTGTAACTATATGCAGCTAATTCCCGTGGCCTGGTTCTTTTACCATGAGCCGAAAATACCGGTCGCAACCTGGTTAATTCCAGTGGGGCATGAATGGGACAGGGTGGTGGTAGAGCACTGAGGAAAGGGGAGAGGGGGCAGAAGGGGAAGAGAGAGACAGAGCCACACCTGTGTGCCTTTATGCCATTCAGGTGAGCCCACAAGGTGTGGGGCATGGGGATTGGGAGGGACTGAGGGCAGACCCCAGGGGATTGGTGCCTGAGACTGTCACAAGTGATTGCCTAGGAACGATTGGAAAGCGGGCGAAGTTGGGGAAGGGGCTGGGAAGTTGGGGCGGGATTCTCAGGGGGAAATACCGGTTACAATTGATTGCTGGACGGCTGGACTGGTGCGAATTTCGTGAGCTGTGAGGAAGAGGAAATGGCACTGGGTCCAAGGTGGGACAATCGAATAACTCCTTTCACCCATCTCAGCCCTACCGGCTTCCTTTGGTCTAGCAACTCAGTTATTTTCTTGCGCTAGAAGGAGGAAATGTTATTAAAGAGATTGTCTTGTTCTTTTCCCGGTTGTTATTGTCCTGAGTTCTTTGTGTTCCAGCAGGTTCCCAGCCTTTGAAACGGGGAAGCCGGAACAGTCTGTTGTTTGATCACTTTACTTCCTGCAGTGATGCTTGTTACTTGAGACCACAGCCAAACATAGTAGGGGTAAAGGGAGAATTCTAGGGAATTAGAGAGAAGCTTAACAAGATACTTCACAATCATCTCTTTAGCCTCTTAATTTGACAAATGAGGAGACAGGCTAAGAGGTAACTGATTTGCTAAGGCCGAGTATATAGTTAGTGGTGGAGCTCAGAGACCAAACTCCAGGTATCCTATAGCTGCTGGTCTTATATTCTTTGATATTATGTATTTGTTGAGCAGTTTTGAAATTCTTGTGAAATTTAGATTCAACAATTCAGTTTATATGTACACACACATACATATTTCAACTAGATTTTTAAAGTACATTATGACTATTCTCATGAGGGTGTCTCAGCAAATGAATCATTTTAGATGCTATTTTTTTTTTTTTTTTAAATCTCAGAGAGAGAGAGAGATCTTCCATCCACTGGTTTAGTCCCTGAATGTGCACAACAGCAATAACTGGGCCAAATCAAAGCCAGGAGCCCGGAACTCCATCCGGTTCTCCCACATGGATGACAGGCATCCAAGAACCTGAGCCAGCTGCCCCCCAGGTGCATTGGCAGGAAGCTGGATTAGAAGCATATACAGAGCTCAGTAGCAGGTACTCTGGTATGGGATGTGCATGTCCCAAGTGTCTCAGTGTGACTTAATCTCCTGTGCCAAACACCCAGCCATGAAGTTTTTCTTTTCTTTTCTTTTTTTTTTTTTTTTGGCCAAGTCCTTCAAGGGCACACACATTTATGCCTTCTGTTACACTTACTCGATCAGTAGAAACGTATGTAAAGTCTGTTTATTCTTTTGCGTTTGTGAGATGGTGATACCCCAGGGTCTCACTGGATGACAAAAGTGTTGCCCAACACCCTGTACCCAATTGTACTTTCAATTTTTTTCTTTATAATTTGTGTTTTCTCCTTTCCATTGAGCTGACAGCGGGCTCTGTTTTGCATGCATTTCAGTCTGCTGGAAGTAGCCCTTCTCTCCTAAATGTCCTCTGAATGTCTTATTTCTATTCTGCTGTAGGTTAAGAAACTGGATAAATAAACCAGGTAATATTGTTTGTGAAGTGAGTGAGAGTAAATAGCCTCTAGGGAGGGCCTCGAACGCTTTCCTGTGGGAAAGTGTGGGAGCTTCCTTGGCACAAGTCTTGGCTGATCTCTTTTTCTCTGGGTCTAAGATTTTTTTTTTATCTCCTGCTTCCTATCCCTGCTAGCTCCCTGAGGTGCGTAGTTGTCTGCACAGCGAATAGGTGAGCAAGAACTGCTTTTGTTCTTATTTTTCATTGATCCAGAGACACTGTAAGCATCTGTATATATTTGCATTTGAATAACAGCCCAGCATTATTAACCAGTTCCCTTGCAAATCAGAATAATAATAAGAATAAACCCACAAACCACAGAATAAACCCACAAAGCACAGACTGGGTGCTGGTTTGAGAACAGGTTGGGCAGCTTTGCAAACTTCAGTATGTCGTTTTTCTCCAGAAAACAAATAGAAATATTAATACTTAGTACATGTGTTCTCTAAGTTAATTTTTATTGATTTTTGGAAAGCGGAGAACTGTTACCTACACACAGATTCATTATAAAGTCTGTGAATCTTTTCACTTGGTTGTTATATATAACAAAACTGAGGTGTTTCCCAGGCTCTGCCTCTCTGCTCCCCTCTCCCTTCTCTGCTTCTTTCTTTTCTTTCTGTTTGCTTTCTTTTTCTCTTACTTTTCCTAAGTACTGTCTGGACAATTTTTAAGGTATTCTTAGTTTCCTGTCACTATCTATTTGGACTTTTTAAAAGAAGATTCATCTAATTTAAGATCTGTTTATTTATTTTAATTGGAAAGTATGATATACAGAGAGGAGGAGAAACAGAGAGGAAGATCTTCTGTCTGTTGATTCACTTCCCAAGTGGCTGCAACAGCCAGAGCTGAGCCAATCTGAAGCCAGGACCCAGGGGCTTCTTCTGGGTGTCCCGTACAGCTGCAGGGTCCCAAGGCTTTGGGCTGTCCTCGACTGCTTTCCCAGGCCCACAAACAGGGAGCTGAATGGAAAGTAGGGCTGCTGGAACATGAACTGGTGCTCATATGGGATCCTGGCATTGCAAGTCAAGAACTTTAGCCACTAGGCTATGACGCTAGGGGATTCTATTTTATTTAAAGACATAAAGAGAGAGGAAGAGAGAAAGGTAGATGTCTTCCATCCCTCAGCTTCCTTCCCAAATGCCCACCATATCCAGAGCAGGCTTGTCCTAAGTCAGGTGCCAGGGTCTCCATCCTGTCTGCCTTGTGAGAGACAGGAACTTAAGAATGTGGGTCATCATCTGATGTAGCAGTCAAGCTGCCTCCTGAGACACTGGTATCTCACATGGGTGCTGATTCATGTTCTGGCAGTTGCACCACTTGCTGTCCAGCTCGCTGCTAAATGCCTGGGAAAGCAGTGGAGGATTCCAAGTGTCTGGGCTCCCTGCCTCCCATGTGGGAGAAACAGATGAAACCTCCAGTTCCTGACTTCAACCTGTGAATCAGTGGATGGAAGACTCTCTTGGTCTCTCTTGTTTCTGACTTTCAAATAAATAATTATATCTCTTTTATGTTATCTAAGTGTTTTGAATGATTTACTTAAGGTGAACAGATTTCATATATCTCACAGTACAGGTTTAGGAAGCATATAATGATGCTTCCCACCCAAACCTCCTTACACCTCATGTTCCCACCTGCCTTCCTCCAATTTTTAAAGTTTTGCAGTGGCATACTTTAAGTCACTTCAAAGTCACAAGGTTAACACTCCATCAAGCAAAGAATTCAACAAATAGAAAAAACAGTGTTGCTGAGGAGTACAGGCAAAGGTTGTAAACAAGAATCAAATCCTCAAAATGTCAATTTAGCTCATGTAGATGACATCTTTTTGCACACTGTGCATTTGCAACCACAGATCAAGGGAACAATGTATCTGTCTTTTTGGGCCTGCTCTTGCCATCAGGCACATTGGTCTACAGTTGCATCCGCTCTGTTGCAAAAGACAATAATGTTTCTTTTTTGTTTGTTTTAAAAATATAAAATTATTTTAAAATAATTATAATAATAACAACAACAAATAATAAATAAATGATAAATTGATGCAGATTTGCATACATAGGGGATCATCACTCTTCTTCTTTCTCCCCCTCATTTTCATCTCTCCCTGTGTGTCCCTCTCATTTGTCTCCAGGTTATTACAATGGTGGCGTAGCTATTCATGTTAGTGTTACAGGCTTAACTTTCTGATATGTAATTGTATCATGAGATTATAAATGTAGGAAAAGGAAGAAAACAAAGTTACATAATGTAAAAGTGTGATTAAAAATATTAATGGGAATTCTATTATTCTATTATTCAGGAGGAAAGATGCATGCTATATACATCTGTTATTTCCCAGGATGCTGATCTGTCTAGAGTAGAGTTTATAGTTTCTTTGTTGTTGTTTGTCCTGTGTGTTAGTTGTAGCATATCAGATATTTGTGTCTTTGGGACTGGCTCATTTCACTAGGTGTAATGATTTCCAGCTGGATCTATTCTGTTGCAAATGGTAAGATTGGATTATTATTATTTTTTTAATTGGTGAGTAGCATTCCATGAAGTAAATGTATTTTTCTCTCTGTCTCTCCCTGTTTCTGACTTTCACATAAGTAAATACATTTTTAAAAAAGAAATGTGGAGTATCTTGGGCTCAGTCTGGCACTGTGATGTAAGATGTAGGTGTCTCAAGCAACAGCTTAAAACTGCATCACAATGCACAGAGTCAGGCTTGTCCTTCCTTAAAACACTGCACCACAATGCGCATAGTCAGTCTTGTCCTTCCTAACTTCCTTCCTTCTTTTGCTTTTCTTTCTCTCCCTCTCTTCCTTCTTCCTTCATTCCCTTGCTTCCTTCCCAGTCTAGCTTTAAAGTTTTTGGGTTATTTATGAATTTTTCTTTTGTAAATGTTTATCGGATAACCCCAAGGTATCAAATATTAGGGACATTTAATTCCCTATGTATGCTTTAATATAAAAGGAACATTTCTCTGTTTAAAAGTTGTTTGAGGAGGACTTAAGTACAGAGTGCCAAACTTGGGTTGAGTCAGGGTCAGTGCATGAGTTGTGGGTAAAGAAGCTGTACACGCAGGCAGTGGTAAGCATGCAGTTGTGCAAAGGAGTTAGGAAAGGGTTAGGGTTAGGGTTAGGGTTAGGGTTAAGGTTAGGGTTAGGGTTAGGGTTAGATTTGATGCTGAACACATCGGAATGCAACTGAAGAGCTTTGACCAAGAGGATGAGTTGATGAAACTGATGTTTTAGAAACATTCTGGAGGCAGTGCCACTCAGATTAGTGGGAAACAAGAGTTAGAAGACCGAATCTGGAAAAAAATGAAGCTGTGTGACTTAAGGCACAAATTACACAGACATTCAGAGATGCTCAGGTGATGAACATAACCTTTGATGGGGGTGGTGACAGGCAGCCATTCACTCAGCCATGTGCAGTCACCACGTGAAGGGGAGAACTGATCCAATCAGTGAGCTAATGGGGTTCCATTGTAGCAGGTTGAGTGATGGTGAAGAGATCAAAGAATAATTTGCAGGAAAATTGGCATTGGTAGAAGAAGAAATTGGACTGCAGCTGTAAGAGGTTATGTAAGGATTTTCTTTTAAATGAAAGTGTTTATAAGTTGACAGTGATGGGAGGAAAGATATAGTTTTGGGTAGAGGAGGGAGAGATTGAGGGTGGGTGGGACGAGGAAGCAGAAAGAGAAAGAGGCAGAGTGGAAGAGGGAGAGGAAGAGGGAAAGATTTTGACATCACCCTGTGACATTCTGGGCTCCTGGTGTTGGCCATGCCCAGCCCCAGCTGTCAGTAGATAGCAGACTCTCATGCTCTTTCTCCCCCCACCCCTTTCTCTACATCTGCCTTTCAAATAAACTGAAAATAAATCTGAAAAATTTGAAAAAGACTGAAAGAATAAATAGCTTTTTTTGGATTTGTTTTAATAAAAGATTTATTTTTATTGGAAAGGCAGATACGTAGAGAGGAGGAGAGACAGAGAGGAGGAGAGACAGAGAGGAAGATCTTCTGTCCAATGATTCACTCCCCAAGTGGCTGCAATGGCTGGAGCTGAGGCAATCCGAAGCCAGGAGCCTCTTCCAGGTCTCCCATGCAGGTGCAGGGTCCCAAGGCTTTAGGCAGTCCTCGACCGCCTTCCCAGGCCGCAAGCAGGGAGCTGGATGGGAAGTGGAGCTGCTGGGACAAGAACCGGCACCCATATGGGATCCTGGCACGTTCAATGCGAGGACTTTACCACTATGCTACCAAGCTGGGCCCTTTTTTTTGGATATTTTTGGTCATATTTTAAGTTCTTTATTTTGACCAAAGTAATACAAGTTTAAAAAGTCCATCTAGTGTTAGAATTATAAAAGTACTTCATTGTCCCAGTATTTCCATTTGTTTTATTTCTTCCTGCTCCCACAGAAACAACTTTTCTATTAGCTATTTCATCCTATATATTTTACATTTCAAAACTGCCTTTGAATTCTGACATATTCTCCTTTCTTCTGCATATTTATGTCTGTTGATTTTCTATATGGAATATAACATTTGTTACTTTTATTTCCACCCACCCCAAAGTACGTATTTATCTTTCCATC
Source organism: Ochotona curzoniae (assembly GCF_017591425.1). NCBI lineage: Eukaryota > Metazoa > Chordata > Mammalia > Lagomorpha > Ochotonidae > Ochotona > Ochotona curzoniae. Next base: position 28,601,877 of record NW_024467122.1, on the reverse strand, counting down.
ATAATCGTAATTTTATGTATTCACAGTATTCAGTGTAGTTACCAGAGTTAAGATTACCTCTTTTCAAGTTACCGTTTATAACTAGAGTCAATGATGGCAAGCGGTTTTCTCCTATTCCTTCCCAATTGCTTAATTTTCTATGTGTATGTCACTGTTATTTCTAAACTCTTTATAGAAGTGTAAATGCCTTCTTAATAAATTCAGACACATCAAGAAGCTGTGGCTGCTGCTGTTGGGGCCTTGGGTCTCGAGCTGTGGACAGGATTGACTGCTCTCTGAACTGCTGTTCAGCTCTGGCCCTGAGTGCTGCTCTGTCTGTGGATTGGATCCTGTGGCTTTTTCTTGGTTTGCTACAAACAAGATAAGTGAGACCTAGGAAGTACATTTTTTTCATCTTGGAAGACTGAAACTTTTATTATTTTATCTCCTCTCTAAATAATAATTTGCCCAACAGTAGGCTTGCCAGGTGGGAAGTGATTTTACTCATTTTGGAGTTTTGGAAGTGTCCTTGACGTCTGTGGTTGCAGGTGAGGAAGCCCAAGTGGTTCTCTTTTCTTTACGTGCAGAACTGAACCCAGGAACCAGCAGGTTCTTCCAGGTTTCCCACTTGGACACAGGGTCCCAAGGCTTTGGGCCATCCTCCATTGCTTTCCCAGGCCACACGCAGGGGCCTGAAAGGGAAGTGCAGTAACTCGGGCCTAAATTGCCAGCCGTGTGGGGTATTGGTTCTTGCAGATAGAAGAATAGACAGTTGAGCTATTGCTCTGGCTGCCTGTAGCTTCTTATTTTGTATCAAAGTATTCTTTCCTGCTAGCATAGTTTAATGCTGGCTGTCTCCTGTGGTGTGTGAGAGAGTGGTGGCATGGACGGGAAATTGATCCCATTTGCACACTGACTTTGGGAGTCTGGTCTCCAATCGCTAAAATTCTCTGAGTTTCTATGGAAAAATTTGTTCTGCTTTGGGGTTTTCATCTTGTCAAAATGTGATTACCTCTCACAGACAGTTATTGGTAGAATGCTAAAAGATATTTACATGCTTATTGTTTGTTAATATGAACATTATTTATTTATACAGTATCAACTTAAAATAGGCATTGCAATAAGCCTAGCTGTCTTGCTGAATACATTTGAAAATTCTTACTATCAAATCATGTCTTGCTGAATACATTTGAAAATTCTTACTATCAAATCATGTCCAAAATATATTTATTTCTAATTTGAATAGGTAAAATGATATCTGTATGCTTTTCAGAAACACTTCTCATTGAGATGACATTAGCTACATTTCTAAGCAAAATAGAAGTTGGAATTGATAGATTGTTTTTTTTTTTGCTAAGAGGCTAAAGCTGTTCAGGATTAAATAATTTTTTTCTTCTTTTAAATTTACTCTCATAAATTTAAGAGAAATCATGGGTGATATCTAGACAAAATATTTCTTTCTTTTTTTAAAAGATTTATTTTTATTAATTTTTTATTTATTGGAAAGGCGGATATACAGAGAGGAGAGACAGAGAGGAAGATCTTGCATCCGATGATTCACTCCCCAAGTGAGCACAACGGCCGATGCTATGCCAATCCGAAGCCAGGAGCCTCTTCCGGATCTCCCATGCGGGTGCAGGGTCCCAAAGCTTTGGGCCGTCTTCTACTGGTTTCCCGGGCCACAGGCAGGTAGCTGGAAGGGAAGCGGGGCTGCTGGGATTAGAACCAGTGCCCATATGGGATCCCGGGCGTGCAAGGCGAGGACCTTAACCACTTGCGCCACCGCGCCGGGCCCAACAAAATTTTTCTAAGTAGTAACACTCCCAGAAACATAGGCAAGTCAAAAGACATAAGTCACTGAAAATGTCTTTTTTTAATAATTAAAAATGTTTGATTGTTTTGAAAGGCACTCTTATAGGAGGGAGAGAGAGAGAGAATTTCCATTTGATGATTCCAAATAACCATAGTAGTTGGGACAGCGTCAGGTTGAAGCCAGGAGCCCGGAAGTATTTGGGCTGTCATCTCTTGCTCTCTCCAGAGAACATTAACAGGAAACTCAACTGGAAGTGTGAAATCAGCCCTTTAACCATTTGCATTTTAAGCTATTCCCAGAAATTTTACAATAAAATCTCATGTTTTAATTTCTCTGTTGCTGCCTTTCTACCATGCTGTGAATGAGTCATGAGATCTTGAGTTTACAGGGGATGAAAAGTCAAGCAGTTTTAATCTTTCTTTTCAGAACTACCTTTGTGTAAATTTGAGGTAAGCTTCCTTTCTCTTGAACTTTCTGCCATATCGGTAATGAAGGCATGTGATATGCCTGTTTTAGATTTTTATTTTCCCAACAGCTCCTCCCAACCTTATTCAACATGACTCAGCAGCGCGAGGGAGCCCCAAATACTTTGAACGGGGACCAACAGGGGATAATGAAATAAGGCTATGGATTCCCAAGAAGTACAAAGGCATTCAGAAACATGAATCTGACATCACCACCCAGTATGCCATTCATGGGCATGACCAAGGGATTTTGCTACACTAATCACTCCACTTTGTTGTCCATACTTGAAGGCTATGCATCTTCAGACTCATGACCACATTGCTCGACTTCCATTTATTTTCTTAAATCTGTAAAGTTGGAATGATAATAGCAACCACCATATGGATTTGTTGAAGTAAACAATGTTTAGGAAGTGTTTACCAGTGCCTGCTGCACGGAAAGCACCTAATGGTTGTCAGTTCTAATAGCACATCGTCCGCTGTTTTGCTGCTCTACTATCAAGTATCTAGCCTTTGGGGTAACTCAGATTTTTTTTTCTTTTTGGAAACAACTATATGCCACTTAATTCAATGTCTTGGGAATATAATGTTCAGATGAGTGGGGTGAAATCACCCAAGGCCAGGAATCCAGGTGTAGCAGTGAAGAAAGCAAACTTTCTTTGGTAGATGGCAAACTGTTTCTGAACGCATTCCTCGAAAATATTCCTCAGATGCAGAAGAAAGCACAGGGCCTCCAGAACGGATTTCTTTAAAGCAGTTGGCGATCTTGAGGGAACGAAGAAGTTTCCCCTATGTTAAATGCTTGTGAAACGTTTTTGAACAACTACTGTTTGCCAGATGCCACAGTAGAGTCCTCGCCCTAGGTGATGTGGTAAGAAAGGCAAGCTTCAAACACTAGGCAAGTTGGCAAGGTTGGCATTGTGTCATGTGTGCTGATCCAGGTTGGTGTTGTGAACATTACTGCTGAATGGATGACTGTAATGGGAGATACCTGTTTATGTTTTGGTCGCCAATTTAAGGGTTTGGTGATGAGTTGAGTGAGAGAGGTGTGGGAAGGTGGCCCCTCCTTTCTATCACAGCTTCAGCTTTGCCATTTCACAGTTAGGACCAGGAAAGAGCCAGCTCCTTGGAATCTGTAATCACGAGGGGTGACTGATCTCAAATGCATATCCAAAAGTCTAAATGCATGAAGGCATCCATGTCCAGTACAAGGGATATGCTAGAGGAGTAATAAATTATGAGCGAATGGCATCTCAATTAAAATGGTTTTCAAGAGGCTTAAGAGTTCGGAACTTTTTACTAAAAATAAAAGAGACTACATTTCTCCTCCTCCAAATAAAAAAGTATACTTACCTACCTATGCTACTGGGAGAGTATTTGAGTAGAGAATTGAGTGACAGACAAGTTGAAACATGGATATTGAGTTAAGAAAGTGTCAGTGTCTATGGAAGACCAGGTATTCCATTATGAATAGTATGAATGCCTATAAAGGAAAAAATTATCATTAAGATTTATGAATTGAAAATTACTTGATATGCTAGTTGTCATTAGGTAGCCTTTTTTTTCTGCAGATGAAAATTGAATGAGATAGTGTTTTGATTTGTAAAAATATAATCAAATTGCAGTAGAGAAGAGTAAAGCAATTGGTTAATCCTTTTAGGCATAAGTTCTAAATTGATAAAAATCAGTGTAGCCCATGTAGTATTTGTGGAGATAGTATGATTTCTTTTTGTCTGTGTGGAGTGATAGGGGTGATAGTGGGAGAATTTGGAGTTTGTCTTATCTTTTGGTTTTGTAATTTTAGAAAAGCACTGGATAAGAAAAAAGTATGACAAAGTCTATTTCACCATCATTTTGGAAATATATACAGCATAAAATGACTTTGGAAACTGAAATGACCTATTTGAAGATACATGTATATTTCCACTTTAAATATTGGGTCTTAGTCTCATAAAAGAGTAATCATGTTATTGCACCTTTAGATTTATTTTTGAAATACTATTTGTGAGATAAATTTCGATATTTGTAGGTTTTGTTCATCTAAATCCCTAATGCCCCTGCCCATACTGTCAAATTCAACCTCTGCTATTTTATTTATGCCAATTACATCAGACGAAAGGTTCAGGACACTAACGTAGATAGGATTTTGAGAAATGAGCAATATCTGTGCCAATTTGACAGTCTCAGCGAATCTGAGCATTTCAGGATGGAAGGTTAATGTGGAGTTTTATCTAACGAGGGATCAGGTTTGCAAATCATTACCTTGCAAATTTAACCTTGAACGTTTTGTCTAAGGAAAAGGGGCCAAATGAGGTTAAGGAAAGCATGCCCATGGGGGCTACACATTTCCTTAAAACTAGAGTTTGGCTTGGTGTGCTGAGATGGTCACACTGCAGGGTTGGACCGGGAACTGAGGATGGCCTGGGCTGTTGTGGAATAAAGCTTGTCATCTCAGGCACGCTCCAGAGACCTCGGCTTCAATAACTTGTCTCGATGTCTTCCATCAGCATGCACATTTGAATCTATGGTGGCTAAATGGTCCTATGAAGGTTGTTTTTAGATCACCTGTTTGTATTATACTGTAACTTAGCAAGGTATCAGTGATTTCCGCGGCTTTTAAATGTCAGGTCCTGTGGAGGGGTGGGAACAGGAATGGCTGGGCAGGGCTGTGCTCTTTATAGCCCTCTCCATCAGCCCTTACATGCCTGGGACATACTCCACAGATCAGTTTTATGCACTGGCACTCAGGTCTGTGCTTGTTCGGCCGTGGGGTCTTGCCACTTCTGAAAAAGCAAAAGGCACTGATGATAGTGTTAATCTTCCAGCCCCGTCGCCTCCCACAGCCGTTTCCCAGGGCACGGTGCTCTGCACGCTGGGGAACTTTCTTTAGCTTTCTTGTCACCCTGTCCATGGGCTGTCATGTGAGAGGCAGAGGCTCCCGTGGGAGATGTGGAAAGAAGAAATGAGTAGTAATAGCCTCAAAATTTGTTTGTTCTCCATGTGCTCCTCCCAGTCCTATCTGTAATCTGTCACCCGGGAGGGCACAGGTGGGAAATGGGCACAGTGCATCACGAGAGGACCTAGTTAAGTCTGCTTTCACTGAGACTGTTATAACATTCTCTGCTCTCCAGTCCTCTGCTGCTTTGGTCCTTCTGCTATTGATCCTGTGAGTCATGGACACCATTCATGTCCCTACACGTGGTGATAATCCCTTCTCATGCTCTCGAGAACCTTGACCAAATCTCTCACCAACCTGGATAAACTAATCGCTTCTACCCAGAGATTAGCTTTCTTTCTTCAGAAATTATCAAGGCATGAGCAGGAAACTATGGATGTAGATAATGCGATATAAGGTTCAGCGGATTCATACACAGGAAGTGAATATTATGATTTCCTTTCTGAATTTAGCATCTGGGTGTCAGGGATACCATCTTAGACAACCAGGTAAATACACACAAGAGGTTTAATCACTGTTCCTACCAAGGAAGAAGAGGTGTGGATGGGGAATGAGGGGATCAAGGTGAAGGTATCATCCATCCCAATCCTGATGGATTGCAGGAAATCGCAGGTGTGTAGCTATTCCAGGGAAGGAAAACGGTCTGAAAATCTGTCTATGAAGTTTTTCTCCATTTGGAATGCTCTTTGAATCCACTGGATGCATTTAGAGCCTACCTTTCTCTTAACATTTTAAGATAATACTGTCTTATATTCTATATCTATTTCATTCTCTCTCTCTCTTTTCCACTTTCTAGATACAGATTTCCATTGTGTGTCTTACAATATGCATTATTTTTATTTCTGCACCTGCTAGCTTATTTATTCTTCTAGTCTGTGTCTATCTGATCAAAATCAAGTGTTATTCATCTGTCTGTTAGTAGGATGGATCAAATGAACGCTGAATGTGTTTTATAAAACACAATTTGCAATCAAGATTGTCTTGCCTTTTTATCCTGCAGATCAGCCGATATAATTCCTTGAATGTAGTGATCACTCTAGAAATAAAAATTTGTTGAATGATGCAAATAAAAATATGCTTTTTGTTAGAAAAGTTTACTGGTTTGAAAGCACTGATCTGAAGCCAGGAGCCTGAGGTTCTTCCAGGTCTCCCACATGGGTGCAGGGGCCTAATAATGAACCATCTTCTGCTGCTTTCCCAGGTGTATCAGTAGGGAACTGGATGGGAAGTGGAGCAGCCAGTTCTTGAACAAAGGTTAATTGGGATGCAGCTTTACTTGCAAAGCCACTGTTATCTCTTTTTATAATTGGATAGCTCTTGGAGTTGGAACCTGCTCATAATCATTGTGTTTAAGTATGCTGCTTTACATTTTGAAAACCTCATAGTTTCATTTTATTGCTGTGGTTAGACTGTAAACTTCTTGAGGGAAACAGTATTGATCTATAGTTTTCTTGTCTTCTGCAATAGAAATGGCAAGGGGTAAAGAATGGTGAGTTGTGCAACCATATGCCTCATTATGTAATGGAAATGTCTTTTTATGATTGTTTCTGTTTTAGGAAACCTGGTCTGAATAAGCTTTTTCGTGAATGCCTAAATGCTACCTCCCCTTCCCTCGTCAACAAAACCAGTTATGTATTATTTGTGAGAAGGATGTGAGTCATTGGGATTTAGGGATTGAAAGTTGTGGTTTGGACAAGATTTTGCTGCCCGCTTCATACAAATGTATACGTTCCAAAGCTGTGGTTTGATGGTGTCTATGGAGCAGAGTCTAGCTGTGGTGTCCTCGAGTGATGTCTTTGCGAAGTGACAGTTGTATTGGGTTACTGGGGTGGGCTCCCCGTGATGGAGTCAGGGGGCTTTCTGTGGGTAGAGTGTGGTCCCTGGGCATCCCTGCTTCCTGGCTCAGAGGGTGACCATCACCCAGCACATGCTCTGCATTGCCAGCCTTCACTGTCACCAGATGCCAGACCCATGGGCTTGTCTGACCGTGGTTTGCAAAAACTCTAAAAGCAGGAACAGAAATAAACTGTTCTGTTTTCTGAGATCCCCTTGCAGGTATTTATTACCATAACAAAATGTCAAGGCAATACACACATTGTCTTTCTTTATGGCAAAGAGTGCCCGTCAGATGTGCAATATTAGAAGTAGTGGGAATCTTCCATGAAATACAATGATTCTGTGTTTCAGGAAATATTGTATCTCTTGAATATGCTTAAAGAATGGGTTGCATTCTGTCAGGAGTTTGTGGAAAGGATGCCATATACAGATAGTGCCAGTGGCAATTCTGGTGTTGAAATTTACATAGCAGCCATTCAAATTCTGTTTTCTCTGAAATGACATTTTTCAAAACTGACAATTCTGCTGCATACAGGACCTAGGCATCAAGAACAATCATATGCAGTGTCTAATGAAAAAAGTCAAAGGAGGTAAGTATTATGCAAAACAGCGCTGACACATTCTTGGTTCTGTTAGCCGGATCCTACAGGCCAGTGCCATAGGGCTTTGTCTGCGGGAAGCAACAGGAAGTCAATGCAAATTGGGACTGTTTCTCAAGAAAGTAACCTGTGTGGAGAAGTATTTGTCTAGGGCCATGAAATGTCTTTTCATTCCTTCTTTCTGAAACTTGGGTTTCAGGTAAGGTTTTTGAAGGTGATGTGACTTGTGTTGATACCATGAAGAGGTGCATACGGGGAAGGCTCTTTTGGCCCATGTCACTGTGGCCTGTGTGTTTCGTAGGAGAACATGGACTGTGTGGTTCTGAGTAAGGAAAGTTGTTCTCCCTATCCCTTTTCATAATGACTGAAAAAATACGGGACCTGTGCAGCTGGCCAGGGAACACTGGTGCTTCTGTGGCCACTCCATCTGCTTGAAGCAGAAAACCCTGTGCTCTGTTTGTTTTGAATACTACACAGCACGCTTTAGGGCTTAAAGCTCTGGTTTCAGTGTCTGTGAAATTTGGACTTCATTCACATTTTACTGGGTTTTCAAGTGCTCTGACATTTTTGGCTTCTGAGTTAGGTGCCACATGTGGAAACTTTGCTGTGAAATGCATCAAAAACATATGCAGGGCTATGAAACAGGACTGCTCACAGCATTGCATGTTTAAATTATTTATGGAGTTTTTAAAAAAATTGTTTCACACTTTGCAGCACCTTGTGGGAGATGAAGAAATATACCACCACCTATGGTTTATGACTCAGGGATATAGGTCGGAGTCGATGCATGTTAGATGAAACTTGAGCTCTGTTTCTAAAATAATTTGTTCTTTGTCTCAAATCCAAGGAGTCTAATTTTTGCCTTAGTAATTTTATAAATTTCTCCTCACATTTTGAAAAATATTTACTTTGTTTTTATTTGAAAGTCAGAGTTACAGAGAGGGCCCTCTTCTGTTTGCTGCTTTACTACCCAAATGACTACAGTGGCCAGAGCTGGGCCAGTTCCAGTCGAAAGCCGGGAGCCAGGAGCCAGGAGCCAGGAGCCAGGAGCCAGGAGCTTCTTCTGGGTCTCCCATGTGGGTACAGGGGCCCAAGTACTTGGGCAACCTTAAACTGTTTCCCCAGGTTGCATTTGTAGGGTGCTGAACAAGACGTAGAGCAGCTGGGACTTGAATCTGCACCCATATGGAATATCATCACCAAAGACAAAGCTTAATGTTCTATACCATTTCCCTATTTCAACAGATTTCTTTCCTTTTATTTGAAAATCATTTCTTCTAGGTCCAGGTGCAAATGGTTCAGTGGCTAAATCCTTGCTTTGCCTGTGCTGGTATCCCATATGGGCATTGGCTCATGTACTGACTGCTTTACTTCTCATCCAGCTCTCTGCTTGTGGCCTGGGAATGCAGTAGACCATGGCCCAAAAGCACTGGGAACCTACACTTCCGTGGGAGACCTGGAAGAAGCTCCTGGTTCCTGACTTTGAATTGGCTCAGCTCTGGCCATTGCGACCGCTTGGGGAGTGAACCAGCAGATAGAAGATCTTTTTGTCTCTCCTCTCTACATTTTCCTTTCCAATACAAAAATAAATAAATCTTTAAATGAAATTATTTCTTTGAGAGGCAGAGAAACATAAGAGACAGATAACACACACACAGACATATGCATGTACACGCAGATACACAAGTACAACATAATGGAAGGTGCAGGAGAGCACTTCCATTTGTTGGCTCCCTTGCAATGACCAGGCTTGCAATGGTCCAGGAGCCAGGAACTCAATCCAGGTCTCCCATGTGAGTGGCAGGGATATAGTTTTAACTTCTTCAAATATCAGTGATGTGGTTCATTCCTTTCTTATATGATTATGGAAAAGGTACAAGTTCTTTTGTACCAAAAGAACCTAGCTTTTGAAAAAAATTTGATTACAATTTGTTTATTTCCATCTTCTGTTTCACTTCCCACATGTCTGCAGGACTCTGGGTGAGGCCAAACCAAAGTCAGGAGTCTGGAACCCAGTGTAGGTTATCCATGCAAGCCATCAATGCTGTCTCTGAGGGTTCACTGTAGCAGGAAGCCAGATCAGAAGTGATGAGTCAAGCCTGAAAACAGGTACTCTGATAAGGATGCAGGTGTGCCAGGTAGTAGCTGAGCCACTGTAGCAAACTCCTGAGCTTCTGTTTTTTTTTTCTTTTTTAAAAAATTTATCTTTTATTTGTTTGAAAGGCAAAGTTACAGAGACAGGAAAGGCATTTTAACTGCCTAGTCAAATACCCACACTCTTTTCTTGGTAGTGTCCTTTTTTTGAGGGGGGGATTCTTTTTTGTTTCTTTTTTTTTTTTTATTAATTACATTGCATTATGTGACACAGTGTTACGGGCACTGGGATTCCTCCCACCCCTCCCCGGGCCCTCTCCCCATGGTGGATTTCTCCACCTTGTTGTATTACCACAGTTCAAATTCAGTTGAGGTTCTTTCATTGGAAGTATTTACCAAGCATAAAGTCCAGCATCTTATTATCCTAATGAGTTCAACGATTTCTTGGTGAGACCATCTCTGGTGTGAAGGTAAAGCCGGCAAAGTATCATCCCAGTCAATTAAAAGCCCCGACATAACATCAACAGCAATTTACAACATTATGACACTAATTGACGTGGTATTGATTAACAATATGTTAATAGGAAAATGCGGGTTCTTAACTACATCCTGTGGCTTCTTCAGAGACATTTCAATTTTTGGTTTATATTCAACTGAGTTCCATACACCTCAAAATGGCTATAGATTACTATTTAGTTGTCTCGTCTATTTTTATTTTAGTATTTGGCTGTTTATAGTGTTGAAGCATGATTTTGCTGTACTAGTTGTTTTCTGGATGGTCTGAACTGGCTTATAACTCTAGCAAAACATGTGTCATCAGTTTAGGTACAGAACATTTTTTTTTGGAGGGGTGTGCAGAGAATTCCCCAATACCCCAGTGAGGCATAACTAATCTTTGTGTCCCTAGTGAGGTATAAGTGAATCCACGCTGATCCTTTCATGTCTGATTCTAAGCTTTCCTTGTTGTTTTCTGTCCATTCTAGGTTTTTTTGTTTGTATGTTTGTTCATTTGTTTTGAGGGGTTGGTAGTGTCCTTTTATGCATTAAAGTTTAACATTTTGTTAATTTTATTTTTATTTATTTATTTAAAAGATTTATTTTATTTTTACTGGAAAGGCGGATATAGAGAGAGGAGAGACAGAGAGGAAGATCTTCCATCCGATGATTCACTCCCCAAGTGAGTGCAATGACTGGTGCTATGCCGATTCGAAGCTGGGAGCCTCTTCCGGATCTCCCACACGGGTGCAGGGTCCCAAACCTTTGGGCAGTCCTCGACTGCTTTCCTGGGCCACAGGCAGGGAGCTGGATGGGAAGTGGGGCTGCCAGGATTAGAACCAGTGCCCATATGGGATCCTGGGCGTGCAAGGCGAGGACCTTAACCACTTGCGCCATCGCACTGGGCCCAACATTTTATTTATTTTAAATTAAGTTCTCTTTTACCTCAGTTTTATTTTGTTCCTTAGGCTTTTGGTGCCATTTATTTTATTTACATTTATCATTATTCAAACTACTTTTTTAACCAACAGTGATTATATGTATTTATAGGATAGTTGTTGTATTTCAATGGATGTATACCATATGTGTTGATCAAAGCAGGGTAATACACACTTCCCCTTGTTTGGTATTATTTTATGGTTGGAGGCTTGGAGCATCTTTTTCCTATCTTTCCAGATACTAGGTTATTGTGAACTATAGTCATTTTACTAGGCAGTGTAACACTGGAAACTCAACTCCTTCAATCTAAGTCTTACTTGGTACTCATTATCCAAACTTCTCCTGTCTGCTCAAACCCTAATTACATGTGATAATCACCAGGCTGTGTTCAGATGGAGGGGCTTTGTTTGTTTTAGCTCCCTTACATGAAAGAGAATATTCAGTATTTGTCTTTGTTTAGCTAGCTGGCTGATGTCACTTAACCTGGTGTCTTTCAGTTCCATCTATTTTTTTTTTTTTTTGCAATGACAGAGTTTTATTCTCTTTTATGGCCAAATAGTATTCCATTATGTGTATATTCCGTGTTTTCTTTATCTACTCAAAGTCATGATGGACAAGTTGATTCCGTATCATGGCTGTTGTGAAGAGTTCTGTAATAAATGTGATGGTGTTGGATAAATGGTTTGAAAATATTTTTCCCTTTCTCCTGATTGTCTCTTCACTGTATTTTGTATGATATGTGGGCATCCCAAATGGTCTGTTAGCCACTGTACAAGCCACACTTGCCCCTGGATTAAATTTGAATTTTGATCTTATTTTTCTTGTGCAATGTTACACATAACCTAATATCACCTGTCTTGTAAAATCAATAATATCTATCATGACTAGCAATTTAAAGTTGAGAGAATACACAAAAGTATTTTGTATGTCTTGTTACTGTGTATTGACTAGCTGCTATTCTTAGTGCATAATTCTCATTTACTCAATAACTGGATAGCATTTTGATGTATTGAATAATGTCCTCAGTGATCTATAAAATCAGCCTCACTTTGTTTCTTTTTCCTTTTCAAGGATATGACTTTAACAGGAAAAATGCATCTCAAAGCATCTCAGACACAAGCAGAAACACTTCATCCGCAAGCAGAGCAAGGATTAGAGAGAGTTGTTGAGGTACCTAAAATGGTAAAGTCTTTAATAAAAGTCTTCTTTGCCTATATTAAAGTAACAGCTTGCTTCTTGTTACTTGGATATTTACACAGAGTTTCCAAAGTATTTCCTCTGTTCTATTTTAGAGGTGTGTTGAACAGTAAGCACCACATTGAGAGGCCCGTATGTTTTGGCTCATTGCTGCTGGTTGTCAGACCTTCTGAGCAAAGGCCCCAAATTCTCTTCAGAAGGGAAATGTTCTAACAACCTCTCTGGCTTGGACACATTCAAATCTAGAAGACTGTCAGAGAATGAAAAGTTCTTATATTTCAAGACCACCTCACTTTAATTTGTAATTAATTAGAAGAATTGTGAAGAGCCTCACAGTGAAAATTTTGTTGAAAAATGTGAACAACTGGTGGCAGAAGTTTATTTAGAAATAAAGCTGCTTTCCGCAATCTATCATTGGTAAACTAACTGTGAGATTCAGAGTAATCTCAGACACATTCCCTGTAAGTTGGAATGTCTTTTCTGTGTATAGAAATCTACATTGACATGAGATAAAACTATGCCCTGTTTTCCAAGGATTCACTGAACAATACAATTAAATAGCAAGCTCCTTTAGTTCCTGAAAATCTGACTCTTTGTACTTAACACTCAAGATTACCCTGTGTTTTTAGGGTAACATCCAAGGATCTTGTTCAGAAGGCAGGAGGAATCTTTTCTTTTTATGAAAACCATGTTGATGCCACCACAAAAGCTGGAGTTACTAGAGTTTGAGATGGTGTGCAATTAATACCGTGTGTTTTCCTATTTTATATCATGTGAAGTATAGAGAAAGATACCATTTTGATGGAAACAGTGAAAAGACCTAGTTTAGACATCATGTTCATTATTTGAAATAACAATTTAAGTAGAAATATCCATTTCTTTTGAATTCTACTAGAACTATTCAGTCAGTTTTAATGTTTGGAACTTCTTCTGGCCATTGGCTTTTGATTGGGTTTACCCTTATGTTAGAGGTAACATATTTCTTAACTTGGTGCCTGGTCGTTGTCCAAGCATTTTTTTCATGGGGTCCTTTATTCCAGACAAGATGTTTTGGGTGCCTTCTCTGTGTGGGAGCAGAACGCTGTCTGTCCTTCCTGTCCAGCAGACTACCCTGGAAGCTTCCCTTGGGCTGGGCATTGCCTGGACAGCCCTGAGCACCATCACCGTTGTCCTGCATCACCTGGTTTGCACTGGGCATGCTGTGTGCAGCACGTGCTAACCGCAGCAGTGAACATCCCATTGTCATTGTCAGGCTCGGGCTCTGCTAATTTTCTGATGCAGCTGTCTGAATTTTTAAAAAAGATTTATTTATTTTTATTAAAAGGCATATATGCAGAGAGAGAGAAAGAGAAAGAGAGAGGAGGAGAGACAGAGAGGAAGATCTTCTGTCCCATGATTCATTCCCCAAGTGACTGCAAAGGCCATAGCTGTGCCATTCCAAAGCCAGGAGCTCTTCTGGGTCTCCCATATGGGTGCAGGGGCCCAAGGCTTTGGGCCATCCTTGACTGCTTTCCCAGGTCACAAGCAGGGAGCTGAATGGGAGGCGGGGCTACTGGGATAGGATCTGTGCCAGTATGGGATCCCAACGTGTTCTTCATGGAATTAATTCTGGTTCCTTTTTTTTTTTTTTGATGTCACAGGTTTTCTTTTTTAAGATTTAAAAATTTTTGTTGGAAGGTCAGGTTTACAGAGAGGAGAGACAGAGAGAAAGCTCTTTCATCTGCTGGTTCACTCCCCAAGTGGCAGTAATAGCTGGAGCTGAGCCAATCCAAAGCCAGGAACAAGGAGCTTCCTCTGGGTTTCCCACATGGGTACAAGGTCTTAGTGCTTTTGGGCAATGCGCTACTGCATTCCCTGGCCACAAGCAGGGAGCTGGAAGGGAAGTGAAGCAGCTGGAGTATGAATTAGCACCCATTTGGAATCCTGGCACATGCAATGTGAGGACTTTAGCCACTAGACTCTTGTAGCAGGTCCAAATGTCAGTCTGAACCTACATGGTTTCTGATGTGCTCACATCCTCATGTGGTAAACAGAAAAAAATAACTTTGGAATTTTTTTGGAAATAATTGTTTTTAAATCTTGATTTCTTTATTCCCTTTCCTATTAAGTATCAGGCAATATTTTAGGTGTAGTTAGTTGATAATTAAAAAACAGACAGTTCTTCTTTTTATTATATAAAAAGGCAAAAGATGCTACGCTTATTAATGGAATATTGTAATAGTAATCAATTACATTGTAAAGAAATATTGAAATAACTTCCTTTTGTTTATTTATTCAATCACGAATAAGTATAGGGCCTCTGTATGTGGTGAATTCTTGAGATATAAAAGATAAGGTAGAGAACATTTCTTCTTTAGTTTTCAAACTTTAAAGTTTTGAAATACTTATTATTTTTTTTTTTAGCCCTAGAGTATCTTTACCCTCTTAAAAATTATTTTAAGGGCCAAAAATAGCAACATGATATATTCATATTAATATAGGATTGTATCAGCTGATATTTGTCATGTGAAGTTTAAAACTTATAAAAAGTTAAATTATTCTCTTAAAATAACCATAGTTGCCTAACTATATACTAACATAAAATAATTGTTTGGATAAAATATTGTCCTAGATAAAAAAAGAATCTGAGAAGAATGGGCTTGTCCTACATTTTTTCCAACTTAACGTACACTTAGGTTTTCATATCTACTTCAGCATTCACTTTGTTATCACATGTCTCAAAAATGTTGGAATCATTTCAATGGTCTGTTACAGATGTGGATCTTGTTCTTTGTTAATGAACTCAAAATTGTACAGATGGTGGCTTCTCAAAGATCAATTGCAGTGTGGAATCAGAATGCAGATACAGGAACTTGTTACATTTCGTTACATTAAAATCCATTGATCTATTTGTTCTTTGAGCCAATCTTTTACTCTGGCTGATTTTGTAATCTCATTCGTTAGTCATTTGAGAAGTATCAGTGCACTGTTTCACCCACCACTGCTTTTCCATCTTCAGTGCAAGTTTCCACACACTGAACAAGGTAAATAATGTCATAATCTTCTTATGACAGTTTTGACCTTACAGACCCCCTGAAAGGGTCTCAAAGACTGTCAGAAATCTGTGGATCACTTTCTGACGTCTGCTAGTCTGTTGAGTGAAGAAGAAGGTGGCAAGAAAACACATTTTGGGTTTAGGTTATCTAAGTTCAAACAAAACTTTGGTCCTTCTTCCAACTTTCATGCTGGCTGAGTGATGAAACTTCTTTACACCTCTGTTTCTTCACTACAAGTCATAGTTACAAAAAAAACAGTTCCTGAATCTTCACACAGGATGTGGGTATACAATTAGATAAAACCATTCTCCTGTTTATTAGGGATTACAATTGTGAGGATGATTGTGATGATTGTTCTAATGGGATATGATACCTGTTCAATAGAGGCAGGGTAAAGAGAAAGTGATGGGATTGGGAAAATTTTGTGGAGGATTTGAGATTAGACAGTGTCTTAAGGGTGTGGATTACAACTTTAGGGCTGCCCTTGCCCTCTTTTCAGGGTTTGCTTTTCTTTCTTTTAAAAAAAATTAATTTGCTATTTTTATTTGAAACGTGTTCAGGATTGGGAACAGAAATAGGCAGATGTCCCTCTGCCTGTTTGCTTGCTAAGTGTCTGTAATAGCTCCGACCTGGCGAGGCTAAAGCCAGACGCGCAGAAGAGACGCAGGAACCCAAGTTTTTCAGCCACTACCTTCCGTTTCCTAGGGTTTACGTTAATAGGAAACTGGAATTGGAAGTGGGACCAGCATGTACCAGTCCAGGCACTCTATAACGAGATGTGGGCCTACTCAGTGGCATCTTAACTGCTAGGCCAAAATTGTAGCCCTCTGAGGTTCTCTCTTTCCAGTTTCCATTTTCTATTTGGTCTAGGTAATCTTCTGAACCAGCCATGGGGGCGTGTGTTCAGGAAGCCACAGCAGAGGAGTTTAAGGGAAAGGGAATGAGCAACAGTGCCAGAACTGGAAAAGAAAACGAATGGCTTTATTCTGTGTAGGCAGTGTAGGAGTGGGGTAAATAACACATATTATCCCAGTGTGTCTACTTTGCCATTTTATGAAAAGAACTTGATTGACTACATTTTACCAACGACACAAATGAAGCTAAGAAAGTGTAAGGAACCTGGCCAAGATCAGACATCTATTAATTTACAGATCCTGGATTTGAATTACAGAGTTCTTGATCTTTTCACAGTGTCCCCCGTAACTTTATAACAAGGTGAATTTAAGGTTAAAGTTTTATTTACAAACTTAAAGAATTAGTTACTTGGCCTGACTTTTGTGGCATTTGGCACTGAATGTTATCTTTTACTGTTAATTTCACTTTTTTAGCAAATGAGTGAGTATTGGAGAACAAAATGACACAATTCTTTTATAAATGTTCTTACTTATATAAATGAAATGAGGTTCGTGTATTATATATATATATATATATATATAGTTTAAGAGCATAATCATATCTCTTATGCTACCTCCAACCTCCATTCCTGGTCCTCCTGCCTTTCTTAAATTTTTGAAAGGTAGACTTTTTAACAGAAGCTGGTGGTATATTTTTAAGGAGTACAAGACAGGTTTAGTAATGACAGCCTATGAAAAATTTCTCATTGGGTTTTGGCATGGAGTTGAAGTGTCAGCTGGCCAGCAGAAATCCCACCCCTTAGGGCACCGAACCTCAGGGGTGGACAGAGCCTGGATGTTTCAGTGAATCCAGAGTTGAGCCGAGGGCCAAGCTGGTGTGAGGGGAAGCAGGCAACTTGTCCCCCATGGCTCTGTTCAGTGTGTACTGGTTGTGACTGTGTTAAGTGTGGAGTGGCAATTGTGAAAGATCACGCCTCACCTAGGTTCGTTTGTGTGCAACAACTGCACCATGGTTGTGTTTTCTGAGACAAGGCTCGGGGAAAATACTTTGCCAGCGTCCCTGCTTTTCTTAGGTCAGTTTATATTTTTCTTTCTGACTCTTCAAAGGAACTTTCAGTTGCAAACATACATTTGGTCAATTTCAAACATATATTTTTACACGGATTTCTGCCAGATAGAAAGTGTTGTGAAATTGAACATGATGGAAGGACCAATAACAAGAGGATTCCTGTATGTTTGCTTTCCCTAACAGAGTGTGGTTGAGGAGCTTCCCGAAGCAGCATCCAGTGTTCTCCAGATGGAGCAGGACGATGTGTCGGAATGGGGAGACTCAGAGATAGAAAGTATGACATTTAAATCTCCGGAAATTTCAGAAGTCCAGGTAGTGGAGAAGACAAGTAAACCCCTGGAAGATGTACAGCTCACCAGAGATTCAAAAGCAGGCAAACAGCTGCTCTTAAAGGTAACAAATTATTTGTGTTGGGAACAAGTTGACATCCGAGGATGTCAGGTGTGAAGCAATGACCCGGCTGAGGACCAAGGTGTGGGGCCGTGGTTCCCCCTGACATGTGGCCGTGGTTCTGAGGGGCCTCAGAAGTACACATTGCTCATGGTGGGAAATGGAACTCATACAGTTTGAAGGGCTTTTAGTCTCATCACTATTTGTAACTCTGGAAAGATAAGAGAGATTTAGATTTTTTCTTGTTTTTTTGAAATTTTTTTAAACTTTTGGAATGGTTTTACATTTCCAAAACAAGCATTGTGAGGTGATAATACGGAATTCTTTTATGCGCCTCAACCCTATTTACCCTGTTAACATCACATGTTAGTATATTTGTCACAATCGATGAACTTTACACCCAAGTTCCATTGTTTTTTATTATTGTTATTCAATATCCTTTTACTAAGGAAAGAAGGAACCTAAGATTCTTGAGAAATTGGCTGAAGTCTTCCAGTTGCCATGTTGAAGAAATCAGAAAGCATAGGCCTGGGACTGGGACTGTGTGAACTTGATGTTTTTTTCTAACTTTGTTGCATTTAAGTTTATCCTAAGCTTTGTCTTTTCTATTGTGAGAATAATATTCCCTAGTTTCATTTGATCATTTTTATGATTTTTATGAATTATTTTTCATATTTGCCCATCAGCCCTACCCTTTTTAAAAAAACTTTGAGACCAACATTTTTCGATTTAAATAAATAAATGTATGTTAAAAGTCTAATTAATAATTTATTTAATAATATATGTTAAAAATATGTTATTAGGGTGCTAAAAAAAGTTGAACCACATCCATCCTCCTAATCAGCCCCGGGGCTCCTGTCCGCCCTCATGTTGGTCAGCAGCCTTCGTGGTCAGTCCCTCCCCTGCAGGCCTCCTTTCTCCCCACTAAGTATTACATTTCTATGAGGCTTCACACAAGTCAACTGGACTTAATCATTTCTTCCACTTCTTGTCTCATTGCTAAAACTGGGACTTGTCTATGACCTTCTGCTTCCCTGGCGTCTGTATCTTTTCTCCTCCACCCCCTGGCCCCTGACCTACCCCATCATGCTGTCTTTCTGAAGCCTAGGCTTGAGGCATGGAATGAAGGTTCCAAAAGCCAGGGCCAATTGAACCCCCTCATTGTTAATCGTCCCTGCCCCCGGGTGAATCTGTGTGTTAGACTTTAAGCATCTCTAAATACTACGGTTCCGTGAAGAAAAATTGTTACGCTGGTGAACACAGAGATTTCCCTTGTCCTTCCTTCCGAAGTTGGGACATTGAAAGTAAAATTTGGATATGAGTTGTAAATGATTACACACTAAGTGTGTTGAATGAAATGGATTTTCTGGACAGTGACTTGGCCACCATGGCCTGTCAGGAATTTAAATCCATCACTGTTATTGAATGCTATTAAGAAAATATGCAAAATTATTTATTTTGCTTTCAAAATTTGTTTTTATTTGAAAGGCAAAGTTGCAGAGAAAAGGAGAGACAAAGAAATCCTTCATCTGCTTGTTCCCTCCTCAAATGGCTGCAATGGCCAGGACAGAACCAATCCAAAGCCGGGAGCCAGTAGCCTACTCTGGGTCTCCTGCATGGGTGCAGGTCTGCATCTCCCACATGAGTGCAAGGGCCAAGGACTTGAACCATTCGGACTTGACCTATCACTCATATGGGATGTCAGCATTGCAGATGGCAGATTAAATAGCTGTGTATTATTGCCAGCCCCAATATATCTGTTATTACTCTGATTTTATAATTGAAAAACCTGAGTGGTAGAGAAGATAAGTAACTTCTTCAAGAAAAGAAACTTGCCAACTTCTGTAGTTAAGGTGTAAAGACAGCACTTCATCTAAGGCTGTCTACTTTTGGAATCTTTATTCTTCAACCCTTTGCAAAACTGTCCTTTCAGAACTACAAGTAACAGATGTCTGGTTAAGTGCAAGCACAGATTGTCAGCTGTAAAGATGACATGGGCTGGAGTGTCCATTATGATGCTAAGAAGGATAGTTTGACAAGGGAGGCTTCGTAAATTGCTGAAGAGGACTCTAAACTAAAGCCAGAAATATTTTGAGGGGAGAAAAACACAATGTCCAGTAAGAAGTTGTGGAATTGTGGCTCAGTCTTGTGAGACACCATGGACCACACCAGGAATGCCATGGAAAATAGTGCTTGAAGAATTCCTGAATCATTTCACTAAATCTTCACCAAGAATCTTACTTTTATTTATTTGTGTTAGAATCTCAAGATCAATTATCTTCTATGGGCTGTATCCTGTGTATTAATATTTAAGGTCATAAGGCTAGTCTGAAGCACAGGAATGAGGAATAACATATTCCAAATCAAGTTAAGTTGAGACAACAAGAAGACCTGTCCAAAGACAGTAATAAGTAGAACTAGCACTGAAGAGTGATAAAGAAGAAATCCAGGACCCACAGCTGCATGAACATGTGCTGGAGAGCCCCATTAAGAAAAAAAGTGTAGAATTTGATAAATAATGACTACACCAGCTGTTTTTGGAAGGTCTTTGGTAAAGACCTCTATGTTCTGGTCAACTACTAAAAGAGCTTAGGAAGACATTGTAGCAACCATAACCTTGGACAGGAATGTTGGACATTCGGGGAGGGAGAATCTCAGGAAAAATAAAGAACTGATCATACTGCCTGAGATTCTAAATGAAAGAGATTTAAGGAATTGTGCAATGTTGGAAAATTCCCCCAAATTCTCACGATTATGAATCATTTCTTTCCTTCAAAGTTAAAAAATATACGAAGATGAAAGAACAAATACATACCCACAGATAAAGATGAAAGTCACATGTGTTAATAGCAATTATTCCAAGAACCCTGAGATCCAGAATGGGTTGAGGCCTGTGAATAATGCTAAGAATGAAGGAAGAATGTATTTTTTTATGTTAGTTTTGGAGCAAAGAGAGGAATAAAGAAAAGATAACCCTGTCATTATGGATGAATAGTGTGATGACAACAGATGACAGAGCTGCCTTAACTTAATTTTTGCTAAAGCTAGAGGTTTTAAGTAAACAGAAGTGCAACAAAGAAAAAAGGAAGCCGATAAACTTGTACTTTGCTTCTTTTAAGTCTGACAAGGAGAATGATCTCTGGAAAGAAAAGAATTGATTAAAGAAACTCAAAAGCTCAAGATTTGTAAAAGATTTTTTTAAAAGTTAGCTTAGATCCCTGAGCCTGCTGGCTCAGCTGGGGAAGCTTCTGCCTGTTGTGCCTCTGTCAGCAGCAGCTATGAGATGCTGAGGCAGTGGGAGAGGTGCTAGAGGCCTTTTTGCTTTTCTGATAATAGCTGTGATTTATGCGGTGTATGCAAAGGGAAGTAGTAGTCAGATGAAACACTAAGGACAAGCCATGGAAAGCCAACCTCATTTCCTTTCCTAACACTAGTAGTCTGAAAATCCGAACAGCATTTGATGGAAGAGGCAGATTTCCAGGTGTGGCATTCTCTCTCTCCTCCGGTAGACACATGTGTGATCTTGAGTCAATGAAGGATGTGAAGACAATGGCAGTGCTTGCTTCATAATTGTTGTGAGCATGACATGTAGATGCTGCGAAACACAGCATGTACAGTGAAATCTGGCATACAGAAAATGTGGCAAACCTTGATAAGCGCTAATATCATCCAAATTTCAGCAGTTTGCTTATAAAATCTTTCCAGTGGCAATTTTGTAAATGATATTATCGTCATGTAAACTGCTGGATAGATTGTAACTAGTTACACAAGGAAGCACAATTAGTGGTATGAAACTGTATCCAATTCAATTTGTTCCAAGATGAAAATACAGAATACTAAAATATTGGATTTGAGAATAACATCTAAAATGCGACTGAAGATTTGGTTGGGTTGGTCAGATCTCAGATGAAATTTATTTGGGATAAACATATGGTGGTTCTATCTTTGGGCCCACTAATGAGATATAAAGGTGTGAGATGTCACGAATTAACACAAGAACTGTGAAAGGACTCAGGAATTTAAGCTATAGTGCCTTTGGTAATAGGAAGACAAATAGTTTATAGTGTGGAGAATAAAACTCTATGCAGATATTTGGCAGTCAAATGGAGAAAAAAATCTAAGTTGTGCCTGCACAGTCCATAAATTTGGAATTAAAGCTTGTGAATGAAAGTTGTAGGTTCAATAAAAAAGAAACATACAGAAATTCCTAAGAACTGGAAAAATTTCAAAGAGAAAGTAGCCATATTTAGATGTAACTAAGTATTCCTGACCGTGGTCAAACCAGGTGATGACCACTTGGTGGAGGTATAATAGGGGAAATTAAAAATTAACTGGTGAGATGGAAAGCTTTGTTCTTTTTGGCCTTCATTTTTCATTGCTTACTTATTCAAGAAGTAGCAATAGCGCTCTATTCCTTTACCAAGCCCAAACTCCCTGTAAAATTTATTAGTACTTCTGGTTATGTGGTTGCTTCCTACTTATTCAGCCATATCTCTGCTTTCTTCAAGGAAGATATTCTTTCTTTCTTTTTTGGCTGTTGAAATTTATTATTTTTTTCTTATTGGAAAGTCAGATTTACAGAGAGAGAAGGTAAAACAGAGAGAAAGATCTTCCATCCACTGGTTGACTCCCCAAGTGGTCACAACAGCCAGAGCTGACCTGATCCAAAGCCAGATCAAAGCCTCTTCCAGATCTCTCATGCGGACACAGGGTCCCAAGGACCATTCTTAACTGCTTTCCCAGGCCTCAAGCAGGGAGATGGTTGGGAAGTAGAGCAGCTGTACATGAGCCAGCACCTATATGGGATCCTGGCACATGCAGCCAAGGGCTTTAACCACTGGGCTACTGTTCTAGGCCCTATTTTTTCTTTCTTAAAGTTAATCTCAAAAATAATGCAGAGTAATTTATAGAGAGAAAGATCTTTGTAGGAATGGTTTCCATGATTTCTGTAAAATCTCTAAGGGTATCTAACAAGCCTACTGTACCCCAGTACATATAATACTTTTGATAATTCTTTATAAAACAAAAGGTATTTGGCTTTCCCCTACCCCCAAAGCAGTATTAATTAGTGAAAAAACAGAATAGCTATAAGCAGGATATATTGATAAACATTGTCCAAATAGTTAGATTCATCATTAAAGTTCTTTTGAGTTTGTGCTTGTAATCATGTTATGTCAAACTTTGAGAAGATAAGGGAATGTTCTTTTTAAAAATATATTATTTATTGTTTTAATTAATGTAAGTGATTTCATGTATTTAATGAGTACAGTTCTGAGAAATAACCATACTCCCCTTCCTCATCCCCCTTTTCCCCTTCTTCCTTTCCTTTCTTTGTTCCCTTTTTCTTTATTTATTTTCTTCTTTTTCTCTTTAATTTTTGCAGTGGCATGCTTTAAGTCCACTCTATATTCACAGGTGTAACTCACCACTTACCCTAGTATTAAATAAGTAAAAAAGTAGGAATATTGTAATTGCACGGGTGCATAAACAAGTGCTAAAAACAATAATCCAATCACATGATGTTTGTTCCATTTCTAGACATTTATTTTTGTATTTTATATCAAAAACAGTAGATTTTTGAAGGGAAAACATTTTTAAAAATAATTGTAAAGTAATAAACAAAAAATATTGGAAGTAAGTATGGCACTAGCATTTTTATTGCTGCCAAGTTTTATATGAAAAAATGTAGAAATGGATTTAGTGGGAAAGAAATCACCTCTAGGATTTATTTTGTTACTTATATAGAAATCGAGGGTTTAAATATGAGGTGTGTTATTAAATATGAGAAATAGACTTAACTCTAATGTTGTAGCTTCCCTTAACAGCACACTTTATATATATATTTTTACAGGAGAAACCATCAAAATTATTGCACATCACAGGAAAAGGTGTTAAGCGAGTACGAAAAAGTAATTTAAGAATTCCACCACTGAGATCAGGAAAGTCTTCAAAATTCCTTCGGGCTCAAAAACTACCTAAAAAGTAAATTCCTTAAGCTTACAAATTTTACCATCTGAAGCAAAATTACTTGGTAGCATTTTTTACGTGAAAATGTGCTTTCTAAAAGGAAAACCAAATGTTTTAGAAGTTCATGAGTGCGACGTGAGACACAGCAGCTCAAAGGAAAAGCTGGAGGCATGCTTGGGGGGTAGATACACTGTTCTCTGTGGTCCCCTCCATTCGTTTTTTGACCAGTGCACCTACTTTAGCAAAGATTACTGGAGTTACTGGAATGAAAGTAGTTCTTTGTGAAGCTTAAAAAAAATAAATGTTGACATGTTAGATGTGAAACACTTGGTTGCTGCAATTCCCGGTTTGGATGAACTGATCACAGAAGTTAATTTTGTTATGATAATATATGACTCAATATGAAATGTTAACAGGTGAATCAAATTGGTAACTTATATGGCTCTTTTTTTTCTATGATTATGTTTCATCATTCATCCTTCTCCACCTCCATCTCACATTTTTAAACATGGTTTTCTCATTATCCTGGATTACATATACATCCACACTTTTGAATAATAGCATGTAAATGCAATTTAGATTATGGTTTACCTTTCAGTATTTGCTTTGTTGAAACCCTGGTTTTCTCCTTATTTCACCACTGGGTTTTTAATGGGCTGGTTTATTCTAGAGCATTCTTTATTTAACTCTTTACGGGGGTTTAAGGAAGCTTTAATTATTAGCTTTTGTTGTTGCTTAGGGCACTGAAAGGTGTGCTAGACATTGAAGACAACCTTTTTATGGCCAGCCTAAACTTTGTAAGTGGATATTACTCACAATTTAGTAGTTGAGAATAGACTCACGGGAAAAGAATTCCAAAGTTTATGAAACAGCCAAAATGGCATTTAAGTGACCCTGTACATGCCATTGCTTATCTGCATGGCTTTAAGCTCATTTAGTTAGCAAGATTATATATTAAAACAAATAGTGACAGCAGACAACAAGTATTTTAGCTTCAATAAATAGTTACTGTCAGATTACCAATGAAGCAGAAACATCTTGATTTTTTTTTCCTAAAAATCCTCACATTTAGTGCATTAAGCAGAGTAGCATGGCCACACACAGAGCCGAAGTCTTTTCTTTTTTATGTCTTCGTGTTTCAAAGAATGACAAATAGTCCTGTTTAAGGAGAGTGTGCTATAAAAACACACAGCCTTCCCTGAGCATGCCAAAAATATTTGTAGATCTTATTGATCTGTATAGTGGTGCTTTCATTCATTACATCAAAATTTTGCACTGGGGAGAAACAATAGGAATATAATGATATTTTAAAGCTTACTAAGAGAATCTTAAATTTTTTCGTGGAAATCTTTTACTTACAACTTTTCCCCCCTTGCGTCATCTTTTTTTTTTTTTTAAACAGTGACTAACACACAGATTGAATGGTTTTCTTGAGAGTTTAACTCTGTATTGCAGCATAGTACTATTTATCTCAGTATCCCAGGGAGATTCACTTGTTCATCTGTGTTGTTAGAACCTCATGAGAACATAGGAATTCAGATTGGTTGAGACAGTTTTTACTATGAAAATAAAAATCAGTAATGTAATCTAAAGCATATTCCACTAGTTGGGACCTGTCCCAGGCAGAATGATAGTATAGGTGAGCTTGACACCAGAAGTTGCCTTTTTTTGCGCCTTGTATTATACAGACCTTTCTTAGGAACCCAGAGTGCCTGGAGCCCTGTTTTCCTGGACACCCCCTTTTACTACTAGAGATAGGTTTCTTGGTCTCACATGTTTCCAAATGCTTTAAATTACCTTTCTTTTCTCACTTGAATGGGTACACATGTCACAGCATCATGGCTGTTTTGTGAATCCCGTACTTCCTATTACTAATTCAGTAATACATACACTGTGCTTAGTAATGAATTAGTTGTGTTGTGCAAATTAACAATGGTGACAGAAGTAAAGTAGGTATTTTTTGAAAGACCTTCATTGACTGAGGAAGATGTATCTGTTGTTACTATTGTTTAAATAAGTTCCCACAAAGGTAAGAAAGCAAGATTTTTGTTTTTTTGCCTTTATTAAGACTTTCAACAAAGGCCGTAACAATGTGTGTGTGTACTGAGATTCTGATCTAGGACAGCCAACTTTGAACTCTAAATCCTTAAATAGTTTGCCACTATCCAAGACATTCCCAGACATACAGAGCTGTCAGTGGACACACCATCATTGACGCACTAGACAGAGGGTCAAAATGGACAGCACAAACCTAGGCAATATGTGAAGAAACATTTCTGTAAAGGGGAAAGAGAAAGAAAAAAAATAAACATTATAGTGAAGTGTACTCTTGACCTGCTCTTTAAAGAACGTTTAGGTGTGGATTGCAAGTAGAATCTGTCTTTAAGCAAAGGCATCTGCAGGCCTAGCCTTGTGATTTGCCTTGGGAAACAATGATGGAAGCTAGTGTCTGCCATGTGAGAGACACTGCCCTGAAGGTACCCACTCTTCTTCCTTAAAAGAGCTGTATCTAAGATGCATTATTATTTTGTTTTTCCAAACTTACAATGGTATAGAGAAATATAACCAAGTGAGCATTTCAAACAGGATTTGAACACAGGGTATTTCATTCAAGAGTCTTTGGTCCTAACTGCTATACTGGAATAATTAATAGGAAAGACTTTTAACCATCAAGGCTGTATCTGAATTCCAGCTAGCTAACTAATTTTGTAACCTATCCCAAATAAGCCTACTCCACAGTAAGGACAGCAATGTCCAAAATATTGTAAAAGTTAGAATGTGTGTAAAGAACCTAGTGCAGGGCCCGGCGGCGTGGCCTAGCAGCTAAAGTCCTCGCCTTGAACAAGCCGGGATCCCATATGGGCACTGGTTCTAATCCCGGCAGCTAGACTTCCCATCCAGCTCCCTGCTTATGGCCTGGGAAAGCAGTCGAGGACGGCCCAAAGCTTTGGGACCCTGCACCTGTGTGGGAGACCCGAAAGAAATTCCTGGATCCTGGCTTTGGATTGGAATAGCATTGACCATTGCGCTCACTTGGGGAGTGAATCATTGGACGGAAGAACTTCCTCTCTGTATATCTGACTTTCCAATAAATAAATAAATCTTAAAAAAAAAAAAGAACCTAGTGCAAAGCCTGGCACATTGTGGTCAGTAAGTATTTATGGATTGGATACCAGGAGGTACTGGGGTTTAGGAAGACAGATTATCTTGTTCAGGAAGACAGGAAATAGTCAAGTTTCAGCAGAGAGAAAAGGGTGATAGACCCAGGGTTTCATTGATGTTAGTTAGTAACGTGTATACTGCATTTGTCTTGTTTTCAGGAATATGAGTAGCACTTGAACTGAGTTGTAAAGGACTAATGCATTGTGTATGACTGTGGTGTCCCTGGAATGAGTTACAGAAATTGGGAGAGATTGGGGATGGGATGGTAAGGGGTTTGCCTTTAACTCTGTTGATCCTAGAGTGTATATAGAACATGTAGGTTGAGATGTTTGGTAGTCAACTGCACATACATTTGTAGCTCTGGACCATGGCCTGAGATTGTGTTACTACATTTTAAAAAAATAAGTCATTACAATAGTTTTACATAACATCCTCCTGCATTTAAATATCCCTCTTAGAGCTTGAATGGAACTGTCAATACACATATTCTCCATGTAACAATCACAAACGGGTTAAAGAAGTTCCCTTTCTTGTCCCTGTTGCAGAATCCCGCCGCGTTACCCTACACACCACTTTCATGATCTGTGCAGCACCGTCCCAGCCCAGGAGCTGCCTGTTGACCTGAGCCTGGCTTCTCGGCTGTATCACACCACCAACAAGAAAGGCCACGACGTGCTACGCCAAGCGTTTGGATTTCCCTTCTTAGATGATCGCTTTACAGAGGAAGAACAAAGAGCCAGGTGAGAATTGCCCTGATGTTTTTGTCTTAAACTGTTATTTAAATTGTCACAAACCTTCTTGGTTTTCGAGGTTTGATTCAGTCTGTGGCTGCCGTGTTGCAGTCACGGGACTTACTTTGCTCTCCAAGTACAGCACAGCCGAGGACAGTGTCTCCATTTTATAAATTAGTTAATGAAAGAGAAAAAGAGAGTGAGGTTTTCTTTTCCTGCCCCCCGACTGTCCAAAGCACCGATTTTTATTGCTTCCGAGAGGGATTGCATGCCCGAAAGTCTCCTGCTTTTTAAAAGAGCTAAGAGAAATCTTAAAAATCACTAACTGCTTTAGGAATATTAAAAGTATCAATTAGAAGCATTACATTGTATAGCATTATTGTATTGCATTCTATTATTAGCGGTATTTTAACTATTCTAGGTATATTTTGGATAATGCTTTAAAATTAATCTTAGCTAGAGTACCAAAAGATTGTAACCTATTCATACTTTTCATGATCTATTCTGAACCCTTTTCCTCAAACTCGACTTTTAGTAACACTGGAACACTTCACTGTGTTCTTCCGTGGTTTAAAGTTACCTGGTTTCTCAGTGTTTAGTAACAGCAATGACTTTCCCTGAATTCCCCAAGAAATGTCATCTTCATGTTTATCTTCTCTTTAGTCAAAAATGTGTCTTTTTTACATTTGTTTGTCCATTTATAATTTTTTTAGCTTAAAATCTTTGATCAAGTTTTAAAAAAAGAACTTTCAAATTAAAATATGTTAACATTCACAAAATATGTAAACATTATATACATATGTGTACTGTTTAATTCACTTCAAATATAAATACTTTGTAAACACACATCTATACTGTTTTCTTGAAAACTGGATTCATGACAAGAATCATAAAGTAAGGAAAGAAGGCACATCATAATGCATGGTGCATTTCAGTTAAGAAAGCATCTATAGATATTCCAGATAATGACAGTGACACATTTTTACTGTTATGCCTCTCCCTATATTAAGTTCCTGATATAAGAGAAAATTTGAAGAATTTATCCTTGTTCATCTGACTTACTCTACTTGGTGTAATGATCTTCAGATCCACACATTTTGTTGCAGATGTCGAAATTTCAAAACTGCTCTAGTAGCTCTGGTTAAAACAACAGTCCTGCTTCAAAGTCTTCAGAATTTCTCCTAAAAGCTTAAGGCTGGCAGTAAGAAATGAAAAAAACCCGACGTAGTAGAGATGAAATCCTACTATTTTGAATCATCTGCATTTGCATTCTGCAAACCAAGCACATCATTTTGAGGACTTAGAGCTTCTATTATTCATGCACAGTGTTAAAAATGTTGGTTTCTTTCCATTCCTGAAAATATTTTTCTTCAAGAAGACCTCACTTTCCTTTTCCAAGAGAGTCAATAAGAGTTCTATTTGATGATGATAATTCTTGGCAATTTGTTCCTAAGTACCAAATAAGAAGTTAATTTAAGTGCTGAATATTTAATTCTCTAGCATCCATCTCTTGAGGATTACCTTGCTAAACATAGCTTAACCTTTCCAAAGTGTATCTGTCTGTTCAGCCTACAAATTTGCAGAAATGTATGATTTTTCTGCACTAATAAGTTTTCTCAAGAAAGGTAATTGTAAACATAAAATGAATACTCTTTCGTTTGGGGGCTTTTTATATTTTCTTTGCAATGAACAGTTACTTTCAAAGAATAGTAATACTTGTTTTAATACTAGTGTGGTATGTAATGTTTTTATTTTTTAAAGGTTTATTTATATATATTGGAAAGGCAGATTTACAGAGAGGAGAGGCAGAGAGAGAGAAAGGTTTTCTGTCTGTTGGTTCACCCTCAAATGGCTGCCATGGCCAGAGCAGAGCCAATCCAAAGCCAGGAGCCAGGAGCTTCTTCCTGGTCTCCCAAGCAGGCACAGGATCCCAGTTCTTTGAAAGCAGTCTTTCATCCTCGACTGCTTTCCCAGGCTCTCAGCAGGAAACTGGATCAGGAATGGAATAGCTGGGAAACAAACTGGCACCCATAAGAGATGCTGGCACTTGTAGGTTGAGAATTAGCCACTTGAGCCATCACGTTGGCCCCATATTAATATGTTCCTGGAAAACATAGAATATTTAGTGGAAGGTAAGGTAATAGATACTTTACACTTAAGCTTATTTGATATATCAATGCATATTTATTTTGCTAATTGGCAATTTAGATGAAAATTCAAAACAATATTCCATGTTGACCATATTTTTGCATTAGAAATGACTTTTATGCTATATAGATAAGTGTCTAGGCATTTAGTTAGAATTCTTGAATGAAATTTTAGATTCAAGTTTTACTGAAGCAGGAATAATCATTAAAATAGTTTGTACAGTTAGGCTAATGTTTACTGTTTAGTAACCAGCTTTCCAGACATCTCTTGTGTAGCTTTATGTTTAAGCCATGCATGAGATTCACTCTGTTGCATGATGTTTTTCCACTCACAGTTATATGTGAGTATGTGCATTGTTTCCTGATAGTCACTCATTTAATCAAGATGCAGTGGCAGGTTTTGACAGTTTTTAGCACTGTCCATTTCCTTATCTTCTTGCCTGTCAGTCCTATGAATTTATTTCTAGCCTGCTGAAGACACATATGTTTTTATTTTTGAAATTTGTATCTGGTAAGATTGAGCTTTTATTTGTTCATTGATTTTTTTGTGTCTGTAAACGGAACACAATTCATGTATTTCATATATAAAGTTTTAAGAGCATAATGATACTTCTTAACCTACCCTCCTGCCTTATTCTTCTTTACTTCATAATTTTAACCCTCCACTAAACAGAGAATTCAGCAAGTAATAAGTAGAAAAACTCCTGTTCCTTCAGAGTGTAGACATGGCTATAAACAATAATCAAAGCGAATCAATGAAGTTTGCTCATACACATTGCCTTTTCTCTACTTTGTTTATTAGTTATCACACATCCAGGAAAACATGTGAATTTTTCTTTCTTTGGGACTGACTTATTTCACTAAGTATAGTTGGTCTCCAAATGCATCCATTTTGTTCTTTTTAATTTTCTTCTTTTTCTTCTAAAATACTTTTTTTTTTTTTTAAATTGGAAAGACCTATGTACAGAGAGGAGATAACAGAGAAAGATTTTCTATCTGCTGGTTCACTCCCCAAATGGCCACAATGGCCATTGCTGAGCCAATCCAAAGCCAGGAGCCGGGAGCTTCTTTCAGGTCTGCCACGTGGGTACAAATATCCAAGGCTTTGGCATCCTCTACTGCATTCCCAGGCCGCCATCAGGGATCTAGGTGGGAAGTGGAGCAGCTGGAACATGAACTGCTGCTTGTATGGGATCCTCACTCATGCAACCAAGCTATCATGCTGTGTCCTCTTCTTTTTTTTGAATACTTGAATAGTATTCTATTATGTATCTATAACACTACTCCCATGCTTATAGCAACTCAACTTATAACAGCTAAGATATGACAATAGCCCCAATATTCATCAGCTGATGACTGGGTGTAGAAGTAAATTTATTTTTAGTTGTCTCTTGGCTATTATTTTTCTGCTTCTTGAAAGTTAATAGCTCAGATTCTGTGGAGCTTTCATTCATTTCTTATTGATTTGTAAGTGGTATTTTTATATTGAAGATTTAATTATTTGTGATGCATATCATTGGTGTTTTTTCATTTCTTGTTTGCTTTTCAGTTTTGCTTATGGTATTTTATGCTGTACAGAAATCTAGAGTTTTTAAATGAAAGGTTATTTGCTTTTATTGAAAAGGCAGATCGATTTACAAAGAGAAGGAAAGACAGAGAGAAAGATCTTTCACCCACTGGCTTGCTTCCCAGATGGCCTCAGTTGTCAGAGGTGAACTGATCCAAAGCTAGGAGCCAGAAGCTTTTAGGTTTCCCATGTGGGTGCAGGATCCCAAGGCTTTGAGCTATCCTGTGTTGCTTTCCCAGGCCAGAAGCAGGAAACTGGATGGGAAGTGGAGCAGCCGGAATATGAACTGGTGCCCATACGGGTTCCCAGAGCTTGCAAAATGAGGATTTAACCATGAAGTCATTGCATTTGGCCCAGAAATTTAGATGTTTTTTATACAGTAAAAGCTAGAAATTAATTTTGTTTATTCTAATCTTAGAGGCTAAATCTTTCCTCCCTGTTGCATTATTGAGTTCTACATGGTAAATGTTATTATATGCTTGTTTGTTGTGCATACTATATGTCATGTATACACATTTATAAAAATAACCTTGTGGATGTTATTTTGATAACTTTGATTTCTTATATTCCATCCTAGGTCTGTATATATTTTGATGTAAACCTAGGTATATGAGTAATTATTTTAAAAACATTTCATGATACAAAATCATGCATAATTATTGAGTTCCAAGTATTTCTGTACGTGTCTGTATTGTGTAGTGTTCAGTAAGATAAACATCTAATTCCTATGAGTAATTATTTTGACTTACTATTTGAACTGCTTGCAGCTTACAAATCAACCATATAGGGTGTACTTCCATCTGAAATATTTTATTCAAATGCTCAAAACAAGATAGAGATAATTGAAATGAAAACAAAAAATCATCCAGCAGAAAATGCCTTGAGCTATGATGCATTTGTGATTTAACTTTGTATTAACGGTAACATTATGAAATCAATGACATGATTCCACTTTCCAAATGAAGAAAATGCAAAGCAGAAATTAAATAGCTAGTGTATATTGATGTAGATGGTAAGGGCTATTTCATAAATGCAGGTCTCTTACGTTCTCAATATCATGTCTATTAGTTCCTACCACTTTGTGAATTTGTGAGAGACACTCATGCCTTTCTCTTTGTGCTTCATTTTGAAAAGTCATTCTCTTTGTGTTTCAGGACCAGCCCTGATCTAAGCCAGAAGGAATCTGAGGAGTTGTAGATGGATAGGGAGTTTGTTTTACTTATGCTTGGCTGTTTGCATTAGATCCATTGAGGCCACATTTTTGAAAGGTTTCTGTCTATACGTTCAGGGAGATCCTGTGTTCCTATTGCTTGTCTCCTCCAAGAACTGAAAAGTCCTGCTTCAGAGTGGGTCATGAATGGGAACTTGTGAACTCTGAGACTGTCCTGGTGTTCATTATGCAACTACTGGAAGCTTTGGAGACTTCAATATTGCCTGGCTTTGTATTTCCCCATTACTGGTTGCCACTCATGAAAATGAGCTGTTATTCCATGGGAGATCATTTGACGCTAGTTGTAGTGTAGCATCGCCTTTGGTCTGTTACACTTCTAATATTCCATCCTGTCCTCTTTTCTTTATTTGCTTCCACCACGAGTATCTGGTACTGATACTCCTGTACTATCCTCTGTTTCTCACCCTGTGTGCCGTTCTGCTAAGGTCAGGCTAATCCTGCCCTCCCACTCTCCATCCTGATAGCCGTCTTGTTCTTTGCTGCATAATCCAGGCAATCACCTAGAGTGTTTTGCTGAAGAGTGTTAGTGTCTCAGTCCCTGCTTGAGACCTAGCTGGTAATCTGTGACTGAGAGGAAGACATATCGGCTATACGAGATCTGAGCATCTTCCTCACCTACATTTCTCATATTATGGATAAGGGACCTGCAGCAAATTCTGCACCCCAAACCATGGTTGGTGGGAGATTTAGAAACAGAATCACTAGTATCTAGCTTACATTTTATCATATCCATTTTGAACAAACAACTCCATTGGAATGTCTTAAGCATATTTTAAACAGTATAGATTGGGGTAACAAAAAGGTATTTCACTAGGCACTGTTTGATTGTTAAACTAATGTACTTTTTAAAAAAATCATTTTTTATTGGAAAGGCAGATATACAGAGATGAGGAGAGACAGAGAGAAAAATCTTCTGTCCACTGGTTCACTCCCCAAGTGGCCGCAATGGCTGGAGCTAAGCCAATCTGAAGCCAGGAGCCAGGAGCTTCTTCTGGGTCTCCCGTGCAGGCACAGGGTTACAGTGCTTTGGGCTGTCCTCTACTGCTCTCCCAGGCCACAGCAGGGAGCTGGATGGGAAGTGGAGATGACAGGATTAGAATCGGCGCCCATATGGGATCCCAGCTTGTCCAAGGCGAGGATCCATAGCTGTTGTGCTATCATGCTGGGTCCTGATACACTTTTTTTTTTTTTAAGATTTATTTATTTTTATTGGATAGATTTACAGAGAGGAGTGACAGAGAGAAAGGCCTTCCACCTGCTAGTTCACAGCTCAAGTAGACATAATGGCAAGACCTGAGCTGATCTGAAGCTAGGAGCCAGGAGCCAGGAGCCAGGAGCCAGGAGCCAGGAGCCAGGAGCCAGGAGCTAGGAGCCAAGGGCCAGGAGCCAGGAGCTTCTTCTGAGTCTCCGTTGTGGGTACAGGTGTCCGTGGCTTTGGGCCATGCTCTACTGCTTTCCCAGGCCATAAGCAGGAAGCTGGATGAAGTGGATCAGCTGGAACACAAACCAGTGCCCATATGGCAGTTTATAAGGTGTGGATTTAGCTACTAGGTTATTGTGCCAGGCCCTGTACATTTGTTTTTATATGGAAATACCATGAAAAGTTTTATTTGGAAATACATGTTTTAGTAGCTATTTCTATGTGAAAGCTGGATTTTTTTTTTAAAAAAGTAAAAACAGTGTGATTCCAGCAGATGTCACTGTTTGCATGTAGCAATGAGGTTACAATGAGTTAAAAAAAAAAAACCCTATAGTTCCCTCTTTCTAGTCATATTTTATAAAAAAAAAAAAAGAAAAAGACATGGATTCCTTGTTTTGTTGAGACCATATTCCCTGATTTTTACAAAGCATAAAAACTATTCATATGTCTTTGCTGCAGATTTTAAAGAAAAAAGAATGATACGAGGCTAAAGACTATCTGGAGATAAACATTCTCAAGAAAATAAACTCCTGAATTTTTTATCCAAACCTATGAGTCCGCATTTTAAACTGAATTGCCCCCACAAGAAAAGCAATGATGGCTAATTGAGAACATGCCATTGCAGTTAAGTTTTATTTTAGTGACACTTTTGTAGGTGAGAACACATAAAATTTCTGGCTTTTGTTAAGCCAGCATGAACCATGCATAACAGAGAAGAGGGGTCAGTGGCTTTCCCTTTGTTGTGAGATAGGCATTAGTCTGTTCATGACCTGAACACTCGCTGTCATGCTGTGTCTGTCAGTGTTGCCTCCCATATCCAGCGGCTAGTTTGGGACTAAGTCTTGATTTTTAACTTCATTTCAAAGACTCACTCTACTTACTATGTTAGAATTTCTAGACTTCCCTGTGGGTAAGGACCACTTAAGGGGGTTTGATAAGTATAACAATTCCAAGCCTCCATTCCAAACCTATGGAATTCAAATCTCCAGATAAGGTGTTTGGGAAGCTATGCATTTGGTAAGCACCCCGGGATATTTTTGCAAGCAGGCTGTATGAAGAAAGATCACAGCACACCAGTGATTCTCGAATCTCTGTGCACATCAGGATCACGCAAGGGCTGGTGAAAACACAGCTCGGGCTTCTGACTTATTCAATCTGTGCTGGGCTCAACAATTTGTGTTTCTAGCAATTCTTAGGTGATGCCTGTGTTGCTGCTTAAGAAACAGGTGTTGAAAAGCATTGCTGTATCTAATGCCGATACCTGGTTCTCAGTTCCCAGTTGCGGGTCTGCAGTTGTCCTTGGCTGTGGGACTTCCAGTACTCAATAGTATTGATCCTGTGCCTATTCCATTCAAATCCTTAGAAAACGGGTTAATTATCATATTATTCTTCAAAGTAGCTTATATACCCTACTGTGCAAAAGAGACAGAGAATGGAATGATATGTATTGCATAATGACAGAGCAGATTAGATGCAGCAAGAAAACTAGGGAGGCGATGGTGAATTTTGACTGGGTGGAGAGGATTTTAGAGGTCTCATGAGAGAGTTAAGACCTGAAGGCATCACCCTTATTTTCAGAGCTCACACAGTTAGTGTTGTCTGTCTGCTCTAATGCTCCTCTGGGAATCCCACCCCTCAAACACCTGTTACATGGGGAACTTCATTTGAGTTGGAGTGTGAGTTCAGGAAGCAGGGCTGGCCTTCCAGGTAGATGGGGTGAAGGCTGTGGAGGACCATGACTGTGAAGCTTAGGAGCTTGGTTACATTGAGTGAGTGAGGGTGTGTGTGTGTGTGTGTGTATCCATCAACATGTTCTGGAGACATGAGAGTGACTGATGCTGTCAGGTAGGAATGTGGACATGAGTTAGAGGAGTGAGTATCTAGAAGCAAGGGACCAGCAGATACCATCACAGGACTTGAATGAGAGAAGGTGCAATGGGCAGGAGAGATACTGTGAGGAGATAGTAGACATTGGTGGGTAATGGCTGTTGCAGCTCAGAGAGGTTAGAAAGGAAATGGTTTTCTGTTTGAATCTTGAGATAGTGTTTTCTGAGAAGCTTTGTTTCTTTTATCTGGTATGAAAGAAGGAAGCAGGAAAAATTGGGAGGAAAATGTCCAAGTAGGTAATTTGTCTTTGACAAGCAGGAACAGTTGCTAACCTTGGATAACCTCTTATGTCTGCTGGAGTTTTGTTGTACTCTAGAAGGCCTGGTGGCATCCCCATTTTTACCTGACTCTTTGAAAAAATTTATTTATGTATTTTAAAGGTGCAGTGTGGAGGGAGGGAGGGATCGAGAGCGTGCATGTGTGTGTGCCAAAAGAGAGAGAGAGGGAGAAAGAGAAAATGAGAATATATCTCATTTACTGGTACGCTTATCAAACGCTTTCAAGACCCAAGTTTGGTCCAGGCTGAACCCAGGATCCTTGCAGCTCAGTCCTGGTCTCTTTGATCCATCACCCATTGCTTCCTGGCATGCGCATTAGCTGGACTCTAGAATTGGAACAAAACTGGGACTCATACTTGTACACACCACTTTAGGACCTTAACCTCTGTGTAAAACACTTCCACCCTCTTCCTTCTGACAGAGCACCAGCATCTGTTTGGAAAGTGGAAGGGCAAATGACAATAAGATGTCAGTGAACTTGACTACCCTATATTGGCCCAAGACCAGTGAACACTGTGGTAGTGGCTCAAGCTAAGCTTTTAGTTTATCTCTTTCCTGTGAGCTTCCTCACTATACTGCCTAAACTGATCTTAAAAATATATATATTTTGGGGGGCCCGGTGTGGTGGCCTAGCGGCTGAAGTCCTTGCCTTGAAAGTGCCAGGATCCCATATGGACATAGGTTCTACTCCCGGTGGCTCCCTGCTTCCCATCCAGCTCCCTGCCTGTGGCCTGGGAAAGCAGTTGAGGATGGCCCAAAGCCTTGGGACCCTGCACCCATGTGGGAGACCTGGAAGAAGTTACTAGATACTGGCTTCGGATCGGCATAGCACCAGCCTTTGCATTCACTTGGGCAGTGAATCATCAGACGGAAGATCTTCCTCTCTGTCTCTCCTCCTCTCTGTATATCTGACTTTGCATTAATAAATAAATAAATCTTTATATATATATATATATTTTTTTTTGTTTTGTTTTGTTTTGTTTTGGTCTTGGCTCTTTCTCTTAGTCCCTGGGCCTTCCCTTCCTGTCCTATCCCTTCCCTCCCCTTTCATCCTTTCTCCTCTCCTCCCCTCCCCTCTCCTCACCTCCCTTCTTTTTCTCCTTCCCCAGTAAGTGCTCTAATATAAAAATCAATGCATTTTTCCCATTTAAAATCATTGCTTTATCGTACTTGTTATTTTTGCAAGAACTTTTAAAGACATCACAGTGTTCTTTGCTGTTTATTTCTTTATATATTTGTGGTTAACCTAAAATCAGTGAGTATTTTATATTACTTAAAATTGAGAGAAAATGTTATTAGATTAATGATTATAAGAGGAATTTGAACATATTACTGATTCATAAAACAAGTTTTACTACAGTAACAGTTTTGCTTGGTCTTAAGCCATATAAAACACATGTAGATATATCTATATTTGTTCATGACCGGGTGACATTATTATCTTACATTGTGTATGCTTCCTAGTTGCTCAAAGCACTTCACTTACATTTTCTTCCATATTTATTATCCACTCTTGCAACAACAACCTTGTGAGGTTGCCAGGGAAAGTTTTGTTTGCATTTCATGTAAGCAGGAAAGGAAACAAAGAGAGGCTTATGTAACTTGCTTAAGGTGAAACACTGAATACCACCAATACTTGTTTCAAATAGTAATGTTTTTGCATTATATTATGCTTTCTACTGTATTATTCTGATGCCTGAAATATTATTATAAGTGAAATTTATCTAATTCTCTTGATGTGGTTGGATGAGCTGAATCCAGTTAAGCCTGAAGGAAGAACTGAATGGATACACTTTGGTTATGGACAGCAGGCAGAAAGGCTGGTTAGAGAGCTCTTGGCTGTTTTTGGTTCTGGACAGCAGGCAGAAAGGCTGGTTAGAGAGCTCTTGGCTGTTTTCACCAGGAATCATCCTCTGGGAACTGAGCACCCAGATTGGCTGGGGGTGGGGAGAGGGCTTCCACGGAGTCTATAACCCTTGCAGAGATGAGTAACTAAGAAGGGAATTCCACGTTAGAGTTACAGAGTACTGAGTGACAGTCATGAATTCCACACTCTCGGTGCTGGCCAGTGTTCATAAGCCAGTTTTGGAAGAACACATAAAGCCCTCTTCCTACGGCATTTGATGACACTTCTAGAAACTGGATTGATTTGCAAGGTCTTTGGGGGGTGGGTCCCTGGGTGGGTGTGCAGGGAAAAGATCTTTCTCACAGCTCAATGCCTCAGTTTCCATGGTTTCTGAACAAGACTGCATCCAAAGGTGACAAAAGAATGACGCCAAACAGAAGTGCTGAGCACGAGCCAGGCACAGTTGAGAGGTGTGGGTCCTTCTCGGCTCTCCAGGCATTCTGGCAGGCTCTCAGGACAAAGGCAGTCAGAAGGAGTGATCTCACCTTCCAGTCCTGGTGGCTGATCTCAGGCCTGCTCAAAGTGGAAGGCAGGCACATCAGAAACAGATGACAAATGTCAATGTGTTTCTGTTTGGTGAGATACGAAATTAGAGCAAACATCTACTTTATCAGTGTCTTAAAGACTAATTTTTTTTTACCACCCTGTAGAATACTATATGGAATTCCTGTGATCAGTGAAAACCAAGAATATGTCAGTGTCCCTCCGTCACCATCAGGGAATCTGTTTGAATCACCACAGCGTGTTGAGACACCTTACATGCAAGTCTTGGGAGAAGAAGTAAGAATTTTCTTTTTCCTACTTGAAATAGAGTTTATTTTTTAAATCATTAGGTTAGTTTTTGACAGATTCATCACAGTTTGAAGGTACAATTGTTATATTGATATGTTCCCTTCCTCCCCATCTCCTTATCTCCCTCCCATTTCTGTAGCTTTTCTAATAGATTTTACTTATTTTTTGATAACACATGCAAACTTAGTAAGGGGATAGTTTCTTGGAATTTCATTGCAAAATTACCTCTGAGAAAGATGGCACAGAATCACGTTTACCTATTTTTGTACAATGGATCACTAAAAGCCCTGGACATTACACATGTATGAAGATTCCAGTGATAAAGAGAAAGAAGCATTGTAACTGGGAATTGCAGAGCCTGTGTAGTAAGATGAAGTGGTGGTGAGTAAGCTCCCTGGTTTGTCTTTTGTAGTCCACATAGCTTAGATTTGACCAGAAAAAGACTGGTAATCTGAAAACACCAGCAAGTAAAGACAAGAAAAGAAAAGCTCCAACAAAAAGCTTGATATCTCTAGTCAAAGGAAAAGAACCAATTAGAAAACAGAATTTTAAAAAACTAGTAACTGGTCTGTTCCAAGCAAACACCAGGCTAAAGTTCCCAGATCCAACCACTAGCAGAAGTCTGTGGCCCCATGCCTGCCCACACCAACCGAAGCCTAAGGGAAGATTGGACCACTCTACCTGCTCGATTGTCAGGAGGCACCGTAACACTGCTGTCAGGGTAGGGTCACGGAAGGCAAAATCTGATGTTGGGACTTGCGTCTTGATGGAGTGGTAATAAAGCTCTTCCTCTGTCTGCTAGCTGAGGCTCGTGGAGCTTCTACTGCCACCCCTATCATTCTTTGCCCTTCTCACTAGAGTGGGGTTGGAGGAGGTATAGGTGTGATTGGCGGGTCAGCTAAACACGAGTTTTTTTTCTTTTAAAAGATTTATTTACTTGAAAGAGAGAGTTTTATATAGAGAGAAGGACACACACACAAACCCCTACCTATGCACCCACACACAGCCCTACCTACATGCACCACACATCTACTTTCCATCTGCTGGCTCATTCCCAAAAGAGCCATAATGGCCAGTAAAGAGCTGAAAATCAGGAGCTTCTTCCAGGACTCCCATGTGGTTGCAGGGGCCCGAGCATATTGTAGCTTGTGTAAAAATGTTTGCAACAACCTTATTCATAGAGGGCAAACTGGAAACACGTATATGTTCTTTATTGAGTTAATCAAACTGAAAACCCATACCCATAGAATACTACTCAGCCTTAAAAAGAAGTGAACTATTGGTAATGCAACAACAGTGATAGCTCTTCAGAGAAATATGCTGAGGGCATCAGTTCTAAAATAGTATATACAGGCGATATCATCACGACTAATGGCAGAATTATGGAAATAGAGAACAGACTATTAGTTTTCTAGGTTTCAGAAGTCAGGGGTGGGGATGAGTGTGAGGGATCAGGTGACGGAGACGTTTTGCTTTTTGGCAATCAACACCAACATTTAAAAAAATGATAGTGTGTGATAGGTTGCCATGACATTAACTCTGAGGGAAACTGGAGAAAGAGTAGGTGGGATATTTATTTATTTTTTTTTAGAAACAATGTTATTTATTTGAAAAGAAGTGCTACAGGGAGAGAGAGAGAGAGAGAGAGAGAGAGAGAGAGAGAGAGAGAGAGAGGAAGAGAAAGACATCACGACATCTTCCATTTTCTGGATCAGATTGCTCACAGACTGAAGTCAGACTGGATCATAAACCAGGATCTAGGAGCTTTCTGCAGGTCTCATATGTGAGTTCAGGGGTCCAGCTTGGCACATTTTTCACTGCTCTCCAACATTCATCAGCAGGAAGCTGGATAGGAAGTTGAACAGCCAGGACTTGAACAAGAGCCCATGTGGGATCCTGGCATTGCAGGCAGCAGCTTTACCCACTGTATCATGATGCTGGACCCTGAGGATCTTTGGATTCTTTTTTAGAATTCCATTTGTCTAAAGTTGTCCAAAAATAAAAGAACTAATAAAAACTGAGGCTACTGGGTCTTTATAGAGTAGTGGAAGAGACCTAATCAAAGTGAAAATTACTACAGTCATTTGTATAACCAATCAAAACAAAAGAAGAACCCACACAAGTTCGTTGTAACTGAAATGTGAACCATGTCATATGTTACTACTTTAAAATCTACTGATTTAAACTTTGATGTGACATTTATCTGTGCGTAATTTCATGTCATGCAGTGGTCAATTGGAAACTACCTTTCACTGAGTTTTGCAGCTCTTTACATGTCAATATATTGCACAATATGTATAGTATCAAAATAGCCTTTTTGATGTCATGTGCATGGAGTTTCAAAAATTTATAATTTTTTATTCAAAAGCTCAAATTTTTATTGACAGAACTTTTTTTTTGACAGATACCCTTAAGTGTTATATTTGAAGTTACCAGTTTTATTGTTTTTTCAAGATAACTATTGCCAAACCTCAGTAAGCATAATTTGATATTTTGCCTGTGAAATTAAAAGTTGGCTATTTCAGTTCATTTAGTAGCCTACATTTTCTAAGTTTAATGTCTTTTCTGCTTTTAAAGAGCGTTTTAATGTGCTGCCACCTTGCATCGTGCTAAAGCACCGTTAGTTTACACACATTAATTATATAAAGTCACTTTCACCATCAGTACAAATGTCAAAACATTGAAGAAGGCAGATAGCATTCTCCAGGGTCTCACACTATGTTTTAAAGTCTGGTGTTATGCTCTGTTTCTTTTAATGCAGTTTTAGCCCAGAAGCTAATTTGGGTGTCTCCTTCCCTGGTTGGACAGAACTCTGACCCGTGACTATTGGTGTGAACGTTAATAAAGTCGTTGCAACACACATTGTAATCTTAGGGGTTGTTCAGGAGTTGTTAAACACTGAGTTAATCCCCCATGCTTCCTAGTTAGTGGTTTGGCTTGGCAGACAGTCTGTACTCAACTGTCAAGTTCTAGAACCCACTAATCCTGCTATTTCTAATCGTTTGCCTACTGCTGTTCTTACGATGGTCTCACCATGGCTGCCTAAATCAATATATCATGGTTAGTGTTTGGTTAACTTCTCCTTTTTCCCCTTTGGTAAGGTTGTTTAATACATTGGTAATTCATTTATTTTGTTATATTCTGAATTCTATCTTAGAATTTCTCATGACCTCCTCAATGATTTTTTAAAAATTTACGTTACATTGAAATTCACTCTTTGTGCTGTAAAGTTCAGTGGGCTTTGACAAATGCATCGTATTACTTAGCTGCAATTTCAGTGACATATAGCATAGTTCACTTATCTGAAAAGTCCCCTAGAAATGATTAATATTTATTTGGAAAGCTTTTAAAGATACAAAGGAATAGAGAAGCCAAACTAACAAACATCTGTGAACATGTTATCAAGAATTCATAGTTGTTCACATTTTGTCATGGATATTCCATATTTTAAAGAATAAATTAAAAAAAATCATTGAAGTGGGCTCTTTTATACTTTTTCTTAGTTCCATTTCTCTTCCTCTACATCTAAGAAAAATTGTTGTTAACAATTCTTATTAATAATCTTTCCAGTCCATGACTTTACTAGCTGTCTTTGTGACTCTAACAAATAATACAATTTTTAGGTACTGTAGACATTTTAATATTAATTCTTCCAATCCATGAACAAAAAAATTGCTTTCCAT
Organism: Ochotona curzoniae; assembly: GCF_017591425.1. Classification (NCBI taxonomy): domain Eukaryota; kingdom Metazoa; phylum Chordata; class Mammalia; order Lagomorpha; family Ochotonidae; genus Ochotona; species Ochotona curzoniae. The sequence continues at coordinate 28,559,386 of NW_024467122.1, read as the reverse complement.
TTTTCATGTCTCTGATAATTTATTTCATAAATGTTTTAAACATTTCTTTGTAGAGATGCTTCAGTTATTTTAAAAATCATTTTACACTAATACTTTGTTTTTCATGTTAGTGTAATGCTAAGTTAATGCAAAGTGTAGCTCATAGATACAGTTCTAAGAGTATACTGATATTTCCTTCCTTCCTTCTACCCTTCCCACCCTTCCTCCCTTTTCTCCTTCTGTCTCCTCCTCTCCTTTACTTCTCTCCTTCCCTCCCTCCCTCCCTTCTTTCTTTTGAAAATTTTCAGATAACACAGTTTAAATTAACATTGCAGTCAGAAGCTTAATGCTCTACTAAAAAAGGTATCAACAAGTAAAAGACAAAGGCACTGCTTCAGGGCCCTATGCATTAGCCTAGTGGCTAAAGTCCTTACATTGCACATGCCAGGATCCAGTATGGATGTTGGTTCATGTCTTGGCAGCCACACTTCCCATCCAGCTCCCTGCTTGTGGCCTGGGGACGCAGTCGAGGATGGCCCAAAGCCTTGGGACCCTGCACTGGCAGGGGGACTCAGAAGAGGTTCCTGGCTCCTGGCTTTGGATTGGCTCACCTTTGGCCATTGTGGTCACTTGGGGAGTGAAAGAATGGATGCGAGATCTTTCCCTTTCTCTCTCTCCTGCTCTCTGTATGTGTGAATTTCCAATAAAAATAAGTGAATCTTAAAGTTGGTAGGTATTAGGAAATAATTGTACATTATTAAAAAAAAAAAGACACTAGTTCAGCAATAATACACACCAAGGTTATAAACAATAATAAGATGGAAGGATGGCCATTTCTCTCATACACAGCAAATTTAAAAATAGTTACAGAGCATTAAACTATAGTATTATATTTTTAAAAAAGTTTTAATTGTTTGAAAAGCAAAATTACAGAGATACAGGGAGCGACAGAGAAATAAATCTTCCATTTGCTGATTCACTCCTCGGTTGCAGTGGCCACTTTTGGACTACAGCAAAACAAGGAATTAGGAGCTTCCTTTGGATCTGCCATGAGGAATTCAGGGTCCTAAGCAATAGGTTAGTGTTAATCTTCTGCTTACGTTAGCAGGCAGCTGGAGCAGAAATGGAGCAGCCAGGACTAGAACCTATGGGATGTCTGTTGCAAGCCACAGCTTCAGATCACACACCAAAATGCTGGCTCCTGAATAACATACTTAACCACTGGTTTGATAAAACTATAAAGCAAAGTTTGACCAAAAATATTTTTGATAATACTGATACACACAGGTATTTCTTGTTTTAGATTTTTTTTTTCTTTTTCAAATATAACTCACATATGAGGGAGAATGTGGTATTTGTGTTTCTGTATTTCACTCAACATAGTGATCTACATACAATAGCATCCATTCTGATGCAAATGGAAGAATTTCATTTTTAAAGCTGAATAGTTTTGCATTGTGTGGACTTATTATATTTGTGTGTGTGTGTGTGTGTGTGTGTGTGTGTGTCTTGCATTTTGTTTATCCATTGATCTGAGGTCCACACCTTGGCTGAGTCCAGATTTTGGCCGTTGTGAATAGTGCTTCTGTGACAACGGTACAGATTTCTCTTTGGCATAACAGGTATATGCTCACTAATCAAATCTTCCAGGTTTTTCGGTTATTTGTTCCTAAATATTTCACTTTGGTGGATTTCTGTCATTCTTTCAATTCAGTTTATTCTCAAATATTTGATTTTTTTTGTAGCTGTTGTGAGCGGAGTTTCTTTTGTAGTAAAATAATCAAAAAAAGGCACTTTTTTTGTAACTTCGTTGTCTAAACTGCACTTTTGCTGACTTGTCTTATCAGTTATGACGTCTTTTTTGGCTTTTGTCTGTACTCGTGTGGAACAGTGGTCTTTCTGCGTTTCACTTGTTGAACCAGGATTGTGTGCCTTACTACTGAATTTTACGAAACATTTGAAGATTCACTGATTTGAGTGCTTTTCCAGTTATTCCAAAATATTGAATGATGTGAGACTCTGCTGAGGTCTTTTCACAAGACAAGCATCACTTTCATACAAAAACCAAACAGACATCACACTAAAAGAAGACCATCGGTCTTTATCCTTGATGAACATACGTGCAAAAATTCTCTGCAGAGTGTTTGCCAACTGAATCTAAAATCTCATCAAAAAGATCATACACCATGATCAAGTGGAATTTGATCATGGGGGGCAAAGGCAATTCAAGTTTTACAAATCAATAAATATCATAAATAACATCAACAGAATGGGAAACAAAACTCCCTTGATCATCTCGATAGATGAAAGAGAAAGCATTTGAGAAGATTCAACTTTCCTTCACAACAAAAACCATGTATAAATTATGTGTTGAGGGAACATGTTTGCCAGTTATACACACAGTGTATAAGAAATCAACACCATACTGAAAGCTTTCAACTTCTGCCACAGCTTGGGAATCAGATGAGTATGCCCATTTCCACAGCTTCCCCACCCCCCGCCCGTCCCAGTATAGGGCTGGAAATAGCAGCAGAAGTAATTAGAGAGGAGAAATAGAAGGTAAAGGGCATCAAGTCAAAATATCCATGTTTGCAGATGACATGATGTTGTTCATGAGTCTTTGATTTTGTTGTTTCAAGTTTTCTGTAAATAACCTGCATATATATGTACATACATGTGTATGCATGGGATTTCTCTAGAATATGCAGTAGACAGTGAAATTGCTGGAATACATGGCACGTATACATATATTATATTTTACTAGAAATATTTTATATTTTACTGGAAATGACCAATGTATCTTCAGAATGGCTTTACTAATTTCACTTAGCCTCACGTGGTATTGCTGATGCTACTTTTTGCTATTCCAAGAGGTTGAAAGGTTTGTCTTTTCTAAAAGTGGAATCTTCAAGTCACTTTCTCATCATCTAGAGACAAATTCAACAGCAGCTTAGATTTTTACCTTGGAGGGGTAATTTGTTTGCCATTTCTATAACCTTTCCTGTTGTTTTCAAAGATGCCTGCTTACCCAGGACTTTCCAAGTTGTTGTGGAGTCCGGCTGCACCTAAATTTTCTGTTCCAGAATCTGTCATGAAGAAAATCCTATATCCAAAATATGAGGTAACTTCTGAATGGGGTTCACTACTGTTATTGCTATTATAATGTAATAATTAAGTTGTATAATTGGTCATGGGATTAGTTTTATTGGGTTGTAAATTGTCAGACAACTATTGCTGTAATCAGGATCAATTGGATAGCCATAATGAGATTATTTTAATCATATATGCTTAAATGCTCATGGATATGTATTATTATATAAGCATATAAATGTGTAGTTACATTTATTACTCAACTCAAAGTATGCATTTTCTATATTCATGTATCACTGTAATTTCTTATATTACTTATATTTCTTGAAATGTTTTGATTTTCCATGCTATTTTGCAAGTGAAGAATATTGTTCTATTTCTTTTTTTTTTTTTTGAAGGATTGGCTTACTTGACTGAGGATACATTATGCCACTTGAATTATTTAGAGAATTTTCATTGCATTTTCATTCACTTTTAACGTGAATTTTAAATAAATTGAATGTTAAAAATTTCCATACTATAGAAATACAATTGTTAATCTGCTTTTTTCTCCCTTTAAAGAATGTTGGTTTATTTCCATGTTGTTTTTTATTCTTAATATGAAAAAAATCAAGAAAAATAAAATCATCTCTTATTTTTTTCCCTCATATAATTACTACCCAATATTTATTTTTTTCCCTCAGATAATTACTGCCCAATTTCTATTTTTAAAAAAGATTTATTTATTTTTACTGAAAGGCAGATCTACAGAGAGGAGGAAAGACAGAGAGGAAGATCTTCCGTCCAATGATTCATTCCCCATGTGACTGCAGTTGCTGGTGTTGTGCCAATCTGAAGCCAGGAGCCAGAAGCTCTTCCAGATCTCCCACATGGGTGCAGGGTCCCAAAGCTTTGGGCCGTCCTCGACTGCTTTCCCAGGCCACAAGCAGAGAGCTGGATGGGAAGCGGGGCTGCCAGGATTAGAACCAGCGCCCATATGGGATCCCGGGGCATGCAGGTTGAGGACTTTAATGACTATGCTATCGCATCAGGCCCCCAATATTTAAAAAAATTCTTTCCCTTTCTCCTTTTTTTTTTTCTTATTTTCCCTCTTAAAATGCTGAACATTACTGTGTATGTTTTTAAAATATTTGTCTTCATTTCGCTTGTGAAGCAGAGACATACAGAGAAAGACAGACAAGAGACATATATAGAGAGATTGTCCGTTAGCTGCTTCACTCCCACTTGCCTGCAGCAGCCGGGCTGGGTCAGGCTGAAACCAGGAGTCCAGAAGTCAGTTTAGGGCCACAGGCACGGGAGACCATTGTAGTGTAAGCATGACTTGCTGCCTCCCTGGCACACATGAAGGGAGCTGAATGTGGACTGTAATCCAGGAACTACCATGTGGGGTGTCAGCATCTCAAGCAGCGTTATCACCATCATGTCAAGTGCCTGTCCCAGTGTCCATACATTTAAGTGATGTTTAGGATTATTTTATTTGAAAAACTGTTTTGTACAGCACATGTATCATAAAGAAATAGAATAGGAAAGCTCGTGAAAGCGTGAGAATGTTAGTGGCATAACAAAGCCAGAGATAAAAGAGTAGTATTTTTAAGTAAGTACTCAAATTAAAAACATGTAGGAAATGTATATGTTCTTTTGTTGGACTCTGTAATCAGAGTTATTCTTGTTTCAGCGAGTTAATTGGATAACACTCCATGTTTTGAAATAGTCTATAGTTAATATTGCTTGGAAATAATCTTAAAAATTTGGGAGAATTCATTGCTTGAATTTATCTGAATCATTTGGGAAGGTGATTGGTACTTAGAAGTTTTCTTTGTTAATTCTGGGGTTCTTTATGTTTATTATCTCTGTTACTCTTGTCCAAAGACATAACCAAGTCTGCAGCTTAAATCTACCACTGTTTTGGCAAACATTCTGAGGTGGAAAGTCTTCTTGTAGATGGGCTTTCCCTTTCTAGGTCTTATCTGTTCTTAGGTTTGTTTATGACGTCTTCGTTGTTTTGGTAGCTCTTAGATGTTTTGAAGATGATGTTCTTCATATTATTTTGCTTTCAACAGAATTATTACCCACTCTTTCACAATCAGAAGCAGAGGTGATGACTGATTTCTGCTGTTTAACTCTGTTTTGTCTGAGTGGGTTTCAGTGTTTTACCCTTTTGCTGATCACGTATTCAATGGGATCTAATGTGATAATTCTATATACCTATTCAATTGTTACTGACTTTTAAAATCACAAGCTTGGTCCCATCTGCATATTAACTTCAGAAATATCTCTAGAGTAGAGTAGAAGAATATTCTGCCAGGAATTATGTAAGCAGTAATGTAACCGACTGCCCAATTAAAGACCATTAGATTGAGCAGTGTTCTCTCCTGTTGCAGGATTCTGACTTACAAGCCGTAGTCTTTTGATTCTTGTGTTGTTGAAAACATGCTTTAAAATATGCAATAACTATTTCATCATATTTAATTATTCTTTAAAAGCCTAAAAGTAAAACAGTTTGAAATTTTTTGCATATCATGTAATGGTTCCTTGGAAAAGAGTGATGAAAGTGCCCATGCCTACTAAGTAGCATACCTTACCTTGTGCTATAAGAATACAACAAAGGAGGTGAGCAAAAACTCATAAAACACTGCTGGTACTCTCCTCTGGTAGTAAATATTGCACAATACTGTTAAAGCTCATTTTTATTCAATAAACACCTTTTCAATTTGAATGTGCGTTTTTTGAAACCTTAGACCTTAGACCTCCAGTAATCAAAGCCCCTTTATGAGATAAGTTACCATAAAGACTGTCCAATTCCAGTCTTCTAGTCGTTACTGCATATTCAAATTACTGATCACAAGGTTGATAAGCAGCACACTTAATTATAATTACACAGCTCACTCATTTAGCAGTAGACAATTATACACTGTAACTTAATGTTAAAATTCAAAGGTACAAATTGTTTAAGTGTTCATTCTACTATGCACTGAACATGCTTGCTGATGTTTGAAAATGAATATTCACACATTGTCAGTAAACCCTAGTAATGTGTATTGTTCATAAGCTTGATGTAGATAGGCTTCTAAATTCAGCAGTCACCTGTGAGATTGTAGGATTGTCGATCACGCCTAACATTAAGGAGATAAGAATTAATATGGCAGCATCCATTTGGGTAAAGGCCAATATGAGAGCCACATTGTAGGTTTGGGCCAGTTATTTAGACTATAGCTGGATTTTGATTCATTTCTGGTGAGTGTTTTTCAAGAATTTTCCCTCAGCCAAATGCTTTTTTTTGGGTGATTATAACAGTGATTATAGACATTTTAAAGTATTCCACAATATAATTTAAAACGTGTATCTTTTTATCACAGAGTGTTCAAACAAGTCTTATTTTATCTGAGAGATTTTCATGGGAAAATGAAGAAAATATTATTATAGATCGTAGCAAAAGCATTTGTAGGGTATGTATGATTTTTCGTTTTAAACTGTGGATTACCGTAAGTGTCTTCAGTTTTGAAATTATGTTTAGTAACTCCGGAAATCAGTGCTTGGTGTTTCCTGCTTTTGGGAAATGGCCGAGATCATTCAATGGTGTTTTTGCTATGGATACATTTCGCTTCTCAAATATGCTGTGCTTATGATACTTAGAGGATGCTGTTCACCGATCAGTGGCAGGATATTTGCCGCAAGTTTTCCGCTGTTTCTACTCATTCGTGCTTAGGTCTCAAATGATTGAAGGGACAAGTTTTTGAACCACAGGAAGTATCTGTTGGTGGGCATGAAGCCAGGTAAAATTGATTATCTCCGTAGTGATTAGGCGCATACGTATGACCTCAGCATCACCACAGAATATCCAAGTACGCTTAGCAACTAGAAAGCAACTGGAGAGAGAAGAAGTAGTGCTTGAGGGAAGGAGATTGAGGATCACACGCCTGGCTTAGTAATACCCTGAAATTTATGGCGGTTTGGAAGGTGTTTTTTCTTGTGATCGGTGCCTTCAGACCTCTCCTACTTGTTGATATCTCGGGGTGCTGAGTAATAGAAACTCATTGTGTTCCAAGATGAATCACATGATATCCTATGTCCCTGTCTTCCTCCTTGCTACCCACGTGGGAAGGGGATGCTTTGACCTGTGGGGGTGGAGGGCACTGTGGTCATGTTTCTGATACAAATCAACTTTAATGCTTGCTTTTTCTTAAGTTTAATTTTTCTTTCATTTTGTTATGATTATTATTATATGATATAGTTCCATAGGTTCTGGTATTTCCTTTGCTTACTCCTTAAATCCCTCCCCCCAACCCACTGATTTCCTCTATATTTTTATGCTGGTATAGTTCTTCATAAACAATCAGAAGTCCATGATTGTGGGTGTGGACCATGTGGCAGAGTGCAGCGATTGCCATTATATATTGAACAATTTCATTGGAAGTGTCATTTAATTCTTTCTTTATAGTACTTTGTAGAAAAAAAGTACTTTATAGTACTTTTGTACTTATAGAAGGACTCTGATCTTTTTGTTTGTCACCAGCCTGGTGTCATATCATTTGTATTTATGTGGTTTTCTCCACAGCACCTTGAGTAGTGACTGTTGCTTAAAAATATTGTATGTCAGCAACAAATGATACTTTCCTAGTTTGGAATTCCAGCTACATTTTCCAGACTAATATGGTAGTACTGCCTGCACTGGTATGTCAGCTAATCCCATTTTCAGTGGCTGCTTCTTCCAATTTACTGTGTTTTTTTTTTTTTTAAAGATTTATTTACTTTATTACAAAGTCAGATATACAGAGAGGAGGAGAGACAGAGAGGAAGATCTTCCGTCTGATGATTCACTCCCCAAGTGAGCGCAGCAGCTGGTGCTGCGCCGATCCAGAGCCCGGAGCCAGGAAATTCCTCCAGGTCTCCCACGTGGGTGCAGGGTCCCAACCGGTACCCATATGGGATCCTGGAGCATTCAAGGCGAGGACTTTAGCTGCTAGGCCATGCCGCTGGGCCCTGTGTTACTTTCTTAAAACACAGCTGTGATCCTATCATTTATGTCTTGATCACCTTATTCTCTCCACCTACCGAATGAAGTCAGTGTCTAATTCTGCCTCATAACCTGGCTTTAACTACATGTTCTGTTAGCTCCTATTACACTTACGCTTCCATGTTAGCTGCATGGATGCTGCGCTTGACACTGCATCCTTGTGGGCTAAAATGCTGGTGCTCTGACTTCTCTGTGGTTCTTGAGGCTTTTCCCATGACCTGGGCTGCTCAGCCCTTTCTCAGATTAGAGAACTTCTGCTACCTTTGAAACAGCAACTCTGAGGCTCCCTCTTCGTCTTGGTCTGGTGCCTTCCCTCTCACAGCACAGTGTCCTCCTCTCGTACTCGCTTTGGCCATTTTTACAGTCATTGCCACAGTTGTGCTGTGGATTATAGATATTTATTTATTGGTGTTTGTACCATGACACTATCAGAGGGCTTGGAACACATTTTTTTTTTGCACTTTCCACTTAAAAATATACAAATTCTTTCCAGCTCCTTTAATAAAATAGCACCATGTTTGTCAACCATTACAGTGTGTGGTAATGTTTGTACAGTCTATTAAAGGAAAAGGTTGAAGTTGTTCATGAGCAGAGATGACTTTTCAAGGGACAGTGGCTGTCGCAGGCTCCACCGGTGCAGCCGCAAGGTTGAGAGCATTGGGTGGGCTCAATGTCCCAATGCCCAGGGGCATGTTCACACACTTCTGTGGCACCTTGGCCAGCTGGGCAGCTTTGTGCTGTGACATCTCCCACATAGCAAGCACTTACTGCTCATGATATCAAGCCATAATTTAAAAAATGAGTTGGTTTTAATTATATAGATTAATATACTAATAAGTTAATTGATGAAGGTTAAATTCTTCTCATCTCTATGAAATCAATGGCTTCAGGAACAATATAAATTGTATTTTTACTAGTATTTCTCTGTTTCATTACTTTACCCAAGTAATATTGTTATCCAATTGTCATATAGTAGTCTAGAGTCCTAAATAATATTGACAGTTAATTATATTTCTCATTTTATTATTTCACAGTTTTTGACACTAAGAAAATCTGCCTCATTTGGAGGTATTCCAACATCATTGAGGGAAGAATCTGTACAATTAAAGGTATTAAAATTGATCAGTTTTTACTAAACAAGAAAAAGGTTTGCATTTTGGGGAATGATAATGTTTTTTTCCAAAGGCATGTTCATGTATTTTATATCCTGTTTTCAGTTGATTATATGTTGAATTATATATAGCTTCTTGAGGTGAGGAAAGCATAGTAAATCATGGAGGCTCAGTGCCTCTATTTTACTTAAGTACATTTTAAAGGATATTGTTAACTGCTGTGAAACTGTCTTGTTTTGATTTGGGGTCTAAACTTTGCTGGGGAAGATATTTCTTTTTTATTCAAAATTAATTTTCTTTGAAAGGCAGAGTTTATTTATATATAGAGAGGTCTTTCATCTGCTGGTTTACTTTTCAAATGGTCATTATAACCAGAACTGAACCCACCTGAAGCCAGGAGCTTCTTCCAAATCTGCCACATACGTGCAGGGGCCCAAGTCTCTAGGCCATCCTCCGTAGCTTTTCCTGGTGGTAAGCAGAGAGCTGGATTGGAAATAGGGCATCTAGGAAATGAACAAGCTCCTATATGGGATGCCAGCACTGCAGGCAGAGCATTAGCTGGCTGTGCCTCTGCACCAGCTCCAAGGAAAATATTTCAGCAAATTAATATTAGCAAAGAAGGAAATTAATTTATTACTAAAACAAAACAAAGCAAAATCATTGGCTCATAGACAGGAAATATTTATCAAAGGAGTGGAAATTACCATTAGTAATGAATATAATAGCGTTTTAATAAGTAGGTATAATAGGTTTTAATAATTAGGTATAGGGCCCGGCGCGGTGGCGCAAGTGGTTAAGGTCCTTGCCTTGCACACCCGGGATCCCATATGGGCGCTGGTTCTATCCTGGCAGCCCCGCTTCCCTTCTAGCTCCCTGCCTGTGGCCCGGGAAGGCGGTCGAGGACGGCCCAAGGCTTTGGGACCCTGCACCCGCGTGGGAGACCTGAAAGAGTCTCCTGGCTTCGGATCGGCATAGTATCGGCCATTGTGCTCACTTGGGGAGTGAATCATCGGACGGAAGATCTTCCTCTCTGTCTCTCCTCTCTGTATATCCGCCTTTCCAATAAAAAAAATAATAAAAATAAATCTTTAAAAAAATAATTAGGTATAATAGTTAGGTATAATAGGTTTTAATAATTAGGTATAATAGTTTTAATAATTAGGTCATATACTATTAGCATTATAATATTTGTTAAAAGTTAAATTGATCCCTTCTTTCTGTATATCTGCTTTTCCAATAAGAATAATAAATAATTTAAAAATAAAAATAAAAAGTTAAATTGATTCTACAATGACTAGATGAAATAGACTAAAATTTGGTTATTTAATCATAGACAATGTATTGGGAATTTATTTCAAAGACTGTATTAACATTATTGTATGAGAATTCAATGTTGAAAATAGAGTTTTTTTTAAAAGATTTATTTATTTATTGGAAAGTCAGATATACAGAGAGAAGGAGAGACAGAGAGGAAGATCTTCCGTCCGATGATTCATTCCCCAAGTGAGCGCAACGGCTGATGCTATGCCGATCCGAAGCCAGGAGCCAGGAGCTCTTCTGGGTCTCCCACATGGGTGCAGGGTCCCAAGGCTTTGGGCTTTCCTCGACTGCTTTCCCAGGCCACAAGCAGGGAGCTGGATGGGAAGTGGAGCTGCCAGGAATAGAACTGGTGCCCATATGAGATCCTGGCATGTTCAAGGCGAGGACTTTAGCCACTAGGCCAACACGCCGGGCCTGAAAATAGAGTTTTAAAGTTGATAAACCTTTTTAGTAGTTTTTACTCATTTTACCAATTTTTTTGTGCTTAAAGTAAAAATAGAGCATCTATTTTATTTGAATATGTAGAGTGCATTCTCTTTTTTTGTAGTTTCTGTAAATTTTTTAAATTTAATTTTATGACATGGTTTCATAGGCTCTGGGATTCCTCCCCCCTCCCCATGTTGGATTCCTTCGCATTGTTGCCGTAGTACATTTCATATCCAGTCATGATTCCTGCATTGCGAGCATGTACCAAGCATAGAGTCCAGCGTTTCGTTGTCCAAATAATTTCAACTGTTTGCTTGGGTGTTAGGTGGTACCTCATTGATGTCTTAAAATGGAATTCCCTTATTGCCAGGGAACTGGAGCATTTTTTCATGTGTGTGTTTGCCATTTGGGTTTGTTCCTTTGTGAAATGTCTGCCCATTTCCTGTGCCCATTTCTTGAGTGGTTTGTTTGTTTTGGTTGTTCTGGAGATCTTTGTATATCCTGGAGATTAGCCCTTTATCACCTATGTAGTCTGCAAAGATGTTCTCCCATTCTGTGGTTTGCTTTTTTACTTTGTTGATTGTTTCCCTTGCTGTACAGAAGCTTCTTAGCTTGATGAGGTCCCATTTGTTTATTTTGGTCTTGATTGCTGTTGCTTTTGGTGTCCTTTTTAGGAAGTCAGGACCTACCCCTAGATCTTGCAGGGTGTTTCCAATATTTGCTTCCAAAAGTTTGAAGGTTTCTGAGTGTAGGTTCAGGTCTTTTATCCATGTAGATTTGATCTTAGTGTATGGTGATAGATGTGGGTCTATCTTTTTGTTTCTGCAGGCTATCAACCAGTTGTCCCAACAGCATATATTGAAGAGACCTTCCCATTTGCCTGGATTGTTGTCTGTTTTTTTTTTTTGTCAAAGATTATTTGGCTGTATCTGTGTGGGTTCCCTTCTGGTGTTTCTATTCTGCTCCATTGATCCTCCTTTCTATCTTTGTGCCAGTACCAGGCTGTTTTGATAACGACACCCTATAGTATGTTCAGTGGTCTGGAAATGTGATTACCCCTGCTAATTTTGCATTCTTCAGGATGGTTCTAGCTATTTGTGGTTTTTTGTGTTTCCAGATGAACCTTTGTGTCATTGTTTCCAGTTCTATGAAGAATGTTTTGGGTAATTGATTGAGATTGCATTGAATGTATATATTGCTTTTGGTAGTATGGACCTTTTAATGATATTGATTTTGCCTGTCCACAAGCATGGTATGTTTCTCCATGTTTTGAGATCTTCCTCAATTTCTTTTTAAAGTTTTTTGTAGTTTTCTTCAAAAAGAGGTCTTCTACATTTTTAGTTAGGTTTATTTCTGGATAATTCATTTTCTTCTGTTATTTTGAATGGTATCTTGCTGGTTATATCTTTTTCCATCTTGGGGCTGTTTGCATAAACTATGGCTGTTGATTTTTGTTCATTTATTTTGTACCCTGCCACTCTACCAAACTCTCATATAAGTTCTAGTAGTTTCTGTGTTCATTCTCTTGTTTCTTCTACATATAGGATCATGCCATCTGCAAATAGTGAAAGCTTGACTTTTTCATTTCCCATTTGAATTCCTTTGATTTTTTTCTTTTCTTATGGCCTCTGCAAGTACCTCTAGTACTATGTTGAATAGCAGTGGTGATAGCGGGCATCCTTGTCTTGTTCCAGATCTCAGTGGAAAGGGTTCCAGTTTTTCTCCATTCAATATGATGCTGGCGTTGGAATTCTTTGATTATGTTGTGGATTGTTCCTTCTATGCCTACCTTAGTTAGAGTTTTTAGCATGAAGTCGTGTTGGATTTTTTGGAAAGTTTTTTCTGCATCTATTGATGCTATTATATGATTTTTGTTCTTCAGTTTTTGGATGTGGTGTAGTACATTTATAGATTTACGAATGTTGAACCATCCCTACATTCTAGGGATGAATCCTAGTTGATCTGGATGAATGATCTGTCTGATGTTTTTATGTATTCTGTTTCTATTCTAGATAAATCATAATGAATAGATATTTGTTTTGCAGTGTTGTTTATACGCCTAACAAAATCAAATATTTATATATTGTTATATGTTAATGTGTATATATGTATATTATTGTCAAAATGTTTTCTATGTCTATCTAATAAAATTGTTTTGTCCTATCTAGTCAAATTGTTGTATGGTGCTTTAATCATCCCAGTTTTGACTTTGTGAGCTGACTTAAATTATCTTAGAATACATGATTTAAAATGTTGTAGTAATGAGGCCAAATACTAGTTATTGTAGCTAAATTATTTTTGCATACATAGCACTAACTTGCTGCTACTTTGCTTGCTTTTTAAGAGAGTAAAATCTGCCTTTGAACTGAGGAAGGAGGAGACAACAGTTCCATTAGAAGTCAAAGATGACATGCAAAGCAATATGAAAGAGGTGATGTTCCAGAAAGCCAAAGAATGGGAGTTTCTGCTCGCTAAGCAAGAGAAAGCCAAGGCATCCCAGCCAGAGAAAGAAAACATAGATGTCATCTTGGACAGCATTCAGGAGAAAGAGACATTGAGAGATCTGTCCTTCTCGCTCATTGAAGCATCCAGAAAAGCTGGCATCACTTATATTGTGTATCCCAAGAAAATGAAGATGAAGTTGAAGAGAAGACTGAGACCTGAGAAACTCACACGCATATATGAGGAGCTATCCAAGCCTCCGAAAATGCTACACAGGTCTTGTAGAAACTGTATATACACACACATATATATGTGTATATATATACATATATGTATACATATATACACACATATTAACCGCATATGTATAATGGTTTAAGTAATGTGCTCTGGTTTTGGCTTTAAACATTTCACTCAGGAAAGTTATTCCTATTTTATTCAGTACTAATAATATGACAAACTCTTAGCTAAATGATAATCCTTGATTTTAACAATAATGTGGAGATTTCATAGTATAAATATGTGAATACTGTTTCACAAGAGTTGATTTAAATTCATTAAATTGAATTAAGACTAAATCAATATGATAGCTAAATTAAATCTTTCAGTGGAAAGAAAGAAAACCTCAGCAAGTTGGTTTGAAGTGATTTAGTTCTGAAAAACAACTTCTGATCTAAACAAATGCCATCAACAATCAAAGGAGATTGCTGGTATTTTACTATTTTCAACTTTAAATGATTAGATTGAAGACTGTGTTTAGAAAGATTGATCTTTGCACATGTGGATTCTTATCCAGGGCCAACACACAAAAGTAGTTTATTGTTCCCCATACTTGGGGATAATGGTAATTAGCATGTCTGAAAATACATAGAGATGTGAAATAATAACAAGTGAAATATGTTTAATTATTCAAGATGTAACTTTTTTCTTTTTAAAAAAAGATTATTTATTTACTTACTTGAAAGGCAGAGAGAGAATCTTTCATTCACTGGTTCAAGCTTTGAGTTTATTTTATTCACTGGCTCAAGCCAGGAGCCTACACTATTTTGGTCTCCCTTGTGTTGAGCCATTCTCTGCTGCTTTCCCAGACATGTAGGCTGAACTGGAAGTGGAGCAGATGGGACTCAAGTCAGCATTCGTATGGGATACTAGTGTCACAGGTGGCGACCTCACCTGCTGTGTCCAAGGATGTAGAGTTCTTATAAACAAAGTGTTATACAAAACAGCTTTTCCAAAAAGCTGTGAAATCTATTTCCCTTTGGATATCTGCAGATAACACAGAATTTGTTAACTTTATGCCCTTTTGAAAAGTAAGAACGTTCCTGCTGATAAAGGAGTCAGAAAGCTAAAAACTTGCCCTTTTTGGGAAAAAGGTGGGTTATCTTTTTTTTTTTTATTTTGACAGTCTTTACATAGTTAATTTGGGTAAAAAGGTTCAAGGGCTACAGGAAAGTAGGTAAGATTATTGTTTCCATATTGTTTCCTTCATGTATCTGAGGTAAAGGGGGATATTGAGGGAGAAGCCCCACCCAGTGGTTATCTTTTGTTGTGAGGGTCTCTGAGAGTGCAGGAGTAGTGCTGTATGAGTGTGGGTGAGAAGGTGGCACAGAGGCCAAGCCAGGGAATGGTGTCCTTTATAACCCAAGCTATCTGCACAACCTGTACTTACTAGTCCTTTGCTGTGATGTGGTACCTGGAAACTCTCCAGGGAATTCAACTTTAGAAGGCTTTATGAAGGATTTCCCAAGTTGACAACTGTTTTAGATCTGAACCAGAAGTTTACTTGCATGTTTTTGATGTTTTCTGATTTCAAAGGGTTGAGAGTCTTCACTCATCTTCTGCTTTATCCACACCACTGGGCCATGAACTCAATGTCTTCTGTCAAAATAAACAATATCAGAGGAAGCACTACTTCTGTGAGGTGCTGCTTCCTGACTATCATTTTTCTGAGTAAATCTTCACCATTTAAACATATTTCTTGGCCTTTTTATACTGAACTTGAAATTTCTATATGTCAGCGAGAGTCATGACTTAATTCATAGGATCAGCTTTTAAGTGGAGCATCAAAGCAAAATATGACAGCATTTGTTACAGTGGTAGGGAATGTCTGGCCCGTGGGCCATATAAAGCTTACACATTGTTTGGCCTTGCCTTGCCAAGGCAATTGCAGGTGGAACCCAAAATTCAACTAAATCTACAGTAGGCAAATTTTAAGGTGAAATATTTTTATGGCTCAGAAGTAATGTTATAAAATGTCCTGGAGAAAAAGAATGTTCTCCACCATGCAAGACAATACATCAGTACATCCTTCCTACCTCTTTTTTTTTTAAAGAATCTTAATTAATTTTTCACATAACGTAGCTGTGAAATAACTGCTAGTTCAAAAGCAATTCTATAGAGCCACTGTTATAATTTATTCTTGTGATTTAACATAATTTTTCCTAAACTTGATAACTCAAACTTATATTCAATATTTTTAAAATTAAGATTTAACTAATTGACTTGAGGGCCAAAGAAAGAAAAAATCTTCGTTTCCTGGTTCACTCCCCAAAGGGCCACAATGGCCAGGGCTGGACCAGGCCAAAGCCAGGAGCCAGGAGCTTCATCTAAGTCTCCCACTTGGGTACAGGGACCCAAGCTCCTGATCCATCCTCTGCTGCTTTCTGAGGCACACTAATAGGGAGTTGGATTGAAAGAGCAGCTGAGATTCAAACTTGTGCGTGTTTGTGATGCTGACACCACAGACTATGCCTATGCCACAGTTTTAGCTGTTATATCCAATTTTTAAGCTTGTTAAATCACAGTCTTTCTTGACTGACTCTGTTGATGGTGAGAAGTGGACTGCATTCATTTTCATGTATCAGACCAAATACTGACGTTGTAAATAATGCCTACCGAAGGCCAATGAGCTGATTCAAAGCCCAGGCTCATGCATTTCTCTTCAGTCCCTTGGCTGCAGGTTAGCTCTGCTGCGTCCCTTCTCGACTAGATTCTGGTAGGATGCCATGTGTCTACAGTAACTTTGCAACTTAGCTATTTCTCTAGAAATCTCCCTTTTTGGTCTCTGAGCTCAGTGTTGGCAGACCACAAATGGACTCAGGAAACACACATATGCAAGATTCTAGGGAAACCTCTTTGCCAGAGTGAAATAGGTAATCCATGGCATGTGGTGACAGTGAAACTCCTCAGGCCTAAGTTTGGCTCCATCCACTCTTTTTTTTGCTGTGGTTATGAATGTTCCCTCTACGAGCTTCTGTCATCTGCCACCCTCATTTAGCAAATCAGTGTGTCTACCTGCTCTCAGATTTGAACCTCCAAATCTGTGAGCTCAACAAACTCTTTGTAATCTTAGCAGTCTTGGGTATTTTGCTGTGGCAGTGCAAAGCTGTGTAATGTAGAATGTAATAAGTACTATGAAGAAAAGTAAAGCAATACAACCGGAGTTCCTGTTTTAGAGAAGTCAGAGACCTCTGATAGTTACAGTTGAGCACAGAACTGAATGAAACAAGGGAAGAAGATGTTTAGAAAGCTGAGGAAAAGATATGTTAAAGTTGAGAGTCCTTAAGTTGGTGGTGTGCTTATTGTTTCTGAGGGATAGTATGGATATCAGTGTGTCTGGAGAATAGGAAGTGAACAGCATGGTAAGAAGTGAACGTTGAGGAGGTGTAGACAAGTATAGTACTCCATTATGTTTTGTATCTCACAGTAAGTGATGGATTTGAAATTACTCATGCCAGTACTAGGAAATCATTGTGGAATTGAAAATGGGATGTGATGTAGGCAGTAGTAGGGACTTTGGATTCTTAAATATAAAAGAAAGTATCAGGAGTAAAGAGAAATGCATTGACTTGATACCATTAGTGTTCTGGAAAGCTCCCTCGAGTTGCTCTGAGACGGAAAGGTGTTAGTGGAAACACAAAGATCAGTTAGGAGGCTACTGAAATAACTCAGGTGACACATGGTTCCTTTGGGGTGATAGCAATTCAAGTGCTAAAAAGTGACCAGATTCTTGATACCTTTGTTGAGTAGGAACAACAGGAATTGCTCATGGATTGGATGTGACATTTGTGGAAGAATTAAGGATGGTGGTTCTAAAAACATATTGTGGCCCTTATTACATGAATGTAAACTTCAGCTAGACCTCCAGAATACAAGAATGGAAAAGGAAGCATTTAAAGTCAACAGCTAACAACCAGGTGCCAGCAGGTTTATTTATTGATTTACTAAATATACCCAATGTGTCTGAACTGAATCTGTAATTTTCAGGTGGTCAGCATTGTGTCATCAGCCTAAACTACTACTTGTGATATTGGCATTCCATGTTGGTGTGCTGTTTTGAGTCCCAGCTGTTCTGCTTCCCATCATGCTTGTGTACTGGAGACAGCACTGGAAAAATAATCCAAATACTTGGACCTCTGCCAGACATGGATGGAGTTCCTGGCTCTTGAAGTAGGCCTGAAGCAGTTTCAGTTACATTAGCAATTTTGGGAGTAAACCAGCAGATCGGAGCTCTGACTCTGCCACTCTCTATAATTCTGCTTTGAATATATTTAAATTAATAACTCTTAAATAAGATTATTACAAATTGATTACATTAGTGATAGTTTCTAGTCATTTTTATTGTAAAGATGTATTTGAAAGACAGTTACACAGAGAAGGAGAGAGAAGATAGAATAAATAAAAAAGAGAAGGAACAGGGTAGAGGAAAGAAAAGAAAGGAGAAGAGAGAAAGATCTTTCATCCACTGATTCAGTTCCAGATGGTTGCAGAAGCCAAGGTTGCACCATGTTGAAGCTAGACCCTGGGACTCCATCTGACCTCTTTCATGAGGATAGCAGTGGTCCAAACACTTGGGCTGTCTCAACACTGCTCTCCCAGGCTCATCGGAAAGTAGCTGAATCAAAAGTAAAACAACCAGGACTCAAGCAAGCTCTCGTTTGAGATGCTAATGTTGCAAGGGGCAGCTTAACTCCTGAGTCACAATGCTGGCCCTGATTTATTTATTTAAAGATTTATTTTATTTTTATTGGAAAGGCGGATATACAGAGAGGAGAGACAGAGAGGAAGATCTTCCATCTGATGATTCACTCCCCAAGTGAGCGCAACAGTCAATGCTATGCCGATCCAAAGCCAGGAGCCTCTTCCACCGGGATTAGAACCGGCGCCCATATGGGATCCCGGGTGTGGAAGGCGAGGACCTTAACCACTGCGCCATCGTGCTGGGTCCGCTGGCCCTGATTTATGCTCATTTTCTACCAGCAGTTTGGTTTTTGTGTTGGTTAAACAGGAAGTAAAATGGAGATGTGATAGAAGTGCAGCTTTCAGTTCTCTGATGCCACTGAGATGTACTTTCCTCAGAGCAGTGGTAGGAATTTTCATTTGTTATCTTGGTGGATGGTGTATAGGACGGGGTGGTGGGGATTGCAGAACTTTCCTGTGGTTACCATGTATTCATTTCTGCAAGTTATTATCTCCCACTGAACACTGTGGGATTGGGCATGGGTTCCTGCCTTACTGCAACCACTTTAAATGACTTCATACTAAGAATTTCTTGATCACTTGACGTTCCTAATTCCCCAGTTTGACAGATGGTCTTCAGTGGCAGCCACAGTAGGCACCTGTGAAGTAGTGTAAGGTTAGCACTAGTGTCTTATTAGCCCCGCATTCAAGTATTTACCCTTTCTCACACTTTTGGACACTCTTGGGGAGAATTCACCATATTTATCTAGGACACAGGATAAGACCCTTTCTCACCAGGTCTAGGCCTAAATATATATTTTTTTAATCAAGTGAGAGGCATTTTGATCTTCAAACTGGCTTAGAGCTGAGAGTTGAGTAAGAGAGTATGTGCCTTTCAGCAGATTAGATTGATGCCTGCAAGACATGGAAGCTTTTCATCTGTGTAAATCAAAGAGCACTATAGCAATCTGCTCATTTCCCAAGGCCGTGATCATTTAGTTGCCACAGATCCTTGCATGTAATAATCATTTATTACAGATGTCCTATTACCCTGGTACCTTGTAGTAATTGCACGCACCATCTCTGATAGCACAACACGCTTAGCTGGGTTTTATCATCCCAGGATCCCTTTGTCCCCACTGCTATTACTGCATCGAATTTCTTTGCTCATGTTTTCCTACTATTTTTTAAAAACTAGTTCTGAGGTCAGTACCCATAAGACTGTTCAAAGGGCATTGTGCTCATTCTCCATTTCCAGGGAATGGGGCTTGACTAAGCATTTTCTGTATTACAGATCGGTACTTATATCCTGGAACTCTAGATGTTGTTCTTTTAGTGCAGCAGTTCTCAAAGTGAAGTTCCTGTGTCAGTGGTCCCCAGGGAAGTTGTTGAAAGTACCAATACTAGACTGCTGCTCTTGGTTGGCTTAACGAGAGGCTCTGAGGGCAGAACTCAGCAACTGGAGTTTTGACTCTGATGCATGCTGAAGTTTGAGGTCATTCTCTTAGTATGTGCCAGGATAGTTTTCACTACCACACTGTGAGAGCTCTTCCAAAACCACTCCTGTGGGGTAGAAGTGAGAGCCTGAGTGTCTCCAGTGGTCCCTTATGAATGGGTTTAAGAGTCGCATTAAATGATTATGGGAAGGGAGTGCTCAAATCAGTTCCAGTACAGCCTGTGAGTGCTCCTGAGAAAATACTTATCTAGTAGATGACTAACTCTCAGATGAGTTCTGTTATGGGAAAATAAGCAGAAATTCAAAATTCTTACCCCCTTCATGTTTGTATGTATTCCATATTTCAGATTCTTATTGCTTCCCTATTAGCTTCATTTCCTTGGTGTGCAAGGTTTATGGAGTTTGGATAGTTAATTGCTAGTACTGCTTTAATCTGAAAGAACTGGCTAGATGACACAATTAAATGGAATTATTTGAGAGAGAGTGAGGAGGAGAGGCTGACTCACTGATTTATTCATCCAGTACCTACAATAGCTTGAGCTGGGGCTGGGGCCAAACACAGGAGCTGGGAATTCAATCCACCTTCTCTGTGTGGGAGGCAGGAATCCATTGTCTTAAATCAGTTTGGCTACCTCCCGGGGTCTGTGCTGGCTGGAAGCTGGAGTCAGGAATCAAAGCTGGAAATCAGAATCAGGTACTGCGATTGAGGACGTGTGTCAACTGCTAGGCTAAAGGCCTGACTACACAATCTACATTATTTTGACTACATTACTTTAGTCCTGATGGCTAAGTGCCACGATTTCCTAATGTCTTTCCTCCTATGTGAATATTATTTCCTGTGAAACTGATGCTAGAGATATTTTGATACCACCACATTTTGTAGATTGTATTTTATTTTATTCTGGCAAAGAGATTTTCCTAGGATGTGTGTGTGAGTGTGTATGTGTGTGTGTGTGTTTGTTCTACTTCTGATAACAGTTAATTTATAATTAAGTTCCCAGTGGTGAATAGCATGGTCAGGATAATTATGAGAGGGAATGATTATGACAGGGGCATAATTATGATTGCAATTATGATTATGAGAGAATAATTATGAGAGGGGCAATTTACAAAGATGTCAGGGTATAGGGAAACCATAGAAGACAGTGCAGTATCTTGGGGCTAGAAATAGTCAATCCTTTATTTGCCCCTAAGTTTAGGAGACAAAAAGAAGGACTGATGGCAACAAATAAAGAAACAAGTTATTTATAAAGGATTTCTTGGGAAGAAGTAGTGATCTTTGCTCAAGAATCATGGCTGATTTGAGGAAGCCATTCATGAGAGAACCAGGAGAATTTTACCTTTCTTCTTGCTTCTGTTTGGGTTCCTAATTGGACAAACAGATTGAGAAGATGAAGATTAGGACATCCCATGTCTGTAAGCTACACACTTTAGTCCCCCAGCATAGAGAACAAAGTGATGAATATGGAGATGCAGAAAGCTTTCTAAGAGGACACCTGATTGGAAACAGGAATTGAGGTGTTTTGGAGAAAGATAGGTGATGAGGGCTTCCCCCGGAATTGATGAAGGGTATGAAAGTGATGATGAAGGAGGAAAGTGACATTGGTTACTTTTATTTTTCTAGTATTTAGCACCAAGTCTTTCATGTAGTACAGCCTTGGTACATGTTCATGAAATGATGGGATTAAAAGTTTGCTTTTCTCCCAATAAGATGTGTTTGCTCTATCTTCTCTGCCAGAGGGAGAGGTGGGAGATGTTAAGTAAACCTGGAAGGAGCATTTTCCTGATTTCAGCTGTCTAGGGATGCTACAGCTTTGCTTTCCGAATCCTTACAAGGATTCTCCATACAGTGGGGAGAGTTGAATGGCATGACATTAGCCTGCAGTTGTGTTTTGGTAACCGAGTAGCAATTTTGTGTTACTGAATTGATTTATTGAGAAGAAAGACAATTATGTATTTCTGTAATTAAATATTCCCCCTTTCTAAATTTAGGTCAACATCACATGGAATACTTCCTGGACAGAAGAAATATTTTATCAGGTTGCCATTCTATGAACGTCCAATACGTAGTCCCAGCTTGCCTCCCTATTTAAATTTTGACAAGTTTGTTGAAAGCAAAGGAGGAATTCCAGAAAACAGTAATCCTCGGACATGGGTGTTGGATACGCTCATTAAGTATAAACTGAAGAAACAATCCCCAGAAGTTGCTGAAGTATCTGTGCTTGAAGACCTACCCAAACCAGTGACAGAGTTAAAAATCCTGGAATTGAGCGATTATTTGAAGTGCGATCTTCCACCAGAAGTTATTGAACGCTACGAATCTGAAGTGAAAATCTTGACTAAAGAAATAAATAGAAAGAATGCATTTCCTGTATTTGAGTATTGTAGGCGTGGAGCTATTTACAGAAAACTGGGAAAGTTAAAGAGTGCTATGAATGATCTACAGAAAGTAAGTTTTATTTAAAAATAATATTCAGCAATGACATGATAATTATGCAATTATATTGAAATTTTGGAACAGTAAATGGTTGTGCTATAAAATATGGGATTGTGAAAATATGCTTATTGCTATTTTCTAATGTTTATATATAATATTTATATATATAAACACTAGCAATATATATGATATATTGCTGTTTTCTAATGTTTATATATAATATCTATATATTATATATAATGTTTATATGTTATATATATATATATATATACACACACACATACACACGTGCAAACTACTCAGGTCCATAGAGTTTGAAAAATTTGATAAGATATCTTTCTTCAAATCATGAATTTTAATTGAATTTATGTATACATTTTCTAGGTTATAAATGCAGAACCATTGTTTCTCAATGCCTACTGGCACCGGCATTTCATTTATCTTTTCCAAGACAAAATCACTGAAGCATTGGATGATTTGAATTTTATATCCAAACATAATAAAAATAATGCAGGTAGGCTTTTGCTGAGGACACTTATATTACCTGTATGTTTATGTCTTATTCATTCATTGGTGTTATAAGGATGCATAAATCAAAGCATCCAAATTCTGAGAAAATGGCTGTGCTTTTGGGGTTATAAATTTAGGGCTTAGTCAATCCTATTTCCACAATAATGACCAAACACAGTTTGACATGTTCATGTCCTTGATACACATTACAGGAAATTAGTTCCTTACTATTAGTTTTTGATGCTGGTGCTTTGGTGCAGTAGACTAAGTTGCCACCTGGGATGCTGGCATATCAG
The DNA here is from genome assembly GCF_017591425.1 of Ochotona curzoniae. Taxonomy (NCBI): domain Eukaryota; kingdom Metazoa; phylum Chordata; class Mammalia; order Lagomorpha; family Ochotonidae; genus Ochotona; species Ochotona curzoniae. The sequence continues at coordinate 28,536,345 of NW_024467122.1, read as the reverse complement.
AGTGTATAGCAGAGATGTGGTTCGAGTCTCAGCTGCTGTTTCTGCAGACTCAGCTCCTCGTTGATGCCACTGGGGAGAAGTAGCAACTGACCTAACTACTTTGGCACCTGTCACCCACATATAATTCAAGACTCTCAGCTTAGGCCATGAATTAGCTTGGCTGTTACAGTCTTTTGGAGTGTAAGCTACTGAATGGAAGATATCTTTCTTGGTCTGGCTCTTCCCTGTTTTATCATTGTGACTTTCAAATTTATCTTTTAAAAAGTTTTAGTTTTAAAAATAATTCACAGGGGCCAGCACTGTGGTATAGCTGATTAAGCACTGCATATAATGCCAGCATTCCATATGGATGTTATTGCCATCTCCTGCTGCTCTACTTCCTATCCAGCTTCCTGTTAATGGCCCAGGAAAAGCAGCAGAAGATGGCCCAAGTGTTTGGGACATTGACAGCTACAGGGAAGTCTTTGATGAAGGTCCTGGCTTCAGCCCTGAAGAAATTAAAGGAGTTCAAATAGGAAAATCTGAAGTTAAGCTATCTCTGTTTGCAGATGACATGATTCTATACATAGGAAAACCAAGAGACGCAATAAAGAGACTGCTACAACTTATACAAGACTTTGTAAAAGGGACAGGGTGCACAATAAACAAATGTAAATCAATGGACCTGGTGCACACAAGCAACTCCAGGGCTGAAAAAGAGCTAGTCAGTGCAATCCCTTTCAAAATAACAGAGAAGGCACTTAAATATCTTGGAATAAACTCAAGACGTGGAAGACCTCTATGAGGAAAACAATAAAACATTGAAAAAAGAAACAGAAGAAGACCTTAAAATGGACAAATATACCATGTTCCTGGATGGACAGAGTCAACATCATCAAAATGTCCACATTACCAAGAGCAATATACAAATTAAATGCAATCTCAATCAAAATATCAAGAACATTCTTCACAGAGTTGGAAAAAAATTATGCAAAGTTTCATCTGGAAACATAAGAAACCGCAAATAGCCCAAACTGTCTAAAGAATAAAAATCTAGCTGGAGGGAATCACAATTCCTGACCTTAGTAGGACATATTATAGGTCAGTAGTAATCAAAACAGCCTGGTTCTGGTACACAAACAGAGAGGAAGATCATGGAGCAGAACAGAAATATCAGAAGAGAGCCTGCACCATGTATAGCCAGCTAATCTTCAACAAGAAAACATCCCAGATAAAAAAGATGCCCTCTTCAACAAATGCTGATGGGACAACTGGATAGCAGCCCACAGAAGTAAGAAACAAGACCCACACATTTCACCATACGCGAAGATCAAATCTAAATGCTAAAATGATCTAAACCTATGCTCAGAAACCTTAAAACTATTGGAAGAAAATGTAGGAAATACGCTACAAGATAAAGGCAAAGACTTCGTAGAAAAATCATCAAAAGCTTAGGTCAGTCATCAAGACCAAAGGAAACAAATGGGGCTGGATCAAACTAAGAAGCTCCTGCACAGCAAAGGAAACAATCAACAAAGTAAAGAAGCAACCAAGAGAGTGGGAGAAAATCTTTGCACACCATACAACAGACAGGGGAGCTAATATCTAGGATACACAAAGAACTCCAGGAAAACCACAGCACCTGCTGGCGAGAATGTGGGAGAAAGATACTTGACTCTATTGCTGATAGTGTCGCAGGTTGAGGCAGCCACTTTGGAAGTTAGTGCAGAATACTCAGACTACTGAAAATTAACCTACCAAATGACCAACAATCCTGTTCCTGGGAATATATCCAAAGGAACTAATACACGCACATGAGAACACAACCTGAATCCTTATATTCATTGCAGCATACTCAACGGTCGCAAAAACTTGGAAACTACCTAGAAACTCATTGAAGGATGGCTAGATAAAAAGCTGTGGCACATCTACCCTGTGGAATACTACTCAGCTATTAAAAATAGTGAAATTGGGCCTGGCGCCATGGCGCAGTGGTTAAGCTACCCGCCTTGCATGCCCGGGATCCCATACGGGCACCGGTTCTATCCCAGCAGCCCCGCTTCCCTTCCAGCTACCTGCCTGTGGCCCGAGAAAGCAGTCGAGGACAGCCCAAAGCTTTGGGACCCTGCACCCGCGTGGGAGACCTGGAAGAGGCTCCTGGCTTCGGATCGGCATAGTATCGGCCTTGCGCTCACTTGGGGAGTGAATCATCGGACGGAAGATCTTCCTCTCTTTCTCTCCTCTCTCTATATCTGCCTTTCCAATAAAAAAATAATAAAAACAAATCTTTAAAAAAACCGCAGGGACAGTGTAAGGGAGATATTGTAAGTGTCATTTTTTATACTGTTTTGCTACATCTCATGGGATCTGCTAGTGTTTTTAATTTCATTTCTAAAATTTTTTTTCTTAATTTCTTCAGTGACACATAGGTCATATATTAGCATTGTGTTTGTCAGAAGGGTTTTGATTTTTCTTTTTCATTTCTTCAGCAACATATTGGTTATTCAGTAGCATGGTATTTAATTTTATGTTATAAATTTTTTTTATTATTGTTCCTGTTGATTTTGGTTCATGTCCTTTCATTTAAAGGGAAATATAATAACTGTGTAAAACAAACTATCATAACCAGTTGTGAAGATACAATGTAGTATTCATCTCTATTCCAACTCAAAGATGAACTCCCAAAGAAACTGTTAAGCATGTCTTGACAATGGGACCCTGGACTCTCTGCCATGGTTCATACTTACAATGTAAGGTTACACTTAAATAGTAGAATGATGCACATGTGACTGTCTCTGGAGGGCTATTCTACTGTAAGAATATGGGGGAAGTCAGTGAGGGGAGGGGATTTGGGAGGGAGCAAGTGCGAAGCCAGAGAGTATAGAACTGCATTATAAAATAATAATAATAATAATAAAACATGTGTTCAACGAAATAATAAAGAAAGACTTCCGTAATTGGGAAACAAAATGCAGGAGGGGTACACAACTCCCATTAGGGTTGACAAAAGTGATCTTCACCACAACACGTGATAATCAAGCTCTCTTCAGATGTACACAGGCAATGGATCCTTAAATATGAATGTGATAACAATCAATTAACATATAGAGGAACCACAGTCAAACTCACTGCTGACTTCTCGGAGAAAATTCTACAGGCCAGAAGAATGTGGAGTGACATATTCCAGATTCTAAAACAAAAAAGTTGTCAACCACCAAAGCTTTCCTATGTCTTTGAAAATGAAAGAAATTTCTTCCACAGTAAGGAAAACTGAAAGAATTCACCTCTTCCTACCTGCCCTGCAAATGATACTTAAAGATGTTCTCTTGACAGAGGAAAGTAATAGCACTTACCAAAACCAAAGACAAACATGGAGAACATCCCAGTAAAACAGCAAAAGAAGACTAAGTCAAAGGACGAACAACCCATTACAGGACCAAATTATCTATCCATATTAACCCTGAACGTAAATGGCTTAAACTCAGCAGTCCAATGTCATAGCTTAGTGGGTTGGATCAAAAAACAAAACCCATCTCTCTGTTGCCTACAGGAGTCACATTTCACCACAGAATTAAGCAGAAATTGAAAGCAAAAGGATAGATTAAGATATTACAGGATAACAGAAAAGAAAAACAAGCTAGCATAGCTATTCTCATATCAGATAATACAGACTTTGAAAAATATTAGATGAAGAAGGACAGCACACACTGATCAATTCAGTATTGATTGAATGTGGATGGATTGAGTGAATGGGTCACATACTGATCCATTCAGGCAGAGAGAGCACTTTACTAGTTTCCTGTGATGTTTTCTTTTTCATTTCTAAATTTCTTGGTTTTTCTCTCTTGCTTTTCCTTGCTAGTCTAAAAGTTTGTTTTGCTCTCCTTTTTTAAAAAATGACTCCTTTTTGCAATTTGCAGTTTTTTTTTTAGTTTTGATTCCAGTTTGCTATGATTTTTATCATTTCTTGCTTCCTGTTCATTTTTATAAGTGCTTGAGATGCATTGTTAGATCATTTATTTGAGGCATTTCTATTGCCCCTGGTGTTACAAACGTCCCTTCAAGGCTGTTTTTTGCTATATCTCATGGGTTTTGGTATTTTTGTTTTTATTTTCATTTGTTCAAAAATTTTTTTCTTGCTTATAGGTCGTACTGTAGAATCATTTTCTTCAAGAAGGTTTTTTGTTTTCTTTTTCGTTTCTTCAGTGACACATTAGTCATTCAGTACCATGTTGCTTAACTTCATGTTGTTGTAAGTTTTCTGAATTTCTTTCTGTTGTAGATTTTTTTCTGTTTTTTGGCTTTTCATTTAAGAGCATATGTAGTAACTACATAGTAGAGACTATCATATCCAGATGTGTAGGTACATGTAGTATGTATTCCCATTTCCAAATTAAGAATGGACTCCCAGTGTAATTGTTACATGTATCTTGATAATAGGATGCTAGACTCTGTGCCATTGTCCATACTTACAATGTCAGGATACATTTAAATAGCAAAATGATGGACTTAAAAGTTTTTCTGATGGACTATACTATTGTAAAATATGGGATAAATCAGTGGGAGGAGAAGTGAATTTGGGGAGAAAGTGGAAAAATCCCAGAGCCAATGGGATTGCATCATAAAATAATAAATGTATGGTTATTTAAGAGAATGAAATAAAAAAAAATCAAAAAAGTATTTTAAGACTGTTTTTGGAGGGAGAGTGATTAATCTTTTAAAAATTTTATAGTTGGTTAAATGTGTGTATCACTGTACTTCCTTTTAATCTTCTTTAGAAGTGTATCTGTCAAAAGCAGAAATTTTCAGAAGACAAAATGATACGATTTTTGCAATTCTAAACTATAGCCAGGCGATTAAGTGCAGGCCGACAGATGCTGACTTATATTTCAGGAGGGGTGAGATGCATGAAAAGCAAAACAGAGCTCTGGCCATTGATGACTTTTCTAAAGTAAGTCTTGTCTTCTGGATGCTGCCTTTTATGTGTTTTCGATAGCAGTATTCTCATTTTAAGAGTATAATGAGTTTTGGAAAGTCTTTTCAAATATATATGCAATACCTAAGGAAGGTTAATTTGTAGGCTAGCAACCAAAGAGTTAATTATTGGTGTTGATATTAGTACTTCATCTGTGATGTTTAAGTTATTATTAGTGGACGAATAGATTCACATCAGGGGAGTTAGGTGTGAAGTCACTGAGACCAGGCTGAGGGAAGACTGTCTCCAGCTCCCTTGACCTGTGAGACAGTGATGAAGAAAGCTCCAGACACACTGATAATCACAGAAAATTATTTTCCACTTTTAAATGGTGAGCAGCTTATTCTCTTTCATAGGAGATCTACCTGCTTCAAAGACACTGTGTTTGCTGGTTCATTTATTCATTGGTTCACTCACAAGCACGGACTGAGGTGCTGAGTAACATACATAGATGGCAACGAATGGAACACTGTTCATGCTTACTTGGAATTTATCATTTAAAGGACAGATATTTAGAGATATGTAGAAACACATTCATTAAAAAGCAATCACAGTTATGAGTTGTGTTTATGAAGGGGAATAAGGATAATTGGAAAATAATTCCCATTTAGTTGGCGAGTTCAGGGAGTGTCCTTGAGGAAGTGTACTTTAGTTGAACTTCATTTTGAGGCTGATTTTAAGATAAAATGTCTCCCTGAGTGTAACAGAACTGCCACCCTGATGTCTTAACGTTCGGTTTCGAGTTTTCACTGCTCAGTACAATGGGGACTTTAAGAGAAATTATTTGAATTATATAATTTTCTGTGTTCTTAGCTGCCTTTTTAACTCATGATCATTTCTCTACATATTTGACATTCTTCTGCTTGAGCAGAACTTGTGGTATATGAATGATCAAAAAAGTCTAAAACATTTGACTATATTTCAATGATTAGAGTATTGATTCTGTTTATTTGCTCTGTCTGACACCAATAGTTAACAGATAGATCAAAGCAGCACCTTGAGGTCAAGTACACTTCAAAATATTCAGCTTTTTTTCTGTTCCAAGAATTCTTGATAACTTCTCTTGTGCCTCAGTTCTTTTCTAGGAGCATGAGGGGAGATATTTTATAGCAGAGTTGATAATAATGTAATCTGTTTACTCTGCTGCCTTGTAGGTAAAAATGAAATGAGTGAAACACGCTAGTACCAATTTTTTCCCCCTCAGGGACTCCATTAATCTCTATAGTTTATTTGGTTGAGTAAGCCTTAAGATAGTCTAGTTTCTCATCATAAAATGAGCAACAATCTGTCACAGAATTTTGAGACCCATTAAAACAAAGTTCAATGAAAAAAAAGAATACCATGAGGGGGTCCAGTGTAACTCCACTCTACCCCAAGAATTCACTTAGGAATTTTCAATGGTGAAAATTTCAGTGGCAAACAGGCACTGATTTCTTATATTTGGTGTATTTTTCTTTCTTAGAAAAGATTTCTACTCTAGAATTTGATGATGGGTGGATTTATTGAAGTTATGGTCTTTGAATGCAGACGTGAAATGTTTGGTGTCTTAAAGTTAATTTCCTCTAAGTAATCGGAAGTTTAAAAATGCGACTGTAGCCCACTGAACGTGCGATGTGACTGCACACTTAGTGTACTTTTACGTTGTGTGATATGTTTGTGTGTCTCCTCCCACTCCTCCTGTAGTGTATCTTTTACGATCCCAAAAGAGCAGATGCATTATTTAAGCGTGGGATGTTTTATTATGAAAATGAAAACTGGATTCTAGCCATACAGGATTTTACAGCCTTGTTAAATATAGATCACCAAAATTCCCAAGTAAGGTAAGATTTATTTTGGATGTTTTTTTTTTGAAGCTATTGTTTGAAGTATGTTTTCAGTAGAGCAAATTGCTTGAAGTACAGTCAGACAAGCTTGCAAAAATAATGAGTCCATTTTCAGTGCTACTAGCGAATGAAAATCCTAACCTACTTATACCTCTATGACAGTAAGCAGTTTAATGGGTAAAAAATGACAATTAAGAATTATTTCCCAGGGCCTGTGTTGTGGCTCTGTGGGTTCAGCCACTGACTGTGATGCTAGCAAACCCTGTCAGTGCTGATTTGAGTCCTGGCTGTTTCACTTCCAGTTCATTTTCCCTGCTACTGCACCTTTTAATGCGGTGCAAGATGGCCCAAATGCTTGGACTCCTGCCATCCACATGCAGGACCTGTGTGGAGTCCAGGCTCCTGGTCCAGCCTGGCTCAACCCAAGTTGGACAGCCATTTGCAGTGAGCAGTAGGTGGAAGGTCTCTCTGGCGTGTGCGTTCTCTTTCTTTCTCTCTGGCTTACAAATAGATAGGTATTTCTTTGAAAATAATAACTTCATTTACATTTCTTAAATATTGATTATATCATACATCTGTTGCATTGCTTACTGCATTTATTGTTCTTCCTGAAGCCTTTTTCAGGATTCTGTTGTCTGCTTCTGCACTTTGTTGATGGTTTCCTTTGCAGTGCAGACACTTCTTAGCTTGATGTAATCCCATTTACTCTTTTCTTTAATTAGCTGTGCTTCTGGGGTCTTTTACAAGAAGTCTTTGATTGTGTCTATATCTTGCATGTTTTTCCGATGTTTTGCTTTAGTAATTTGATGGGATCAAGCCATGGATTTAATCTTTGATCCGTTTAGAGTTGATTTGTGTGTGAGGTAAAAGGTAGGGGGTTGGTTTCATTCCTCTGTGCACATAGTTCCAATTTCTTCAGCACCATTTCTTGAAGAGATTATCTTTCCCCTCTGGATTGATTTTAGCTTGTTCATTAAAGACTAGCTGGATGTAGGTGTGTGGATTCTTCTTGGGGGTTTCTGTTTTGTTCCATTGGCCTACAGCTGTTTTTGGTGCTGTTTTGGTGCTGTTTTTGCACCAATATCAAGTACTTTTGAGTTTTGTTTTTCAGAACAAAATTTTATTGAAATACAGTGTGCATATAAGTGTATAAATAAGTATATAAATAAATGAGTTTTTGATCCTCTGCCCATACTCACAGCCAATATCTGAATTAAAAACAAAGTGTTATTAGTACACCAGGAATCCTTGTCCACCCTACCCCATATATTTTTTTTAATGTGGAAAGGAAGAATATGATGTCATTTCCATGGTGTACCTCAGTGAAGCAATTCTTATAGCAACATACCAAACATTTCATCCACACAGTTTTCATGATTTCTCTGTAAATGACCATGAACGAGAGCAATCCACGGACTATCAGTACATTTTACTCTGGATTATTTTCCTCACCACAGTGATCTCCAGTTGAATCTTTTTGGTTGCAAATGTCAGTATTTCATTCTTTTTCATGCCTGCATAATATTCCATCTCTCTCTTACACACACTTTCTTCATCTGATAGCTAAATATGGAATCAACGTAGATGTATATCAGCTGATGGCTGGGATTTCCTTCTTTCAAATGTTGCATTGTGTTCCATTGTGCGTGGGTATACAAACTCACTAACAGGAAAACAGCCTGAATAAAAATAGGAGCAAAATATGTATAGGTATTTGTTACAAAACAAATGCTTCATAGATGAATAAAGAAGTGCTCAATCTGGCTATATCAGGAAATTGAAAATTAAGACAACAATGAGTATCACTCCACACTTGTTAGAATGAATATTACCAAAATAATGAACAATTGTTGACAAGGATATAGAGAATTCTAAATAGAAAAAAAATAAAGTTTACTGATGGATTTATTGGTCTTTGTCAATTACTTGCTGTTTGGTATAGGTTTTTGTCCATTTTCGAGATTAGATTGGTAATTTACCCAGAAATTTCTCTTGATTGTATGAAATTTTTAACTCTTGAAATTCCAATTTAGTTTGACTTCTATTTTTCTCATAAAAATGCCCTTTATTATTGGATACTTTTTTTTTGTTAAAAATAAGTCACCTCTAAAATTACCTTGGCTTTAAGCCATTGTCAGCAAGAGCATATTTTAACACTTAAAAGTCTCCCTAGTTATTGATCTGTTCTAGTCCTCTACTCTTCGAGGTACAGCATAATGCTTGTAGGAAGAGATTGAGCTGAATAGGGAATATTGAGAAAACTAATTCAAAGTAGTGCTGTTTTATAGAGGACCTCACATGCCACTTTGAAGAATATATCTTTATCCCATTAAAAATAAGAGATCATTGAAAGGACATTTTTTTTTTGAGAAAAGAGATCTTCATTGTGTATAATCAAGTCTTACAACTCCAGAGCTATGAATGTACTAATACAAATTTGAAAAAATTAAATATTGAGATATAAGCCAAAAGTAATTACTACATTCTTTCAGAGTAATATTTTATTGCATTGCTCTTTTATTTGGTAGAAAACATTCAAGACTTTTCTTTAAGTTACAGTAAAATAAAAGCTCAAAAACCTTACTCAGAGATAAAATCTTTTGAGACTCATGATGCATGCTGCTTTTGAAAGACCTCCGTTCTCAATCTGCAAGCATGGCTGCTTGCATACTCTTTGCCAATCTGCTGTTGGTTTCATAATACAGCCTTCTTGAACATCCGTTCATCTTCCTCCTTGAGTTTATTTAAGCATTTTAAGAGATGACAACTTACCAGTTTGTTTCTTCTGCTTTGATTCATTGTCCTCTTTATTTCATTTGAAAAAAAAAACAACAGATAAACATCACATTATTAATTAATTTAAAGTAAGTTTTTTGTGAGTTGATTTCAAAATTGTGGTCAAAAGTCCATGAGAAAAGAATCCAGTTTTTGGATGCAATAGCTTCTATCCATAAAAGAGTAAATTCCCATTTATTTGGGAACATCTTCAGTGCCAAAGGCCCTGTGACTTCTTTTTATAGTATTACATATCTTTCTTAAAAAGAGTTATTCATTTTCATTTGAAAGGTAGATTTACAGATTCAAGGAGAAACAGAAGGAGATCTTTCATCTGCTGGTCACTGTCCAATGGTCAGACTGACTGGAGGTGAGCCAGTCTGAGGCCAGAAGCCAGGAGCTTATTCCTGATTTGCCTTGTGGAATTCAGGGTGTCAGCCACTGGGAATTCCCAGGTCACAAGCGCAGGGAGCTGGATGGGAAGTGAAGCAGCTGGGACACCAACTAGCATCCATATGGGATGCTGATGCCACTGAGCTGACTCCCACCATTCTATAGCTTAACTCTTTTATTCATTTTGAGTCAGAGGGAAAAAGGGAAAGAGACACAGAGACAGAGATGATCTCTCCGCTGGACCACACCCCAGTTATCCATAGGAGCTGGAGATGGTCCAAGTCAGAACCAGGAGCTGGGAACTGACTGCAGATCTTTCATGTGAGTGGCAGGGGTGCAACTCTTGAGATATCACGTGCCACTTCTCAGAGTGCACAGTAGCTGGAGTGCAGGCATTGACAGCCGACTGAAGACAGGCCCCTACGATGACATCTCAACAACTGCCAGAGGGCCACCCATCCACAGCAGCTTCCACTTTCTCATTGTACTCATTTTCTAAAATAAGGGATTATTTTACTTTTCTAGAGAACAATTTTGTATAAATCAAAGCTTATCATGTTTTGGACATCCAATAAAAGTAGAATATCACACTTATTTCAGTGACATACATCTATAATAAAGTATAGTAAGGGAAATAAAATGAGTAAGTGTGTAATTGGTATGCAGTATAATCTCTAAACATGTAAATGTATATAATCAACTATGCATTATCTCTAAACTGTTCATATGCTTTTTGCTATTAAGAGGATAACCAAACTCTTGAGAGGCGAGAAGAAGCAGTCCCAAATTGTTATTAAAATGTGAAAATTAGTTGTATAGATACATCAAGAAGAAAAAACATGTATATTTTATGATATATATGTGTGTGTGTGTGTATTTTCTTTTTCTAGGACATACCGAGGGAGAGCATATTTTAAACAACGCTTTTACAAGCAAGCAACACAAGACCTTTCTGCTGCGGTTCACTTAGATCCTAATAACTGGTTAGCGTTGTATTACCGAGCTTGCTTATTTAGAAGGAGTAACCCATTTCGAGCACTGCAGGATTACAGTGTCTCAGGTACTGTTCCTTCAGCTGCATATGCACAGGCACCTGGTCTGAGCGTCAGGTAGTACATGTATTCTATAGAGAATATATTTTTTTCATGTAGGCCTGTGCATATACCACAATGATGTAGCTAATAAACTGTTTTGAATAGATCTTTTCAGTGTATTTGTGGCAGGAGAAGACCACAGATCAAAGACATCTGTGTCTATGTATTGGACTCCTAAGAATTTTTCTGGAAATGTGGATCTGTTAGTTTGCCAAACTGGCATTCACTTGTTCTGGCAGCTTGTGTGCTACTTTCAAGCTTCAGCCCATGAAATTGCAAATTCCAAGTTTTTGATTCTTAAATTAGAAGTGGGCTTTGAGGATCCTTAGTAGACAGAGAATGTCAATAGCTAAATTTGTTCATTTTGACTTTACCCTTAATCATTGGATTCTTGGTTTTTGTATATGCCCAATATAGTTCTGGGTGTAGACTAAGTTCTTAGTGAATAGAGTCCAGGGGAATGAATGAGTCCATACTGGCTGACAAAATCCAGCCAGATCACAGTACCCCAAACAGGTCTGTTTTCCAGCTGGGCACAAAGTCCCTGGAGGCAGTGTCCTGAGATCCTTTCCCCAACCCTTGTAAATCAGCCACAAGAGTTTATTGTCCATAATCAGAAAGGACATTCCAAGTATTTCCTTAGCTAACAATAATGTCTAACCGTTGTTGGGCATTTCACTTTTCCCAATCACTGTGAATCGTAACTTACCAAATGAGTACATTAATCATAGATTTATTTTCTGTAAAGTTATAAAAACAAGGGTAGGTATTTAGTTCAGCATTTGAGATGTCGCTTAGGATGACTGCCTGGGTTCATATCCCAGCTCCACTTCCTGCTTATACACAACCTGGAAGGCAATAGGTTATGGCTCAAGTACTTAAGTCTCTGCCACCAATTTTGGAGACCTAGCTTGAGTTTTAAGTTTTTGGCTTTGTCCTGGTTCAGTCCCAGATATTGCACCCATTAGGGGACTGAGCATGTGGAGAGAATCTAGCTCTGTTGCTCTTTCAAACACACACACACACACACACACACACACACACACACACACACACCGTGTAAGCCATAGGAAGGCTATAGACTAAAATATAACTCAGAAATGTTTGTTTAAATAATGTGCATGTATATAAATATGTATATTTTTGATTTTTAAGCTCTTATTAATGATGGCTATGAGAATCTTAGCTGTTTTCTACATCGGGGCATAATCTATGCAAATCTAAAACTATGGATGCTGGCCATTTGTGACTTTGAAACTGCGATTTCTCTGGAGCGGTATGCTTTCCTTTTCATGTGAATTGATGTCACTTTTGTGTAAAATTAGAACAGACAAGAGGAAAGAAAATATTTTTGGTCTTCTCATTAATAACATCAGGAAATGAGAAAATCATGATATTGCGTTAATGCTAGAATACTACTAAAATAATATTACTGCCAAAAATAAGACTTAGTTTCAATGTCTGCCTCAGATGCTTGCGCAAATTTTTGAGACTAAATAGGTTTGAGTAAAGTCAGTGATAATAAATCAAGTTGTTAATAGGAGGTGAGAATATCTAGAACCTTTTGAAATTAACTTCATTGAAAACTATCAAGTTTTTGAAAGGAAGATCAGTTGTTCTATTTGATGTCTTGTTGCTGTGCTGTCCACTGCATATAACTTAATTGAAAGAAACCTTCTATGTAGGTTTTCTCCATTGAATTGATTTTTGTTTAGGAAAGCAAAAGGAAATAAAGTACTGTTTTCACCATAAGATCAGGAAGAAATACAATCTGAGAATTACACCCATCAATTAAAAAAAGCCAAGCTATCAGACACATAATTTAATTAAATGGCTCTTTCCAATGAGTCGTTTATTACAATGGCTTCTGTCAGAAAGGGTTACAGATCCTGTCAATTCCATGCCCACCAGCACACTGTGTCTTGGGCTTTATCCAAGATGAATTTTGAACTTCAATTTGAATTTGGATTTGAGAAGTCATGGATTACATATTCATTAATACCCACAATGGTTTTCTTTGGGACATTTTAAGCTAGAAAGGGAAAGAAAAGATGTGCCAAGAGTTATGGGGAAAGAAACAAGTTTCGGGTCCTGGAAGGAGGTCACAACCTGATAGTACCAGCACATTGGATGCCTGGTTTCTTCACCTTGAAATAGACAGTGAACCAAGATCATTTCTAAGGTGATTTCCAGAGTGAAATAGAAAAGCAACTACCATAATGCCCTTGCAGGGAAAGCCTATGCTGCCAACCCTGAGAATGGTTCTGTTTCCCATGATTACTCATAGCCTAAAGCAAACACTTTGGAATTGAAGAAACCTAAACTCATTATTCAAGATAGTTCAAGATTAGATCAATGAACAATAGATTGCTTGAGTCTGGAAGATTTTAGGAATTCTATTTTGAGCAGGGACTACACATGTTAATTCTTTACCAAGGATTTTGTATAAGTGTTTATACTTTTTTATAGGGCAATTAATTTGCTGTGCTTTTGTAAAACATTAGAAAAAAAGATCCTGGATGTATATAGTTGTATGTATTTCATGATATACATTCACAAATAAGTCTAAATCATTCATTATTGGAATATTTATAATAATATAAATAATTTTGTTTTCTCATTTTTCCAGAGCTATTGTTTTGCCTTACATAAATATTGGCCTCATACATTTGTTACACCTAGATAACTATACCGAAGCCATTGGGCAGTTTTCTGAGGCCATTCGAATCGACCCTTTGTATATTCAAAGCTATAGTTGCCGAGCAGAAGCCTTTCATAAGGTATTTAAGTTTTGGGAATCATGATTTTAAAAAAATTGCTTTAGTTTTGTGAGTATTCAGTGCAATTTTGAGCTGTATTCGTTAGCACATTGTAGGGGTTAATGCACTCATAAGCAAAATATTTAGCAAATATAGTTACTAACTTATACCCTTATAAAGTATCTATTTCCAAGCTGTAAATTATTAAGCCTTTGATTTTATTAAACATGTGCTTTTTCCTTATTTTAAAGACAGATATTTATGAAACGTAATGTGCTTATTTCAATAGCAGCCAATTAGGAAGGTTGATTTTCTTCTCCCTAGATAATTGGTATGATCAGTTTTATGCCATAGCAGTTACAGCTCCCATTTATAGTGCTGATGTCCCATAGGGGCACCGGTTCATTGTCCCAGCTGTTCCACTTCCAATCCAGTCCCCTGGTTTTGCAACTGGGAAAGGCAGTGGAAGATGGCCCGAGTGTTTTGATCTCTGCACCCATGTGGGAGAGACCTGAAAGAAGCTCCTGGCTCCTGGCTTCTACCTGGCCTAGCCTGGGATATTGCATGTTGCAGCCATCTGGGGAGTGGACCAGTGGGTAGGGGATCTCACCCCCTATCTCTCCCTTTCTCTGTAACTCTGTTTAGACTCTGTTCTGAGAAGCAGATATTTGTACCTGATAATACCCGATGTGAGCTGTAGTGTATTCACATCATGGAATCATAGAGTCACTCTATATTTGCCAATTTGGAGGGATTACCCATGAGGTATTTTTGAGTAATTTAAACAAGGTTCAGAAAAGACTGTAAAGTGTGTACAGCTTCCATGAAATTAATAAACTAACCCTTGCCTAAGTATGTAAAAGGCTATATTCTCCCACTCTGTGGGCCTGGCATCCAGAGTGAATCTAATTTAAGGTTTCTTCAAGAGATCTAAACCCAGGAAGGCTTGGAAAGAGTGAGCTTCCGTCTGTAGTTACAAGCCCAGATTTTGTCAATGCAGTGAAGACCAGATGATTCATGACTTATACCAGCCTAAGCAGGATCAGCTAGGGATAGATTGTAGCTCCACAGAAATACTCAAATTTGTTTTAACAAACGCCAAACTTTATCCTTTGGGTTCCCAGCTTTAATTCCAGCCACTATTTGTCCCTAACAATTTGTATCTTTCTGAAATGTGCTATATACCTCAATTCACAAATTAGTTTTGTGAGTTCTCCTCTTTGCATCATTATGTTATTAGAGTAAGAACCAGAGATGGTTGTCCTGGGTTAGTTTTGTTGATATTTGTGTAGTCTCTCAATATGTAAAGCTTCAGATTATTTAATTTAAAGAATTTTAACAATTTAAAGAATCGCTGTTTGCTTTTCATTACATATTGATGCTGTAAATTTCTTTTCTTGCATCATTGTTAAGTTTAATTTATTCATTTACCTATTTTTGATGGAAGTCTGCTTTTTCCATTATATTTTTCAATGGAATTAGCTTCTTTTTATTTTTGCTTCCTTTGCATTTTAATGTTTTCTTTTTTAGCATTGGGGAAATTAAGTTAAAAATGTTATTGTTGAGGGAGAAAAATTGAAAAGTTAAGTGAAAAATGAAACCAACTTACACTTTGATATGTGATGTAATTATATTTATGGAAATGTGTATGTAACCATTTCTCAAAGTTAAATGAAAAAAGACTGTGCCATAAACTTCACAAACACCATTTCTATATCCATTTTCCTTGATGATTCCAAAGACAATCATGTAGTAGGAAATATCTCTGCAGACTTTCTATAGTAAAGGGGGAGAGGATAAACAGAAGAGCAAGTTTTCTTAGGAGGTAAGTCTGTTTGTCATTCAACAGGTGAATAAGTTGAAAAAGGCAGTAAGTGATTTATCCCGTGCTATACACCTTCAGCCAGATGGAATCCAATTATATATAATAAGGTACGAACCTAAATATTGAATTCTTCTTGGGATAACTTGATGTCTGAGCAAGTGGTTGGGATCTTTTGTTGTCTCATGATTTTTTTTCAGTATTCTCCTGTTACATTTTTTCTTAAAAATGACATATTATGACATATTTGAAGATTTATTTATTATTTTTAAAAGTTTTTAAAGATTTATTTGTTATTTTTATTGGACCGTCAGATTTATAGAGAAAAGGAGAGACAGAGAGAAAGGTCTTCTGTCTGCTGGTTTACTCCCCAAATGGCAACAACAGCCAGAGCTGAGCTGATCTGAAGCCAGGAGCTAGGAGCCAGGAGCTTCTTCTGAGCCTCCCACTTGCGTGCAGGGTCTCAAGGCCCTGTGGACCATACTCCACTGCCTTCCCAGGCCTCAGCAGAGAGCTGGAAGGGAAGGGGAGCATCTGGTACGCAAACTGGTGACCATTTGGAATGGATCCTGGCTCCTGCAAGGTGAGGATTTAGCCACTAGGTTATCACACCAGTCAGATTTAGTTGCTGATTTATCACACCAGTTAGATTTAGTTGCTGAGCAACTGCCATCTCCTGGCAAACAAGCTGGAAGTAGTTACCGTTTTTGATTAAACCTAAAATCATTTTTTTTTACCTGGGATAAGCAGATTCCTCCCTTTGCTCTACCTTTGCAAGAAAATGCAGCTGTTTACTGGTTAAGTTCTGTGAGGCCTTTCCAGATGGATAGTTGCATTTTTATCACTTACCTCCTGAAAGTCGGGTAACCTAGTTTGAACAGTTGTGACTGTGTCTACAGAGGTACCAGACGTAAACCTTAGGTAACTGTAAAAAACAAAGACTGATCTATGGAATTGCATTTCACATATAGTGGGGCTTGCAATGCAGGGGCCCTTTGCAAGCCATGAATTAGCATTGCTAAAATACACTGTAGTGTCGAGGGATTTATAGAGCTGACAAAATGAAATGAAAGAATGATTTTTGATGCAGCCTTACTTTCCTCCTGATTCATGTTTTAACGATTTGTTTGAATACACCCTCTTTTTGTCTCCTGGTAAAACAACAATGCATTTGAAAATTTTTCCTCCATCATAGCTTTTGAAATTTTTATCACAGGTTTATGCTAATTTAGAATCATTGAAACAAATAGAATGTTAATAGTTTTCGCATTTTTATGATTAAATATGTAAATATGAATGGATGCATTTTAACTGTAAAGTTTTAAGGACCTGGTTGTAAGAAACTGTATTTGAAAAAATAGTAATTTTAGCTGCTTAGACTCTTAAAGCTGTTGTTTCTTTCAGAGGACAATATCTTCTTATGATGAAAAACTATGAACTTGCAAAGTTCACTATTTATCAAGTAGCAGAAATGAACAGAGGTAAATATAGTTGATGCAAAATTAAATTGGGTTAATCTAAAAATGCCTCTAACTTTTTATACTGCTTGAGCAGCTGTATGCAAATAGCATCATTTGCCATCCAAGTGAGATTTCAGAACTTCAGTTTCACGTGTACCTTGTCAAGTTCTAAGATAATCCTTAGTAGTGAATGTCTGGAGGCATACTGTTCCAGGAAATATAAACCTTGAAATTATACTGTTTGACATTGTCACAGAATTTCTCATTATTTCCTGATGGTAAACAGTTTTGGCATAGTATTGATTTGTTAATTCAGAGAAAATTCATTATATTGCTTGATTTCATTAGAATAATTATTCTCTATGTCTTTGATGCCTGGTAAGGGTTATGATATGCTTTTGTTTCCTTTGAGGTCTCATTGACTTGACTCCCATTCAACAAGCACTCATCTATTCATTTTGTGAAAACCATCAGAAG
Organism: Ochotona curzoniae; assembly: GCF_017591425.1. Classification (NCBI taxonomy): domain Eukaryota; kingdom Metazoa; phylum Chordata; class Mammalia; order Lagomorpha; family Ochotonidae; genus Ochotona; species Ochotona curzoniae. Next base: position 28,518,788 of record NW_024467122.1, on the reverse strand, counting down.
GCCATTCAGGTCTTAGAAGGACTCACGTGGCATAGACCTGACATAGTCCTGTTTGCTGTAATAGCAAAAGCGCATATGAAGGCAAAAAGAACCAAGGTGAAGAGTCATCTGAGTAACACTGACTAACTGGAATGTATGGACTGTGCTTAGTTTGACATGTAACTAGTATAAAACTAAACCAAATCAGTTTATAAAACTCAGTTATACTAACTGGTATATTCTTTGTTGATTAACATCTAGTTATTTTCCGTTTTTCCTTCTGAAGAATAGTCTCTCTAAATATTCTTGTTTTAACCTGTGGAGTAGCTTTCTGAAGTCTGTTGCCAGAAAGTATGGATGAATGTTTAGCTTTCAAGAAAATGACACAAACGGTACACATTAAATGTTCCTGTTGATGTGTGTCCTAGTCAATAAGTGGTGGAGCCAACTTTACTTTTGGCAATCTGAATAATAATTGGTCTTCCGCTCTTTTGTGAATTGCTTTCCATAAGTCTGAGCATCAGTTGAGTGCTTTGTATGTTTATCAGTCACTCATGTTCTGTTAATCTCCTACCCCTACCCTTCTGCTTGTCTCTTTCTCAGTGCTTTGGGGCATTTGGAAATACATTCTCTAATCTTTTCGTACATATTCTCACAGTTCTGTTTCTCTAGAAATGCTCTTTTTGGTGTCTTTGGGTGAACAGAGGTTCTTATTTTAATGTATATAACTTAAAAAAATTTCTTAGGGCTTATCTGCAAAAAGATCCTTTTTACTAAAGAGTTGGCTTTGCTTTTCTCATGTGACACCCGCCTCTGTTTTTTTTTTTTTAAGTGGGAAAGAATGGAAGAATTTTACTAGTCCCCATATGGATATCCACATGTTTCAGTATTACATATTGAAATAGCCTGATTAGCACAGAGATCTGAAATACTGTATCATAAATTTTTATATACACAGTAATCATGAAATAACATTCCTAATTGGAAAACCGCTTTTTATTCATTTATGAGTATTTAGGCTAAATAATTAAATAGCTGATTTTTGTCAGTGGTTTGTTCTGTGATGTCTGTAGAACCCCATGAAGAACATAGAAGTATATAATAAAGGTTGATTAAAACTGTATCAGGTAGTTTTAGTGGGTGTTAGGATTATTGGCTAAGATGATTGCATCCCTTATTGATGTGCCTGGGTTCCAGTCTCTGTTCTGACTCCTGAGAGCTTTTTGCCAATGCATAGCCTGGCTCCTGCCATTTATGTGGGAGACCTGGTTTGTGTTCCAGGAGCTGCCAAAGCTCCTGTCTTTGGCAACGCCCAGCTCCAGCTCCTGTGAATATTTGTGGAGTAAACCAGTAGATAAGAGTGTTCCTGTCTCTTTTTCTCTCTGTGTCCCTTGATATTTAAAAGAATCAATTCGGGCACGGCATGGTAAGCCTAGTGGCTAAACTCCTTGCCTTGCATGCGCTGGGATCCCATATGGGCACCGGTTATTGTTCCAGCTGCCCCACTTTGCGTCCAGCTCCCTGCTTGTGGTCTGGGAAGGCAGTCGAGGACAGCCCAGGGCTTTGGGACCTTGCACCGTGTGGTAGGCCAAGAGGAGGCTCCTGGCTCCTGGCTTCAGGTCAGCTCAGCTGCAGCCATTGTGGCCACTTGGGGAATGAATCAGCAGATGGAAGATCTTCCTCTCTCAGTTTCTCCTCTTTTCTGTATATCTGACTTTTCAATAAAAATAAATGAATCTTAAAAAAAATTCAATTCCATTTTTAAAGCTAAATCAGGTAATATTCATTAAGATCTTCTATAACCTCATAGCATCTCAATATATTTAGAACAATTACTAGAAAATTGATAATTAATGAGTTCATGAAGTTGTCTTGACAACACTATAACAAAATAGCCTTTAGAATTTAGAATGTATAGTTTTCAAAATCAGTATGTGCAAACCTGAGCTGTAGAATTGGTCCCTGTTTGGCCTGGTAGAGATCAGATTCCCTCATAGAACCCCTTCCCAGAGTGGAACTGATGAGAAATGTGGCCTTACCAGATTGATGTGTTTACACGTGTAAAGAGGGTAGGGCGTTGTGTCCCAGGTTTCTTTTAATATACAGATTGAATGTTAAATACTTAACAACTTTCTTCTTGTTTTAAAAATCATTGTAGGAAGCCGTGAGAAGGTTTAAGGAGGCGGTGGATGCTTTTGCTCTTTCTGACCGAGGACCTAATGCCATGGGTGTTTTAGCAGACTGTCTGCATAACCTGGGCCTCTGTTACACAGAGGAAGGCAACTTCCAAACGGTATTCCACGTATTTAGGAAATGCAGTTTTAGAAACTCTTTGTATTCATTCTGTTTCTGCAGGCTGCCTGTACAATGATTGAATACTCCAAAACCTCTTAAAAAAACTTACACTCAGTCTGCACCCTGAATACTTATGACTGTTTTAAATCGAAACATTTTGTACTTCTTCACAATATTATAATGGCTAATATGTATTTTCTGCCAAAACATTAAGTCTGATGGGAACAATCTATTCTAGTAAAATAATCTCATTGCATTGATATGAATTTGGTTATTAAATCTTGAGTGGTCTTCACCAAGCGCTTCAATATAATGCAGAGTGAGTGGAGAATGAATAGAACACTCTTGACTTTTCTTATTGACAGTGGGATAATTCAGATTAGATTGAAACTGATTATTAAGATGGGCAAATTCACTGAAAATGCTTGATTCAATTATAGATATATTCAGTCTTTAGTTTTTTGCACAGTTCTCCACTTTTAATCGTAACTGATAGGTTATATAGATAATTTATATTTTCCAATGGTTAATGTTGGATATTCTATAATCTGCATGTGTGGATACACACACAAACACACACATCATTCTAATCATTCCTATATTCCTGGGATGGATATTATTCTAAATTTGGATTTCTGTGAACTAGAAAAAAGTTTTTACTTAACCAGTTGTTTAAGGAAAAAATTCTAGTCGGTACACAATCAGTCACTAGTGGTTTTTTTGCTCTACTTTATTGGGAAAATTTTGATATTTTATTGTTTTGGAATTTTATAACTGTGTTTGGTATGGGTTTTGGAAACTTGTGAGAAAATAAAACATATCACTTGTGATTTCTTTGAAGAAATAAAAGACAAAGATGAATTATGATAATGATACTCTCAAAAGTATTACAGTTTAACAACTTGGATTGTATAAATGTTAGTCTGTGAATAGGAAAAGGAGGCCTTTAGTTATAAAAAATAAACATGATTTTTTTTCTAAATACTATGAGGGTGATTGTGAGACATGTTTTGAAACTGATAAAGTAGTGAAGCTTTTCTAAAACCAATAATATGCTGTCATTTACTGATATTGTATCACTGTTTGGGCTGTGTTCTAATTCCTCTAGGCATTTGAATATTTTACAAAGGCTGTGAAAGTAAATCCTGATTTTGCAGAAAGCTTTTACCAACGAGGGCTTTGTAAAGCAAAACTCCACAAGGATAACTCAATTCTGGATTTTAATCGTGCAATTACTCTCAACCCCAAACATTACCAGGTGTGTAGGGAAATGATGCCAGTGACCTACAGAGTGTGCCAATTTTGATAAAACTATTAAGTGCTTTACATTGCCAATGTTATTGGTTACCAATAGTTGGTTATCATACCTACTTTTTAAGTAATTTTAATTTGATAATCAAAGATATATACATTTTCTGTTGAATTGTAGGGTGATTTCCATCAAGGATGCTATATATATATATAAAATGCATTGTGAATTGTGATATATTTTAATATTATTGATACAGTGAATTAGCTATTAATAATACAAATTTTATATACTGTATTGCTCTTTTTATTTACTTTCTCTTTTTTTGCTGTCAGATTGATTCCTATATTCTGATAGGCTTTAGGAACAAGGCAAAACAAGACAAAAAGTGGTTAGATTTTGAGAAACTTTTTATGAAATTTTTATGAAAATTGAATATTTGGATTAATTAGTAATCATTGTCTTTGTAGTGGTAGCACAGTTACACAGGGGAATACCTTTTCTTTCAAAGAAGAAAGTACTTACTGGAAAGTATGACATTTATAAATTCCAGAAAATTGGAGAGAACAATGATGACAGGCAAAATGTTAACAATTATTAAATTTAGATGATCTTTATGTGTGTGCGTTCATTGTATTATTTTAAAATTTTTTCTGTGTCTTTGGTTATTTTTCTAATGAAAGAGAGAGGAGAAAAAATACTATTAGTACCAGTTGTGTTTGAGATAGATTTGGCCAAACTACCACATACTTTTACCTTATTGACACTTTTATTAAACATGTATTTCTGTTTTCCTCTTCTGTTTCTGCAAAAGGCATATTTAAGCCGAGTAGCCTACTATGGTTTAAAAGGTAGATATTCCAAAGCAATCTTGAATTGTAATGAGGCCATCAAAATTTGTCCCAAAAATGTACGTGCCTATCTCTACAGAGGAGTTTTGAAATACTACAATAAGGTGAGGCATTTCCTGCTGATTTATGAAGTTTAAAATATCAATTAAAAATAGACATGTAACAATATGCTGTTTTATGGGTTCTCTGTGGGGTTTGGTTGCAGGTATATTATGATATCCAATCATAATAATGCATGTCTCCCTTCAGGCATTTAACATTGCTTTAACATACAAAACTTCTATCTTCTAGTTTCTTTTAATATAAAAATATACAGTAAGTTAACATTATCTTACTTCTATGAAGCTATAAACTAGTACCCATCTATGGTCCTTTTCCAGTCCCTCCTGTCTTTTTTTCCGAACTTCGGGAAACCATAACTATGTTTTTAACTTCTATGAGCTCACCTGCAGATGAGATAATGTGATATTTGTCTTCCTTTGCTTTAGTTATTTCTCTGAACATAAAGACCTCCAGTTTTATCCAAGCTGCTGCAAATGATAAGATTTCATCCTTTTTATGGCAGAGTAATATTCCATTCTATAGATGCACCACATTTTCTTTATCCATTCATTAGTTTATGGGCAGCTAGGTTGTTTCCATTTCTGCCTATTCTGAATATTGCAGCAATAAACATGAGAGTACAGATTTTTTTTTTTGTCAGATGGATTTCATTTGCTTGGTTGCTGAAGCAAATAATCTATTTTTAATTTCTGAGGAACCTCCATTTTGAGTGAGGTATATTTGTCCAAAAGCTTGTACATTGCTTCTGGATTATTGATTGTTTCCCATACTGTTAACAATATTGTGTATTTTTATGATAGGCAGTGGTAATCTATTTTTATCTCTATTTTTTTGTAATGTGCTATTTGTCTCTGTTAGGCTAGCTAAGGGTTCATTAATTTTGTATATATTTTCAAAGAATCAGCTCTTCATCTTGTAAAATGTAATCATTTATCTTTCTGTAACTTATTTATGCTCTGAGTTTCAATATTTCTTTCCTCTTGCCAAGTTTTATTTGATTTCTTCCTTTTTTTCTCATTGCTTGGCATATAGCGTTGAGGCATAGCTTGAGGTATGGCTTTCTCTGGGCAGGCACTGACTGCTATGAATGTTCTTAAGGCTGCTTTTAGTATAGCCCACAGGGTTTTCTATGTTTTGCTTCCAATTCATTTGTTTCAAGAAATGTTTAAATGATCTTCATGATTTCTTTCTTGACCCATTGGTTGTTCAGGAGTTAAGTTTCATGTGCTTGTGCAGCTCATAACAGTTTGTTGCTACTGTTCTCCAGATTTGTCGTGCTGCATGTACATTTCCACAACTAACCCACTGAATCTTTCCTTTTGAATCTTGTTGAGTTTCCCTAAAAGAGTTATGTTGTAAACTGTATCTGGCACCTTATTTTTTTTTTTTTTTAAATGAGGCCATGTTTTCCTGGAGGTTCCTGTTGATTGTGGAAATACACTGTCATCTGCACATTGACCAAGTGCTTTCACTTGTGGCTGTCTTGCTAGAAATTCTAAGCAGTCTGTCTGATGTGAGCTGTGATCTGTCTGCTGCTGAGATAGGCTGAACTAGGTTAGCTGCTGCTGATGCTGTGGAGTATGAGACTGTACAACCAGGACCATGGACTTCCACTGAGCATTCTAGAAGTTGCAGAAGTTTTGTCTGCAGCCACAGGCGTAGAAGAAGGGACTGTTAGAATCTGCTCAACTTTGAATTTTATCAGCCTTGCATTGAGTTCCAGAGAAGTCCCATGATTACTTGCTGTCTGCCCAAGCTTATAGGAGGGGTGCACCAGGTACCTCTTGAGCTACTCAGGCCCCATGTGTGTCACAACTGGGTCTTGACAGGCATCAGGCTCTGTGCAATCTTGGTACTGTACACAAATGTGTCTCACCAGGCATGGGTCTCTACCTAATATTGGGGTATAAACAGAGACTTTGTCCAAAGACACTAGCCCCTAGGATTGCCCAGCCTTGGGTTTTACCTGCACTGCACTGATTTTTAAGACACTGTCCCTTGACTCCTTGTTGTCTGCTCAAGGTTGGAGAAGGATGAAAAAGGAAAATTAGCTCCAGGTTGATCACACCTTGGTCCCACAGTCCCTGAGCCTTGTACATTCCTGGGTGTGTCCTCCAGGCCCACATTGCCAAACTGATTCGGATGTGCTTGAGCACAGGTGCCCACCTACTGCCAAGCAAGATTCCCAATTTGTGAGCACTGGCTGGGTGCAGACCTTAGGGCCAATTATTAGTTTCTTCTGATGCTGCTTTGTCTGGCAGGCCTGACCATGTAAAGCCACCATCCTGAACCTTCTCTGCCAGCCTCTCCCTGCAGCTGGAGACTTTAAGCTGATTACTGGAGGCCATCTGATGGAGATCCTCAGGCTGTGGAAACTCCAGGTAGTGTGAAGGTGACAGCCTGGGACAGGAGACTGTGTTCAGCCCAATTACATTTTTTTTTTCTGGTGGCCTTGACACCAGGATTCAGTTTGCCCTGCTTCTCCATCCTGTGTTCGTTGGAGCTGAGGGTGGGATGGTACAGGTGACTCTGTACTTGTTGCATTCTTCGAGGTGAGCTTCCTGGTGATTATCAACAGGATGAGGTACTACGGTGTCTGCTGATTGGAGGCTCTGATGAAGGTGACTGGGGATATGTGTTGCTGTTCGTGGTGGTCTCTTTGGGGAGGTGGTCACCAGAGTTCTTACTCATTATGGTTCCATAATGACAGTTTTTAGCAGGCAGGTTCTCTGGGTGCAGAACAGGGACTCTTCCTTCTTCTCCTGTACTAAGAGAATTGCGATGGTCTGAAGGGTAAAAGCACACTGAAAACTTTACAGTGCATCAAGATGGAAGGTTCTGTATGTGTCTGTTAAGTCCATTTGTTCTATTGTCTGTGTAAGATCTGTTGTTTTTTTTTTTTTTTGCTGAGTTTCTGTCTCATTGATCTGTGTATTGATGTTAAAGGGGTGTTGAGGTTTCCCCACTCTTATGGTATTGACATCTATCTCTCTGCTTACGTCCGTCAATAATGGTTTCATATAGCTAGATGCCCCTGTATTTGGTGTGTATACATTTATTATTTATTATTGTTATTTCTTCTTGGTGGATGGCTCCCTTTATCATTATGGGATGCTCTTTATCTCTCAATGTTTTTCATGATGAAATCTATATCATGTGATAGCAGAATGGGTATACTGGCTCTTTTTTCTTTTCCATTGGCATGAAATGTTCTTTTCTATCCTTTCACTCTCAGCTTCCTTTGATCGTTGTTGATTAGGTGTGTCTCTTATAGGCAACAGATATTTTGATCCTGTTTTTGATCCATTTTGTTAATCTATGTGCGCACTCCCAACAATGGCTGCCTTCCCTGATTGGCCATCTTGTTGTCTCCCCATTATTTATTTAACCTTATTAAGAAAATAATATCTGTCCATCTGCAAGAATGTGGAAAATAAAGCACTGTCTCACCTTATATCACTTACATAATTTGTCTTGTGCCTGCCTCTTGCACTTCTGCTTTGAAGCTACTGTGCGACTGCTAACCCACCTTTATTTTTAACCACTTGGCTGATGGAAGTCTGTAGTATTTAATTTTTAAAATTCTTTTACTTATTTTAATAATGCAGTTATATATACTGAGAATCAAATCATTGCTTGGGTTTAAGATTGGTTCCTAAACTGATCTCATCTGGTTAAAGGATATGGGCAGCAACACTGACGTCTGATACTGTATGGAATATTTTGTTTCTCCCTGTTTTTTTTCCTGACCTTTCTTTATAGCTTTTCACATGAAATATTTTGTGATGAGTACCTCACCACAAAGGTAACACCCTTTCAAGGAATTATATTTTAATTCCTTGAAAATTACTACATATGGAAAGGAATAATATAAGGCATCAGGGCAGAATCAAAGAGGAAGTGTAAGTGAATGAAGGCAGAAACCACGAAGGGTTTGGGGTCAGTGTGAGCAGCAGAAGCAAGCAAGTTTTGGTGAATGTTTGCTGGTTAAGTGTGAGTTGGCTGCTTTTGCCAGTAAGTGTTAATTTTCAGCTCACTGTTTAGCAGCATTGGTTTTCACACATTTAATTTTATCTTCAGGTAAGAGAAACTAAGAATAATTTCTATCTGGTGCTGATATTAATTGACTGTGGAAGATTGGTGTGATGGTCTCAATCATGCAGATGATTGAGACTAGTGCCAATGTTCCAAGAAGTGATAGAATCAACATTGTATTTTATAATTAAATTGCAATCCCTCATGCTTACCTTTCTCATAAGTTATTTTTTTTTATTTACAGACTTATAAGCTAGCAATTAGAGATTTAACTACAGTTATCAACATGGACAAAAAAAATTATATATCATTTTACAACAGAGCGATATGCTACACGAAGATAGGAGAACTTCAAATGGTAAGAGTCTAGTGAACAACACATTTAAAACTTTTAATAAACAACATACATGCAATTGTTAAGTTTAGTAATCAACAGATATTAATAACATGCTAAGCATTAGTGAAACTTGTGTAACATGTTTTTTAATTTCTGCTATGATTTTGAATATTCTATGGAAACACAGACACAATTGGTAAACCAACTTACTGTTTCAAAGAAAATATATATTTCTTTGTGTCAAAGGAAATTGAAAACTAAAGATAGATCCCCTCAAGGAAGCTTTTATTTGGGAATAGAGAAAAGAATTGCAATCTGCGTCTACCCTGCACAAGTTGGAGTGGCTTCTGCTATGTCCAGAGGATAAAAAAGATATTATGGATTTCTTTAGGACAGGGATATCTGGGCAAGTTATTTTACATATAAGCTTGTTGATACTTTCAGTGTTTGTGGGAGCTGGTGAGCACTGACTGTTAGCATCAGGTGCTACGTATAACTGGGCTAGTCTTGGATTATGGGTGGTGGTTTCATTATCAGTTGCTACACAAAATTAGTCTTAAGGCTGTGTCAGGCTGCTTTGTTGGATTATTTCTGTAAGATTGCTCCTGGAGCAAACATCCATGACCTGAATATCTTTCCTTTCTATGAACTTTGCTTTCTGCTTTAGTGGTTTGTGAGAGGAATGACTCCCTTTAGTATAATGGACTTTGTATTCATCAAATTTTCTTATGCAGTTTCTGTCATAAATTAAGTGAGAAATTAATTTTGCATTGCTTATGTGAACATTTAAGGGCATGCATAAATTAAAATACATTATATGATTAATCCTTTGAGTCATTGTTTCTACTGGTACTTTGTTTGCACAGTTTTAAGGCAGTCATTGCCACCAGTACTATTGCTTTATTTTGATATTAGCTGTGGCAGTTCTTAGAGGTATTTTTGATTTCTGGTGCAGTCCTCAGACCACACATGCATGGCATGGGACCTCTAAGGGTTGTCCAGCATTGGCCTGTAGATTTCAAAGCCTCGCTATGGCTGCAGCACAATCTTTTTTTTTTTTGGAATTTAAAAAATTTATTATTATTATTATCATTTTATGATACAGTTCCATAGGTTCCTGGGAATTCCCTTATCCCCTCCCCTATCCCCCCACACATACTTTCTCTATATAATTACTAAAGTATAGTTCTTTATACACAGTCATATGTCCATCATTGCGGGCATGGACAATGACAGAGAGTCCAGCATCCTATTGTCAAGATATAGTGAACAGGTTCATTGTAAGTGCGTTTTTGTCTGGAAGTGGAAATGCATACTACATTGTATCCTCACATCTGGATATGTTAGTCTCCATTTCACTGTTGCTGTACATCCCTTAAATGAAAAATCACAATACAAAATCAACACTAGGAAGAAAAATAGAAATTTACAATCCCATGAAGTTAAATAACATGTTACTAGATATGACAGTCTCCATTACACACTATACATCCCCTTAAATGAAAAGCCACAAAACAAAATAAACAGCCAGAAGAGAATGGGGAGTGACATATTCCAGATGCTAAAAGCAAAAAATTGTTTGCCTAGGATACCGTAACCTGCAAAGCTTTCTTTTGTCTTTGAAAAGGAAATAAAATTCTTCCACAGTAAAGAAAAGTTAAAAGGATTTGCCTCTTCCAAACTTGCCAAAAAGAATACTTAAAGATGTTCTCTTGACAGAGAAGAGGAATAGCACCCAGTGAAACCAAAGGCAAATGTAAAGAACATCCCAGTAAAATGACAACAGAAGACTAAATCAGTGAAGAACCCATTCCTAAAATGACAGGATCAAATTATCACCTATTTGTATTAACCCTGAATGTAAATAGTTTAAAGTCATCAATCAAATATCATAGATTAGTAGACTGAATTAAAAAACAAAACCCATCTATTTGTTGCCTACAGGAGACACCTTTCACCAACAAAGATCAGCGGAAGCTATATCTCATGGATTTTGATTGTTTTGTTAGTTTCATCTCTTCAAAACACCTTCTTCTGATTAAATTCTTCACTGACTCATAGATCATACAGTAGCATCATTTTCTTTTTTTCCCAATTTTTTAAATTAGATTTTAGGCAATCTTTACATAGTTAATTAGGGTAAAAAGGTTCAAGGGCTACAGGAAAATGGGCAAGACCATCATTTCCATATTGTTTCCATCACGTATTTGAGGTAAAGGGGGATTTTAAGGGAGAAGCCCCACCCAGTCTCCCACCCACCCCAGGTTCCAGATGTGGGGCATGCTCTGAGGGTCTTGATCAAGTGGTTTTGATAGTTCAACAGTTCTGAATTGCTGCCAATCTCGCCATGCCAAGCACCATGAGGTCACTGAAGAATCCAGTGAATGACATAGTCCATCATAGAGTCTCCGTTTGCCCAGTTTTTCACAGCCAACATGTAGCTGAGCTGGTTAATTGACTTGTTCTGTCCTCTGTCTTTTCATGGTTAGGGTTCTGAGTCTAGTAGTTCGATTGTGGGATCTTTAAAGTGAGAAGACTGGTTGGAACATTTTGGGATCCTGGTGGCTCTAAAATAACTAATGTTTTATTATCAAAAATGTTGCACCACTTTATTCAGGCATTTTCAGCTCTGTGCTGTGGTCAGGGAACGCAATGGAGGATGGCCCAAAGCCTTGGGACCCTGAACCTGCGTGGAAGACCCAGAGGAAGTTCAAGCATTTTTTCTATAGCAAATGCACTTGGACATTCTCTCCAGCTATAGTTGCACAAAAACTGGGCAAAAATGAGTTCCATTTGTACTACTTATTAATAAAAACAGTAATAGTTATCACTTATCTATAGTGTATCGTGTGACAAAGATTGTACTAAATGCTTTATAATAAGAATATTTCAATTACAATTCTTATGTGTTGAATTATATAGAGCATTTTAGTGTCCTTATTTTGTAGACATGGAAAGTGAGGTTTAATTGAGAAGCCAGTACTGATAGTTGAGCTGTGATGTATTCCATGAAATGTCAAGGTCTAGATTCATCCTCTAAATGAAAACCTCTGAGCTCCCAACCCCACACCCCACCCTCAACTGGTTGCAGTTTTAACTTGATGAAATTACTGTGGGGGTGGGGGAGGGGCAGGGATAGAGTGTTAGGTTCTTCCTTTGCAAAGCACGTTAAGGTAAAGATGTGTACAGTGACCTGTCAATAGCATCTGAAATGCAAGGGTTATCCAGGACCAGATTAGCAGGTAAAATGTTGCTTAAGAGGCCTATGCCCAGCCTTAAGTGCTTAGATTCAATGTCCCCCTGCAGCTCTTGTTTCTGTTTCCTGTTTTACACTCTTAGAAACAGCACCGAAGGCCCAAGTGATCAGAATTCTGCCATTACGTGGGAGACCTGCATGGGTTCTTGGCTCTTAGGTTCAGCCAGGTTATTCCTAGTCACTGTAGAAATTTGGGGGGTGGACAAGTGGATGAGAATTACCTTTATCTTTGTACTCATCTTTATTTCTCTCTGCGTTTCTCAAGTAGCAGTATTATAATATTTAGCAGAGGGGGGACCCTTTTAATCTAACAAATGATTACTTTGTTCTCGAATTCTAAGTCAGATTAATGAACTGCCTATGAGATGTCAGTTTGAGTAGAAACACGTTTTATCTCACAAATGAAGTAAGGCTCTGTGGAATCAGATATAGGTTGCGTGTGATTGTTTTCTTTCTAGGCATTGACAGATTATGGTGTCGTCCTCCTCCTCGATCCTGGAGAAACTATAACATTAAATACCTTCATTAATCGTGGATGTATCTATGTGGAACTAGGGCAGCACTGCTTTGCAGTAGAGGTAAGCCTTCCTGGAGATTTGTAAAAGTGAACACACTTGTACATCCACTTCTGAAAACTAGTAGATGTATCTTTATTGCTATCCAACGTCAATATTAATGAGTGGTAACTTTGGCAGGACTTATATTGGAAATTTGAATAACTAACAAAAACCTTACAAATAATAATTGGGAGTACACATGGAATTCAATTTTGTAAATAAAATGAGCTATATTTCACATATGCTGCTACATAGTGTTCCTTCTCATTCGCAATTATGTTTTTTTCCCTATTGAAAACATAACAAGTCTACATACGCTGCTTGGAGCATTGGCTTCTAATTTAGTAGGGATAGATATCCTTAAGGATAATAGAAGGAAATGCATTTAGTATATTGAAAGTAAACATAGCTTGAAACATTTATTTATAGAATGATTAAAATCTGTGAATCTCATTTTTGACTTTCAAGTTTTGATGTCTAGTTTATGGTGATTTTGGAGTTAAGATTAAGAAGCACATCAAACATGAGATAGCAATCTGAGAAACGTAGTCAAACAATAGGAGTTATACATCTTTGTTACTGAGAAGCTACACAGTAGCATTCTGTCCTTTCACCCTTTTACGTGGCTTGTCTGATTTTCCTGTATTTGGAGTCATTCTTTGATGTTCTGTCCAACAGAATGACTCCTAGGTAGATTGCAACTAGTGTATTTTATGAAGAAATGTAATTTTGACATTTTAATTCTTTTAGTATTTTTTTTTGTCTGTTGGAAATAGCTTTGAGATGCTTAGATATATAGATCACTACAGGTTGCTTCAAGCAGAAAGAGCTAAGGAACCTCTCTGTCTATAATTTAGATAAGAAGCAACAGATCAAGCTATTGCATTCCTTAGCTCCCATCACAGTTAATGAAACCCAAGCTCTTCTATGTGACTAACTTGATCTCTTTGCTTCCCACCCCTTGAACTTGATGGTGAAGCAGTCTTCTGTTGTCTCCACTGATCATTCCACTCTGGTCTCAAGCTGCTTCCTAGAAATTCAGCTCCTTCCCTTCCTGGGACCTTTTTATAAGATGTTCCTGACTGATTTGTTAATGATCCATGTCCTCCTTTCTTTTAGCCTTTAAGCTCAAATGTGACCACAGTCATAAAGTAAACAAATTGAAAGGGAATATTGAGTGTTAAAAGAATCTGACATAATCTGAAAATTGTTAATGGAGAGAAATAGAGGCTATCACCTGAAAAAAATGGCAGATCCAAATTCAACAGTATTAATAGTTACTTTAAATTGGAATGTCAAAATACACCAATCAAAATAATGAGAATGTCAGATTTAAATTTTAGAAAGCTCCAACTGTATTCTGACTACAGAAACACACTTTAGGTATGATTTCATACACTCATTTATATGTAGACATGAAATAACAAATTTTTTGAAGAGATGGAAACGAATGCGATCAAGAGCCTTACCTCTGACACAGCAAGGTAGTGGGAGTGGAAGTCATTACAGGGTGCTTGAACATGAGCAGGTGTTTGGCACAGTGCCTAAGATGTCACTTGGGATTCCTGCATCCCATGCTAAAGTACCTGGATTTACATCTCAGCTCTGTTCTTAATCCCAGCTTCCTACCTTGGGAAGTATAGTGGTTCAAATATTGAGTTCTGCCATTCAGCCATCTGGGGGCCTTGTACCCATCTCCCAGCTCCTGCTTTTTGTGTGGCACTGACCAGGCTGTTTCCAGTGTTTGGGAATGAGCCTACAGATGCAATTTCTGTATGTATGTGTCTTTTGGTTTTTCTGCTTTTCAAATAAATAAATAAGCAAATAAGCAAAAACCCTGTTTTTTTTTTAATAAGAAATTCTTGATCAGCGGGGGGAATAGGTTTGGAGGGAATTTTTATTATGCATAAGTGATTTTGTGTGGTTTTGTGCTATCTCTGGTTCTCATATGAGAAAGATAATTAATGTAGGAGAAAAAAAATCACTAATGTGTCTATTATGAATAATATTGAGTCATCGTTGATATCCACTGCTAATAATGACTAATTACCACATAGCATGAAAATGATTCTGTTCTTTTTTTTTCAAGATGCTATTTTTACTTGAAAGAATTATAGAGAGTAAGACAGAGATTGAGAGAGAGAGAAAAAGAGAAAGAGAGAGCAAGTGAGGGGGAGAGAAGAGAGAGAGACACAAAGAGAGGCCTTCCATCTGCTGATTCACTTCCCACATCCAGAGTTGTTCTGGTCTGAAGTTGAGAGCCAGGAGCTTCTTTCAGGTCTCCCACGTGGGTGGAGAGGCCCAAGAACTTGGGTTGTCCTTTACTGCTTTCCCAGGCTATTAGTAGGGAACTGATACACAAATGGGATATCAACATTGCAGGCAAAGGAGTAGCCTGCACCATGCTGGCCCATTAATTGTGTTCTTCTCCATCCAGCTAATTCCATATACTATCTAAATATAGTTCATAAATCTAAATGGGAAGTTCATGTTTACAGTTTGGTGTAAGACTAAACATTTTTCCTCAAGTAGGATTCCTGAATGCTCCACTTGGCCCAGCCACTCTTAGCCACCCCAGCAATAACAGAGAACTCATCCTACCACTATAATATTCTTCCTCTGCCTGTGATACAACCAGGGAGGGTTGTTGAAGGAGGATGGTGATATAGAGGGTCAGAAATTGGATGGAAGTAGCTCCTGTCATTGGGACTGCAGAGTGCCAAGCAGCTTGCTTGCATAGGAGTTTCTGCCCAGCTTTGCTCGATCAATGAGGCCAGAGTAAAACTGCCAGTGAGGAGTCCTGCTGAAGCAGAGTTCTGGGGAAAAGCCAGGGTCATTTTATATTTCTGCATCAGTTCTGAACTGTTTCCTTATGAAGGCCTTTCCCATATTATAAGCAATCCTTCAAATCTAGTGTGTTGTCATTGGGTCATTGGGTCATTGGCAGAATATTTTGATTTGTGGATAGTTATTTAGGTGAATTTTTTTAAAAAGTTATCTTTTAGTTCTGTGATATTCTTATTTTATTTCATGTCTCAGATGTTTTTGCAGGAGTTTGAAAAACTTGCAAGCTTCAGACATGGCTCAGATGCCAAAGAAAATGTTCTGATTGCTAATAGTAGGATCTCTCACAGGCTTAGCGTTTTTAATTCTTTCAAAGAGCTTCTTTTCCAAGGCTGTTCCAATCCCTCCAAGCTGATTTCCCTAACTTCCCAGTTTAGGATTCCTCAGAATTCTTGTTCTTCCCTCTGAGGGTGTCTTTTGGATTTGTGAATACAACCATGTGCTTCTCACTGGAAATGTGGAACAGCTCAGGCCCAGTCAGGCTCTTTCCCAGCTGGGCACCTGTTGGCCCTGTAGTCATGTCACTACCAAGGTTCCCTCCAGAGGAGTTCCCTTCATCGTCCAGATGTGGAATTTCTAGTTGGGTTTATTGGGAATCAGCAATTTAGCAAAAAAAAAAAAAAAAAGAAAAAGAAGATGATGATGCTTCAGTTGGCACATGGCAGGGCAAAAGCACCGGAAAAGTCCCTGTTGGCCAAGTGAAGACGAGCAGCAGGAAGCTCAGAGGAAGGAGACAGTCCTGGGGTTCCCAGCTCCGTCGTTTTCCTCTAGATGTGGTTTGGTAAGGAAAAGGTGCGTCTTCAGAAGATGTGTGTTTTAGTCACGATGGAATCAAAGTTAGAAGGAAGTTGAAGAAAGCACGTGGGGTGATATTGTGCCATTAATGAAAACTTGTGCAATCATTTCAGGATTTTAAACAGGCTGCACTGATGAGCCAGACTGATGTGTATCTTCGTCAAGCTGCTGCTGTGTGCCACCACAGGTATGGAGCACCACAAAACACAGGCACGTGTCCAGTCACGGACATCAGGGAAAAGGTTGGAGAGGTGATGTAGTAAAAAGTAGGGAGAGATGAAAAAATTCTCTGTGGACCCTATCTAGTGTGCTATAGTTATCCTTTCATCTCCCCATTAGCTATGTTAGCCAAATTAGCAAGTAACTAATGGTATTGGGAAAGTCTCTGACTTAAGCCCACACACCAGGAAAGGATTTACAAAACCCATTTCTTGTAAAAGAGGGAAATATTTCAAAATATATTTTCAAGAAAATTCTTCATTTAAAAAACCCATAGTTATAGGTTCAAGGCTAAAATAATATCAACAGATGTATGTAAAATACAATAAAACCTACATGAAACATCATATGGCAAACATTATTAATGGCATGAGAGTACTAGAAAAATTTATAGATGGGAACTATTACACAGGACTAAACTACAGATGACCAGTGTACACTGCGCTCACATAAATTATGGTAAACAGACATTGTCACCCTTACTGTACATGTGTACATTACATTGACATATATAAATTTGGTTTTGGCTTCTTGCTTTTAAAGACGTAGAGAGTCAGCATATGAGGATTTTTCTAACTTTCATTTTAAAATTTTATACATCAAATATAAATGTATTTGATTAATAAGTAGTCATTTTTTTCATAAAAGAAACAGTAACAGTTAATTTGGAGGGGGACAATAAGCTAATTCATATATTGTGCACAAATGCTGTATAATAGGGAATAAAACATAGCTTGAATTATGCAAGAAATTAACATTCTTTTCCCTTTTAGGATATACATAGTACAGCTATACTTTCCTCTGAGAGTTAGATTTTTTAAATTAGTATTTAATGAGCAAACTAACAGTAACTAGAACTTCTGGAGATGCTTTTGAATGAAAAGGCGTGTAGTGGTCTTCGAGCTTGCATTGTACATAGAGAACAAAACATAGTCACAGCTTCCTGTCACAGTCCAGTGATCTTCGTAAGATGCGTTTATTCAAGCAATTGTAATTTCCAAGAAGAAATGGAACAACAGGGGCTGATGTGTTTGTTTTGGTGGGTGGCTATAGACCCCAAATACCTGAGGTTGTTGTATTCTGTTAAAACTTGACTCTGCAGTTTCTCTCTGCCTTCCTGCCATGTTTAGGTACTATTAAAGGCACGGCGTCTGTGTGTCAGCTCAGTCTCTTTTATGAAATGCAATCACTGGGTATATACAGCAGAGCCTCCTTAAGCTGCTTCTGCTTTGCAATTCCAAATAACCAACCTTCATCACCTGACTAGATCTCTATTGTTCTTTAATAAAAGTAGAATCTAATTCAACAAGGGAGTCCTGGAAACTCACAGTCTCCCCCCAGCCCCATGCCACATGTTTTTACTTTTAACATTTTACTGAGTTTCGCATTGAGGATGAGTGGTGGATGATTATATTTCTTTCAGGAAAAAAATGTTTCTTGCTCTTCATGATGAGCTATGGCATATTTACATCACAGAAGCCTGGTTTGTAATGATGGGGACTCGCGTCTTCTGGTGCCTTTCAATGAGGAAAGCAAAAATTGTCTTGTTTGGAAACATTTTTTAAAAGGAATAAATCTTTAAATTTTAGGGCTTTGATCTTTGAACTCATGGGGTTACTTTTGAAGTATTCTTTGTATATCTCTGGTTCCCACTCTTGTCGTTGCTAGGAGACAACATTCCTTGAGCTGAATATCCTACTTGTTGCCCAATTTAGTCACCAAGAGTGTTATGGTAGAGTTAATTTTTAGATCCCCTTGAGATAGTCACCCTCCTATATATTTTTTTTTAAATAACATCACAGAGGGATGTATCCTACCCACTTTTTCACTTCAGCACATTTGATATTTTTGTATTTGCATAAGATACTTTAAAATCTTTAACCCTGCAAGTCACATTCCTTAGTCTTCTGGAGGTATTTCTGATTTATTTGTACAACTCAGTAGGGCACATCTGGTCACGTATGTGATTAATGTGGAGAATGCCATGGACCTCTGTGTGTGTGGCCTCGCAGGCAAGCTCAGCCCATGATTCACTGTTAGCAGGACCCGGTGTGAGAATTGTGGAGCAAGTGATCATATTACTGCAGATTTATACAGACATGGCTCACTTAGAAATCTCAATTACTGTACTTTCATATCTGTGGAAAGTGATGTGTTATCATTTTTGCCTCGATGTTGCCTCCGTGTGTGTTCAGTCCCATTGTCTCACCAGCCAAATGCTATGTGCTGGCTTAACAAGCATCAGCATGTAGGACACTGTGGTAGGCACATGCTAAGGAAATGAAAGTGATATTTTTGTTGTCATATCTTTTTTTTGCTTGTTTTTGGGTGCAGGCAGCTGGAACGTGTCTTCAGCACTGTCACCTCTGGACGAGATTTTAGTCATTAAGAGCTTTGAGAAGTGTATTAGGTAGCTTTGAAGATCCTTTTTCAGCTGAAAAGTTGATCATTCACTTTGATCACTATAAGTGTACAATGTAGGTGAGCACTTCAGAAGCACTGAACGCAACTAAACCAGTTATTTTTGGTAAAGAGTTTGTCTTGCTAAGTTTGTAATTATTGCAATCATATAATAATGTAGTTAGAAGGCACCTGGAAAGATACTCCACAAACATTAACTTTTCAAGATGTGTTGGTTATTGAGAGAGGAACCCAATTTCGTTGCAAAGTGCTTAAGGGAAATGATTCCATCCATGTTCTCTGAGTACCTACAGAGGCTGCTGAAATGGTGCTCGCAGGGTTAGGTACATGAGTGTTAACCTTTGCCTCTGTAACATCAGAAGCCAGGGCTTTCTTTTTTTAAGTGTTTCACTGTTGATACTGTGCTGCTCGTTTAGCAAAATACTTGAAGTATATCTTTGGGTGTTACCTATGAAAACATCAAGAAAGAATCCTGAATACTTCAATTGTTTTTCACATAAATTTAAAAAATACTTGTTAAATTATTTGAGGCCATTGTTGTAGACTGAGATCCTATACTGGTACCGATAGACCAGACCAAACCAATCTGGAGTTGCTTATGCCAGATACCGCAGAGTCAAACCGAGACTTTAAGGAAGCAGATGAATCCCCAAACAGTTGTTTTCCCTAAAACAGGAGCTCCCATTTTAACTGAGACAGCATAACAAGGAAGTCACCGCCAGATTACCTGTCCTTTTTCCCTCTTGTTCTGTTTCCCTCTTACAAATCCCACTGCTCTCTCGTTTCCCAGTGGAAATTAGTAACAAGTCAGTGTACTGACAAGGGTGATGGCGAATGGTGTCAAAATTCAAAGTTTTGATCAACCTGTCAATTTTGACCAAACTCAAAGTTACCACTGTATTCAGTGAACTATAACTTAACTTAATGTGTAAACAGTTTTGAGATATAAGCAGCTGAGCTCTTTCTATCTGATTTCCATGTTCTGGAAGCCAACTGGATATAAATGTGACCTGCTGTAGAAGGAAGAGTTCTGAAACATTTTTGGCCTCTACTGCTGGCCTACTCTAGAATCATAGATAAAACCAATCAACATCTCCACAACTAGATATGTTGTGACTTTCTCTTTTGACGTGTGGAATTAATATTCCATTTCAAAGTAAGTTCTTAACCCCCTGAGCACATCATGGGGAAAGTCTAAGCTTAGCAGTAGTCCCTGACCACTTTCTCTAACAGCATGTGTAGCTCTCTGGTTTAGCATTTGGTAGACCATACTCTTCAGCTCTAGTTCTATTTATGTACAGGGATGCCTTCTATCTTTTGAATATAAAATATGGATTTTTCAACAATTGATTTGAAATGATCTCTTTGAATAACTTTAGTTGACTGAAAAAGGGGGTTAATCTGAAGAAAATATTCAGTAGGTGGTAGTGTAGCTAGAACAGGGTGCATTTCATGAAAGAAGGACTGAAGTCTGGGAAAGTGCTTTAGGGGATACTCTGGAGTAACATCTATGAGATCATCATTTCCAGAATAGTTATTCTGGGAAAAACATGGGTGAAATACTGAGATGTCTATGAAATCTTTGAAACATATTTGGGAAGTACTGAAAAGAGTGGATGGCAGATCATGGTCTTTACTGAGCAGGTGTCTCTGTGTTAGGTCCGCTTCTCTGATCTTCTCAAACAACCTTGAAAGTTGATGTTCTTAAAATTAGTATTAATTTGCAGATTCAAGCTCGTCTCTGTACTCCAGGCTTTCCTCCTGGCTGCACAGTTGAAATGCTAGTTCAGACTCCTCTGCACTACCTGCAGAGTGTCACCGGTGTGCAGTGTGTGTGCTAGGTGTGGATCCTTTTAGAGTTGGGCTGTTGGAGTAAGGCTGACCTCAGTTGGAATGCCGGATATTTATTCTGTGTGAAGTCAGATCACTATTTATTTTGCCATTTCCTATGTGCAGACTGTTGGGTTATGAATTATGTTCCATCCATAAAACATGGACAATTATAACTAACCTATTTGTTGGGAAAATAAAGCAAAATACCATACACAAGGCACTCAGTATAGTACCTGGAAAAATAAACATCTACTCAAGGTTAGTTTCCTCCTTCTGCTACAAATATTTTTAAAAACCTGGAGTCTCATATGTCCATTAAAAGCATAATATTATGCATGTGAACGTGAAAAAATCACTGTATGACAGATAGCAAATATTTGATTATTTTAATGGCTCTCACCCTCACCACAAAAGAATAATTAGGGAGAAAAGAGTTATTTAGCCACATACATCCACATATTAACATACAGAACACATTTTCTTTCTCGCCTTATACTGCCTTTATTGAAGTTCTAAAGGAGACATTCACATGTGATGCAGCTTTTATTTCTTTAATTGTATAAGGAAATGCATCAAAAAATTCTTTGCTCTCTTTGAAAGTACTCCCCCTTTCTGATTTTAACTTCTTGGTATCAGTATGACACACTGGGGAAATTTGCTGTTTGATGCTGCTGGTGAGTCATTGTTGCTTCTAGAAAGGGGGAAACTATTTGTTTTAAATTTCATTGACACATAGCCTGTGCAAGTGTTATGAGGTAGAGTATAATAATTCAGTATATATGTGCACAACATGTAATGATCAAATCAGGGTAACTTGCAGTCTCCTCTGTATGAAAAATCTTGAGACTTGTAGTCCAGGTACTCTTGGGCACATCATACACTGTTGGGGTCTGTGACGCTGTTACTATACTATAAGATGCCAGAACTTACTTCTCCAATCTAAATGTGTTTATCTAACCTCTGTCTTCACTGTACACTTTCTAATGTCTAGCAACCATTATACCTCTATTTTTTAAATGAGATTTTAGCTTCCACAGAAGAGTGAGAACATTTGTCTTCCTGTGACTGACTTATTTCACTTAAATGATGTCCTCCAAATGTATTCATGTTGCCACAAATTTTTAAAAAAATGCTTCTTTAATTTTTTTCACTAATTACACAGTTTTATAGGTACTGGGATTCCCCCCCCCCCACACCCCCGCCGCTTCCCCAAACCTTTCCCCCATGTGGACTCCTCCACCTTACTGCATTGCCACAGTTCAAGTTCAGTTGAGATCTTTCATTGCAGGCGTATACCAAGCATAGAGTCCAGTATTTTCTTGTCCAGGTAAGTTCAATGGCTTCTTAGGGAGACCATCTCTGGTCTGAAGGTAGAGCTGGCAGAGTATCATCCCGATCAATTAAAAGTCCCAACGTAACATCAGCAACAATTTATAACGTTATGGAAATAGTGGACATAGTATTGAGTAACCAATATGTTTAAAAAAATTACAAGTTCTTAACCACATCCTGTGACTTCTTCACTGACATTTCAATTTTAGTTTATATACAACTGGGTTCTATACACCTTAAAATGGCTATAGATTACTATTCAGCTGTCTTGTGTCTATTTTCATTGTAGTATTTAGCTTTTTATAGCGTTGAAGCATAATTTTGCTGAACCTGGCCTTTTTTTTTCTTTCGGGTAGTCTAGACTGGCTTATAACTCTTAACAAGACATATGTCAAGAGTTGAGGTGCAGAACAGCTTTAGAAGGGGTGTGCAGAGAAATCTTCAATACCCTAGTGAGGAGTAACTAATCTCTGTGTCCCACCTAGTAAGATATAAGTGAGCCCACGCTGACCATTTCCTGCCTGATTCTAGGCTTTCCTTGTTGTTGTCTGTCTATTCTAGATTTTTTGTTTGGTTGGTTGGTTATTTGTTTGTTTTGAGGGGTTTCTGGAGCAATCCTGATGGTCGTTGCAAGAGAGGGTGTGGACCCAAAGTTGGAACCAAGCGAGGACCAGAGAGAGCTTCCCTCACTAGTCCCGAGGGAAGTTTACTGTTCTGTTTCTGTGGACCGCTCAGGGCTCCTGGCTGTTGTTCTGATTCTCTTGGATCCTGCAAGGGAAGATTTGGACTTCTTCCATCCCATGTGGTTATTTCAAGTGGGAGTGGATGACCTCAGAGTTCTTGGCCTCCAAGGGTACTCCAATTCCCCGTGGTCTCCTTGGCAGTAGGGATGTAGTCCTTGGTGCCCGTACTGATAGTCCTTGGTGAGGATCCAGGAGTCTTCAGGGTTGTAATATAAGCCTCCTCCTGTCCCCCTGCTCCGCTCTGGGGTCCCCCCTTGCTCTTTGCATATGACTTCCTGTTAAGAGGTTGTCAGGATCACTCTTGATTCCCCCTACATGTCTTTGTAGTTTAACTATTGTCTAATTCTGATTCGAGTCTGTTGTCTATGAGTTACCAGTTATGTTCCTGGTAGGTTGTATTTCACGTCTACCTCACACATTCTAGGGAGATGGAAGATTTCTCTGCTCTCCTGCTCCAATATGGAATAACATAGGGTATTAATAGTATATTAGGTTTTACAGTTCTTTGCTGTAGATCATAAGCAGTCTGACTCACATTGATTGCTGGTTTATTGGTTATTTCACAATATCTTATTGCATGTGGGATAGGCTGTTTGAGGTTGAGATAATATTACATTTTACAGGTACTATTTTTTGGATTGACATCATTTCATCTTAAATTAAGGCAAACATGTGGTATTTAACCTTTTGGGATTGGCTCATTTCCCTTAGCATTTTGGTTTCCAGTTGGGCCCATTTGGCCACAAAGAACTACATTTTGTGTGTGTGTGTGTGTTTTAATAGCTGAGCAGTATTCCATGGAGTATATGAACCATAGCTTTCTTATCCAGTCTTCTGTTGATCGGCATTTTGGTTGCTTCCATGTTTTTGCAATTACTGATTGTGCTGCTATGAACATAGGGGTGCATGTTGGTTTCTTGTGAAACAGGTGTTTTGGATATATTCCTAGGAGTGCTATTGCTGGATCACATGGCATGCAGATTTTGAGTTGTTTGAGTGTTCTCCGTACTGATTTCCATAGAGGCTGTACCAACCTGCAGCCCCACCAGCAGTGGAGTAGGGTTCCCTTTTCTTCACATCCTCGCCAGCAAGTGTTGTTGGTTTCTTTTTTTTAATGTGGGCCAATCTTATTGGTGTTAGGTGGTACCTCATTGATGTCTTAAAATGGAATTCCCTTATTGCCAGGGAACTGGAGCATTTTTTCATGTGTGTGTTTGCCATTTGGGTTTGTTCCTTTGTGAAATATCTGCCCATTTCCTGTGCCCATTTCTTGAGTGTTTTGTTTGTTTTGGTGTTTTGGTTGTTCTGGAGATCTTTGTATATTCTGGAGATTAGCCCCGTATCACCTATGTAGTCTGCAAAGATCTTCTCCCATTCTGTGGTTTGCTTTTTTACTTTGTTGATTGTTTCCCTTGCTTTACAGAATCTTCTTAGCTTGATGAGGTCCCATTTGTTTATTTTGGTCTTGATTGCTATTGCTTTTGGTGTCCTTTTTAGGAAGTCAGGACCTACCCCTAGATCTTGCAGGGTGTTTCCAACATTTGCTTCCAAAAGTTTGAAGGTTTCTGGATGTAGGTTTAGGTCTTTTATCCATTTAGATTTGATCTTAGTGTATGGTGATAGATGTGGGTCTATCTTTTTGTTTTTGCAGGCTATCAACCAGTTGTCCCAACAGCATTTATTGAAGAGAACTTCCCATTTGCCTGGATTGTTGTTTGTCTTTTTGTCAAAGATTATTTGGCTGTATCTGTGTGGGTTCCCTTCTGGTGTTTCTATTCTGCTCCATTGATCCTCCTCTCTATCTTTGTGCCAGTACCAGGCTGTTTTGATAACGACACCCTATAGTATGTTCAGTGGTCCGGAACTGTGATTACCCCTGCTAATTTTGTATTGTTCAGGATGGTTCTAGCTATTTGTGGTTTTTTGTGTTTCCAGATGAACGTTTACATTATTTTTTTCCAGTTCTATGAAGAATGTTTTGGGTAATTGATTGAGATTGCATTGAATGTATATGTTGCTTTTGGTAGTATGGACCTTTTAATAATATTGAATTTGCCTATCCATGAGCATGAGCATGATATGTTTCTCCATGTTTTAAGATCTTCCTCAACTTCTTTTTAAAGTTTTTTGTAGTTTTCTTCAAAAAGAGGTCTCCTACAGTTTTAGTTAGATTTATTCCTAGATACTTCATACTTTTCTCTGTTATTTTGAATGGTATCTTGCTGGTTGTATCTTTTTCTATCTTGGTGCTGTTATTTGGAGGGTTACACAGGGAATAAAGCGGAATAGGGAGACAGAGAGAGAGAAAGGAAAGATAATTTTCTACCCTCTGTGTCACTCTCCAAAGGATCACAATGGCTGGAGCTTAAACCAATCTGAAGGCAAAAGCCAGAAGCTTCTTCTAAGTACCCTACATGAGTGTAGGGGTTCAAGCAATTTGGCCATTCTCTACTGCTTTTCCAGGCACTTTTGTAGGGAGCTAGATTACAGGTGGAGCAGCTGGAACTCCAACCAGAGACCTTATGGGATGCCAACACTGCAGATGATAGCTTTATCCAGTATGTTGTGGCATCCACCCCTATTCCTTCTTAAGATAAAATTGTGTTCCATTGTGTACACAAATCACATTTTCTTTACTCCATTAATGCATCAGTGAATTCTTTGCTATCTAAGGCAGCGATAAACATGACAGTGCAGCTCTTTGATGTTGCTTAATTGCCTTTGAATGTACCTGGTAACAGGAAATTTGAATGACATGTAGTTTATTTTTGGGGAAGCTCCATGTTCTTTTTTGTAGTAACTATGCTAGTATAGGGTCCAACAAACACAGTATTAGTTCCCTTTATTCTGCATCTTTGCTGGCATTTGTCATTTTTGTTTTGTCCTTTTGACATTAGCCATTCTGAGTGGGATGAAATTATAACTCATTGTGTTTTGTTTTACATTTTCCCTGGGATTAGTTATGTTGAGCATTTTTTTCCATGTGCTTTTTGGCCAATTTGTGTGTTGTATTTTGGGAATCAACTGTTCAGATCATTTGCCTATGATTAAACTGGATTATTTTCTGTGTTTGCTTCTGAGTCTAATATAAATTCTGGTTATCAATCACCTGTCAGGTGAGCAGTTTGCAAATATTTTCTGGTGTTGTTCCAGTTGTCAGTTTTTTCTGTTGCATATTTCCTTTGCTTTGCAAAAGCTTCTCACTTTTATTCACTTGCATCCATTTTGAATAGACTTTTGTACATTGTTAAAGGTAGATTTAGTTGAATCCCTCTTGCTATGTTCTATGAGGAAATATTTAATATAGTTATTTCTCAGGAGCCATGGGGCATTAGTTCCACGGTCAATCCCATCATCACAAATACCAAAATCAAGTTCCTTATATAAAATGATACAGTTTTGGCATATTACCTCTGCAAATATTCCTGAATATTTTAAATCACCAGTAATTGTTTATAAAATCTAGTATACTATAGATACTATGTATATAGTTTAGAGAATAATGACAGAAAGAAAATCTGTTCATGTTCAGTATAGACTTTTTTAACATTTTATTATTATTATTATCATCTTATGATACAGTTCCATAGGCTCCTGGCATTTCCCTTATCCCCTCCCCAAATCCTTCCCCCCACCTAGTTTCTCTATATCATTACTAAAATATAATTCTTCATACACAGTCATATGTCCATCATTGCGGGCATGGACAATGGCGGAGAGTCCAGCAGCCTATTGTCAAGATATAATGAATAGTTTCATTGTAAGTGCATCTTTGTCTGGAAGTGGAGATGCATACTACATTGTTTCCTCATGTCTGCATGTTAGTCTCCAGTAGGGACTTTTTTTTTAACTAAATATTTTCTACCTGCTTTGAAGAATTTATGGATATGGAGGAGTGACCATATCTATAAATGAATCTATCTTTAACCAATTTATATAGTATATTTCATCAATCATAGCATATATTTGTCTATAGTTGATAGTTCATAAAAACAGATTTGGGGCCCTGTGCCCTGGCCTAGTGGCTAAATCCTCACCTTGCACCCCCGTGATCCTATATTGGCACCAGTTTATGTACTGGCTGCTCCACTTCCCATCCAGCTCCCTACTTGTGGCCTGGAAAAGCAGTAGAGATGGCCCAAAGCCTTGGGACCCTGCACTCACGTGGAATACCCAGAAGAAGCTCCAAAATACATTTTTTTGAATCAGGTTTAGGAATGCTGCTCAGACTCTTAGCAAAGATTTTGAAAGCTGAATCCTTGAATATTATCCTATCAACTTATGTTTGCCTGTAAAAGTCTACTTTTCAAATGAAATGTAGATTTTTTTAAGGAGGAAAATTCCATTACTTCTCCTCTTTATTTTTACCAATATCCGCATAGAACCTATAAGACTCATTTAGGGCAATGGACAATAAAAATATATGAATGTATGTGTCACCTGAAAGTGTCACTTCACTTGGAGGGATCAATATTTCCATTTACCCGCAGAATCGAAGAGTTTGAAGAAGCTGTCAATTTCTTTACTGAGGCTCTCAAAATTAACCCACATTTCCTGGATGCTTACATTGGACGGGGCAATTCTTACATGGAGTATGATCAGGAAGAACACACCAAGCAAGCTCAGAAGGACTTTGTGACAGTGTTACATTTCAACCCAGCGTACACAAAAGCCAGAATTAGCTTAGGCTATAATTTACAGGTAATTGTGTACAACAATATTTCAAGTATTAGGTGTGTCTTTGCGCCCTAGAACCGTGTGTGTGTGTTCTTTTACTGGTGTGGGCAAGAGTGATATTTCTTTGGTTCTGAGCATTTACTTTCTCCTCAGTTTGAGTATCCAGTGGGAACAGAGGTTCACTTAGTTACAGTCTGGACCATTGTCAGATATGGTCTCCCCATTAAAGCAGGTGTTTTGTAGCTGTGATTTTTTTTTTAAATCTCTGTACCCTTCTGTTTATGAACAGCTTTTATAATTTGCTTGATGGAGTTTACACATAAAAGCCTGGATGACATTAGTTTCAGTAGCTTATATCTGGATTCCATAGGTTTCCATCTGTATTGAATTAGAGAAAAACTAACAGGAATAAGCAATGTATGAAGATATGTACATGTTCTCCAGCCGTGCACTGGATCAGGTGGACACTGTATAGAGACTTCTGAATTCAGTCACCAAATGGGAGTGAATTAGAGCTTACTGGAAAGGCTATCAGTCTTTCATCTTCCCAGAAAAATAGACAGGTGCTACTCCGTGTTGTTAAGCATATCTCCATGTGATTGCTGGGACACTTTGGCCTGACCCAATGAGCTGAAATTTAATAACTCACGGAACTATTTGCACTAGTAAAATGTGGAATAAAAATCTTGGGATAAAATATGAAATGTGCTATATATTCCTTGAAAAGGAACTGAGTAACCTTAAATCTTCTTTTTATCTTTTATTATTTTAAATGATAGACAAAAAGCATGTTCAAATTATTGTATTTTGGAGAAAATACTTTTAACAGTCTGCCATTAAAGCTGATGCTTTTGGGGGGATGCTTTCTGTTTTTAAAATAAGTGAGTTTTTATGACAAAGACTCATTATATTGAGGGTGACAAGATTCCCAATTATAGTGACACATGCCTCAAACCATTGGAGAAAATTGAGGTTGTCAAGATGTAAACACAAAATTAACCATTATTTAACCACAGTAGCAATTTATAAAGTCATTTTAAAGACATGAGGCGCCTCTCAAAGCACTCAGAGCTGACTGCAATCCAATGAAAAGTGTCAGCATCACCATTCCTTACTTTCAGCAGGCATTTTCCAAGCTGCTAATATAGAATGTGAACTGCTCAAAGCCTAGGGACATAGAAATGAATAAAAAAATACGCTCATATGACATATAATGACATTTTAATCAGCAGTAGGCCACAAATATGATTGTGGTCATCCAAAATTACATCATGCATTGATATAGTAGCTGTCTTAGTTTGTGTCAGTACGTTCTACGATCGTCTCTCAAAGATGAAATTATCTAATGACATATCTTCCAGAATATTAAGCTGAGGTATTTACTGTGATTATTTCATCTCATAAAATTTATCAAATAATTATTGGATAGCCAGGTATCAAACAATTACATGAATGATTATTTGATGATAATCATGGTAAGTGCAACAAAGAGAAAAATAGGTTTCTGCACAATTTACTACAAGAGAACTTAGCTGTGCTTGAAGGACAAGGGAGGATTTTCTGAGAAGCTAACATTTGAGATATAAACAGTCAGCTACTAGTCAATGGTAGGAACTGGTGTTCCACAGAGATAATAGTGCCTTAGAATGTTACTCAAGAAAGAGATCCAGGTAGATGACATTCATGGGAGAGCGGAGAGTGGTGTGTAGTCAGCAAGGACTAGTGTTGAAGGCATTGAGGGTTAAAAGGAGAGAAGCATTAATCAGAGAGGTGACATCCAATTTGCATTTAAGTCACTGAAAATGTGGTAACTTGAAAAGGCTAGGAAGGCACAGGAGTACAAAGGATCGAACCAGGAAAGGAAGAACTGAAGGAGAGATTGGGCCATGACAATGCTGTCCAGGGAAAAGTGACTATTTGTTCAGTAGCAATGATAAGACACTCCCTTGCTGATTTCCCAGCATTTTGGATTTAGACTTGAGTTCCACTGATGTTGTCAGGAACAAATGACAGATAAAAATCCTATTGTGAGGCTGTTTGCAGTTTAATAGTTCAATAATGCAAGTTCAGTTTGCCTGCTTCCTTGTTTATTCAGTGAACTTATCATGACAGTGTAGACTTTTAAATAGTTTATCCAAACAGAAAATATTTGTTAGTCAAAATGCAGGATCTAATTCACTAAATAGGTGTATTTATTTCTTTCTGGTTTGATGTGAAAGTCACTGGGCCATGCTTAGTGAAAGCAGGTGAGTTTCTGAGATTTCTGCAAGTTGAAGTTTGAACCCATGAGAAAAAGGACCGATCCCGATTGTTGAATTTACTGACTTTTGGTCTTCCTGGGGTTAGGTATTGAGCCAAAAGTTTGTTGTCATCTCTAGGAAATGTCCTTGCACTAGATAATTGCCAGTGTCCATCTCTTGACCTCTTTTCCTTTTCTAGTCGATGTTGTTTGGTATATGCAGATACTTGGTAGATTTACATGTATTTTGCATACAACACTAGAGTGATCCTCAAACTCCAAATGCTGGCATGACTTATTCATATGTGTCTTACATCATTACTTTATCCATTTATTTATTTGACACATATTTATGATTTGTAATCGTTTCTCAGCTTTTTGGCTAAGATCAAGTGTTGTGTTTATTATTTGTAACTGGAGATTCAATGCCTGCCGTCTGTGTGGATCTCAATGTGAATTTTTAAGCTATTGTCAAGTACTCGTGTTTCACATGCTGAGCATGAATTTATGTTATCCAGATTGGTAAAAGAGGTGACCTTGTGACTAACTTTATTTTAGTTAACTAAAATCTCATCATAACTATCCAGAATTAATTAGCAATTGAATGTATTAACAGTGTCATCAATGAGGGGGCCTCAAAAAATCATGGAAAATTGAGTCTCTTTTATGTTCATTTTCCAGCAAACTTCTTAAAGTTTGTCTCAGCCACACTTTGTTTAGGAACCTTACATTCTGCACAATATAAGCATATACTTAACAACAGTTTTATTGGATTAATAGAGTCATAAACGTTTGTCCTGTTATGAACTCTTTGTTACTCATCTGAAAATCACTTTAGGCCCAAGGAAAATTCCAGAAAGCTTGGAACCATTTTACCATTGCTCTAGAAGCCGATCCAAAGAGCTACCTAGCATATGAAGGAAGAGCTGTGGTCTGTCTTCAGATGGGTAATAATTTTGCTGCAATGCAAGATATTAATATAGCTATCAAGGTAAAAATCCACTTAGAAGACATTGTTGTTAGCATAAAGTAACAGCATCCATGAATAGGTTCAAGTAAGATGTTATCTTTTCAGCTTTTTGAAGGGACTGGTCGAGAATACAATGTTGTTGTTGTTGTTTTTTTCTGAGTGTTTCCTAGGAAAAGAAGTTATGACTTATGAATTTTATCATCTAAATATATTTAAAATAAACCCTGAGCTCTTCTCAGTAAGTGCAGTTTATAGTTTCATGTAACGTCAGCATTGTTTTGCAATACTAAATGAATGCACACAACAGAAAATAATGTTTCATTCACAGGATTTAAGAAGCTACGGAAACAATTTAAGCT
The DNA here is from genome assembly GCF_017591425.1 of Ochotona curzoniae. NCBI lineage: Eukaryota > Metazoa > Chordata > Mammalia > Lagomorpha > Ochotonidae > Ochotona > Ochotona curzoniae. The sequence continues at coordinate 28,487,734 of NW_024467122.1, read as the reverse complement.
CCAGATGCTTCCTGTAGCGAGGTGGTGAATAAATCTCATATTCTGAACTCAATGATGGGAACCCTTCTTTTAGTTTTTTTTCCCCCCTTTTTTTGCCATGCATTTGAGTAGATGATGTGATATTTAAAATGAGAAAAGGCAAAGAACTGGAAGATAATTACTGTTGCAGAGGCCAGAAAAGCATGTGAACTATTCAATTTAATTTCATCTCTATCTTAGTATAGTTCAACAGTTAAGTGTTTCCACCTTGTGTCTAGGCCTGGGAAATGAGCTGAGGAAGGCACGAAGGTTATTTGTTTTATTATAACCAAATCAACAAAGGGTTGACATTGAACCAACTCCATATTGAGTCTTTTCTCAAAATGTTTACTCTAATGGGATTTTCTTGCCCTGTAAAATCACTTGTTTCCCACAAGTAGATTTCATAATGTTCATTTCTGTAGACATGAAGCCAGCGGTAAATACCATGCCCAGGTGCTAAAAACTCACACTATATATTGCAGATCAATACCACAGCAGAGTACTTAACAAACCGTGGCGTGATTCATGAGTCGATGGGTCAACAACAGAATGCAATGAGGGACTATCAAACAGCCATTTCTCTGAACCCCGAGTACTCGCTGGCTTATTTTAATGCAGGAAATATCTACTTCCACCACAGGCAGTTTTCCCAGGTAACGTGAGTTCTCCTTTCACATTTCCTTTTTGACATTAAATGCTTGCTTTGCCTTATGTAATTTCAAAATGCAATCCTTACAACCTGACTAATAAATCATTAGTTCTCTTTTTAAGGGTGTGTTTTCTTTCATAAGAATGTTGTTATGCATGAATGCTTACACCTCAATGCATTTGTTCTGTTCCCTGGGTATCGTCAGCGTGTCACCACTTAAGCAGTGAACATGCGTCCGTCCCTGCCACATGTCAGCACCTGCCTTGGTGTCTCCATTGACAGCAGCTTCCCCTTTGGAGTCCTCCACAGGTGCTTTCCTCTTGGACTTTGTTCTGGGCTTTCCTTATGATTGTCTGGTACACCTGGGTTTAGACTCTGCAACTTAACCATGTGGGCACTTCACTGAGAGGAGGCTTGGATTTCAGCTACTCTTTGAGCTTTTTCAATCTTGATTAATAATGTCTGAAAAAGTATTGGGTTATAGATGATGCTGTCTCTTTCGTGAATTTTGTTTGATTTGTGCATTTGCATGATTCAAATTCTTTAAGAGTTTTACTTTGCAGGGGCCCGGCGCGGTGGCGCAAGTGGTTAAAGGTCCTCGCCTTGCACGCCCGGGATCCCATATGGGCGCCGGTTCTAATCCCGGCGGCCCCGCTTCCCTTCCAGCTCCCTGCCTGTGGCCTGGGAAAGCAGTCGAGGACGGCCCAAAGCTTTGGGAACCTGCACCCGCGTGGGAGACCCGGGGGAGGCTCCTGGCTTCGGACCGGCATAGCATCGGCCGTTGTGCTCACTTGGGGAGTGAATCATCTGACGGAGGATCTTCCTCTCTGTCTCTCCTCTCTGTATATCCGCCTTTCCAATGAAAAAATAATAAAAATAAATCTTTTAAAAAAAAAGTTTTACTTTGCATAGTTATTCTTTATTCTGCTTTCCTTTGCTTAGTCTTATTTTTGGTTTGACTTTGTTAGTTGGAATCTTACTTCTTTTACTGCTACTCTGTCATTGATATTGAAGTAAATTTTTGAGATTCTAGCTTTTTCCTCACAGGTATTTTGGTCTAGAAGTATTTTTTTTTTTTTTGGCCAATCTTGGATACAATGTAAAAAACATAAAATTTCCCATCTTAACCATTTTATACTTAATGGCTCAGTAGTATTGCTTATATTCTTTAATGGTTTTATTAAAGATTCCCCAGAAGTTGTGTCTGTATTTTGTATTTCTCCTTTGATCTAGGTATAAATTAATAGGGCATTTTTAATTTTGTAAAAAGATTTATTTATTTTTTATTGGAAAGTTAGATTTGCAGGGAGAAGGAGAGGCAGAGAGGAAGATCTTCTGTCCATTGATTCACTCCCCAAGTAGTTGCAACGGCTGGAGCTGAGCTGATATGAAACCAGGAGCCAGGAGCCTCCTCTGGATCTCCCACGCTGGTGCAGGGTCCCAAGGCTTTGGACCATCCTCTACTGCTTTCCCAGGCCACAAGTAGGGAGTTGGATAGGAAGTGGAGCTGCCGGGATTAGAACCAGCGCCCATATGGGATCCCGACATGTTGAGTGCAAGGTGAGGGCATGTGTGTGTGTGTGTGTGTGTGTGTGTGTGTGTGTGTGTGTGTGTTTTGGAATTAAACTAAAATACATTTTTTAAATTATTTAAACAAAATTTTATTTTTCCTGTTACAGTTCCATAGGCCCAGGGACTTTCCCTTCCCCCCGCTCCTCCATACTGTTTCCCCTAAATCATTACATTAGTGTAGTCCTTCAGCAACAGTCACACCTTGACAATAGCACGCTAGACTACCATCGTTTATACCTATAATGTCGTGCTACACTTACACAGCAGAATTTATTGAATTTTAATGTGGTCTAGTATAATATCTAAAAAATATATTTCAGAGTCTTTCCAAAGAAGGGCTTCTACCATCAGAATACAGAATTAAATCTGTATTTATGAAGTATACCTTAATGACTACCCATGCCTGTCTTCTTCCGGCTTATCTTAGACCAGGGAAGTATTGTCAGTGTGTTTTCCTGTATGTTTTTCCTTGTGTCTCTTGCAGTGTCTTGCTTTCTGGATATTGCTGCCGCATTATCTCGTGGACATTGTTTGCAATTATATACACACACTGCGAGCTGTATCCTGCAGCACTACAAGCGCCCTTGTTATTGTTATTTTTCCTTATTATTATTGTTGCATCATTTAATGCTCTTTGGAATAAATTTTATTTTGTGTGATGTGAAAATTGTGACTTCATATTTCTCTTTCATTTTGCTTGATATTGTTTTGCTTTCCTTTTTATTGTAAAATCCCTTGTTTATGATATGCCTCTTTTATACTGCATGCAAGTTGATTTTACTTTGAGAATTAATTTGAAAATATTTTTGTTGTAATAGATGAGTTAACCCTGTTTGCATTTTGACACGTTCAGTATGCTTGTTCTTGGTTCCATTATTTTATGTAATATGGTATATATTTCTATGTGTGCTTTTTAAAAAGTGTTTCCCTCTGTAGTCTGTTTTATTTGATTTTTTTCCCCAGAGGTTTTCTGAGGTATGAAAAAAGACTTATAGTCTTGCGTTAGTGATGACTTTCATGAAAACACCTTCAGTATCCATGATTCCTTATTTCTTTAGTTTTTTCCACTGTGAACAACAGAATTACCTCCTTCATTCCTCCCTGTCACCGTTATTCAGTTTTAGTCTCCTCTTTTTCAGAAAAATGTGTGTGCTAGTATTTTCCCATGTTTGTGTTTTTTAATCAGCTTGTACATCAGCTCACTTCCCTTCGTCTCCTGTGTGTGTGTGTGTGTGTGTGTGTGAATTTCATTATTCTCATACTGCCAGATAATTTACTACTGTATGCTCTTTTGTGTTATTAGTACACACATTCGTTTTACTCTTGCAGTTCAATATATGCAGTCCTCATCACCGGCCTTTTAATTAAATAAATATGTCTATATCTATGTCTATGTCTGTCTTGCCTGATCCCCTCCAGCCAAACATTTCTTGGTTGTCTGATTAGACCTTGGTAGAATCTTAAGGAAGACTTGTGAGAGCAAGATCACTTGACTTTTTTGATGTTAGTAGTTGTTTGCCTTTCTACCTTAAGACAGTGGGTTTCCTTGACTTAGAATGACGCATTGTTTTCTTTCCTTACCCTGTGAGTATGCATCCGTTTTTCTTCAATACTTCCCAAACTTCCAAGATGTTGCACTCATTTTAAAAAGTTCATCTTACAGTTGACATTTTTGAAGCCTCTCACCTGTGTAATATCCTTGATCATCACCATACCTCTTAAATAAAGTGATATTTGAGGCACCTTCCTTTTTTTTTTTTGTAAATTGCAGTCAGATTTACAGAGAGAAGGAGATATAAAGAGAAAGATCTTCCTTTCACTAGTTCACGCTCCATGTGGCTGCAATGACCAGGGCTGAGCCGATCTGAAGCCAGCTGCCAAGGGTTTCTTCTGGGTCTCCCATGCTGGTGCAGGGTCCCAAGGCTTTGGGCCGTCCTCTACTGCTTTCCCAGGCCACATGCAGGGAGCTGGATGGGAAGTGGAGCAGCTGGGATTCGATCCATCATCCATATGGGATCCTGGCAGATGCAAGGTGAGGACTTAGCCACTATGCTATCATTCTGGACCCAAGGGGCACCATCCTATACTGTTCTGGCTTTTTCTGGGCAAGTGGAACCTCCATTTCCTGATGCCATTTCACTCTTCAGTCATTCAGTCCCAACATATTTTTCACATAAGATGACTCCGAGGACGCAGTGGTGGATAAGCCAGGACGGGCTCAGTTTGCTCACATTTTATCAGAGAAGAACACAAGAATGTTGTGAAGCAGAAATTATTAAGGAGTAACAAATGCCTACAACTGTCCCATAAACGCATTGTCCTGTCAGTGTCAGCCCAGTGTGCCCCTGAGTGCAGTTTCCTCGATAGAGTGCAGAGGTTAATTGAAGGAACAAGTCCGGGTGACAGTGCCAGAATTTAACAGGGAAGGAAAGAGAGAATGTTGGAAAGAACACAGAGAAGGGAATACTGAGTCTGGGTGATGGCAAGAACAGTAGGATGGTTTCTTTTCATCCAGAAAATAGAGGTGCTATGTGTCAAATGCTGCTAAGGAGTCAGGTTCAGAGGACAGAGGAGCAGTGCTGACAGCATGAGTGGAAGGTTGTGGAGAAAACTTGAGGTAAGCAAACAGAGACCAATGTTGATCACAAATAACTGGTTTAAGAAATTTTTTTTTGTTGGAGCTGGTGTGACACAGTGGTTCAGGCTACCCCTTGCAATGTTGGCATCTAATATTGGAGTACAAGTCAAAATCCAGTTGCCCTGCTTCGAAAAGGCACCAACGAAAGATGACCAAGTACTTGGGTTGCTGCCACACACATAGAACCCAGAGGGAGTGCCCAACTCCTGAGTTCAGTGTGATCAGCCCTGGCCAGAGTGGCCACTACAGGAGTGAATGGAGGGAGCACGTAAGTCTCTCTCCTACTCTGTCACTCTTTCTTTGAAATCAATAAATGTCCTTAAAAGACAACCAAAACTCTTGTGTGAAGACTAGTAGCTAAATCAAGATGATAGCTTGAGTGGGTTTAGAGGGTCAAGGTTTTATCTTTTTTTTTTTTTGAATTTTTAAGACAAGTGAAACTGATTCATGCTCCCATGTGTTAAAGCAAAGAACCTGCTAAAACCATAGAAGCAGTTTGCACAGGTGAGTCTGACAGGGATAATCAGAATAAAATGTCTTCTATCTTGATGTTAGATGCTGCAGGACACACTCTCTATCATGTCATGGTGGGTGACAGAAGGTTTGGGCACAGCTTAATCTAGACAGCTACATGTTGGAGGTAGGGATTCCTATCTAGCAATGATAACATCTCCTTCCTGAAATCTGTCAGTCACCATTTCAGAGTGGAGGCAAACCATGGCTAGGAGTTTTGAAGAGAAAAGAAAAGGCATGAAGCCATTGTGCCCGAGTGTGGTCGGGTATACACACAAGAGTGTGGTACCAATGTTAGGTCCTCGTTTGAGGTTGGCAACTAGGAATTTCAGAAGGGACCTTGGCTCTTCATTGCTTTCTGTGTAATTCTGCCTGCACTGATGAAGGCTGCTCTGTGTCCTGCTATAGTTATTTCTGTATTGGTCCCATGTCTCCTCCACCCAATAGACTGTAAGCCTTGTAGGGGCAGGAGTCATACTTTATTTACATTTTCTTGTCTAAAAAATCAATTTAATGCCATGGTTTAAACTATTTGCCTATATATATATAATTTTCATAAGCTCCCAAGTCACACTTATCTTCAGCTGTGTTAAAGTCAAACCACAGTGGGTCTCTGCATCCTCCGATTCTGGGCAGCTTTCCATGAGTCTGCTCTGAGTCTACCATGTGGTCTAGCAAAGTCACCCGAGTGAAACAGAGTTAGAATTTTCGCTGCCTTTCTTCCTTTTTAAAATCAGTCACAACATCTTGTCAGTTGAACCTTTTGTCCCCTTCCAATATGTTCCTTGCATTCTGTTTAACAATCATTACAATCATTTAACAATCAAACAATCAAACAATCATTTAACAACCCATTAGGGTTGGTCCTTAATCTTTCCCAAGTTAGTGCTTGACCCCTAACAGCTTGTCCCATAGTCAGCCTGGTTAACCTCTTGGTAAGCTAGATTCCGGGGCATGGATGAGATTGTCCTTGCTCAGATCTGCATGGACATGTAGGAGGCTGAAATTCAAGGTCAGTTGTCTTAAACTTAACCTCAGACCACTGTTTGGCTCTGAATTCAACAAAATTTCTTTGCACCGAAAGTTAGTTAATGAAAAATTTTTAAATTAATTACATTGCATTATGTGACACAGTTTTATAGGTTAATGAAATTAGTTAATGAAATTAGAATGAGTTAACTACTCAGGAGTATTGTTATTTGCTTGCTGAGGCATTTAAGGTCTGCATGGGAGAGAGACATTCACTTCTTAAGTCTGTCTGTCTTTAATAATTCTGTGGATATTATGTACAAATTTTGGGTTAGATCTAAAATGTAGGCTAAACTTTCTAAAGTAAAAGGATATGGCCTGATTCAGTCCCACTTTGCAGACTCATGTTCTGAACAAACATGTCCTCTAGAATTTGCTGCATCCTCTGTCCTGACAGACTGGATGCTTGAGCGTAACTGTGCACGTGGATGCCCTCCAGAGACAAGTGATTTTAGGACACGCTGTTTTGTGATTCTCTTACAATCTGAGCTACTCTTTCTGGTCCCATTGCTTCTCTGTCTTATACCCTGTAATTGATACTGGAAGGATGATTTAAGTCGAGTTGGAAGGGTCCTTCAACAAATTCAGTGATCTCTAGAGTGTTAAAACGTGTGTGCTCTGACTTATCGACAATGAGTAGTTTGCATGAGCTATTTGCATGCTTTATAAACTACAGGTGATTAGAAAACTTGGGTCCGCTGTGTAATTAAAGCATTTATTCCAGATATGAAGACATTAGACCAATGTAAAAATCAAGCCCCTAATCACCTTATAACTAATATTTCTGTACTTGAAGTAACCTCATTAAACTTTAAAATTTTCATTTTCTAGATAACATATTTTGTAAGCTGTAGCAGAAAGTTACATAGTTCAAAGTTGGACTCAGTACTGGTATTTTACTGAGTTCTTTTTCCCTAGCTAGGGTAGAGTGTGCTATTTTTTTCCCCACATGATTAAAGTCTTACTTTTGTGTTGCGTAATGATATTGCCTTTACTCATCATTACTGGTGAAAAGAAAGAATCGCAAATTACTTTTTAAAGAAAGTCTTGATTCCTTTGGGGAGTCATTCCTTTGCCTCATTTCTGTTGACTGTAAATGCCACGTTCTATGCTAAAAGACAATAAAAGTGAAGGACTGTTCTAGTCTCATCAAAACACTGTGGACATTACTTGTCATTTCCCTTACTTCCCATGCTTACCCCATTGCAGACCTGTAACAAATGGTCCTTTAATCAAGGACCCCAGCACTGATCTGTAGATTGTGTTTTATTGGCCCCTTACAGGTTGATACTGTATTATGAATTGTCATAGTATTTGATTATCTTTCCTTTCTCTTTTATTTTTCTATTGTTTTTCATAATATAACTGAGATAGTAAGCCCATTGTGTCCAAATTTTTGAAAATTCATTTGTCAATTCAATTTTTATTTTGTTACATGCAAAATATTACCCAAATTTGTATTTTATCTTTCAGTCATGGTCTTCTAACTTATGATTGCCTCTTATTAGTTTTTTTTTCACAGAAGACTTATTTTATTTATTTGAATAGTAAAGTGACAGAAAGGTGGATGGTGGAGAGAGGGAGGGAGAAGAGAAATCTTTCATCTACTGATTCACTTCCCAAATGCCTGCCTTGGACAGAGGTAGGCCAGGCTGAAGCCAAGAACCAGGAACTTCATCTGGGTCTCCCACGTGGTGACAGAGTCCCCAGGCACTTGATCCATCTTCCTTTCCAGGCATGTTAGCAAGAAGGTGTATCTGAAGTGGAGGAACTGGAATGGAACCTGGTTCTTTGACATAGGACTATGACATTGTAGGCAGTAACTTAACCATTGCATTTTAATGTTGGCTTTGCCTCTATTTTTTTTTCAAAGTACTGCACTGGGCTACAGGATTTGGTTAGCAGGTACTGGGAGCGTTTCACTCTAACAGGAAAAAGTATTATGTCACTGACATGTGTTTAAAATGTACAACATATGGCAATAACTTTGATGGATTCCATCACCATTGCTTTAACCTCCTCTATATCCGGGATGAAATGCTTCTGCTGCCTCCTAAGTAGACCATAAGCCTCAGTTTTAAAATAAGAGTGAAAATGCTAGAAACTTCTGTAGAGCTGTTAATTACAATATATTCAAATTATCATATTTTTACACTTTCTAGGCCAGAGACTACTTCTCAAAGGCTTTAAAATTTGATCCGGAAAACGAATATGCTCGCATGAATCGAGCTGTTGCTCATACATTATTAAAGAACTACGAAGGAGCAAAAGAAGATTTTGCATGTGTAATTGACAGCTGTCCTTCATGGGCTGCAATATATTTCAATAGAGCACATTTATACTGCTGTTTAAAGCAATATGAACTTGCAGAGGTGGATCTTAATAAAGGTATATTTTTAGTAATTATTTGGTACAGTTATAGCAATTGATGTGTTTTTTGATTTATAAAAAAGAAAAGGATCATGTATATTAGTCTACATAAATTTGATGTATTTATATATCATACACCTCATATAAATAATACATATTTCTTTATGTAATAGCTTAATAAGCTTTAGTAAGCTTAGATATAGAGAATTCTTAAGAAACAGTACAGAAGCAGGGCCAGCTTTCAAAGAAAGATGTTGTACTATGTTTCTTTAAGTTAGTTTCCCTGCAAAAGGATGTGGTTTTTAATTTAACTAGTTACCTTTGAAGAACATGTTTTAAAATAAGTAGCACTGAAGTTATTATAAAATTTCTATCTTTAAAAAATGAGACTCTTTTTCAGTGTTCGTATAAACATATCTTGAATTCATTTTCTTCTGCAGCCCTATCTTTGAAGCCTAATGATGCTCTCATATATAATCTTAGAGCAGAAGTTCGTGGTAAAATCGGTCTGATTGAGGAAGCTGTGGCTGATTATAACCTTGCACTTGATCTGGAAGAAGGTGCCTCAGTCAAATGATCGCATAGACCATGGTTTCTGCAGTAACGTACACAACTGCTATTCTTGAAAATGGGATGTGTTTTTTGTTTTAAAGTTTGCAGCATCTTCATTATTATACTGATTATCTTGATCATCTATGTTTTAAGACATTTAAATAAAATGTTATAGGTTATAAAATGTTTAGATGACTTTCTACATAGTTTCAATACTTCAATAATTTTGTTCACAAGATGTTAAATTTAAATGAGAATGCCTCTATTAACTTTTTAAAAATACTTTCTTGACATTAAAATGATTTCCTTAGAAATAACACTATTTGACTATAGAAAAAGTGTTATTAACTTTTTGTCAATCCTGACTTGCAATATATTCAACAATATGAAGATTATGAAATTACAAAGTTAAATATGGAACTGAAGACTTTGAAGAAGTTAAAAGTGCATTTCCTAACTCCTTTTAAAAACAATGATCATACAGTATTCTTCCTGCTACCAGTATTCTTCCAGCAGATAAACACGCTGCTCTTTTTTTTTTGCATTACCTGCCTGCTGGGGCTGTGTCTATAAAGACACTGAGCATCCCGTTTCTTTGCGATAGTCCTTTGCCTCTTTATTGCAGGTTTCATAATATATGTGTATGTGTGAGTGTATATGTGTGTGTGTGTGATTAATAATTAATGCTCATAGCAGTGGGCCAATAAAAAATGAACTGAAATAGCAAACAGACCTTTATAAAATGTGTCTGAGAGGTCCCAGAATGTACCAGAGGACCCCTGTCCTCTGCCTGTCTTATTCTGAATTAGTTTATGTTTGTTCCTCAAGGTTTGTCTTTTTTTTCTTTCTTGACTTTGTTCTTCCAGCTCCTAAAAGACCTGTTTTTGCAGCCGTTAGGCATTTTGGGGAAGAATACTTCTGTCTGCTCAGCTGCCTTTGCTTTTAGTTTAACACCCTGGCTTTTCACAGCAGGAAGTTGGTTCCAGTTGGTAAACCACTATGAGGGTGCATCCCGCCATTTCAGGAGAATCTTTTTGGCATTGCTAGTTGGGTTCACACGAGGCTTGGCACATCCAGAGTGAATGATTTCAGTTGGCAAGTCTGAAACGGGGTCAGAACCTCTTATCTTTACTTGTATCTGTCCCCTTTGCCACAGCCAGTCACAGGTGGGCTTCATACAAATTGCGGGAGCCCACGGCTGGCTTCTTTCCTCCTCTCTATGTGACACATCCTTAAACAAATACCTTGGGCTCCTCTGTAAACCCTGAGGTGTTGAAGCACTGTAGGAGTCTCACTGCCCATTCATGTGTGTCATAGATATAAAAGCCCAAGTCCCCAGATACTTAGTTTACTTAGGCTGCAATTGAATAATTTAAATAATTGAAATAAAATAAATACATGAAATAAAATAATTTGAGTAATGATGTTGGTCTGAGACTCTATGATCTGCTGCATTTCCCTCCTCCAGGGCCAGCCCTCAAGAGTCGTGCTTCTTGGATGGCTCTTCTGCTTCCCTGGAGCCCACAGTTTCCATGTCCCATTCTTGACTTCCCAGCTCTGTCATTATGGTGGAGCAGGATCGTCCACTTTTGCTTTGTTCTTATTTTTTGCATTGTTTATTGTTACTATTATTATCCATGATACAACTGGAGCCCCCATCTAGGCTTTCAAAGGGACACTGTGAACACTCGTTTCTTTACCTAAAATTCAATTCTTCAAATAACTAGAGAAGCTTCTCCTCTCTGTAATTTAACTTCCACTGATATTGTTGTATTTCTCAGACATTTTCACATTAATTCAGAGTTCTACTTCTTGTTCTTCAAGGATGAAGTATCTTTTCCACAATGAGGTATTTATATAGTTACTAAGATAATAAAAATTCTAGCACTCAGCTGGAGCTGAGCCAATCTGACACTAAGAGCCAGGAGCTTCTTACTGGTCTCCCACATGGGTGCAAGGTCCCATGGCTTTGGTCCATCTACCCTGTGTTGATTTCCCAGGCCACAGGCAGGGAGCTGGATGAGAAGTGGAGCATCTGGGACACAAACCAGTGCCCATATGGGATCCCAGTGCTTGCACTGGGGAGAATTAGCCAGTTGAACCATTGTGCTGGGCCCTAATTGGATTTTTTAATGGAAGGAATTCATTGAAATGTGTAACTATCTAAAATCAAATCTTTGAGGTAGACACTGGCTTAGTGGTTGGGTTGCCCTGTCTTTTATCAAAGCTCCTAATTCGATGCCTGGTTGGTTCTGGCTTTTGACTCTGGCTTCCTGCTAATACTGACCTTGGGAAACAGAAGTAGTGACTCAAGTATTTGTGTATCCACTGCCCATGCAGTAGAACTGGACTGATACTGAATTGAGTTCTCAGCTCTCAGCTTTCACAAGACCGAGTTCTGGCCATGTGTCTGCCATTGTATGAATTATAATCATCTTTTAAAAAGTTTTCCTTGTTCTACCTGGAACCTCTTTTTAAGGAAACATTGTACTTCAGAGTATTATTGTTTGATTCGTGCAACTAGAGACTAAACAGAATGGAGAGAAAAATGTCTCATACCCATTGAGATGGATGAGGGGTAGAATGAAGCATAGGGCCCAACATTGTGGCACAGCAGGCTAATTTACTACCTGTGTCCTGGAATCTTATATAGAAGTGTTGGCGAGAGCCCAGGCTGGTCCACTGCTGATCCAGCTCCCTGATAATGAACCCAGAAAAGCAGCAGATGACTCAAATGCTTGCATCCCTGCTATCCATGTGAGATACCCCTATGGAGTTCTAGGTTCCTTGGCTTTTGCCTGGCCTATCCCTGGCTTGTTTCAGCCATTTGAGGGAATGAACCAGTGCATAAAATATTCCTTCTGTCTCCCTCTGTGTCACTCTACCACTAAAATATATAAAATAAACCTTAAAAACAAACAAACAAAAAAACTGTTGGAAATGTGTAGACAATTGGATGCTGGACTGTCTGACATTGTCTGTGCCAGCAATGTCGGGGTACACTTAAACTACAGACTGATGGACTCCTTATGAAGGATTATATTATTATAGCAATGTGGGAAAAATCTGTCGGGGTGGGAGTCTGGGGGGAAATCTCAGTCTCTACAAAATTGTACCATAAAATTCAAAAATCCACAATAAAAATTTAACATAAAATAGTAAAACAACTAAAACAAGATTAAAGTAGAATTGAAACATTAAGAACCACTCCCCCCCACCAAAAAAAACCACACACACAAGAAACAAGGAGCATAAGCTGATTGATGCCTGGGCTTGCAGGTCAGAGTCAAAAATAATAAGCTTACACTGTTAGGGTTCTGATTTATATTCTGGGCATGTTAAAACAGTAAGATCTTACTCTCAGAAGTTCTCCAAAGGCATAAGGACATTTTACTAATTAAGGTCTTAGAATCACTGATCTCCAAAAATAACAGAATCTTTAATTAGCATCCTCCGGTGTAAATCCAAAGGCTAGCAACTGGTGTCCAAAGTAGGAGCCAAGTGTATTCTGCTTTCAAAGACGGATACAGAGTCATCCTAGATGTTTAGTCTCTTCAGACCTCAAGCCACTTGATGTGGTGCACACACTGAGGTGAGGTCTTACCACCTACCTACGCTACTTGGACTCACATGCTAATCTCATTTGGGATTACCTTCACACATACATCCAAAATTAAGCTTTTTCTGGTTTCCAGATATTCATTAATTCAGTTATGCTGACTCCATAAAATTACCATGACAGTAGGCATTTCACAAACCTATTGTTTAGGATATTCAATCAGAATCTTATGTCCCCATGCATTTTACTGTTTCCCAGGAAGTATACTGTAAATTCTAGGCAATCCCAGATTCTTCAAAGATGAGAACTAAGGCAACATGCTTATCTCTGGTGTTTTTCTGACTTAAAGTTTCTTATGACTAGAGAGCTTCTCAGCATTCACACAGCTTTCTCTGTCCCCAACACACACACACACACACACACACACACACACACACACGGAGCAGCAGCAGCATCACACGAAGTGATGTACTTTCAAAAATGAATTTAAGAAAAATCTGGACACTGAAGTGTATCTATTGTTAAAAAATTACCTCCCCTGATGATTGGTCAACAAGGAAGTGAGTGAAAATAGATATCTATCAAGATGATGTAACATCTGGCGTAATGAGGTATCAACATCTCAAGATAATCACTGTCTTTACAATTGGATGCTGACACAATCAGTTATAACCCAATTGAACATAGTGTAAAAGAGACCAGAACATATTATTGATTACTAATATTTCTTTTAAAATTGCACTAGCAGATGGCACATGGTGTGCGATGAATCTAGAAAAGGGGTAAGAAGTGGCAGGGCGCAAACATTTATGTGAATTTTCCTTGCTCTGCCAATGGCTGTTCTAAGCATTAGAAGAATTATGATCTTTTGACTTCTTATTGACTGACGAATTCCCACAAAGTAACAGGAACAAACCATTGCCATGCTTCGAATCCACTAAACCATTAAGACTACCCAATAGCTTCTTTTCCTTGCTCTGTAAAAGAAAATTTTTGGCGAGAATTTCATTTTTCAAATGGACATGCAAGCAATGGTATAGGAAGCTCAGAGCCTATTATAAAAATCATACAGATTCATAACATTATCATATCTTCACTGAAATCTTGAAAGATTTTGTACACCAGCCTTTGACACTGAATCCAAATAGTATAGAGTTTGTTGGGAGAAGGTCCATGGAGGTCTACCTGACTCTTGGTTTGACATTTTTTTTTCTTTTGAAATTTCTGTGTTCTCTGGTTTATTGATATTTAAAATCATTACACACACACACACACACACACACACCTTGTTTAATATAAAATTATCTCCTTTTCCCTCATCCCCAAGTTAAACATCTTGCTGGAGGCACCATTTAAGACGGCAAAATGTTCACATTGCCTTGTTTGCTGGGTGACTATGAGGACTCTGAGCTAATCTGACAAGGCAAGTCCTTCTGCCGTTCTGTTGGGTCAGATAGACCCTGCCCATGGAGCATCGCATGCTGATTTTGCACCACGATCCTCTTCTAGGATACACACACACACACACACACACACACACACACACACACACACGCACGTTTCTATGTGCTCTTCCGTAACACTTCTAAAACAATCATAGTCAACTAAATTTCCAATAAAACCAGTTTTCTGTCTAAACATGTGGGTCAGTTAAGAACTTTTATCTCCCCCAAAGTACAATTTGAATTCATTTGTAAAATGAGAGCATACCTATTTACATGAGGAGTTGAATGACACTGCTTCATCATAAAATTATTCTTTATAAAGATCCCCCAAGACTTGAGTAGAAAGAAAACCACTGTAAATTTTTCAATATATCTGCCATATACAGAGAAGAATTTTGGGTTCTGTGGTTTCTGCTGAGGATGCTTGTGATTTTATAGGCATAACTTACAACTAATAAATCAGCAAGTGGAAAGAGCACCATTTATATTCCAAATATAAATATTCCTTTGAATCTTACTTTGGTTGGTTAATGAATTAGATGATTACATTCGTTACTGCAATCTCTATATTTTATCTCATGCCATTTTAAAATATAAGCTATTCAATCCTAAAGGAAAGAGATTTAACTATTTCATATGAAGCATTTCTCTGTTATATTCTTCCACTGGAGAGCTGTGTAAATCTATAAAACAACTTGGCTTAACTTATATTTAAAGAAGGCAAAATAATTGGGAATTTAAATATTTTATGGCATTCTGACTGTTACATAGAATGATTTTCAACGCTTGTTATAAATCAGAGCATTCTGAATTTATTAGACTGAGAGGCCATCATTTAAGTACGTTTGCTTTATAAGCTAGGAGCAAATTTCTTTTTTTTTCATTTAAGATCAAGGTGATAATTTTAATGTCTACGTTAAGATGTTTTATTATACAAAAATTGGAGATGAGGTCCTTCTTTTCCCGTAGAAATGATAGAGCAATGATCTTTATTAAAGTCTTGAAGTCCTATTTAGAAAATTTACAAGTTTTTTTAGTAGGACTCTGCCTTTGAAATGTGGGCGACTTCTCCACACAAGTTTCCTGGGTGCAATTTAGCCTGAATAATGTATGAGCTCCACAGAATGCCAGCTTCTCCAGTATTGCCTCTCCTGCTTTCAATTCTTAAGCTCTGTGTTTACTATATTGGATCTTTGATGGTGAGTAGTAGACAAGGTAGGAGAAAAACATTTGAGTTATTGAAAACCCCTGGCAATCGAGGAAATAGTTTAATATGTCAGACCTCTTCTTGCAGTTTGTCTGTGAGACTGTAACGCTTGGCTAGTTATTTCCTCTAGAGTTTCTGTGATTGGGATGCATTTCCAATCAAGCGACTAAGTTGACTATTACACAAGGAGCATCAATTTGAGGTGTGTTAAAGGGAAAGTTGATGTAGGAGTTGGAGAGGGGAAACAGAGAGGATTTAAGTGATTTAATTTTAAGTAATTAAAATTATTGGAAAGTTAGGTATACAGAGAGGAGGAGAGACAGACAGGAAGATTTTTCATCCATTGATTCACTCCCCAAGTGACCTCAATGGCTGAGCTGATCTGAAGCCAGGAGACAGGAGCCTCTTCTGGGTCTCTCATGCAGGTGCAGGGTCCCAAGGCTTTGGGCCATCCTCGACTGCCTTCCCAGGCCACAAGCAGGGAGCTGGATGGGAAGCGGGGCCACTGGATTAGATACAGTGCCCATATGGGATCCCGGGCACATTGTGTGCAATGTGAGGACTTTAGCTGCTAGGCTACCACATCGGGCCCTAATTTTAAGTAATTTAAAAAGTGATCTGTAAAAAAATATTTAAGAAGTTGAAGTGATTGACTTTTTCTTTTGTGAGTGGCTGCTTTGCAATGGGACACCAACCCACAGGTTCACTGTCCACAGCTGGGAAGCTTGAAACCATAGTATCCTCCACAGTTGGTTCATGCAGCTGGTCCCACCAGGGGCAGCTTATCAGCCACACAGCTGCGAGCCCATCTAGGAAGGGATGCTGAGAGAGAGTACGAAGCTACGCAGATCCTGCACAGAAGGCTGAAGCCAGGTAACCTGTGAAATTTGAGAAATGCCATTTCAAGAATATTGTGTGATCAAAATACCAATAATGCAGTATAAAAAGCCTGAAGATCCTCTCTTGCAGTTTTCTTAGATTCCAATCTGGTGCTTCCTTAAGTAACAGATGCTTTTCTGCTTATGATGGTGTTATGTCCTAAAAACCCCGCTGTAATTTGAAAATATCATACATGAAATGTAAAACTGGGGCAAACATTTAGCCTAGTGGTTAAGGTGCTGTGTCTCATTTTGGAGTATTGGATTTCAGCCCTGGATATGGCTTCTAAGCCCAGATTCGTGCTAATGAAGCCCTGAGTAGGCAGGAGGTGATGGTTTAGGTTGTTGATTTCTGCTGCTCACATAAGAGACTCATTGAGTGCTTGGCCTGGCTCCGGAGCTGGCTGATGGAAATCGGAAGGGTGAGTCAGATGGGAGTTCTCTCTATGTGTCTGTTGGTTTCTGTCTCTCAAGGAAATAAACAAGATTTAAAAATGCACGACTCAGTACTTTGGCCAGCACAGCTGCCTGTCACAGCCTCCAGGCCTTGAGAGCTGCGTCCTAAAATGCTTTGTTGGGACTGCAAGGATTATGCGTCTCCTCAATGATTTCAGAGACATAGTTAGAATACTACAGACTCCAAGGGCGCCTTCAGTTCCTTTTTGAAAAATGATGAGGCTTGCAGGAGAAAGCTGAACCTTAAAACCCAGTCATCACCTTCTTGATGTTGTGGGATTTTTGCTACTACTAAGTGGAATTTTATTTTCTTAATATGAAGTCATTCTGAGATTGTACCCTTCCTCAAAGTTAGGTATTTGTTTTTGCCTATTTTATTGTTAACTGATGTAAGAAATTGTAAATATTTGTGTGGTACCAGGTGATATTTTGATAATACATACATTATGTAATATAGACATCATAGTTAGCATTATCTATATTCTCATTTATCATTTTTTTTGTGGTGAAAACATCCAAAATACTCTTCTATAGCTTTTTTTTTTCTCTCAGAAAGTTTATAAGAAAAAGAAAAGAGTCTTAGAGAGGAAATGGCTAATACTGACCTGGCCCCCCCAACAGGACAAGGCTTTAAGAGTAATTTCTGCCATTAAGCTCTCCTGTGACCCACAAGCAATAAATGACAGTCTTTTAAAAATGGCAATGGCTTATCGAATTTGTAGGCAGCAAGTGGGGGAAAAACTCAAGCAATTTCTTGACACTTGTAATGTCAAGAGGAGTCATTCTCGGAGACCTCTGTGATAAAAGAAGAATTGTTTATTGCTATTGAAAGATCCTTGTGGAACTGTCCATCAAACTTTATGAAATATGTGAGTTACTTAGGTATCAGCTTTCTGGATCATGTTTCCCATCCCAAATCATTTAGAATTAAACCCTTTCCTTACTGGCTGGCTTCATACCAATAAACGCAGAGCTGTTTCATCTGCCTTTTTTTTTTTCTTTTAATGAACTTTCCTTTTGTTTTTTCCTGCTGTCTTCCATTCTGAGACAGGAAGTCAGTGTTCCTCAAATTGGTCTGCCATAGTCCGTTTAAGAATAGGCTGGGATGCTTTCTGAAAATAGACATTTTGGTTCCTACCTTAACTGCCTGGAATCAGATTCTTGGAGGTACAGCCCAGGAATCTGCATTTCAGGAGGCTCTCAAGGAGATTCTTGTCCATGCTAAAGCCTTGGTCCAGTCATTTTCAAACTTACTTTCAGGGGGCATATTACAACTCCCCCATTGGCCCACAGTTCCTGATTCAGTTGATCCTGAGGAGGAACCAAGAACTTGCATTTCCATTAAGTTCCTAGGTGACATTAAATGCTTTTGTTGACTTGGAAATCTTGCTTGGATAATTTACAGCTTTGAGAAGCTCTAGCCTTACAGTCCTTGGAAAACATTTTTATGAAAAGATTTGAAAGGCAGAGTGGCAGAGAGAAAGAAAAAGAAATCTTCCATTTGCTGGTTTACTCCTAGATTTCTTGGAATGGGGCAAGTATGTAGCCAGGAACCTGCAAATTCATGAGTGTCTCCTATGAGAATGCCAGGGATCCCAAGTACCTGGCCAGTCACCTACTGCCTCCCAGGAGCGTTAACAGGAAGCTAGATCAGAAGTGGAGCAGCCAGGGCTCAATTGGACCCCAGCACTGTAAGCAGTGGCTTTACCTACTGTGCCATAATGTACACACCTTGAAGAGTGTTTTGGTAAAACATGTCCCACAATGCTAGTTGTGATCACTTTGCCTTCAGAATTAAAAGCTTTAGAGTGACACCTAAATTTCTGTCTGTGCCTTTGTGTGTGTCTTTCCTCAAAGTCTAATCTCTGCAGTTCAATGCAGCTCAACTTGAGATGGTGACTTCATTGTCCCTTCAGGAGTCACACCAGTGTCCCTCACTTCACAGCCTCCTCGCCCCAGCTCTTCCCCTCTTTCTGCAAGGGTATGTGGCTGTCGTCCTTCTACACAACTGGAAAGTGCTTCAGACAAAAGAGTTTTGCCTTTTAAATTTTGTTTGGAGGTGTACAGAGGAGAGCACCTTGCTTGACAGATGTTTAATGAATCAATGCCTTGATGGATGAAGGCTGAATTTAATGTCTTTAAATTAGGACTAGATGAGTGAGGCTGCCTACCTGTCAATGAAGAGTGTGTCTTCATGGCTATGACAGTCAATATTTCATCCAGCTGAGGAGGTGAGTTGCTTTTGGGGTGAGCCTGTTTACCCCCCAAATTAAAATGCACTCCAGAAATTAATTGAGACCTTTTGCTGATTTCCTGGATCTGTTTTCCCCACTCTTTGTCTATATAAAATGTGTTTCCTGGGCTAGTGGCTTCCTTCTCACCTGGGAAAGGCAAAGCACTTGAGAAAGGCAAACACTTGGCCTCCTGGATGACAACTGAGCTGACTTACATGTGCATCCAGATCTCTGAAGCGCTGTACGTCAGGATGGCATCATTGCCCTGAAATAGTGACAAGTCAGTGCTGGAACTGGGCAGTTGTGCTTAGGGTTTGTGCGCGTCATCAAAAGTTCCTGTTGAATGGGCAATACACCATGCCAGATACTATTAAAAGAAATGGGATTAATCTGAGCTTTACCACAAAACCAGACATCATTGATGTGGGTAAGCGCACACTAAGGCTTAAGTAAATACGTAAAGCACCTACAGGCAGCATCAGTACAATATAAGTGGATTCGATTTTGAAATTTTGTGTTATGATTCATCCCCTGTAAATTACATGTCTTTGATTTTAGAGTTTCAAACCAAGATTTCTTTTAGTGATTTGGCCATAAAAATTTGGTATTAAAGAGTAACCTACACCAGTTACTAGGTAGTTTTCCAATCTCATTTTACAATAAAAAAGAATAAATTTCCTTATGGTTGGCAAGTTATGCAATGTGTTACTCAAGGGCATTTTCCTTAACTTCTCCTCATAGTATACCTTAGTTATAAATTGACCAGGAGTCAAAGGCATAATTATTTGCTTTTAATAAATTATCAAAAATGAGAGAAAATGTTTTAATGTATTGTGTTGAAATGTCTGCTCCTAATTGAGGGTAGTAATAATAACATAATAATGACATAATTATTCATAATTCAGAATGTCATTATTACACAAATATAAAGCTGTCATTTCACCTTATTTGAGATTATTGTAATTAGAATATTGATCCTTGCTGCTCCTTAGTGAATAGATTATGTGATAAGTTACATGTGAGGCTTACATGGAATATGAACTTTCTCAGTTAATGAGAACTCCCTTCTTTTTTGACAGTGGTGATTTTTGTAATCGCTTATTGTAAAGGTCAGAGTGACTCCTTTGAAAGTAGGAGCAGCGCTGGTATAAGCAATTTGGCAAGGCTGTTGAAGGAGTTTGGGAACTGTATATGTTATATTCATTACTATGTTTTTTTTTAAATTTCTCTGGAGGTTTTACGTGACATAATTTAACCAAAAGAAGAACAATGTCATTAAAAAGCTATTTAGGATATGGATGGTATTATTGGCTGCAAACATTCTGCTCCCCTAGGCTTGGGAGTATTAGAACCAGTGAATACAACAGTTAATTATAAGAATATCTTTTTGCCATATTACATAACATTATAGTATTTGGATGAATTATTCCTTTCCTGTTGACGACTTCATTCTTAAATGGTCTATTTACTAGCTGCACCATTGTGCTAAATTTTTGGTTATAATAATTAATATACAATTCATAAAGGTTATGTTTTCACTGCTGTTATCTTTGAGACTGGGATGGAAACCAAAGCCTGCTACCATTTCAGGCTGCGATGAAATGACAAAATTCATAAGGAGAAACAAAACAACACCTATCTCTTCTTAATGGTTGTATTAAAACCTCCTTAATTTGACAGACACTTTCCTGAGCTGCATGGAGATTAGCATGTAAACAGCTAAGTCTCTTACAAGCTTTATTTCCCCTGAGAGAATTTTTATTTTTCTTCTTCTTTTCCTCGGCCTAAAATTCAAGAACTCCAACATTCGTAGCAAAACTCAGAGCTCTCATAGGCATTTATTTGCTGAAATTAGTCTTTAGAGAAAATTTGTTCCCTCCAGAAAAAAATACATTTTAAGATATGGACATGGTATTTTAGCTATTCCCAACAAAAAGTAATTGCTGACAACCAGGATATAGGAGGGAGTTAGGAATATTTTATATGAGTAATAGTCAATTAACATTCATTTGTCTTAGTGTGCTTGGATGCTCAATCTTTTTTAAAAAAACTATATAAACTCATGTATGTTTCTTGTTCTCATTGCATGTCAGTGTTCTGACGTAAGCTGAATTAGTGCAATATAGTTGTTTTCAGACATGGGTTAGTTCAAAAAACTAGGACTTTTTTTTTCTAAAGTGCATATCTGGATTTAGGTTTAGAGTTGCATGTCTGGAAAAACTATTCATAATCTGCTTTTATTCCCTTTTCTTTTATTTTTGTGCGTATTTATTTTGGCCAGATGGCGAGACAGATCTTTTTCAGGGGCTCAGCCTTCCAGTCAGAGTGCGGCTCTCCCAAACCAATCTTCAGATCAAATTCCTGTTCCACTCGCTCTGGTGTCTGAGCGGTATTTATGTCGTGGGGACATGGTGACCCAGTTGTCTGTCCCATGGCTGGTGGTTTGCCAAGAAAAGAGCTTAGTTAGATGGCTACACACTACCCCACCTTACCAGGGGAAGGAAGTCTGAACAGACTCCTTGGGCAACCTGTCTCACCTTTGTATTTCCTGTGTCAATTGTTTGTAATGTGAAAGTACATAGAAAGGTCTCCTGATAAACGGACACTGATTTCCTTCCTAGAGAATTTGTGTCTTGTCTGTGGCCTTGTCAGTATATCTGGTGGATTCATGTAAAAGTAGGGTTGAGGAAACAGGAGATGGAAAATTTATTCTTATCCTGGAAATTCTCCATGGCTTTGATCCTGGAGGAAGGTTGTCAATATGCATCTATTTCAGGAAGAATTTGTTCTAATGGATTTTTAAGATTTTAAATTATGGTCAGTCCCTAACACATTTAGCTTTGCAATATGACCATCGTTCTCAGAGATTCCAGAATTCCAAACCCAGGCACCCTCTGAGAAAGAGCAGATGGGGTACATTTTCTCTCAGTCGGATAGGCTGTACAGCTTTGTGGGGATTGTTGCTGTTCTCTATGCAGTCACTTAGGCTGTCAACACACATAGCACAGGAGGTTTACAGCGTTCTTTTGTATTTCATATTCTGCTGTTGAAATTGTTTAGCATCTCTTCTTCCTTCCTTCCCTGGGGTCATCTGTGACTCAGTGGTCAATTTGGCCTTTCTGTCTTGGATATAGATGATGCAAGCTAATGCAGCAGAAGACAACAGGGCCATATGTCAGAACTACGAGCTGTAGCCCCATCTGCACCAGCCCAGGAACCCCTGGTAACATCTGTGAACCACTGTTCTTATGGGCAGAGTAGCTTTTCAAGTCCTGTCTAGCCTGAGGATCTGCAGATTTGATGGGGAATAGTGTTACCTGCTTAGCCTACTCAGCCAGGTTGTTGTGGGAATTAAAGCAGATCATATTTATAAAACTACTCTGTGAACCCTCTAACAAAAGATTAAGGAATGTGATACTATTAATTCCCTGTGAAGAATCAAAATAGCTTGCAATTTACTTTAAATCTCTAAGAGTGTGCATATATCTTCTGTATTTAGATCTTTAATGGTGCGTACCATAATGCAAGATAAATGAACAGACTAATCTCTCACTGAGTGTTACTCTGTCATCCTAAAACAGTGGATTTGTGGGAGGAACTTTTTGTTGTTGTTTGGGGAGAGGAGGGAAAGGTAAGATTAAGACCATTGACACAGGGTTCATAGGTACATATGGTAATGGATTTTTTTAAATACTCCTTTCAAAATTCTGGGAAGCGGTTTACTGTTTAACACTGAGACTGCTTCAAGCAAGCTCAGAAGTTAGTATTTCTGGGGAGGAAAGTGCCGTTTTGCAGAACGACTCCCAGAGAGAGAACTAAGTAGGAAGTGAGGGATAATGAATGATGACTGCTGGTGAGACACACTCAGAGCCCAAATGAAAATAATGGTACCATTTTTTCCTTGGCCATCAATGTTGAGACACAGCAGCATTGGGTCCTTCCAATTATGTTAGTGAATGAATACTTTTGTGGCTCCAGTTCACATAGAAACAGAGAAACTATAAAGCCCAAGTCCTTTTAAAATATCTCTGTGATTATACATCACTCCATCCATCCATCTATCTATCTATCCATCCATCCATCCATCCATCCATCCATCCATCCATCTAGCTAGCTATTTGTTCACCCATCTCCCTGTAACTGAATGTAGTGGAGTGTAGTTTAGAAGAACTCTTGGGGCAGGTCAGCAGTACTTGTTGGAGATTCTGAATGGTTCTGTAATTCTGAGGACACATTCATCATCTCTTCGGTGACACTGTGTGCTCTTCGAGGACAAGAACCATGTATTAGACTCTTCCTATCTCTTCCCTTAACTCTTGTAGCTCGGGACTGACTCTGCAACCCAGGCTAGTGAGAGGAACCATTGAAAAGTGACTTAAAAAAAGTTTCTGGAGAGTGTGGAAAGCAAATGAAGAGGACCAGCGGTATTTATAATGGTATTGAAATTTAATTTAAATACTAACCTTTTCAATGACATTTTAGATAATGCTATGGATGTGCTCAGCTATTTGTTCCTAACATATCTTCCATGTTCTGAAGGCACTAATCTACTTAACATTTAAAAAAAAAGAATAAAGTAAATTTTTGGCTTTCAAAATCAGTTTTGAATAGAAGTTTATTCATAATAGCAACAAAGTAGTTAAAATATGAATTTCAGAAATTTTCAAGACTGAAAACATGAAAAACTTGGTAGAGAAACAAACATTGGAAAGAAAAGTCATATTATTTTTTGAAAAAGATTTGTTTATTTTAATTGGAAAAGCAGATCACATTTATAGAGAGAAGTTGAGAAAGATCTTCTGTCTACTGGTCCACCGCCCAAATGACTGCAATGGCTGGAACTGAGCTAATTCAAAGCCAGGAGCCAGTAGCTTCTTGCCGGTCTCCCATGTGGGTGCAGGGTGCCAAGGCCGTGGGCATCTTCTACTGCTTTCCCAGGTCACAAGCAGGGAGCTGGAAGGGAAGTGGAGCAGCAGGGACACGAACTGGTGCCAATGGGGGATCCCAGCACTTGCACTATGAGGATTTATCAATTGAGCCATCAAGCTCGGCCCAGAAAAGTCACTTTCTGAGATGCAAAAAGTTGATATATGTAGATACTAGTTTTTCCAATACATGGAAGTTAAAAATCAAGCTGAAAGTTAAGGATCGAGCTGGACTACAACACGCATTGGCTCAAGTGGAAGACAGGGCTGGAAATAGAACTGACCCAGCAATTGCAATGACCAGCATGTGCATAAACTGATTGGGGAGATGGACTGTACCAGACGCTGTACTGGCAAACTCACACAAGAATCAGGTCTGGGATCATCTCAGATGCAGTTTCTTTGGCGAGCCCTCCAATTGAACTGCTGATCTCAGAACCCCAACCATGAATAGACTATGTCAGGCAGTGGATTCTGGAAGGCAGCTATGATCACCACTATACCACCAACACAAATTAGCCAGTGGATTCTGAATAGGTTTCATCGCGATTGGAACAGCGAGATTGGCAGCAATTCAGACCTGTTGAACTATCAAAACTGCTTGAGCAGGACCCTTGGAGAGCGCCTTGCAACGGGGACCTGGGATGAGAGGGAGGCTGGGTGAGGCTTCTCCCTTTGTTTCTCCCCTGACCCAGAGACAGGGAAAAAATGATGATATTAGGGTGGAAACAATGGTATTACCCACTTTACTGTAGCCCTTGACCTTTTGTACCCTAATCAACTATGTAAGATAATTGTAAAAAATACAGTATATGAAGTTAAAGGTTCCATTAAAAATCTCAGCGAATGATGTCCTTTAGAACTTAACAACAGAGTTCTCAATTTCATCAGGGAGAGTAAATGTATCAGATTGGGAAAAGTGTAAAATCTTGAAACAGTTAACCTTGATGAGGTTGTTTGAGGATGATGGGAACTTGCAGGAATCTAAGTGGGTAACTTCCACAGAAAGATGCTGGATGATGGCTGATATAAAGGTGAAGATGAGTGTATCTTACCATTTAGCCACTTACTCATGAATATATGTGCCCGAGAAACCCTGATTGTGTGTATGAAAACAGCAAAACATATTCACAGCAAAAGAAGCCATATAAATCTAGTTTATAAGACAATGGGTAAATAATTTAACTAATGCATTCTATGTATGCAATGAAATATTACAAATCAATGAAAATGAAGAAACTAGAGCTACATATATCAATCACATAAAGTTCATAAACAAAAAAAAGTTAAGAAATTGTATGTATTATTAAGAAATGCATTGATATATAGTCAGGGCCTGAATAGATTTTAGATAGTGGGAATTTCCAAGGCCAGTGACAGAGTGGTCTTCAGTGAGGCAGTAGTGCCTATGTCCTATCATTTTTTTTTTTGTTTTTACATAACCAGCAAGGAAGATGCCCATATAGAAAAAAGCTATTCTTGCCCATTTTCAGAAGGAGATTGTGTGCTAATGACTTTGTAAGTTATTTGAGAACACTGAGATTTAGATGCCTGAGCTTGTGGGTTTGGAAAGAGTTTTTCCCCACCTCCAAGTTCCCTCTGAGGTGAGCTGTCATAAAAACTTCCCGGAGGACATGCCCCTTGCAGGTCAGAATGGGTGAGATGAATGTTGTTTTGCCCTGTGCCACCCTGAAGCCAACAGACCTTTCTAATTATGATGGACATCGGTTTTTATTTACAGTTTTCACTTCCAGAGCACACACACAGCTGGCTGCCTGTGTGAATGGTCTAGGCAGTTAGCTTCTTGCTTGTTCATGCTACAGTATCACCCTTCATGGGAATTACTATGAGGCTTGACCATGGGCTTAACTCAGCACACCTGAGTCTTCCTGGCCAAAAAGAGAAAGATTAATGTCATGAAGTAATCATGTTCTGAAATCACTCTTCTGCTAAGGAATTCGCAATGACTTTTTTCTTTTTTTTTTTTTTAAGATTTATTTATTTTTACTGGAAAGGCAGATACACAGAGAGGAGGAGAGACAGAGAGGAAGATCTTCTGTCCGATGGTTTACTCCCCAAGTGACCACAAAAGCTGGAGCTGAGCCAATCAGAAGCCAGGAGCCAGGGACTTCTTCCGGGTCTCCCATGTGGGTGCAGCATCCCAAGGCTTTGGGCCATCCTCAACTGCTTTCCCAGGCCACAAGCAGGGAGCTGGATGGGAAGCAGGGCAGCTGGGATTAGAACCGGCACCCATATGGGATCCCAGTGCGTGCAAGGTGAGGACCTTAAACATTGCACAATCACGCCGAGCCCTTCAATGATTTTTTATTGTATCATCCTCGGAAAATGAAACTCCCCCAACTGGCAAACTTCACCCACCATTTCCTGGCTATCTCATGATCGCCTGCTTATATGGAAGTACCCACCTTTTGTAAGTGTGTAGGTTCTCCCCCTCCTCAATTGTTGATGCTATTTCTCCATGAGAATCTCTTCTTGACCAGCTTTGCATGCTCTAATCTCATCTCCACCCAGAGCTGAGCTCCTGCATACCATCTTTTCTAATAAGCCCAGTATGGAACCATGTTTCTTCCCCATCTGAATGAGTTGACTTTGTCTGCAACTTGGGGATGGCTAGGTCTGCAATCATTTTTAATCTGTACTGTATGTATTTGTATATACTTATGGAGGAAAGCTTTAAGTGAAACGATCTGTTTGTAATTTAATTTGTTTCACAAAAACAGTGGTAACTCAGGTTAATCCTTCACCATCTGAGAACTGGTCGATGTCCTGGCTGTTCTATTTCTGATCCAGCTCTCTCTTATGGTCTGGGAAAGCAGCAGAGGATGGCCTAGAGCTTTGGGCTGCTGCACCTATGTGGGAGGTGGGGAATAAGTTCCTGGTTCTCAGCTTTGGCGGACTGGTGCTGTGGCTCGACAGGCTAATCCTCCATCTGTAAGCACCAGTGTTCCATATGGGGGCCTGGTTCATGTCTTGGCTGCTCCAATTTTCTTCTAATTCTCTGCTTATGGCTTGGGAAAGCAATGGTGGGTGGCCAAAAGCCTTGGGACTCTGCACCCATGTGGTAAACTGTGAGGGGGCTACTGGCTTCAGATCAGTTCAGCTCCAGCCATTATGGCAAATTGAGGGGATGGAATACCTCTGCGTTTTTTTCTGTAGAAAAATATGCCTTTCAAATTAAAATAATTTAAAAAAAATTTAGTAGAGTTCCTTGAAATATAAAAGTTTGTTGAATGAATGAAATACTTGACCGTGTCTGTTGGCATTTAAATTCTAAGTTCATCTACATTTCATTTGGATTAGTTTGGGTTTCATTTTGCTGGTTTCCATACTAGCCAGACAAGAGCTTGTGATCATTTTTAAACTTGAGCACACACCTTTGGTTTTGTCCTCTGTCACTGAAGTGGGGCTTCAGACCCTCATGGTTGGTTCTGGAAGTGACCTCCCTACTGCTCACCTGTCCTGTGAATTTTCCCATGGGCCAGGCTTCCAGCCACCCTGGACAGGACATTCACTTCAAACACCTCAGTGAAGCAAGCAATTCTCACTCAGAGGCATAGCAGGGGCCCCCTGGAGGACATGGTGGGGCAGGGGTCTGGGCAAGGGAGCGTGGCTCTGCAGCCATGCCTGTGTAAAAGGTCTTGTTTCTCCATCATGAAGTGAGTGGGTACTTGGTGGCTTCAAACTTCATGTCCTTTGACCTGCTGTCTTCTCTCCTGCTCTGGCAAGTGCATATATTCGGTGGTGGTGGTGGGGCCTGCATTTCACAAGACAGTAAAGGTTAAGGTGCAGTGGAGGTTGTTTGAGAAAGAATGGTAAATATTTGTTACCTTTGTGGAACTGTTTCTTTTGATACCACTAATCCACCAAGACAGAAATAACTTCAAAGCCAAACCTAGTCAGACTTGGTCTTCAACCAAAGGAATAGATCAATTTCTGCTAAAAATTTTTGTTTGCACTCCCAGCCAAGCAGCCTGCCTTAGCAGGCATCCTAGAGGATGAATCACCATTTAATTGTCTTTGGGCACTTGAACATATGCTTGGGAGCAGCAACAGCACAGGAGCAGAGTTGCCTGAATCAGTGTGGAGGAGCTTCAAGTGTATACCGTTCCATTCTGTCAACAGCGGAACGAGAAGTGAAGTTTGCAACTGTTCAGAAGGAAGGGCTGAGCCAACTTGGCTATCTGCAAGAGCAAGCAGATTTCCCCACTTGAAGTGGAGAGGATGGGTGTGGGGGGGATCTGGCTTCCTGGTCATGTGCACCCCCGGGAAGTAGAGAGGATGCAGCGAATGCCTGGGTCCCAGACACCCATGTGAGACACGTGGAGTTTCTGCTTCTGACTTTGGTCTGGCCAAGTCCTGCCTACTGTGGCCACTTGCCAGTGAATTCAGTATAATCAACAAAGTGGACTTGCCATAATCATGCAAGAAACAGAACAGATGAGGCAAAGGCACCATGTCCCTCCACAGCATCACAAAGAGACATCAGTTCAATCCTAGGTTCACACTGGATGAGGTGAATAGCTGAATAACATTAGTAAATCCTCTTGAAGATAAGTCTTTTTGTTTTCTCTCTGTCTCTCACTCTCAATGTTTCTCTGTCTTTCAACTAATATTTTAAAGGATGACTCAAAGATGCATAAAAAGTCACTGTTCACTTCCTGTAGTATTTGCTAGTGAGACAAAACAAAATTCATGTTGTCTGTTCCCTCTGCAGATAGTAACGTGACTGCTACTCACTTTTCCCTGTAACTAATTGTTTTAGGAAATGGACAAACTCCTATGAGATGAAAATAAGAAATACTTTGGAAAAGAAAGAAAATTATGAAAATGCCATGTAATCAAGGAAGTTTTGCTCAGAGCCATTAGGCAAGTAGAAGAAACAAAAGGAATACAAATTAAAAGAAAGAAAGTCAAATTATGCTACCTTTCAAAACGACTCCACATGAAGTGGATAGAAACTCTCAAGTTATTCTGAAGAAAGTGAGCCAACAATAATGCTCAGAGGAGATGGGAAGAATGATGAAATTCTAAAGTTTGGGCCTGGCACAGTAGCGTAGCGGTTAAAGTCCTCACCTTGCTCGCACCAGGATCCCATATGGGCGCCGGTTCTAATCCCAGCTGCCCTGCTTCCCATCCAGCTCCCTGCTCGTGGCCTGGGAAAGCAGTCAAGGAAGCTTTGGGATGCTGCACCCGTGTGTGGGAGACCAGGAAGAGTTCCTGGATCCTGGCTTTGGATTGGCTCAGCTCCAGCCATTGTGGTCACTTGGGGCGTGAATCATTTGACTGAAGATAGATCTTCCTCTCTGTCTCTCTTCCTCTCTGTATATCCGCCTTTCCAATAAAAATAAATGTTAAAAAAAAAAAAAGAAATTCTGAAATTTGGGACTTCTGTGTAAAAGAAGGGTGCTATCAGATCTAATGTCTTAGAAAGCTCAAGAAGAAAAGATCTGAGGAACATTTTTGAGAGTTAACAGAAAAAGAAAGTCAATGAGTCAGAGCAGAGGATAATTTCATATTTGAATTTAGAGAATAAGAGTTTCAACTAGATTGTTCCAAAATAAAAATTGTAACCTTTTTTTAAAGAAGCCATGCCTGGTATTATATCCTGTAAAATATTTTCTAATTGTATGTTTTGGCTGGTGGCACAGATTATCTAGATGCTCGCCAATCCTGTGTTCTCATCCTTTTGGGCTCTCCCATGAAATGCACAGGGGGTCCTATGACACAGGTCAGATGTATGTCTATAACAACCATGATTCTCCGTATTTACTCTTCTCCTGGGGTGAAGCCACACATCACAGGTAAAGCTACAGACAGACAGACCCCGAATCCCCAAATCATCAGTTGGAGCAGAGCTGCTGGCCAAACCAGAATGTCTGTTTTTAGTTTTAAATTAGCAGGGAATAAGCTTTTCTTGCATTAAAGACACTTATATTTTGGTTTTCCTATTCCAGCAATTAGCACAATCTGGAAATGAAAGACTCGTTCAAATGACATAGAAAATTCATATTGCTAAAGATATGGAGGAGGCTCAGACGTGGGGATAACTGGAGGAAAGTCTGGGAAAGTGAATGGAGCCCAGATTATGGAGGACTTGAGTTCTAAGGAGAAGATCTTGAATTTTTATAACATTATATTTGACATCTGTATTTTCGTATTTAAGAAACATTTTACGTTTATTATTTATTTTCCCTATAATATCCCTGCAAGGCAAATATTCACATAACATTTTACAGATGATTAAATTTAAGCTCAAAGCAAGCCATCAGACTAACAGTCACCACAGTTGTCTGATGTATCAAACCCAGCTTGGTGGATTCCAAGGTCAACACTCTGCCTGCTATATCATCCCTGACCTTTAAATGGCCCGTGCAGAGTTAGGGAATGCAACAAAAAGTTTATGTGTTCCAAGTAGGGTCTAATTATTAGCACTTTGGTAGCAGTTGTTTAGGAGGAATTCGTGATCGTAACTGGTGAGCCTCTGCAGCAAAAAAGGAACAAAAAGATAAGACACTTGAATTAAGATGGTGGAAATGAGATGGAAAGGGGATCAAAATAAAATTTTAAAGGGGAACAGTTTCCAGGACCTCCTGGAGCCTGGGGGGTGAGAGACAAGGGTGAGATGATACTATGCGCTATCTAGTGTTAAGGTTCAGGTATGTCTTTGCATGTTTGATAAAATGCTAGGAAAACCCTAAGTAGATCCTTCCGTCTTGGAGGATTTCTGTGCACACTCGGGGGATAGAAGAATGTTGCCTATGCCGTTCCCTGGACTCAGGACTGCGGGGGGAGCGAGGCGTGAAGGGAAAAGGCAGATGAATGTACATTTTCATGAGAGATTTTTGTGAAATGTGGTTTCAAGAGACAGTGCATTGGACTGACCATCCAACCCGTGGAGGCTTGACAGGAATGTGCACCTTTTAGCGCCCAGTGCATGCAGATTTGGAAGCCTGAGGATTGCACAGGGGGAAGAATGGCCTTGGGAATGGCATCTGGGGTGGCACCTGTGCTCACACAGAGCCGTCAGGCAAAGACTTCTCATCTGCCTGTGTGACTCATTTCCAGAGTCACAGCAACACCTGGTCGAGGTGAGGGGTGGGACTTGCAGCAGATGGGGACAGCATCATTCAAATTATTGCTCTTGAGGGAGTTTTTTTTTTTTTTTTAAATCTATACAGGTTGGTGAGTCCTGGGGGGAGATTTGGGGTCTCATTTGGACCCACATTGAAAATATGTTGTATAAGTTAATGAGGAGATACCTTGTCTACATGAGATTGGATCATTTAAGGATTGAATCCTGAACAACAAAAGAGAGCTTATTCGTACAAATGTAACTTAATCCCAGCCAATTTTAAGCTCCTTATTGTGCCCTGGTTACTTGATGGGACTTGGTCTGGCAGCGTCTTGGGAGTTTAAGTGGTTATATTTTCAGAAAATAAGATTTTTTTTTTCTACTTGAATGTTTCAAAATGCTTTCATGGTATGCGAAGAAAGCCACTTGATTAAAGCATTTTCAGTTTATGTTAAATCCCTTTCTTCTTTCTAAAGAATTCAAGGTTCTGGCACCAACTATAAGGGTTAAACTACACCTGGCCCTTTCATTGTGTCATTGCAAATGTTGTGAGTAAAGTCCAAAATAGGAGTCTTCATGTGAGTCTTTGGTGAATGCTGCCCCCAGCTCTGCAGCCCATGCCCCACCCTGTCTATTTCATGATGGAAATGCGTTCCTCATTCTTCAAGCACAGAGTGGCAATGAAGCAAACTGGTGATTTTGATACCCCTCTATCAAAAGAGGGAAAGAGGGAGAAAACTTGTAGGGACTAAACTTGCACTTATTAATCTTCTCATTGTGTTAACCTTACTTTTCTAAAACTCACTAGTGACAAGCCCTCCTGTAACTACTCTGCATTTGTCTGCTCCTTGCAGATGGAAACAAGTGGCTCTTTAGGCCTTCCTTGTTGCTCTTGGTCCAGCCATTAGCCATGTTATAAGCTTTCCGTATTTTGGACTGGAGGCCAGAGACTTGGAGGTCGGCGCTGCTACATTCTGGGCAGTAGCTGTTTCTGACACTCTGCATGTTATCAACTTCCTTTCCCATATCAAGGGAACCAGGATTATTTTTAGGTAAGAAGGCAAAAAGCAAACCAAAATGCTGAAAGGACTGTATTGGCAGAACATATTACCTGGGGTTGTCCAACTGCGACCTTAGCTTAATTTCGCTTTTCTCATTTGCTTAAGTCATTGCAATACATGCTATAAAACAAAGCTGGCTCACACCAATCATTCAGCAAGTATTTACTGAATGTCTATATTGTGCCAAGCACTGTTCTGGGCATTGAGGCTATGATACCAAGCAAAAGCAGACAAAAATCAGTGTTGCTTTGAAGCTGACATTTTGGTGGGAAAAGAGAGCAAGGGCATATTAAATGAAAATGCTACAGCTAAACATAAAATCACAGAATTTTCCACACTGCACAAACCTATTTTGAAAAACTAAAGTTATAGCACTTTACAGTGTACACTTTTCTTTACATTATAGAGGCATTCTCCTTTGTCCACTCTCACGTCATCTCATGTCATCATCTCAGTAACTCCTTGAAAGTGTGATTCTATGTCTTATGGACAGTTGGTGTACCAAGGCTCAGGATGCAGTGTTAAAGGCCAATGTTACAAATTTGCTTCAACTCAGACACTTTGATGGCAGAATTAAGGGAGCAAAACTTGCTTTGGATCCAATGTGTGACATGCTGTGGAAATACTAGTACAACCTAAGCAAACAAGGTTAATGACTATGCTGGCAGTTTTCACATGGAAGGGGTTTCCAGGGGATTAATTTTACTACTGTGACTTTCCCAGAATCCCTTTAAGATTTTGACTCCTAAATTGGGAGCGGGTTATGACACAAGTGGGAAGCTATCAGAACACATTTCTGGCTTGTAATGAGATGCAGTTAAAAAACAAAAACAAGGACCACAAAGTTTTCATGCTTAACTCTTGAGTTCAATCTGTGACTTGGGCTGAGGTTTCCAAATAGTATGAGAGAATCTGGAATAGCCTAGGTTCCATGAACTCCAGACATGTAAAACCCAAAGCTTGGGGTTGGTGTTGTGGGATAGTGGGTAAAGCCACTACCTATGACATTTACATTACATGGGCGCTGATTCCTGTTCTGGCTGCTTCTCTTCTTATCCAGTTCTCTGCTGATGAGCTGGGAAAAGCAGGGCTGATGATCTAGGCCCAAATGTTTGGGCCCTTACTGTGTTTACGTGGGAGACCCAGATGGAGCTCCTGGCTCATTGCTATAGCAGCCTGGCCCAGTGCTGGTCATCATGGTCATTAAGGCATAAACCAGAGGATGAAAGATTTTTCTCTGTCTCAGTCTCTCTCTCTCTGTAATTCTGACTCTCAAACACATAAACCTTTTTTAAGGGGCTCAAAGCTCTCTGTAGAGACAAAGTCTGGCACTGACGAGAGAACACTGAGATGGAATCCAAAGTGAGAATAAGAAAGCTGATGCAATGGCATGAGAAGTTCCAGAGACCGTGCAAGAGGGGAGTGGAAGAGGAACGCTTCAGATCTCTTTAAAAACAACAGAAGGGGAGTCTAGAGCTGTGGAGCTAGAGAAGCGCCTGGAACTTACTCTTCAAAGTGGAATAAAACTCATTCACCTGAAAAAATGAGCAATAGGAGAGGAAGGCGGAGGAGTCCCAGGTAGAGTCATTAGAGAAAAAAGAGAAGAAAAATAATGTTCCCATTTAATGAAAGATCTCAGAAAAATAAGCTCACAAAACACATGACAACTGTCACCTGATATCAAAACTGAAAAATAGGAAATTGATGGGAACTACAAAAGAATAACAGAAACCAGAATTAGAAAAGCTCAGACATGGGAGAGTTGAGGAAAAGGGACATGTGACTGACAACAGAATTTCTAAAATAAATGAAGCTAGTAATAAGACAAAACTAGAAGAGAAAAAGCAAAAATAACAATAGATGATATCTTAGGACAAATAAAAGAGAGGAAAAAATTAGAAGCCAACAGAAGAATCTAAGGAGAAGAATCTTCTTCAATAACCTAGTGGCTAAATACTGGCCTTGCATCTGCCAGAATCCCATATGGATGCTGGTTCATGTCCTGGCTGATCTGCTTCACTTCTAGCTCCCTGCTTGTGACCTGGGAAAGCAGGAGAGGATGGCCCAAAGCCTTGGAATCCTCACGCATGTGGGAGATCTGAACAAAGTTCCTGGCTCCTGGCTTCAGATTGGCTCAGCTCCAACCATTGCGATCACTTGGGGAGTGAACCAGAGGAAGGAAGATATTTCTCTCTGTCTCTCCTTATTTCTGTAAATTTGCCCTTCCAATAAAATAAAATAAAAAAATAAGTCTAAAGAGAGAGAGAGAGAGAGAGCTTTCCTGCAGAGGTCACTCAGGGAGGACAGCTGAAATAGCCCAGGGCTGGGAGTAGCCAAAGCCAGGTTCCAGGAAGTGATGCAGCTGGGACAAGAACTGGCACTTGTATGGAATGCCAGG
Source organism: Ochotona curzoniae (assembly GCF_017591425.1). Taxonomy (NCBI): domain Eukaryota; kingdom Metazoa; phylum Chordata; class Mammalia; order Lagomorpha; family Ochotonidae; genus Ochotona; species Ochotona curzoniae. The sequence goes on along the minus strand of NW_024467122.1, from coordinate 28,453,134 downwards.
GTTACAGGCAGCAGCTTTACCAGCTATACCATAACACTGACCCAGAGAATAATATATATTTAAATCCATGATTCAAAGAAATTTTCCTGAAATTAAGGATGATTTCAAGTCTCATATTAACAGGGAAGCAATGTGGAAAAGCTGATGCAAAAAAGATTAACACTGGACTTGAAAGAGAAAAGTACTGCTTTGGTTACCCTGGCTGAAAGACAATTCATGTGTTAGGGAAAGAAAAGAATAACATTTTTCATCAGACCATTGAAAAACTATGTTCACCAGAAATTGTGGCTTAATGCAATTAATCTACTTCAGCAAAAACAGAGTAGGAGTTTAGACATGCTGGTCAGGACCTTGTCAAAACTTAGGAAGTGCTGCTACTGCGAGCTCCTCCTTGATGGACTCGCAGCTCCTGTGCCTCAGTAGCCGCAGGAACTGTGCAGGCCTTGCCGTAAAGGTCAGGAGCCTGTCTCCTCCCGATGGAGGCAAACACACCACAGAGGGGGAAGTATGATGTCCAGGCAGCACATTCGTCAATGTAAAAAATACCAAAGCAAAAATTTCACCATGTGGAAAATTGCATTTAAAGGAGCATTTTTTTTTTCTGAGGTGTTGGAGGGCATGGGAAATTTAATGAGATGTTCAGAACAAACTATGCAAATGAAAAAGGACAATCATTAATTCTAAGATAAACAAAAAGTTGTGTAAGAAGTTAAATATAATCATGGTGTATTGCTTGACCTATTAATGAGTAATATTTACATAGTCATAACATGAAAACTGTGCATGTGGATATAATCCAAAAAAAATAAGGTCTATTACTTATGAAGAATAGCGAAGAGAAAGACGTAGCATTAAAAGATCCGGATTCACGATAGTAAGACATTCGCAGCTAATGAATCGAATAATGACACCATGATGTGCTGACGGTTCAGGAACGGGGAGTGCAGTGTGCAGAAGCAACAGCAGAGGACTTCATACACAGTGTTTCTGGAGGAAAAGTATGAAGATGAAAAAGGGGATGAGGACTGTGGTTCTTAAAAGCCTTTTAGTCTTATTTGACTTTTAAACCAATTGGCATGCAATCTTTGGTCACAATCTATAAAACAAGAAACAAAAGCTTTTGTTGATTCTATGAGACCATTGGGTTCACTGCCCATTCCCACACGTTAGCGGGCCTTTTGCTTTCTGGTGGGCAGTCTGGGCTCAGTCTTCCCTTGGACTGCCCACCTTTTGCCTAAAGGATATGGAGTCTAGAGTTTCCTCAAAGTCTGAACAAGAGCGACTGACTCACAGTGAAAGTGGAAAACACCCATGCGAGTTTGCCCTTCCCACTTCCTCTCCCACTAATGAGGACGTCCTGGGTGAGTGAGTGGTACAAAGGTCACTGCTGGGAATGTACCATTGGACAGTGGGCCTTCTGCTTGTGATTGGTGTGTGTTCTAAAGTTGCGTAGTGCTTTCTCGGCAGTGGGGTTTTTCAAGGTCATGCTTTCCCAACTGGTTCTCCCTGGGAAACTGTTCAGCTGTGCATGGGAAGTACCTTGGGGTGTCTGGCCTGGGTGGCCAGTACAGTTTATCCTTAGCTCTGCTGCTCCCTGCTGGTGGCAACTGCTCTCTGCGCTTCGCCTTTCTGGTCCTGCCCCACCAGAGTGGATACTTCTCTGGGGCCACCTCTCCCAGAGGTAATTTGCTTTAGGTCAGATTGTGCCAACCCATGTTTTTTAGTCCTGCCTATTATATGAAAGCTTGAGAGAAATGAAGGATGTGGGCCTTATTCTGTTGAATCAGAATCTGAAGTTTGGGACAGCATGCTCTAGGTCCAATTGACTCTACTAGAGCAAAGAACTGAAACCAACTTTTACTATTCAGTAATTTTTTTTTCTGAGCATTCTAATATCTGTTCCATTTTTTTCAAGTGGCGATGATAAATTCTGGGCCATATACTTTTTTGGTTCACCCCTCAGATGGTTGCAGCAGCTGGAACTGAGCCTATGTTAAGCCAGGAGCTAGCATCCACGTGGGTGCAGGGTCTTAAGGCTTTAAGCCATCCTTTACTGCTTTGTCACACCACAAGCAGGGAGCTGAATGCGAAGTGGAGTAGCTGGGACAGGAAAAAGAGCTCACATAGGATCCCGGGACACTTGCAAGGTGAAAATTCAGTTATTGAGCCATTGCAGCCGGTCCTATGGAACTAAATTCTAAAAGATCCCTTAATTAAAAAGGTGAGAAAAAGGAGCAAATGGATTCTGTTCTATTTCAGTCCTTCAGCTTCCTTTCCCCTTTCCCACCAATTTTAAGGGAAATACCTGCCTTGGCTTTGAAGATAAACAAACATTATTTTACAAATTTCTGAGGGGTATATTTTGCTTGTAATTCATAGAATTTTTTTTTTTAAAGAAAGGCAGATTCACAGAAAGAAGGCAAGACAGAGAAAGCTCTTCCATTCACTGGTTCACTCCTCAAATGACTACAACAGCTGGAGCCCTACCAATCTGAAGCCAGGATCCAAGAACTTCTTGGTCTCCCACAGGGGATGCAAGGCCCCAAGGCTTTGGGCCATCATCTACTGATTTCCCAGTCCCTAAGCAGGGAGTGGATGGGAAGTGGAGCAGCTGGGACATGAACTTGTGCTCATATGGGATGCCGGCACTTGCAGGTGGAGGATTAGCCAGTTGAGCCATCATGCTAGCCCCAAGTTTCCTAATTTTTATGATGTCTGTGTTCAGTTTGAGAGTAGGCCTTAGAATACTAGAAACAACTTGCTGCTTACTGAAATGTTGCATGTTCTGCACAACCTTATTCACGGGCACTTGTTTGTTCTGAAAAGCTGTTGTTGGCACTCACCATCAGCTAGGCACTGGGACAGGTGCTGATGTGGTCCAGGGCTGAGGTGGTTCCAGCTGCTCCCCTGATCTCATATGGAGGACCACATTAAATGCTCTACGATCAAGTAACGACTGTAATGAGTATATAATGGGAAAGGGATGGAAATTTTGTTTGGCTTCCATGGAGAAGTGATATTGAGTTGAGAACGTCCTGAGGGAACAGGAATTGAGTTGCGGACCTGGAGGGTCTTACTGGGGTACAGAAACGGAGATGGCCTGTGAGGGGATCACAGCCACAGGGTGCAAGGCTTGGTGACACCCAGAGCTTAGTGTTTTACTATAGGAATGAGAGCCAATGGATCCTCAAGTGCAGTGCTACATATGTAGTCTTTTTATCCTCATCAACCATGCTGTTATTCCTGCAGGTTGAGGCTGATCTTACATCTCTGGTCCTGGTTGTCTATGTAACTGAATCAGTGTCTGAGCTTGAGTGTATGCTCTGCGACCATGGGATGCTTCATTTGCTCTTATTTTTTGCTTCTCCTCATTGCAGTAACTTCTCCTTGGGAGCCACTCGTGCTGAGGCTCTAGAACAACCCTGTAGCTAGTGATATCATAAAAGATGTCTCTCTTCTCCCTTCCACCTTCACAGCACGGGATAGCAGACAATGGCTGTGTGTATTCTGTTTCCTCCTTTAAAGAGGTTCCAATCCCATCCCCCCAGCAAACCTCCTCCTGCAAAGCTTCAGTTAAATGGATTTGATGTAGTCTAAACCTTTTCTAAATAATATATTTGGTCTCCATATCAAATGATGTTCTTTCTTTGAAAATGAGCTTCTGGGGTAAAAAGGTGAAGGATGGTTTTCTCTGGGTGTAAAGCAGGGAATGGGGCCAGATCATGTCTGGATTGAATTACTGGACAGGGAAGTTCAAAGAGAAACTTGCATTTAACAAGAGGATCTCAAAGGCATGAATTTGCTTAACATTTTGCTTCAGAAGGAAGAACTTGCACTATTCCAAGAGTCAGTAAGTAGTTTAGAAACTCTGAAAATCAAACAGTTGGCATGTTTGATTCTCTAGATTCCAGCAGAATAGAATGACAATACTAATCTGTCATTAAGAATGAAATTTTCTTTTAAAGTATTATGACGAGACCGTAGAGGAAGATGAATCCAAATAAGCTTGGTATAAATCACAAAGATTCTGCTCTCTTACTGAGTTTTGTTCTGTTTCCATGTTTTGTTATTACTGTGAAAAATATCTTTAGTAAAGTGCATTGTTTAAATAGTCTTAATGTAACTATTTATGTTACATAAGTGCTACTGGCATAGTAACATGTAACTTCATCTTTGTCATCAGGCCCATGGCAGCCAAACTTGGGATGCAATGGGCCAAATAGATGGCCTGACCTTGCACTTGTGTGAATAGACACAGCTCCCAGAGGTTTTCCAAGATTTCCCAGGAGAACCACACTCAGGGTACAAACCAAAGTGAGTGTGAGTTCCTGAAACAAGTTTCTCCAGACTTTGCATTACTCTGACCACACTGTTACCTATTGCTTTGGGTTGAAGCTAAGATTGATTTTGCAATTTTACTCTGCTACCAATATTTCAATGATGCCATAAACTTCTCAAACCAGGCTCACTATCTTCTGATTTATGCATTATGATTTGTGCTTACATAAGCAATGCCATAGAGCTTGCTGGAGATCCAAGAGGGAAATCATAGTGTCACATCATAACTCCCAGAAGTCTGAGTAACCGGTGAGTATCTTAGCACTTCTAGAACTTTCTAAGAGCTATCAATATAGTAGATGCAGTTTGAGGGTGATTCATCTCTCAGTGGAAACCCATCTAAGTCACTTTATGGGGAAAAAATTGTATTCTTTCCCAGGAAGCTGTCATTTTTTTTCATATTTCCTTTTTACCTACTAATCTTCCTTGAAACAGACCTCTTAGTGAATGTGGGAGCCACAGGGAAGACACACCACGTGCTGGGGAAGAAACAGCATTTAGCAGATGACCTTGTAGAGGTTTGATGAGAGCTTGGGATCCTTTAAGAGGGCTTGCCTAGTGGGACAGAAATGTTTTTCCTGTGAGACATCTCAGGGGTCTCACACTTTGGCTTGGAATAGATAATAAAGACAGTAAAATAAGTGATTTTTCTTTAGATGTTCTGAGTGCTTTTTCCTGTGAGATTTCTCTTTGTGCCTTTTATCTGTGATTGCTGTTTCGTATTTTTTTTTTTTGTACAAGACAGAAATGTGTTTTTATTATGACTAGCAGCAAAAGCAAGCCAGGTTGGAGGTCCTCGCTTTGTTGTGAAGCAGAATGTCCTTACTGGAGCTTGCTTATTACTGGGGGAGGAATCTTGTAGGGTGAATAAAATTGGGTGATGTTGGAAAGAAAATCAGAGACAAAGAGGACAGTATCAAATATTTCAATGTTATATCAATGTTCAATAATATCAACGTTTCAAGTGTCCTATTTTTCTGCAAGCGTGCATCTGACAAGCTCACCTCTGAGATGTAGGCACAGATTTGCTGCAAGCACAGAGGTGACAAAAGCCCCTGGAATTTATGACCTATTTCTTACTGCAACCTCGCCCTGGTTGTACTTAGGAACTTGGGGTACCCTGAAAAAGATGAGTAGGGAAGTACTAAGATGAGATTTATTTATAACAGATTTTTACATTTAAGAAATTGGATAAAATTATATGAAAGTAAAGGCATAAGAGCTAAAAGAGTATTTTGGAAAAAAACAAAAATGTACATTTTTGTGTATGCCAGTCTCAGTATGTCATCTGTGAGACTTGCACCTACTAAGTCCTGAAACAGAACACAGAGCAACATCTGCTCTGTAGTCCTCCACAGTGAGTTTCCCAAAACAAAGTCACCTCCGAAGGAAACCGGGATCTCCCTCTGGAAATCCAAAGGCTAGCAGGTTCTCAGTGCTTTGTCTTCATCTAGCAATGACTGGTTTTGATGTATGTCAAAATCTGGTGTTTGTTGAAATGCTTGATACTATGTAATTCTTAGGCATAATATGGCTCAGTCTTGCCCATGAAGAGCTGCAATTCCAGTTATAAAAGCAAAATATTTACATACCAGTCACACAATGAAGGAGCAGGATGATAATGAGCTGATGTCGTGGTCAACTGTTACGCTCAGCATCTACCATGTGCCAGCTTCTGCTTTAGTCACTCTAAGTATTCACTCATTGGCGTGACAGCAATCCTACCCAGTTGGGGAGATCAGTACCTCTGTTTTTCAGAGAAGGAACTGGAGACATCTAAGGTTAAAACTATCTATGGACATTAAGTGATTGAACTTGCATTTAAGCCTGACCATCTGGCAGTAGAGCTCTAATCACTGACGTTTGCTACCTCCCTGATTTAAGAGAGGGGGGAAGAATGGAATAAAGCCGTCTGGGTGGTTTTTTTTTGAAGAATCAGGATTTGAGTGGGAAATATGAGTGGGCAGGTTTGAGTTGATGGAAGTAGATACTCTAAAGTCCTTGTGGGGAGGGGCAAATGTGGGCACAGCAAAACTATAATAGGATGAATGGAGGAAGCATGCACCTGCTTGGAAGCAAAGAATGCCAATATGGAATGTGGGCATCCAAAATCTTCAAACAGTAGCTTGTTAGGAAAAATTTTGAAACGCATGGCATTGCAGTAAGTATAAATGTCTGTTTTATAATTTAATTTATTTTTGAGTTAAACACACAGGCACATACACGCACACGCAAGCACACACAATGGTTGAGGCCATGTGAGGCCAAAGACAAGAATTGATAACTCAATCAAAGCTTTCCGTATGTGTGTCAGGGACTCAAATATCTAAGCCATCACCTGCTGTCCCCCAGGGTCCATATTAACAGAAGGCTGGAATCTGTAACAGTTTGAACTTCAATCCAGATACGAGTGTCCCAACAAGCATCATGGCTGCTAGGCCAAATGCCTACCCTAGTAAGTATAGATTTTTAAACCATGGTGTAATGAGATTGCATAGGAGATTTATGTATTCCCATCAGCAGTACCTTCTGATCTAACCATGTGATATGTTGAGTTAGTAGAATTTCCTCATTCTTAGGAGGCAAGAGCTGGTTCTTCCTGAATTGTTGCCAGTGGCATCCATAAAAGAAAAAAACAAAAGGTGAAGGGTGGAAATTTGGAGGGCCTAGCAATCATTACTAAGTAACAGAACCAATCTAAAAATTATCCTGATCTAAATTGTTCGCTGCATCACATTCCTTCTTCTTCTTCTTCTTCTTCTTTTTTTTTTTTTTTAGCAGCCAGGAAACTGTTGTGTCTTCCCAGAACCCAGTGTCCTCCAAGTCCATCTGAGCCACCACATATGGAAAGAGTTAAGTCTAAATCATCCTGACCTCAAGGACAGGAGTGACTTTCCCTCGGTTTCTTAGCAGTGCACCTGCAAAGTTAGGTTTCTGTTCCTAAAAGTTACCTTCCAGCAAATCTGCTTTACAGGAAAGCACTGTGGCATCTGCCCTTCCATGATATATCCTTACCCTTCTTCTCTGCTTGTCCAGTGGAAACAACCCCCTTTCCTCCAGCAAAGCGATTTGGGAATCTTCCTTCATGCACTTGGTTTTCCTGTAATATGTTCCTTTTATGATTCTTGATTGATTATTTTGACTTAAGTGTTCATAACAGTGAATTCCTCTGACTCCCAAGCCCCATTTCCATCTACAAACCTGACATTGTTCTTTCACTCTAGACCAGGAAATTGCCTTAACAATTTGTTGTTTTTTTCCACTGGTGTTCATGTAGAACAACTCTGTCTCTAGAAAAGACTTCTACTTCCTGAATGCCAGCCTTGTCCCTCCTTTCCATTCCTCTCAGGTATTTTCCAGCACCATTGTTAACGCAGCAAAAATATGGACTCTAGAAGCTGACATTGTGGGGCAGTGTGTTGGATGGCCGCTGTGATGCCAGCCACCCAAATCCAGTGAACCAGTGCATGGAATATTCCTGCAAGTTAGGCTTATTGCCAACAAATTCCGCTAACGCCTGTTTGACATTGCCTTTGTTCCCCTTCAGCTCTGCAGGATAATTTTGCAGAGTTCAGAACTGTGGACTGATGATGCTTTTCTCTCAACAACACTTCACATCTTTTACTCCATTCTGGCTTCCATTGTTTCTGAGGAGTAATCAAATGTGATTCATACTTTTATTCTCCATTCCCACCCACTGTTTATTTCTTGTTAGGATGTTGAATTTGTCTTTGATTTTCTAAAGTTTGAATGTGATCTATCTAACTGTAGTTTTTTTGGGGGGTATTTATCCTTGATGGTGTTATCTGAACTTCTTAGATGTGTGGTTTGGAGTCAGATTAATTTGGAGAAATTCTACCTATCAAATAGTTGTTGCGTTTATTTTTTCTTCGTTTTGTGGAATTCCTTTATGTTGATGTCACACCATTGTATCCATAGGTCTTGGATATGTGGACTTTTAAAGATATTTAAATTCTTTTTTCTCTTGCTTTTCACCTTAACAAGTTTCTGTTTCTACATCCTCAATCTCAAATTCGTCCCTCAGCCTTATCCTACCTACTGATGAACCCATTAAAGGCATTCTTATTTCTGTAACAGTATCTTTGACTGCTAGCATTTCTTCTTTGTTCTTTCCTGGAATTCCTGTCTCTCTACTTCATCATTCGTCTGTTCTTGCATGCTATTTTTCCACCTAATTCCTTAGCATATTAATCACAGTTTTAAAATCTTCTAGTTGGGTAACTCCAACATCCTTATCTTATCTCATTCTGGTGGTGATGGTTTTTCAGTCTTTTCAGTTTGCGTGGTTAAAACTTTTAATGTGCTTTGTAATTTCTTACTAGAAGGTAGATACAAAGTACCTTTTAAAGGTAACAATAGTAAGAAGTCTTCTAGAATGTGGCATTGATGTGACTGAGGAGAGGGAAGCATTTTATTATCCTGTGATCAACCTTTTGACCTTAGCCTTTTGATGGTTCTGTGTCCATGAAGCTTGAACATAAACAATGTTTCTCAGTTTTGCTCTACCTGGATTGGAGAGACTATAATGAGATGAAGTCATGTGTTTTTTTCTCCCTGCTATGATAGCCCAACAGTATAAGCAACAATATAAGATAAATGTCTAAAACTGATCTAAAAAACTATCCTTTTCCTCTTCTGTTAGTGATTTTAAGTCAGGAAAAATCAGATAATCTAATTCTCTTAAAGAGATTCTCCTTGCAGCTAGTACAAGGTTCCTTCTTTGATTTGGGTGTGTTGTCAGTGCACTGTCACTTTTTGAGCATCCTCTGGAGGCCTGGTGGTATGCTGGTACTCTGTATGCCTGCATCCCAACCAAACCATAAGGCAGAGATTATTATCAACATCCTTTTAATGAGGAAAGTCTCAGAGAAGTTCACTGGAGTTTCTTATGCCATGGGCTAATATGCCAAAAAGTAGAACTAGGAACTAGGTGCTATGAACTATGAACTAGCCTACAAAGCCACGACCTGTTCAATTGTTTACAATTGATCCATTTTGCATTTTCTGTGTTTAAATACTACATTATTCAATATCAAGCCACCGGTTATTAGTGATGGTTCAACACTTGAAACGTAGCTAGTTTAAATTGGGATCAGACTTTAAGGACTTGGCATATTTCAGATGAATGAAATAGATTATATTCATCATATAAAAATATTGAACGAATGCTGAAATAATTATTATATTGGGCTAAATAAAGTTTATTATTAAAATAATTTCACCTATTTTTCTTTACCTTTTGTGTGCATCAAGAAAATTTATTATTTTAGAAAATTTTAGTGTTTTTAATTGTACAAACAAGGACAGAGAGAGAGAGACAAAGAGATAGACACAAAGATCTTCTACCCACAGATTCAGTCCCCAGATGAATGCAGTAATCCAGCCTGGTTCAGTCTGAAGTCGAGAATCTAGAACTGAGTCTGGGTCTCCTTTGTGGTTATCAGGAACCCCAGTACTTGAGCCCTTAACCATTGAAGGAAACAGATGAATAGGAAGCTGGATGAGAAACACGGGAGCCAGGACTTGGACCAGGCACTTGGGTATGCCCTGTGGGTACCCCCAGGGGTGTCCTAGACACTGCACCAAATGTCCATCCCCAGAAATTTAAAATTTAAAATTACATGTCTAGCTCACACTGTGTTTCTGTGACAGTACCAATCTAAGCAGGAGGTAGAAGCTGTGGTGAATTTTGTTGTATCCGTGTTCCCTAATTAGCAAGGATGCCCCAGGCTGATGAGAATGTCCTGGGCTGCTCCCCTGAACATGAATGTCAGTTTGCTTTCTGCTCAGAAGGTCTGGTACTGTCCATGATGACTGCCTGTGGTTGATCCCGTCAGCTCTAGGTCAGTGAGGGTGTTTGGGCTTTCCCATAGATGTCCCATTTTCTTGGCTGTCTTGTGTGCCAGGCTGTCTGCCTGATGCTGTTTTGCTGTCTTTCAGACACTAAATTCAGTGTTGGTTGTTCCCATACAGGATTCTTGTAGGACAGCCTGTGGGGAGCCTCTGGCCCTAAGACTTGGCTGAAGGCCACAGTGTCGTTAGAAATGATGCCAGGGGTCCTGGGATGATTAACCTGATTTCGATGAAAATGGAAACACCTACACATGGACATCTTACTCTGCACAACCACCTCTTCGCTTTACTTATGGGCCAAGTCTCATTTTCTTGTTGTCATTCATGTTTCCATATTTCCATGTTCAATTGTGGAACTGAATCTTAGCTCATGGGTTCCTTAGAATGATGAATGAAGCAGCATAGGTAAAAGTATTATGTCACCTACTAGATTGACTATGTTATCTTTTCTTTTTTTAATAATGCCAGGGAATTTTGCAGTGGTTCAATGCTAAATTCGCACCTTGCAGACACAGGTGTCCCATACAGGCACTAGTTTGTGTCCCAATTGCTCCATGTCCCTTCTATCTCTCCGCTTGTGGACTGGGAAAGCAGTGGCGAATGGCACCTGTGTGGGAGACCTGGAGAAGGCTCTTGGCTCTCGGCTTCCGGTTAGCTCAGCTCCAGCTTCTGTGACTGTTTGGGGAGTAAACCTGAGGATGGAAGAACTTTCTCTTGGTCTCTCCTTATTTCTGTAGATCTGATCTGTTTTTCTAAAAAAAATAAATACATTAAAAAATTTAAAATGAAACCAAATGCAGTTCTCCTCAGAGATACTTAATTTATTGCATTATTTTATTTATTAATTTTAATATAGCTTCAACTAGGTAGGAAACACTGTAGGTGGCCCAATAGTGCATTCTGTCTTCTCTCAAAGTACTCTTATACCACACATGTAGAGGGATGCAAAAAGGCCAGGTGTGAGCTTGAGTTCAGACATGGCAACATAATAATAATAATAATAATAATAATAATAGTAATAATGGGCCCGGTGCAATGGCGCAGTGGTTAAGGTCCTTGCCTTGTACACCCGGGATCCCATGTGGGTGCCGGTTCTAATCCTGGCAGCCCCGCTTCCCATCCAGCTCCCTGCTTGTGGCCTGGGAAAGCAGTCGAGGACGGCCCAAAGTTTTGGGACCCTGCACCCGTGTGGGAGACCCAGAAGAGGCTCCTGGCTTCGGCTCGGCATAGCATCGGCCCTTGCACTCACTTGGGGAGTGACTCATTGGATGGAAGATCTTTCTCTCTGTCTCTCCTCTCTGTATATCCGCCTTTCCAATAAAAATAAAATAAATCTTAAAAAAGTTATTATTATTATTATTTTGAAGTTCAGATGGGACAGAATCTTTGTTCCAAAAAGACCATGGAGGTATAATTTGGACTGAACTATGAGGAATAAAGGTGGGGGCTTTAATAATAATAAGACAAAGAAGTTATAAGAAGTCATGAGTTGGACAAAGATGATGTGTGGGAGGAGCGTGGGCTGACTGACTGAGGTCAGGGAGTCAGAAAGAGTTGAAATAGAATGAAAGTCTTTATGGCTAGAGAAGTCATTGTCCCTTCCCCTCTGTTTTTTTTTTTTTTTTTTTTTTTTACATGGTTTTAGGGAAAGCAAAAAGAACATTTATTACAGGAAAAATAGATAAACTACAATAAGAAACTTTTTAAAGGAAACCACGCTAAGGAAAATATAAGTTCACATAAGGCAAGAACTTAGGAAATAGCTGGGGAGAAACTCTGAGATCTTGTGTGCCAGAGTGAAGAGGAAGTGAAGTGCAGTGGATCGGGTGTGGTTTGTCCCCCA